>NW_027507785.1:158620260-159225260 GCF_037356315.1 Lithobates pipiens
GCTGTCAGTGTGAGGAGAAAAAAAAGATTACCGATCTTCTGTTTACATCACGTGGCATTGGCTGACAGCTGATCATGTGGTAAGGGGCCAGGATCAGCCCCTTTCTCTGATCTGTGATCATTCGAGTCTCACTCACTGACTGACCTGCAGGACCTGGAGAATGTGCAAAGGGGAGGACATCTTTTGACAGCCTCCCGGCAATGTAGATCCACGCTGTAGCTGTCATTCAGCTATAGAACGCACAGGAAGAGGTTAAAAGAGGTATGGACTGCAGAGAGAGCAATATCATTTTGCCCCTTGTACAAATCATTAGTAAGGCCTCATCTGGAATATGCAGTTCAGTTTTGGGCACCAGTTCACAAAAATTATATTGGGGAACTGGAGAGGCATGGAGGAGCTCATCTATGAGGAAAGATTCGCTGTACTGAATTGGTCCATATAGTGAACACGGTGTAGAGTTATTCACCTTAAGGTCATCACAGAGGACAAAAGAACACTCTTTGTATGGAAATACAGAAAGGCTTCTTCACAGTAAGGGGTGTGAAAATGTGTAATAGACTCCCTCAAGGGCTGGTTCTGACCTGCTCAGTAGATTGTTTAAAAAAAATCCTAAACGTAAATAATATAACTGGATACTAATATTTGTAGGTAAAGTTGATCCAGGGAATATCAGATTGCCTCTTGGGGGATCAGGAAGGATTTTTTTCCCCAACAGGAGCAAATTGGATCATACTTTATTATGTTTTTTTTTTGCCTTCCTCTGGACCAACTGTGGTTATAAAATAGTGAATATGGAGGTTTTCTATGTTGTGTTTTGTTTTTCTATGTTGGTTGAACTGGATGGACTAGTGTTTTTTTTGTCAATCAAACTAACTATGTAACTGTATAACAGAAGAGCTTACAGTCATTTATAGCATTAGAGCATAATACAGAAGAGCTTACAGTCATTTATAGCATTAGAGCATAATACAGAAGAGCTTACAGTCTATTGAGATAATTAAAAGTGATGTGCAAGCTAGAAGAAAGTAAAGCCTGTTAGGGTATATTGTGCAAAACATGGGATAATGTAAAGTCTGTTAGGGTGTTCAATACAGAAAGTGCGGAAGCTTACAGTCTGCTTTACAAAAGGAAGAAAATTGAGAATTCTGTTAGGTTATAAAGAGGAGATACAGAAGGATTGACAAATGATGGTTTATAAAGATCTATGTGAGAGGGGAAAAAGGAGGAAGGAATCAATCATTGTATGAAAATAAAGAAGATTGTTTCTGTTTTACTAACTTACTATTTACTGGGCTGCACAAACCTGTGTGTGTCTTTGGGGAAGAGGGAAGGGAGGGTAGTTGTGAGCTTGTCCTTGGTGGCACTGAAGATGCTAGCTGAATGCCTTTGTAAACCAATCCCAGATTTCACTGAGCTGTTTTAAACCTGTTTTAAAAAAGACTTATTCTTTTCTCTTATATGAGATGAGCATTGCCAGATTAATGTCTGTTTTATTTTATTTTTTTACCTTGGTGTTCTTGATGAAAGCAGTGTTAAAAATGAAGGAACTTATTCATAAAGCCACAGTATGGTGCGCCACTTTACTATGGAATAAAAAGAGAATTGCCCAGCACATTTATAAAACACAACTTTTTGCTTGCACTACACTTACTTCAGGACCCAGAATTAAAAAAAAAGCAATAATGCAGGAGGATGTGCAAATCTGTCATGTGACTTCTTGCTTTATATAGGCCCTAAATGTTTTCTTTTTCATGGAGTAAAGAAGCTTTGTGAATAAGATGCTCATATCAGTAGCACAATACTTTTTACCAATAATCAAATTTGAAAAATGTGCAAATCATCTTGAAAACATTGTTTATACTAATGTGCATCATTTAATCAGGTCCTCTAACATATTCCAACATTCTACACAGGAGGAGAGATACAATTCAGCAAGGAACTTTTTTTTAGGTCTGGTGTTTGGTACTACCAGAATGCCTGGAAAATTATTTTAAAAAATTGTCATTACCCTCAAGCAAGTATCCAACTTGAATTGTTTTTAAAGACACTGATAAATAAACTTCAAGTGATTAGTAAAGGTTCTCAGGGTGCAGCATTGGCTTCATGAATATACAATATTTTATAGCTTAATGCACACTTGCAATCTAAAAAAACACTGACTGTTTAGTTTAGTTCAGTTTATCAAAATGAAAGCATATTTTTATTTAGTTTGCTATGTTTGCTTACTGGAAATGTAATTTTTCACAGTCAATAAGACTGATTATGTACAAGAACAAACATTGCAGGCACCCAGGATCTCGAGCACTCAGTCCTGTTCCTCACAGTGCCCTGTGTTAAGAAGTGGGAGGCAATGGTGTATAAAACTGGCTTCCATTCTTTCTGCATGCCTGGTATGGGAGAAAGGAACAAGTGGAGACAGAATATAAAGCATACTCCTGCAGTTTCCTGTGTAGAGAGTAGGAGGGAATAAAGTGGATTGCAATAAAAATGTCAAGGTTAATGAACACATGTGTAGCGTATTCACTCACTCCATACAGAGTAATAATGCACATTGTGCTTACATAATTATGATTGCTCTAAAACTAAAACTGGCGGCGCAATTCATTTTATCTTTGGTTCTTTAATGATTATATTTATTGCAGTTAAAAATATTTAATGGTGTTAGGTTACTATTCAGTGGAATTCTACCAATGTTTCAAAACAGGTATGTGTACAAGAATGTTATTTATGGTCTTTAATTACCAATGCCACACGTTTACATTGGCATGAATGTAAAGTTTATAGTTCTTGATTATCCTAACAGTAGAACAAAAAACTTGAGTACTTGATTGCAAGTTTTCAACAACATAGGAACAGGGAAAGCCTTCACTTCATGACAACACATCTGGGCAAGGGAGCTGCCCACCTATAAAGGACAATACATGAAAGGAACGTAAATTTGTTTCACGCTCCTTAACCTCCTCAATACAGGGAACTTACACCCCTTTCCTGCCCAGGCCATTTTTCAGCTTTAAGTCATGCTACACTGTAACCAAGTGAAATTGTTATAATTTTCTTCACACAAATAGAGCTTTCTTTTGGTGGTATTTAATCACTCCTGGATTTTTTATTTTCAGTACATTTTGTAAATAAGAAAATGTTCTGCTTCACTGATGGGCGTTGATGAGGTGGCACTGATGGGCACTGATAGGCTGCACCGATGGGCAGTGATGAGATGGCATTTATGGGCACTGATGAGGTGGCACTGATGAGGAGGCACGAGTATGCCACACTTATGGGCACTGATAAGTGGCACTGATATGTGGCACTCATGTACAATGATAGGCAGCACTGATAGGTGACATTGGTGGGCACTGGGCACAGATAGGTGGCATTGGTGGGAACAGATAGACAGCACTGGTGGGTACAGATAGGCAGCACTGATGGGCATTGATGGGTGGCATTGATGGGCAGCAGCGATGAACATTGATGGGCAGCAGTGATGGGCATTGATAGGCAGCACTGATAGCCAGCACTGACTGGCATCACTAATGGCCACTGATTTCTGGCACTTGTGGGCAATGATTGCTGGCACTTGTGGGCACACATTGGTGGCAATTATGGGCACTGGTTGGCACTGATTGTTGGCAGTGGTGGGCATTAATTGTAATCAGGGCACTGATGATCAGTGCCCTGATTACATACTTAGCTGTCCCCTGTGAGTAGATGCTGCTGATCGGCTCTCCTCTCCTCACACTCTGTCAGTGTGAGGCGAGGAGCGTCTATTACCGGCATCTCCGTGTTTACATGTGATCAGCTGTAATTGCACACAGTCAATCACATGGTTAAAGATTTGCTGCTCTTTTCACAGTTCGGGGTCATGCCATGTCCTAACACGGGGGAGCACGAGAGTGGTTGTTGTGGGAGATTGTCATATGACATCCACCCAGAACAAGAGCCACTGCAAGTGTTTAAAGGGATTCTAAAGCATATGCTTTTTTTTAAATAACAAGCATGTTATACTTACCTGCTCTGTGCAATGGACCTCCTCTTCTGGGGTCCCCCACTAGTGTTTCTGGCTTTTCCTCCCTGCTGAGTGCCCACAAAGTAAACCTCTTGCTATGGCAGTACTCATGCAGGCTTGCTCCTGAGCCATGCTCTGTGTGTCCATTGACACACAGAGTGCAGCTCAGCCCCACCCCCTGCTCTCTCCTTACTGGCAGTGATTAACAGCAGAAAGCCCCAATGTCTCCCGCTGCTGCCTCTCTGTCCAGTGAAGAGAGAAAGAGCCAAGAGAGCTGCTGATTTTGTGCACAGCTCTGAATACATTTTGGGCTTATGTAATTATAAGGATTATAAGGGCTGGGGGACTTCACAGAGAAGGATTTTTTTTTTACCTCAATGTAGAAAACACATTAAGGTAAAAACATTTTACCTTTAAAACCTCTTTAACTACTTTCAAACCTTTGAAAAGCACAAAAGTGAGTACTTCAGTGAGAGATTTTTTTTAGAGTTCATTCCTTTCAGCTCTACAGACAAGTTATCAAATATGAATCTCTTCATGTTCAAATCTGGTATCCTCACTTTGAGTTGACAATGTATAGGTAACGGATTGGATCAATGTGTTTGAGCTAGTTTCAGTGTTAATTTGGAGAGTCCATAGTGCCAGAGAACACCCTGAGGATGCCTCTGATTTCCTTTACAAGGACATCCATCCAGCATACTCTCTTGCAGCTTCTCAGTGGCAGTTGTTCACTTGCAGCCCACTGTAAAAGACATGAAATACATTATTTTATATAAATGCTGTAAAAATGTGAAGAAGTATTCTACAGAAGTTGGATTAAACAAACTCCTTCCTCCATTTGTATTTGTGGGTCAATAAGAAATGTTTGTTTCCCGTTGTACATTTCTCTGGATCAACTGCAGGTTTATGAATTTTTCAATTGACATGTGTTTTGCATACTGACTATGTGGCTCCTTTGGTTTCCAAAGGCTCCCGTGACAGTCCTTAAAAGTCCCAAATCCAGCTATTATATGATACACAAGTCTCATCAAAAGCACCCTTTACCTTCCCTGACCGAGCCAAATCCTCCTTCTTTTGTCTGTTAGAAACTCAGACACATCTCACATGGGGAGGATTTCAGCTACAGAAGCAGTGTTGTCAATCCAGAAAGCAGTTGACAGGACTAGGTGTGACCAAGATGTGGCAATGATGATAGCCATGCCCCATGCAACATCATTTCATGCCACTATAGTGCAAGCAAGTACAGCATACATGAGTGTGGCAACACTACTCTGAAATTAAAAACAGTGCTGCATCCTTGTCACAACATCGCAGTGGTGGAATGGTTTATTTGTGTAAGTCACAAGGTTCTAGATTAGATACTGCACATAGGTGGGCTAATGTCAGATATGTTAGTAATGTATACATGGGATTGGCTATAAAGCTAGCGGGGCACAAGATCAGAATTTTGTGAGCGCTGCTGAGGTCTAATGAGAGCAGTCAAACAGCTATTGCCTGAGGTGTCCTTGTGGGATTGAGAAGGAGCATATTCCAAATGTGATCTATTCTTTGGGCCAGAACTGTGTCAGTGGACCTTAAACAAAAGGGCATTTATAGCGCAGCAACCACTGCCTGACCACCTTTGTAAGGTCACTGAAATGCGTCAAACATTACCCAATGTATTTTGTTGTATGAATAGCCAGGCCTTTACATTAGAGGCTGTGATGGAAATATGAAAGTAAGCTCCTTCTATGCTCTCTAAGGATAATCAAATATGACAAATAAGGGAAGAGAGGCAAGTCTGAAAGGAAATGGCATACTGGCACTGTCATACAGCTGTCCTATCAGATTACTATGGGAATATGGATGCAATACTATAGTGATAGTTTGTCTTCTCAGTAAGGTCGTTTGTACTGCTTACTGCACCCACTCCAGTAATATGGTAGTTTCAGAAACCCTGCACTAGATTGTGATGAAGGAGTCGTAAATTGTAAAGTTTAATAGCTTTAAGGTTTGTTAGCAACTAATTAATATGGTTCAGTGTTTATTGTAGAGGTTCCAAACATTTGTAAAGTTAGAGCAGAATCCCCCCAAAAAACCTGATGTTTTAACTGCTGCTATTCAATGTCCTCAGTTTGAGGATTAATCTCATTCAACCCATTTCTTCTGAGCCCAGGTCATCCTGCGCTTGCCAGCCTGTTACTGGATAGTGAAATGGGAAGCAGCACATTGATTAGCTTATCTCTCTCTGCTTCCTCTTCCTAACACCATGGGGGTTATTTACGAAAGGCAAATCCACTTTCAACTACAAGTGCACTTGGAAATGCAGTCGCTGTAAATCCAAGGGGGACATGCAAGGAAAATAAAAAACAGCATTTTAGCTTGCACATGATTGGATGATAAAATCAGCAGAGCTTCCCCTCATTTCAGATCTACCCCTCAGATTTACAGCGACTGCACTACCAAGTGCACTTGTAGTGCAAAGTGGATTTGTCTTTTCTAAATAACCCCCATGCTTCTTGTCAGTGCATGAACTGCTCCTTGTACCGCTTCTTCCCGCACACGCCAGATCTGCTATACAGGAACTGCAAGTGGATGATACCAGGTCAGGTTTAGGTATTTACTATGTTTGCATTTAAAATATATATTTAATTGTGTATTAATGATTACAGAGCTGCATTAAGTTGTGTCTTTTGCTTCTGCCTACAATTTGGCCTAAAATATTGTGATGGAATTAGTTAAATGATGTCTTTGTTTAGCTTTTTCTGGTGCTATATATACATGTATCTACCTGTCTTTCTCTTGTTTTATCTGTCCCATATTAAAGATATGTTGCTTATTTAACGTTATGTTGTTTTTTTTTTTCCAGGGAGAATAAGAGTTGAAGATGAGGCCTACAGAAGCCTGTTACGTCTTAAAAATCAGCCTCTTGATTCTTTTCTACATGGGGTCCTATGCCCAGAAACATCCCAGTATGGACATTGCGGTTATTCTGGTAGGCACCTCAGACGAGGTAGCCATCAAAGATGTCCACGAAAAAGATGACTTCCACAATCTGTCAGTGACACCAAGAGTGGCTTTGGTTACCATGAATGAGTCTGATCCGAAGAGTATAATCACACGAATTTGTGATCTCATGTCTGACAAAAAAGTGCAAGGGGTTGTGTTTGGTGATGACACTGACCAGGAGGCTATCGCTCAAATTTTGGACTTCATATCTGCCCAGACACTCACCCCTATTTTAGGAATTCATGGTGGATCGTCAATGATTATGGCCGATAAGGTAGGCAAAACTGTTTTTTCAGAAGTAGTATTTTAATTGTACTCTATAGTATGTACTGCATGTACAGTGACATACAAGCTTGCTTTGTGATTGTAAACTTACTCGCTTCACACAAAGTATCATACTGCGTTGGGTCATGGCAGTTAGTGTACACTTTAATTTGGTATACATTTTCCAACATTTAGGATGTATACTGAAATTAAACACATTTTATTTTATGTGGAAAGTAAAAGAGAGATGTGTCTCATACCAAACATTGTTTGAGATAAAAAAAATATGGAAATTTCCCTGCTTTTAATGTGTAAAATTCACTTGAGAGTGGTTTCAGTTTTCTGGAGTCAGTCACACTGTTTACATCCCCACTGATTTGTTTGTCATCACTGACAATTGTGAGTTGTAGTTGTCTATGTATGTTCACACAATGGCATAATTAAACACAAATAGTTGTCGGAGCATCACAAGTCAACCAAAAAAACAACCTACCACTGACTATGTCAGATTTTAATAGGACTTACGTCTCCTATGTAAAAAAAATGTCAAAGGTGAGGACACAACAACAAGAATGAGAATGTAGTTGTGGCCTTTAGATTTTGTAGTTAGGATTTCAAATTTGTTAATGTCAACTGCAATGCCAATGTCAAAGCAACTCTGTCAATCAAATAAAATTAAATAATAATCAGGATGCTATAAAAAAAAAGACCTGTAATACCTACTTCTCCGTCAGCATGTGTCTCTTACCTTCCCCTCCCTTCCAGCATGTCAGCCTTCATCAGTCTCTTTAAAGTCCATTAGTTGTGGCAGTGTCAGGTGCCTGGGTCCCCCATCGTATGCTGTTTTTCCTTCCTCCAAGACAGAAGTGATGTAGAAGTTGGAGAATGGAATCTTTGCACACAGAAGGAGACATAGGCATCAAACACACATAGAAGGGTTAAATGCTTAAGAGACTGGCAAACACTGCAGCAATGGATCAGAGGGATAGCAGAGACTCGGGCTGTGGGTGAGGTGAGTATAAGAGCTTTTTTATTTCATGGAACCGGTATTTTGATTTTTTTTAGGCTACTGGCAGGGTTACTTTAATTAAGTCTTAGATTGATGTTACAGCAGAAATGAAGAATGAGAAAGGATTAGGGAAATAAAATGAAAATGATTAAGATGAAAAGGGAAGGAATAGTGATAAAAAGAACAGATATTAAGATATGATTTAAAAATTAATGGAGAAAGCTTTTGTTCAGTCTGGGGAAGAAGGCTTGTTAGAATGGACGCTAAAGAAAGGTTGTAGTGGCATACTGGTTGTTTTATGAAGGTTTTCTGTATGTGGTCAATTTGCTCAGTGGCCTTCAGACAATAGACAGGAAGTAGGAGGAGGAGACAGAGGACAAAGAAGGGAATTTAAAGTATTGAAAAGCTTGTCCGAGTTGTGAGATTGTGTAGTGATGAAAAAGTGAGGCGAATAAAGAGAGCACCCTTGAATTTCAGATTTATTAACCTAAAAATTTACTTTAATTTACTTTAATTTAATTAAAAAACTTTTAATCCAAATATATGTTTTTTTTTTTAAGTGTTGCTTACTCCAAAAAGTGAAGATTTTCTATGTAGGGAACATTGGGAAGTGATAATTGTGCCTCGGCAGTACCCTAAAATTTCTGTCTGAAATTCTTACTGAAAAATAGCGCAGTACACATCGTGCTATGTGAGGGTGCCAATGCAATCCTATTCTGTGGCTTCATAGCTGCACACCAATAAAATAATTGACGTACATATTTTTAGCTGTTCATTTGGCAATTTAGCAGAACTTCTGCTTTAATGTATGAAGACATTTTAAAATAGAAAAGTTCTCTCAACTCTACTGCCAAAAATGCCCACAATAAAGAATGTTCAATCTCATGTATGATGCATCTGGCTGAAGAACAATCTGTATTTCCAAACTAGCCACCAGTCAGTGTAAACCCTAACAAATTCATTTCTCTTTGTTGCTTCCTTTTTTGCTGTTAAACACACAATTGAAAGTTTTGTGATATCTATGTTTTTTAAATACAGACAAAAATACATGGTGATCATGTCAGAAATTCATAAGCATCCTGTGCATATTTCCTATAATAAGTCTAAACGCTAACAGGGCAAGGCTATCACCACTCAGTCCACAAAAATGCTGCCAGCCCACAACAGAAATTAGAAACCCAATGCGTTTCTGTCATATCAACAGGTATTTTCAGCACTTGTAGGACCTTCATAAAACATGTTCATCTTCATACCCTACATATGTTTTTTTTTTCCCTGACATACACTACACTTTAACAACTGGATAATACTCTAATGATTCCATCCAAATCTAGTTGTAAAAAATGACATTGATTGGAAGACCTGTCCATTGTTGCTTTAATTGACACACTGCTAAACACAACACAAGACTTCTTCCCAATTCAAGCCATCTTAAACCCCAATGCACCTGTTTATGTTATTTTCACGTGTGCATTTTTACATGCATCACAGCATGTATGAATGTGTGTGTTTTTTTTTAATGTTTATGTATTATGCAGTGAGGGAAAATATATGGAATTGATATTTTTCTATTATTTAGAAATGCAGAAAGAATACATTATCTATTCAGGTTTGTGCAATTAGTGTTAATATACTGGGCTTTCTAAAATCATTTAGATGCAAAAAAATTGATGTTTTATTTTTTGAAAGCATCATGCTGCATAAATGCAAATAGCCATGAATAAGATTTCTATGTATTTTCATGCAGGAAAATGGACAAGCCTAATGATCCACATATTTTTCTATGCGAAAAAGAATAAGATTACTCATAAGTCACATAGGTTTTCCAACATATTTAAAAAATACAACAATCAATAATGTTGAAGCGCCTCAACACAAAAAGAATGCACTTGCACTATTTTGACAATGCACAATATATTCACATCTGTGTATTATAGTGCACTATAGCACAAGTTCACTTTTTATACTGTATTAGTATACTACAGTGCCATTTAAATCAAATGACAGTGTTTTGTGTCTCAGCTACACTGATGATGACACCTGGACGCAGTAGTGTTGATTTACTAAACTGGAATGCAAAATCTGGTGCAGTTCTGCATAGAAACCAATCAGCTTCCAGATTTTTTAGTCAAAGCCTAATTGAACAAACTGAAGTTAGAAGCTGATTTTCTACCATGCAGAGCTGCACCAGACACCAGAGCTGTAAATCAGCTTCTGTGTAATGCCATTATTTTCTCTACAAACTTTCCAAATGTCTTACATCAATGACACACATTTAGTGAAATTCAGTTTTCAAAGTGATTGTAAAGGCTCACTTTAAAAAATAAATAAAAATAACAACCATGTTATACTTACCTCCTCTGTGTAGTTGGTTTTGCACAGAGCAGCCCGGATCCTCCTCTTCTCAGGTCCCTCCTCACTGCTCCAAGCCCCTCCCTCCTTTGAGTGCCCCTCAGCCAGCAGCTTGCTACAGGGGACACCCAAGCCATGTCAGAGCTCCGTGTATCCATTCAGACACAGAGCCCTGGCCTGGCCCAATCCCCTCTCTCCCCTGATTGGCAGACTGATTTTTTATGACAGCCACGGGAGCCAGTGGCGCCACTGCTCTGTCTCAGCCAATCAGGAGTAGTGTCCTGGATTGCTGATAGGAGGGTGGACATCGCTGGAGAGCGAAGGGGCTCATGATAAGTATTAGGGGGTGCTGGGGAGTCTGCTACACACAGAAGTTTTTTTATCTTAATACATGGAATGCATTAAGATAAAAAAACCTTCTGCCTTTACAACTCCTTTAAGTTTTACCTGCAAATGTGCTTTGTATGACAATTTTTTCATGGGACCATACATGCTGTGACAAGGAAAACTATACTGTAATTTTAAAGCATTTTTTAGATGAACACTTTAATTAATAACAACTTTTCCATTTTCTCCTAAAATAAAGCTCATTGAAGCATCACTTATGTTCTGGGTCTAAATAAGTCATGAGATAAGACAGCATCAAGGCTGCTTTTAATTCATGTGCCACATTTTTAAAATATAATGTTTTAAATATATTGAATTATGTGCACATAAAATATGATTTTAACCCATAAAGTACTCACTATGAACATAACGGACAGGACTCGGTTAATGACACCACAGAGGATGTATAAACATCAGTTAATTTTGTGGAAAGAGCTTGTAATGTTTTTTTGGGAATACTCTGAATCAGAATATTCCATCTAGATATGTAGAGTTTCCAATTATCAAAACTTACTATACCATTTTAACTTCAATGGCATATTTGAAAAATTGACATAACTGAACAATCTGAAAATGTAGATCTGATGTGTTATCTAGTTTATACATTATTTTAGGTACGGAATGAAAAATAAGGAGCATTGTAAGATATATTTAGTGATTCTTATGCCGCGTACACACGGTCAAACTGTTTGACGTACTTAGTCCGTCATACAATCCGACGTACAATCCGGCGTACTTTCCACTGAACGGACTTGACCACACACGGATACCCAAACAGTCCGACGAAAGCTTGCGCGATGACGTACAGCACGTACGACGGGACTAGAAATAGGAAGTCCAAGACACAGCAAAGCCCTGTAAATCCTTTCTGGGCATGCGCCATTCTTAGTCCGTCGGACTAGCATACTGACGACCGTATTGTCCGCTGAAACCAAAGTACGACGGACAGATTTTTGGAAAAACCGAAATTCTTAGTACTCCGGACTGCACGCTGAAAAAGTCAGCTGAAGCCCACACACGAGCGGATTGTCCGCTGAAATGTGTTTCAACGGACTAAGTACGTCAAACAGTTCGACCGTGTGTACGCGGCATTAGAATCAGAGATTATTAGGTGCCTTTCGAGTTCCCACTGCTTGTTAGGGAACCCAATAGCCTTAAGAACAAGAAAATACCCAGTGTTCCATGTTTACCTAGCCATAACAGTTATGCTAAAATATAAAATGATTACTATTGTTATTCCTTAGTAACCACTATGTGTAGCTTTATGCACATAATAATATCACCACACACCAGGCTTCAACAATAATCTTTATTACAGGACATAAATTATGAGAATGCAGTACATTACATAATGCAATGCATCAAAATAAAACATGCCAATTATCAAATACTTTAGCAAATTGACGTAGCAATAAAATGTCTAACAGTATGTTGTCAGCATATTTGTTATCTTAGCAAAAGAGTGAAACTCCAAGCTATTTTGAATTTCCAATAAATTAGAAAATCAAGTGAACCTAACTCAAAAACAGTCACAATTTTTAAATACAAATGACACAGGTTCAGAGTAGAGATGGGCCGAACACCCTCCTGTACTGTTGGCAGCAGAACTTCCGAACAGGGGAAAAATCCGAACCCGAACAGTGAACCCCATTGAAGTCTATGTGAACCGAAAAGGAAAGATCAAAGGGGCCCATTTTGAAGGCTTACATGCAAGTAATTGGCCATAAAAGAGATGGGGGGGGGGGGGGGCGTGTACTGCCCTAGGGAACATGTATCAATGCCAAAAAAGTTTTTTTTTTAATTATAGTTTTTACAGGAGCAGTGATTTAAAGATGCTTAAAGTGACATTTATAAAGAAAAAAAAAAATGAGTCAAAACACATTTAAAATTACTCGTGTTTGCAATTGCCACACCCAGCTATTAAAAAATGAAAGAAAAAAACAGTGTGGGGTCCCCTCCCCCAGTCCATACCAGACTCTAAGGGTCTGGTATAGATTTTAAGGGAACCCCACACCAAAATGGAAAAAAAAGTGCTATTGGGTCACCCCAAAATCTATACCAAACCCTTGTCCAGGCATGCAGCTATACCAGGCCACATGCCCTCAACATGGGGAGGGGGGGGGTGGAGGGTGCTTTTTGCTCTTAGGTGAACCTACAAGTACTTTTTTTTACCACAACTATTATTTTATACTGGCTTTGTAAAATTTGCAAATGCAGCAATTTAAATTTAAATTGGATGAAAGGTTTAGCCCTGAGAAACAGGTCATTTTATGTGCGTTTTATGTACAACTATATCAATCAAAATGAGGGACAAATGAGGAGGAAAGAGGGACCTTGTTCCAAATCAGAGGCAGTCCCTCAAAATCAGGGACAATTGGGAGCTATGGTGTATTTAGGCACTGAAAGAAAACAAGATGAAAGGGATAGAAGGGATGAAGACCTCACAATTGGCTAGGTTTTAAGGGCTTATTTAGAAGACAGGAGTAATAGCAGACGTGAATAGTTTTACAACTTATTTATATAAAGAAGTGATATAGAAGGTTAAAATGTCTGTTAGACCCCTTTCACACTGGGGCGTTTTTCATGCGTTTTTCAAGCGCTTTAGCGTTTAAAAAAGCGCCTGTAAAGCGCAGTCCCAATGTGAAAGCCCAAGTGCTTTAAGAGCCCTTTCACAATGTCAGCACCCGAAAAACGCTCGTAAAGCACTGCTTAAACTAGCAGCGCTTTACCAGCGTTTTTCGAGCGTTATTGGGGTGCTTTTAATCCCTGCTAGTGGCCAAATAAAGGGTTAAAAGCACCCACAATATGCTGCCAATAGCGTTTTTCAGGCGTTTTACAGGCGTTTTACAGGCGCTTCCCATTGATTTCAATGGGAAGGGCGCTTTAGGAGCGTTGTATTCAACGCTCCAAAAGCGCTGCAAAGAAGCTGCTTGCAGGACTTTTTTTGACACCCTGCCAGCACAGCACCTCAGTGTGAAAGCACTCGGGCTTTTACATTGAGATTGCAGTTGCAGCTTCTTTCATGCGCTTTTTTTAACGCTAAAGCGCCTGAAAAATGCCCCAGTGTGAAAGGGATCTCGGTGTGAAAGCACTCGGGCTTTTACATTGGGATTGCAGTTGCGGCTTCTTTCAGACGCTTTTTTTAACGCTAAAGCGCATAAAAATGCATGAAAAACGCCCCAGTGTGAAAGGGGTCTTAGGGTAGAAGCATGTGATACAGAAAGTGGAAGTTTACAATTTACCAATAAGGAGCTCTACAAACTGGAAGTTTCAGGAGGGAATTCATTAAAACTGGAGCAGGAAAAAATCAGGAAAACATGGCAACCAATCTGCTTATACATTTGGCTTGTTCAATTAAGCTTTGAAAATGCCACTCCCAGCTGCTGCAGACTCTGTCGTCTCCAGTTTTGATAAATCCCCTTCACTGTATACAGAAATTCATGGATTGTATTACCTTTTACAATAATATATATGAAAAGTTGTTTGGTGTGTGGGAGCCTGAGCTGGTACACTTTCTATGATCTGTTGGGCTCTGCTGGTACTTTAGGTTGTAGATACTGCCAAGGCTAATACTGAGGAATGATACATTAAAGAAGGAAGGCTGCCCTTGAAGCTCTGAGATTACTGATATGTAACCATGCTGCACTGTCAGCCTACTTACTAACAATATGGTGCAATACTGTTGGTTTTGAGGGTGACTGGACTTCATGGGTCTATGAGCCTATACAGCCATTTAGTGCCCTAAATTTATCATATTACCTTTTTTTAACCCAGGGTTATTGTACACATTCAAATGTTTTCATTGGTGTAATATATGTTCCCTGTTTTGTCTGTTTGCCTTACTTTGTATTGATTAGCTCACATGTTGTTGCTGCAGATTGTATTGGCAGATCAATTTTCCTACATTCAAGTATAAATTAACCTAGACTGTCACAGGTATTCTTCACACACAATGCAGTGCATGCCTTGCCATTCCCTCTGTGTTGCATCAGAAATGTGGGAGTGCTGATGTGATTAAAAAAAAAAGCAACCTCTTCCAGCTGCATGGTGGAGCTCCCTGTGTCTGTGAATGATCTGCCTGCTTGTGTCTGTATGAGATCTAATTATTATTTAGCTTGCTGCCTGAGCACTAGACTGAGAGACCAAGGGATTGTGGGATATATAGTTTCTGCACAGGAAATGTCAGTTATCAGACTACAGACAGAATCATGCATTAACCTGTACAGTGCCATGCAGTATGCCTCATGTTTGAACACAAACATAAACTTCTTGACGCATGAATGTGAAGATGTACAGGCATACCCCACTTTTAAGTACACAATGGGGTTTATTTACTAAAGCTGGAAAGTACAAAATCAGGCTCACTTCTGCATAGAAACCAATGAGTTTCCGGGTTTTATTACTGAAGCTTAATTGAACAAGCTGAGGTTAGCAGCTCATTGGTTTCTATGCAGAAGTGAGCCTGATTTTACACTTTCCAGCTTAAGTAAATAAACCCCATTGTGTACTTAAAAGTGAGGTATGCCTGTACTGTATTATATGCTATGCATACACGGCAGCAAATGACACCACGCAACTACATGATCAATGCATTTCTGACGCAGGTGGAAACACAAGGTACAGGTAGGAAGGTATGTCCTTTTGTTTTTGTTGAACAATTATGGTGGGCATAAAGTAAAACTGTGTGTGAAATACTGTTTTTTTTTTTTACCTCAATTCAGCATATCTGTTAGAAATTATAAACTGCACTGTAACCCTCTATATGTTACATTGCACCTGATGAGCTCTTTGCACATAGCTACCAAAATAGTTGCTGTCATTCTCCTCACGGATTCCAAGCAGGCAACATGGTCAGCAACAGCTCAAACTTATCACTGTCCTACAGTCAGAAAAGCTTATGCACAATCCCTGTTTACCTGATGTTATTGTTTTGGCAGTCCTAAAATGCAGGGAACTATCTACATCTGCTATATTTGAACAGCCCCTGCTTTTTCAGATCATACACTGCTAAACACTTGTAACAGGAATTCATAAACAGCACAGAAAGTATGTAATGTTATAGGCAGAACACACCTACCCCATGCAGATTACCAAGAAAAAAGGGCTGCAGTGATCTACGTGCTGCTGTGAAGCTGTGCAGGACTGATTATTATCTGCCCCCAGTGCATGATTCCTTGGATGTCTCTACCAGGACCTTCAAGGTCAGCAGAGTAAGCCGTCTAGTGCATTATTCAATCATAAAATATTTGACACTGTTACTTTTTGTAAGCATGCAGTGCTGACATCAATGCATTCAACAGCCAAAATACAATTGAAAAAGAACACACAGTAAGCTAAGGTGTATCACACCAGCAATATACAGTAATTGTTAACACTATTCTGAACCTAGACCCTGAACTTAATCGGAAAGCATGCCCTAAGTAGTACCTCTGCCTCTGGCTTACCCATAAATCTAACCATTATCCTAACTGTTAAACCTAACCCTTCTATTATAATTTCTTAAATTGGAAGTCAAGCAAATTTGATCATGAAATGATGTGGCATTGCAGATTAGGGCTTAAATATCTCCCTTACTATCTCGTAACTGGTACCTGGTAGCAGTATATAATAAACTAGTAATAACCCTTATAATTACTCTCCTGCTACTGCGTTCTGTTACCTTTCTTTCTCATATCGTCTTCCAGGACAGCCTTTGAGATATAGGGCTCCTCCCTCCGGGACAGGAAACACGTCAAGCCAATTAAATAAAAGGTGTGGTCCTCCAGGCCCTCCTCAGTTTTTGTGTTTCCTGCCGGACGGGAAGGAGCACGTCTTGGAACTGGTAAGGGGAGCTCCTTCTCAGGGTTTTTACCTGGGGAGAGCGCCTTGATGGACCTGGCCCTTAGCACCCCTCGGTCCGAACGAAGGGAGGAGAGGGTAGCTTTCAGTCCCCGCTGCCATTTAAACGTTCGGAGAGAACGGGACCCCGATACGCGGCAATCTCCCCCTCGGAGCGCTAACCGCTCGTACCTGTCGGTCGGAGGCGGCGGGAGACGTTCGCTCTACCCACCGGCGTTCGGGTACTGTGAGCGGTACGTTCGTAAGAACGCACGGCGTCGGGGCGGAGTTTTTGCGCTCTGGTGTACGGAAGTGCGAGAGACGCACTTCCGCCGGATTCGCGTCATCAGGGGGCGCCGCAGGACCCGTTCCAGTCCTTTGGGCGCGGCGGTGTGACTACAGGGTTGCCTGGAGCAGTGTGAAGGCTCAGAGAGACTGAGTGATACACAGGAACCATGGAGAGTGCGGTTGTGCAGGTGGACTCCGGTTCAACAGGCTCCAGTACCTCTCAGGTAAGCTTGGTGAGGGCAGACCAGGACTTACACTGGGGGGTGGGGGGTCACTCTGACCCGTAGCACCTTCCCGGGGTGGAGAACCTGCTGGTGAAGGGGGGCACTTCCTAAACAGACCCTAGAAGCACAGTGGTGTGGTCAGGGGTGGTATTTTAATGGGACCCTGTTTTTCTTTGTTTTTAGGTTAAACAGGACAGAGCCCAGATACCTTTACCCAGAAGGAAATGTGCCGTGTGTGGGGCTAAGTTAGGCACCGGTTGGGAGAAGCCGCTTTGCCCAGATTGTGTCAGTAGCCTGGTAAAAGAGGACTCGGTGACAGCTTGTCACAATGTTTTAACATCCGTAAAGGATGAGATTGCATCCACCTTCCAATCTTTTAAAAACATGATGGATAGGATGCAGGGTCCTTCTGTCTCTTTACCCAGAGCCGTGAGTATGCCTTCCTTATCCGAACCAAGTCAGGAGGAGGAGGTGGATAGGGAGAGGTTATCCAGGTCATTAGCCTCCTCTAGGACAGAGTCTACTTCAGAATCTGAGGGGGAGGAAGAGGCCATTAGATCAGCCAGATACAAGCTGTCTTTGGATGATGTGGGTGACCTCCTCAAGGCTATATATGACACCTTAGAGATCAGAGAAGAACAGGTCCAGCTTTCAAAACACGACATGATGTATCAAGGGTCGAGTGTAATGAAAGACAGGGTATTCCCCGTCCATAAGTCGCTAGTGGAGGCGATTCTGCTGGAGTGGGAACAACCGGAAAAAAGGCCATTTTTTTCAGGTAGCCTTAGAAGGAGGTTCCCTTTTGAATCGGATGCGGTGCATCCCTGGAACAAGGTTCCCAAATTAGACGCTCCCTTGGCTAAGGTCTCTAAGAAGACAGATTTGGCCTTTGATGATATGGGTTCACTCAGGGACCCTATGGATAAGAGGGGAGATCTGCTGCTCAAGAGAGCCTGGGATGCCTCTTCCATTGGGCTTAAGCCGGCCCTAGCAGCTACCTGTGTGGCCAGAAACTTGGAGTGTTGGCTTACACAGTTACAATCACATATTTCTGCAGGTACTTCTAGGCAACAGCTGTTGAAGTCCTTTCCGCTACTGTTTAAAGCGGTGGGCTTTTTAGCGGATGCCTCTGCAGAATCAGTCAAACTGGCTGCTAGATCAGCAGCACTAGTGAACGCTGCCAGAAGGGCCGTTTGGCTTAAAACCTGGTCAGGAGACACAGCTTCAAAACTAAAGTTGTGTGGATTACCCTTTTCAGGGGACCATTTGTTTGGGCCCGGCCTACAAGAGGCGTTAGAGCGCACGCAGGATAGGAAGAAAGCTTTCCCAGAAAGGAAAAAGAGACCTGAAGGGAAACGCCTTTTTCGAAGCCCCAGGCAGCAAAACCTGCAGGAAAGGGAGGTTCGCCCCAAAAAGCATTGGACGGGTCACAAGGGAAGAGGCAGAGGAGGTATCTTATTCAATCCTCCTCAACCCTCCCCTAAAACCCAGTGACTCCTGCGTCCCGGTGGGAGGAAGACTGGGGAAGTTCCTCCCACAGTGGGAAGCTTCAACCGAAAGTCCGTTCATTCGAGATCTTGTAAGGAACGGCTACAGGTTGGAGTTTGGTTCAGTTCCCCTCCCGAACTTTCAAGTAACACGGTTACCAAGGGACCAAGAGAAAGCAGAGGCTTTGGCTCTTCTTCTGGGGGATCTGGTGGACCAAGAAGTAATGGTGCAGGTACCTCAGGAGGAGCGAGGCTTGGGGGTTTACTCCCACGTATTTGTGGTAAAGAAACCTTCGGGGAAGTTCAGGTTAATACTGAATCTCCGTCCCCTGAACAGATTTATAAAATACAAGCGGTTCCGGATGGAGTCAATCTTCTCGGTAACCAAATTCCTGTTTCAGGGCTGTCACATGGCCACAGTGGATCTCAGGGATGCATATTTACATATCCCGATTCATCCGGAATCTCAGAGATTTCTCAGGTTGGCGGTGAGGTTGAACACGGGGGTGTTACACCTCCAGTTTCGAGCTCTCCCCTTCGGGCTTTCAGCCTCACCAAGAGTCTTTACAAAAGTTCTGGCAGAGGCACTGGCCCCATTAAGGCTCAAGGCTATAACAGTGATCCCATATCTGGACGATCTACTGTTCATAGCCCAGTCGGCCCAACAGCTGCAGAGGGACATACAGGAGGCCTTGGTTTTCCTGCGCTCACTGGGGTGGCTGATAAACCAGGAAAAATCCCAGCTGACCCCCTCACAGGAGGTCCTGTATCTAGGATACAGGATTTCTTCAGTGGAAATGAGAGTATTTCTTCCGGAGGAGAAGATCGGCAAGCTAGAGCAGGCGGTAGCCCAGCTTCAATCTGGTCGGGAAGCCCAGATCAGGGAGGTAATGAGAGTCCTAGGGTTGATGACATCATGCTTTCCAGCGGTGGCCTGGGCAAGACATCATCAGCGTCCTTTACAAAGACTCATGCTCCGTTATTGGGATGGCAGGCAGGAGAGCCTGGATCAGGCTATGCCCCTATCCTCGGCAGTCAGGAGGTCTCTTTGGTGGTGGCGGGCCAAGGTCAACCTAGACAGGGGTCTTCCCTGGTCCCCACAAGCTACGGTGGTGGTCACGACCGATGCCAGTGCGCTGGGTTGGGGTGCACACCTAGAGGGAACCTTAGCCCAGGGTTCCTGGTCGAACCTAGAGACAGGTCGTTCCTCAAACCAGAAGGAACTTCTGGCAGTCTGGAAAGCTATAGAAACATTCCAGTCCCGGTTACATGGCAGGGATCTACAAGTTCGCTCAGACAATGTCACAGCAGTAGCCTACCTGAACAAGCAAGGGGGAACCAGAAGCCCTGCACTGCAGGTAATTGCGGACAAAATCTTCTGCTGGGCAGAGAAGAATTTGTCCTCAATATCAGCCATTCACCTAAAGGGAACCCAGAATTTCCTGGCCGACTTTCTCAGTCGCCAGAAAATAGGTCAGGACGAGTGGGCCCTCAACAAGGAAGTGTTCGAGGAGATAGTGTCATGCTGGGGAAGGCCAGAAATAGACCTATTTGCAACAGAAGGCAACAGGAAGGTGACACAATTTTTTTCGGTTCACCCACAGGATCGGGCCAGGGGGATAGACGCCCTTGCCAATCCATGGATGTTTGGCCTGTGTTACGCCTTTCCTCCCGTAAGGATGGTGGCGGAGGTTCTGCAGAAGTTCCGTTCGGAAACTACGGACCTCATTTTAGTAGCTCCTTTTTGGCCAAGGAGACCCTGGTTTGCCAGCATAAAGAGATTGGCCGTACATCCTCCGCTGTTTCTACCAGTCAGGGAGGACTTACTTTCCCAGGGGCCGATCCTGTGCCCTCAGATAGAGAGGCTCAAGCTTGCGGCCTGGTATCTGAGGAACAAATCTTAAGGTCACAGGGTTTCTCAGAGAGAGTGATTAAGACCTTGTTAGAATGCCGTAAACCTGTTACTAGGGCAATTTACGCCAAGGTAGGAAAGAGGTTTAATTCCTGGTTGCGAGAACAGGGGATTGCAAGTCCCGGGGTCCCGGCAGTCCTAGATTTTCTACAAGCAGGGGTAGAACTGGGCCTATCTATCAGCACTCTAAAGGTACAGGTGGCGGCCTTAAGTGTTTTCCTTCAGTCCTCCCTTCAGCAGAATCCATTTGTCAGGAACTTCTTCAAGGCTCTATCTAGATCCAGGCCTGTGAGAATGAAGTCCTGTCCTATTTGGGATTTGGCCTTGGTTCTTAGAGCTCTGACCCAAGATCCATTTGAACCATTAGAGGGAGCTTCACTTAAGTGGGTTGTACTAAAGACTGTATTTTTGATAGCGATCACGTCAGCTAGAAGGGTCAGTGATCTACAAGCGCTCTCGGTCAGAGAGCCATTTCTGTTAATCTTAGAGGACAGGGTAGTACTTAAGACTGATCCTAGTTTTCTTCCTAAAGTGGTGTCCACTTTTCATAGGACACAGGATATTATTTTGCCAACTTTTTTCTCAACCTCAGACAAGGATGAGGCGAGATCTTTAAGTTTGTTAGACGTCAGGAGAAGTCTATTGGTTTTTTTTTAGAAGCCACTAAGGTCTTCAGGAAGTCAGACTCACTTTTTGTTAATTTTTCGGGCGCCCGCAAGGGCTGCAAGGCGTCCAAAGCGTCTATCGCCAGGTGGATACGAATGGCGATAGTTAAAGCCTATGAGTTAGAGGGGAAGCAGGCACCCTTAGTTAAGGCACACTCTACAAGGGCGGTTTCCGCATCATGGGCAGAGAGGGCTGGAGCCTCTCCGGAGGAGATCTGCAAAGCAGCAACGTGGTCCAGCTACTCAACGTTCGCAAGACATTACCGTCTGGATTTATGGTCTGATAAAGAGCAGACTTTTGGACGTAAGGTCCTCCAGGCAGTGGTCCCGCCCTGACAAGGTGAGCTCCTTGCTTATCATCTCAAAGGCTGTCCTGGAAGACGATATGAGAAAACCGGAGTTAGACTTACCGGTAACTCTTTTTCTAGGAGTCTTCCAGGACAGCCTGGCTTCCCACCCAAAGTTGTTTAAATTGGACTAAGTGGTGAGGATGTGTATTAACATGATTGTTAGTGTGTTATGTCTTTCAGAGCCTCCCGGCGGTTCTTGGAGTAAAACTGAGGAGGGCCTGGAGGACCACACCTTTTATTTAATTGGCTTGACGTGTTTCCTGTCCCGGAGGGAGGAGCCCTATATCTCAAAGGCTGTCCTGGAAGACTCCTAGAAAAAGAGTTACCGGTAAGTCTAACTCCGGTTTTTTGACAGCAACCAGAGCTGGTACATTGCAAATAAGGTAAGAGATTTATAAAGTGAGATATTTTCATTTCATTTTAATATAAATCAGAACATATGACTGAGAGCTGACAAATTATTTATTGATCGAATTGTGGCCCTTCCCAACCATATGAGTGGAGTGAGGGATGGGATTAACACTCCCTCATATGTACTGTAGAAATCAAATCAGGTCTGACCCTTGTCCTCTCAACCCTTCTGGTCATTGTATCTTTTAGTTATCTATTAGTTATTGGATTACAATATATGGCGCTTCGTCGATGTCCTTGGAGATGAAACGCATCAGTTAGGACTCCACTGCTGCCATTTGATTTTAAAAATGCTGATTTTACCTGCAAAATTTAAGTTTTCTAAGTTCATTAAAATGTATTCATATCCAAATGGAATTACGCTACTGGACCTTTCTGTTATCCCCTTTTTTACTACCCCTACTATATTTATGGACATCTGAACATCGTCCCTTTTTAGACACATCTATAAGGATTACTCTAGCTTGAGGATAACCGGGTGTTCTTGTTGCAGTAGTCCGAGGGTTTCAGTGTCCCTTCTCATTGGTTGTACCAAATGACAAAAGCCCATTTGACCCGCAGAACATACGTTCTTGTGGGTTCAAACGTTCCGATAAGCCTTCTAACTTTCGGTGGTGGGTGGTACCCCTCACTTCAGGTTATACATCCTGGTTCACTGCTTGGACATTCGCATGAAGTTTTGCATTATATTTTGCACAAGTATCACCCAGACTTTTTTGGACATTTATTATCAGTCACATTGTATAATATTTTTGTACATGTTTTTTCTTTTCATGCATTAGTTGAATTGGGCTCATTACCCGTTATTTGATACACTTGTCACGATATGTATTTTTAGAGCGCTGCATTATTTGTTTCCTTCGCTTGGCCAATAAAGTAAACTGATCTGCAACTTTCAAGTTCTTATCCGACAACGCTTTGTTAGCAATTGGGAAATTCTTATACAGTACACATCTGTTTGAATGACTTGGTCCAAAGGAGCCTAAAGCACACCTAAATTTAGCTAACTGACTTTAGCACCTAAATACTTATGAGTGCCCAGGAACAGTCCCCCTCTAGTCTTACAGGCCCTCTGATAACTGGTTATTTCTTGCCTTATACAGTGATAGGGACCAGCAAGAGAGTTAGAGGCATTCATTTATAGCACAATGGGCATACCAGGGAATACGTTTTTTTTTTTTTTTCAGATCACATGTATGTATATCTGGGTCCTATATTAAGCTTTTACAAAACTTAAGCAGATTCTGACTTCAGGTCAGCCTTATAGATCCTTTTTATAAAGATCGACACAGTAATTGCTTTTTATTTCTCCATACCGTCACCTTTTTTTGCTGTTATATGTTTTGCATAAATGGAAAATTGCCAATGCAAATTTGCAATACATTGTTCACAATAGTGAAAAACGGCTAAACTGGCCAGAAAATTTACTTCAGTGAATTTAAGAAATACAATTCTTAGCCTTATTTGAACTAGTAAAAGTGAGCAGTTGATAAATATAAGAACCATTCCAAACCCATATTTCACATGAAGCAAAAACATAATATAAATTATTAGTGTATCTTTGGTCAAAATGTAAAATTATATATTATTTTGATTTGCATTTCAATTATTTCTAGACTATCCTTTCTTGAAGTTTGAAAACGTTCTTTGCGAAGGTACCCTGACATTTATTTCTGTGAATGCGACGTTACATATTCACTAAGCCCTATTGGGTCCTAATGGCCTACAGATATGACAATAAAATTACTGAACTTTTACAAACCTGCACAGTTTAAAATCTACTGAGGCTCTTTGACTGCATAGGCTATTTCTAGGAAAGGGTGAGCTTAGTCTACAACTTACTATAGCTAGATATGATATATGAGCACATATATCATTCATTTTTGGCTACGCTAGTCTGGTACTGGGTTCTTGCATTTGGCCCCTGATGCTACACTGTCAGGTCTGCCCATCAACCGTCCCTTATCCTGCAGCTTCCTGGTATATGTGACGGGGATATCCCAGGTGGTTGCAAGAGCAAGACACACAATTCTCTGCTAGGTGAGAATGGAGGAAAGGGGATAGGCCAAATTAAGAAAAAAAATTGTAAAAAAAAATGGAATCTTTTTTATATCGCTGGGGTGGATATTTCTGGAGTGAAGGTCCACTTTAAAGTTAAGTACAACACATGAAAAGAACAAGCTATAATAGCAAGTGATCAGTGCTACTCCACCAAAGGATGGATAAATCAATATAAATATAAACGTTCAAAGAGTCCATAGAAGGTTGATGGATATGTAGAAGGGGAATGACTGGACTTCCAACTGATGGGAGGGGAGCTTTTGTCTGAAGGAGGCAGGGCATATGAAATGTGTCACGGCCCACCCCCTCTGCTTGCTCGTGGTTCCTGCATAGCAGGTTGTGTGTGACATCCGGAGACTCCGCCAGCCTCCATCTCTTGTAGTGGGTCGCGGCTTCAAGTCCAGCGACCTCTGGCACCTCAGTCCATCCCATCCTGTGCTGCTGGCTCACCACACTTGATGTACACAGAACCTCATGATTTAATATCTTAGTGTCTACTTGAATAAAAGTGTTGTCTTTTACCTTATGCTGATGTGGTTCTCTTATGATTTATTGACTTTAAAGTTAAGCTGGTCAATACAGATTGAAAATTGGCAGTTCAGCAAGGACTGGCCAAATTTTGATCCATCCATGGTAGTTCCTGCTCAAGAGATATTGATCTAATGATTAGTTTCTCTTGAATGGGAATGTTAGAAAATTTCCATTTGATCAGTGTATTCTGACAGTGGAAGAGTCCCCGCTGTGTATGGGGGAAGTTAGTTTTTTCTATCAGCTCATTGGCTGATCAAAAGCAAAAAAAAAAAATCAGACTCATCTTTGGCCAGCCCTAATTCCCTAACCCCTGATCCTAACAACCAAGGGAACTTAGAGACCTTAGATTTTAAGCTCCTTGAGGGTAAGGACTGATGTGAATGTTCCATGCATATGTAAAGCGCTGCGAAAATTTACCGCGCTATATAAGTACCTGAAATAAATACCGTATTTATCGGCGTATTACACACGCTTTTTTCCCCTTAAAATCAGGGGAAAATTGTGGGTGCGTGCTATACACCGATCTTCCGCTGATTGTGAGGAAAGGAACAAGCGCCACCGACATACAGAAAGCCGAGTGTACTTTGGCTAGACTCGGCTCCTCTCGCAGTCCCGCCCCTGACTGTGAGCAGAGCTGAGTCTAGCCGAAGTACACTCAGCGTTCTGTATGTCGGCGGCACTTGCTCCTTTCCTCTCACAATCAGTGGGGATGGGCGGGACTGTGAGCAGAGCTGAGTCTAGCCGAAGTACACTCAGCTTTGTGTATCTCGGCAATGCTCGCTCCTCTCCACTCAGTCAGCAGAGATCGGTGCCAATTTTAAATCAGGCAATGCTGCAAAGAGACTAGCAATGCTGCAAAGACACT
The DNA here is from genome assembly GCF_037356315.1 of Lithobates pipiens. Classification (NCBI taxonomy): domain Eukaryota; kingdom Metazoa; phylum Chordata; class Amphibia; order Anura; family Ranidae; genus Lithobates; species Lithobates pipiens. The sequence continues at coordinate 158,645,875 of NW_027507785.1, forward strand.
GGGCAATGCTGAAAATGCACTGAGCAAGGCTACAAAGGCACTGGACAAGGCTGCAAAGGCACTGGACAAGGCTACAGATGGACACTGGACAAGGCTGCAGATGGACCCTGGGCAAGGCTGCAATGATGGACAATGCTGCAGATGGACACTGATAAGGCTGCATTGATGGGCATTTAAATGTAAGTTTTTTTCCTTAAACTTCCCTCCTGAAAGTTTTTTTCCTTAAAATTCCCTCCTAAACTTGTGGTGCGTGATATACGCCGGCGTGTTTTATACGCCGATAAATACGGTAAATAAATAAAAATAAATAAATAAAACCAACCTAAACCCTAATATAATCCCTAAGGCTTGCTTAATCCCTTCTGCAACATATTTACCTTATCTGGAGCCAGAGCTGTTGGAACCAAAATATAACAGTCCTGCTTCAAAATAACATATACAGGATCCAGAAGCTAAAATCATTGAAAGGATGATCTATTAGAGTGGATCTGAGAATGCAGTGTGGGTTGCTATCGTTGCCCCGTGAGGCTTGGGTAAGTTTTCTATGTATATGTCCTAGCCTGCTGTACAGTGAAATAGTGTAATCTGGATGTCATTATTTTGTTTGCTTAGTCTGTCACATATTGCTAGAACATAGATAAAATGTGAATCTTTCATCTCATGTTCTTGTTAAGAAAATGTATTTGTCCCTCATTCAAGCAGGAATGTTGATTTTGTTCACAAGCAATTCATTTCCCAGCTCTCACAACTTAGCTTCTCCCATGCATACCAAATGCAGTGTTCATATAGAGAGAAAGCGAAGGTCATTCTGACTGACAAGGAATCATATTCATTTATCGTGCATGCTGCTCCACAGCTGTCAGAGATTTTTATTTTAGGAGCTGGACTGTGCCGGCTTTTGTCACCAGCTGTTTTTGCAAAGTCAAACAACAGTGCAGCAAGACATACGTATTTTATACAGGGACATCCTACAGTCAAGATTTGTTCAATCAGAAGTGCTAAAGCGAATAGAGATTGAAAAGCTAATGATACAATCTCAGCATAATATAGAATGCTATGTACACAACTATTAAAACGTCATGTTCAACCCAATTGCAAGGACTATTACAGACACGATTGATGTTGTCAGGTTCTAAATCGGTGACTTCAACTGAAAGACTGTCTTGTGGGAAAGGCTTGAGACACAAATGACTAAAAAGAAGGTGCCTGTAATCGCCAAAAAATAAAAGAAGTCTGTGGTTCTTTTTACCCATCAGTGTTCAGACAAATAAAAAATGACAGTTTTGGGGAGGTTATACTTCAGTAAACTAGATTTATGTATATTAGTCTCAGCTGTCCCCATTATCTCCATGCGCTGGCTCCTAATCTGCATGCGGGGTGCTGGACACATTTTTAGATACATGAATAGTGCTTAGACAGCCTGATATTTAGCAAGACCAGATTTTGATAGGTCATCATGTTTGAGCAATATCCTTTTAATATGTAAGTGATTTATTTTTTTATATATACAATAAATTATAAGTAAAACAATCTTGGTTATTACTTTTCAATACTTAATTGCCCATCACAGCCATAGTAGCCGCATTTGTTTCTTTTGGAGGTCTCCTTTCTTGTGACTCTCACTAAGAAAATATTTTTTGTATATGCCAGACGCATAGATTTCTACAAGGTTTTTTTTTTTTTTTGAAGCACATGATTATAGCCTGAGGCTCTAATTGGCTTCAAAGGGGTTGGGCTGCGCCCCAAGCCCACCCACTTGTGACATTAGTGAATTAACATTCACTACTGTCTTCCTGCTTCTCCTCTCAGCCAGTCAGAACAGAAGGCGGATCTTAAGAAACGAAGACCAGATTGTCCGGAAGGAGAAGCCATGGAAAGCCACAGAAGGAAAAGCCATGGAAGAAGCCTGACTGGGTTAACTGCGGATCTGGCGTGGCGGGGGGGGGGGGGGGGGGGCTTTGTTTGGAGCACCAGCCTCCACTGATTGGGATAGTATATTTTCTTATAGAGAAATTTAAGACTCGAGTGATATGGTGATCTAGTGACATTTTTCTGCACTGTAGTCATTTGGCCAGTACAGTACAGTACTTTGCACCGGTAGGATATGGTTCTGTTAAATCCCATGAGGACTGTACTTGCCTGAATTCAAAGGGACCCTAGAACAAATGAATATACTTAGAGGTTCTACACCCTGTAAACAAAAAATTAAATGTCAGCAGCTACAAATACTGTAACTGCTAACTTTTAAAAAACACATATCTACCTGTCCCAAGACTCGCAATATTCTCACCCGACCTGGCTCTTTACAATTCTTTGGGTCCAGGCGCCAGCATCTTAACTGTAGGCAGATGACTGTGACTCCTTGCAGCTTCACAGCCAGATGCCCACTGTGCAGTCTCCTGTGATGTGTCTCAAGAGGCTGTGGGGGAGGGGGGAAGGCAAGGTTCTGCTTGAGTCGCTAAGTGATGTGACCAGAAGTGGAAGCAGGTACTTGTCAAAATCCCCCCCCCCCCCAATAAAAGACATTCAAAATATGGGAGGACAGTTTTATCAATCAGTAATAAAAAGTGACAACAGGTAAGCTTTTGGTACAACATCTGTGTTTGTACTTGCCAATGACGTTCCTGATTAGCATTGAGTGTTTGGTACGTTTACAACAGAGGGAACTTGTTATTTTGGTGTCTGGAAACCAGTCAGCTATGCTATTAGTAAGATCATCTAACAAACATAGTGGCATTTTTTGGTGGGGGGCTCAGGCGTTGCCCCTTCCATATGTTCCATTTGCAACTGCACTGCACACACTGTAACTTAAAACACACACCATGAACTGTTTTGTTACCAACAGCAGTTGTTAAATGTGTCAAACTTTAAACTGAAGTCAAAGACCCCTTTAAATCTTGTCATAATTCTCTGGGAAAACTATGGCCAAACCAGCTCAGAATGAGCCCTTCTTAATTTCAGTAACTGACTGACTCATGTTGTTTGTCTTTGTTGCCCTCTTGCGTTATACAGAAGGCTGCAAAGACAAAATGTGTGTGCTGTATTGGTGTGAAAGATAACCACTTACTGTTAGATGAGCTTGTTGACTAATCTGGTGGTGGTGGTGGTGGTTGTGGTGGTGGTGTCTGTAGAGCCAAACAGGTGGTTTCTCAATACACCGTAGACTTTTCTAGGGCAAAACTAAAAAAAATAATCTGATTGCTGTGACCTCCCCAGGTTGCAGATCCCCAGTTCCCACCAAAGTTCCCTTCCCCAACACATAAACAAAGTATACAGTCAAAAAGCACTGGCTGCCAAAAATGACATACTTAACAGAGGACAGAGCTAAAAAAAAAAGGATCCGGATGGAGGCAGTGCCAGTGGCTGGTCAATAGCAGTGGTGTGATTGAACCTAACAGCATGAAGAGGGAGAGGAAACAAACCAAACATGAGATTATAGCAGATCATTTCTTGAGAAAGCGCACTGTAACAAATTGTCTATTTGCTTACTGTATGATACAGCTGTATGAAGGGAATTCTTCAGGACAGGAGTTGCAGCAGGCAGGCGGTACTTGGCCTTGTAGGTAGACAGCAGACTTTGTGTTTGGCTCAGTGAACTTAATGGCATAGGGATGAGGCCAGCAGGCAAAGCATTGATGGTAGTGGTGGAACAGGCTGAGGCTGATCAAAGAGGCATGACTGGGAGTCCAGGGAGTGGAGAACCATTCAACAGCACAAAGATGGAGAGAAGGAGAACACCATGAGACTTACTAGAGCAGATCATTTCTTGACAAAGCACACCGATGCAAATTGTGTATTTGCGTTCTGTTATTTGAAGCCAAAGGGCATGCTTCAGGACTAAGAAGGAGTTGCAGCAGGCAGTGCTTGTGGGCAGACAGCGGACCTCGTGTTTGGGCAGTGAACTTGATGGAAGGAGGGCTGAGGGCAGCAGGTAAGGCAAGGCAAGGTGTTGTAAGGTAGTTGTGGAACAGGTTGAGGCTGGTCAAAGCGGCGTGACTAACTTGGAGTCCACTGAGAGGAGAACCAAACTACGGCAGAAGGAGAACATCAAACATGAGATTCACTATAGCAAATAATATCTTGACAAAGCACACCGCAGCAAATTGTGTATTTGGTTACCGTGATATGAAGCCAATGGAATGCTTCAGGAGGAGGCAGGCAGGCTGACTGTACTTCTGTTTGTAGGCTGACAGCTGACAGCTGACTTTCTGACGTTTAAAGCAGGTGTGATTGGGAGTCCAGGGAGATCCAACCTAACAGCACAAAGAGGGAGGGAGCTGGAGAAAAAACAAATATGATAGTATAACTGTCGGTGTCAGTGACGGTGCTCCTCCACTGCAGTCATTACTTGCTCTCCTAGACTGCTCCATTTCATTGCAATCATTCATTATTGTCCCTAGTAGACTGCTCCATTCATTGCATGTATTCATAATTGCCCAAGAGAGTAGCCTGCACCATCCATCCATTGCATTCATTCATTATTGTCCGGTACTTAGTATGTTTGCCATTTGTGATTTTGCATAACTATTTACAGTTTTGCATTCACAGCACTAGTTTGCAGTGGCACACAATGATCTCACAATTTGGTGGTGGGCACTGGCAGTGTGTGCACTGAACACAGGTGGCCTGGTCACTTGAACATTTTGCAATTCTGCATTAAAATTTACCATTTTGTACTCACTGCACTAGGTTGCACTTGCACACATGATCTCACAATTTGTTGGTGGCCACTGGCATTGTGGATACTGGGCACAGCAGGTGATCTGGTCACTTGGCCATTTGTAAATTTGCCTTGAAATTCACAGTTTTGCACGTACAGCTCTACTAGTTTGCAATTGCACACATGATCTCACAATTTGCAATAAAAAATACATACCAATTTGTGTGGGGCTGTGGTCACACTCTCTGGGTACTGTGGGCACTGGGTGGGTACAGGTGGTCTGGTCACTATGTGGCTGGCTGGTGGCACCTGGGCCTGGCTTGGGCATGGGTTGGCCTGGCTGTTTGATGATGGCAGTGGCACTCTGGCAGGACAGGAAGGCATACAGGTGGGGTAAGTAGAGCAGCCAGGGCAGGGCAGAGCAGGGCAGCATGCCGAGTGAGCAGAGCCGGTGCAGCCAGGTACTTCCGTCCACATGGAGTTCTATGAGGCAAATGGGAGTTGGAGGGAAGCAGTGTTCGGTTTTATGCATGCCGAGCACTGTGCATCATGATGTCACGAAAAATGCCCACTGGACCCGATTTTGACACCACAATGCGCCACATTGCACACGCACATCAAAGACAGTCGAATGCCTTTCGGCCGGCTTCAGCATTGCGCATGTGCAATACAGAAGCCAGAAAATTTTGTTTTTTTGTTTTTTTATGTTCACTGTTCGTAGCAGACACTTACAGACAATTTGTATATAGTCCTAAATTTACAAACTGTCCATAAATGTACAAACAGTTGGCAACCCTGCTCCCTGCTGTCAGAGAACAATGACACAGCAGTGAGAATTCCTGCATCCACATGTTTTTCTACATTGAATGTGTGAATGGGGGAATTGAGTCTTTGGGACTCTCTTTCCTAATTGGCTGATACAGCAGCAAAGCACCATTGGCTCCTTCTGCGGTCAATCAACGCCAGTGAGGAGAGAGAGGGGGCAGGGCCATGGTTCCGTGTCTAAATGGACACAGGGAGCTGTGGCTTGGCTCAGGTGCCCTCATAGCACGCTGCTTGCTGTGGGGGGCAATCCACAGGAGGAAGGGACCAGAAGTACCAAAGAGGGACCCGGGAAGAGGAGGATCTGGGCTGTTCTGTGCAGAACCACTGCACAGAGCAGGTAAGTATGACATGTTTGTCATTTTTAACAAAAAAATAACTGAGACTTTAGAATAACTTTAACAGCAGATACACCATTCCTTTACTTCCTGGAACTCTGGATCTGCCTCCTGGAACATGTGACAAAGTACATCATTTGTGGGGGAAGGCACTTGTGATGCAGACTTCTCATGATAACTTTTGCTCAAACCCAAAAATATAAACTTATTGCGATTTTTTTTTACCAAAAATATGTAGCAGCAATGCAGTGGCGCATTGCAAAAAATTGCCTGGTCATTAAGGGGGTGAATCCTCCTGGGGCTGAAATGGTTATGTATGGAGGTTTTTTCTCCCACAAATCATACTTACCTAGGTGGATGAAGCATCGGTCCGATGGAAACGGGTGACAAGAGTGCAGAACGAACTGCACTCCTGTGATCCACAGGAGAAGTACAGCCAAAGGAGCTTTGGCTGTACTTCTCCTTAAAGAGAGGGGAGATTTTCTGGCAGCTTTGTACTGTTAAATTCTATGTGCAGTCATAGGGGGTTATATTTGTGTTAAATGTATTCTAAGCTTTTTGACTCACGTGTGGCGACAATGATACTGTGTTTGATATTTAGTGTATAGATGCTGAGAAGTAACTATGTAATGGTTTACTGTTGTATAACAATGCAGTTGAATAAGGAATACAATTTTACTTCCAAAAATGCTGGACAGTACAGATTTTTTTTTTTAAGATTCTACAGCTGTTTTGATGATTGCTTGGTCTTTCCAGTCTATTTCATTACTTGCTACACCACGTCAAGTTCTATTTAATTTACCCATCACTGACCTATATCAACCACCTGTGCTGAGATCTTGCATGTTTATAAGCTTGATGGTGTTCAGTGTAACAAAGTGCAATGCCATATTCACAGAGCTCCCAAAATTACGTTTTCTTGTACTTTCAAAAATGCCTTGAATAATGAAAATGACTTTTACTTGCATTTGACTATAGTATATATGTTGTATGCATGTCAGCTTTTTTTTTCAGTTAAAACTTTTGACATTCAATCTTATCATTAGCACTGATGCAGTGATGTCATCAGCGCATAATAAGTGCATTGTGTGGATTTATTTTAGGAGTCACCCCATCAGTGGCTTTTTTAGTGTGTATGTGAAGGTTTATACTTCAACATGCTGTACAGGGTACCATATGTGCAGCCGTAGAGGGCCTGAGGGTAGAGTGTGGGCATGGTACTAAAAAGGGTCAAGACATAGGATAGGGGTGATGACCCTCCTGTATAGGATACTTTATTGGATATGCCTGCTCTGTGCACAGAAAGCAGGATGGTGACATGCCTGCTTTATGCCGCACAGTGCCAGCCTGTTGCAGACATTGGGCTGAATTTACTAAAGGTAAATAGACTGTGCACTTTGCAAAGTACAGTTTCACTCTGCAAGTGCAGGTGTGCCAGAGCTTAGTAAATGAGCAGAAGCTGTGCTGACTTCCATCATCCAATCATGTGCAAGCAAAAATTCAGTTTTTTAAAATTTCCCTTGCATGTGATTGTGTATTTCTTTGTAAAATGAAGGATTACTTTGTTTACTAAGTTCTGGAGCAACTGCACTTGCAAAGTGCACAGTCTATTAGTAAATCAACCCCATCGCATTGTGTCTGCACCAAGGTCTGTGTATATAGGTGTGGAATTATTGTACAGCCCTAGGGATTGCTAAGGACCTTCTTTATCAGGGTGATTGCTCATGTCATTAATCACGCTGGGTGATATGCTAATCTAATAGGAAAAATATATTTAAAAAATGTAGTAACTGTAATGTGTATAATTTGAACCACACATAAAACAATCAGATGTACAATTGTAAATTAATAATATTAATTGGGAAAAAATAAATAGAATAATATGACATATTTTATATATATATATATATATATATATATATATATATATATATATATTTATATTTATTTTTTATTTAACCATTTCGTTTAGTACTAGGGATGGGCGAACGGTTTGGCCCAAGCATAAGTTTGGGCCGAACTTTGGTTGTTTGGGTGTGCTGCAAAACTTTGGCGCTGGGTTCCCCTTAGTATCCATACCAGACCTGAAGGGCCTGGTATGGAATTTAGGGGACCCCTATGCAATTTTTCTTTTAAATTTTGGTTTGGGGTTCCTCTTAATATTCATACCAGACCCAAAGGGCCTGGTAATGGACTGTGGGGAATCCCATGCCGTTTTTTTTCAATTACTTTTATCTGTATTGCCGGAACCGACCATTATAGCCGCGGGGACTTTTAAATTACCTTTTTTCCTTTAGAAATATCATTATTTTACATTTATTGTTTCACTTTAAGCATTATTAAAATCACTTCTCCCGAAATAGCGGCCATTTTTTGTCCCCTGGGGCAGGTCCCCATGACAATAACTTGCATACCTATAAGCCTTTAAAATTAGCACTTTTGATTATTCATGTTCGTGTCCCATAGACTTTAACAGTGTTCGTGTGTTCTGCCAAATTTTGTGCCTGTTCGGTATGTTCTGGTGTGAACTGAACAGGGGGTAGTTCGGCCCATCCCTATTTAGTACTCAAGTTCTCATTTTTGAATATTAATTTTGACCCCATGCAGGGGATACAGTTTCAATATCAGATTGCTATGGGGATTTTCTTATGTTCTTTCTAGCCTAGATAAAGGGGCCACTCTTAGATCCCAAAATGCATTGGATACTTTTTGTATTGTACCCCTGACTTATAATAAAATATACATATTTTATAATATTTGGATCTGGACCTCTTAGTAGTTTCAGTTCTCGTTATATTACACTACAAGCCAAATAGACAGTGCAGCACTAAGGAGGTTTAAAACTTTGTGGGCAGAGCCTGATGGGGATTCACAGACACTCGTTTCCCATCAGGTTCACTCCCCTTGTAATTGACAGCATGCAGTGGACGGATCCATAGCCAATAGACAGCTTGCTATTGGCTATGAAGCCTTCCCACAGCCTGTTGTCAAACACAAGAAGAGAGCGGACCTGATGAGCTAGTGCCTCTGCTTCCCCATAATGCTCTGCCCAATTTGAGTGTCACTGACTTGTATTTTATGATTTATTGTTGTTTGATGTTTCTTAGCAAAGTCCCTTGGGCACTATTTGTTTTCTGTGACTGCCAGGACAAATGCAAAAATGAACATTGGATTCATATTTTCTAAGGGTCACTGAAATTGTCACTGGCTACTGTTCAGCAGCACAGCACAAAATGAGGACTACCCTCAGAAAGAAGGGAAAGGACCTAGAGCTGAAAATCCGAGTTGATAGAGCCCATGCATTTTGGGGGCCAAACACACTCTCCCTTCATGGATGCTTAAGAATTAAGACTTAATTCTGCTTAAATTAACTCAGGTAAGCAAAGGTCTTTTTCTGCATTCACTAACATTGGCCTAACCTGCCCTTCAGAAACTTTCCAAGCAGTAAATCACAGTGAAAATGTATTTGGTATTTGCTCACCTGAGTCCATTTAAGCACAGTCAGACAGTCTGATGAAGTGGGAGTGTGTTTAGCACCCCAAACATGTTGTTTGTATTCTGCTATGAATCAATTTTAGCTATACATTTTCTTGAGACTCTTGGATGTTTGTTTGGCGCTCTCATTATATTGTTTGTGACTGGTTGCTAAGAGGCTGGCGGCTGTGAGTCTGACAGCATCCTTAACAACAGAGTAACAGGTTGAAAGTGGAAGGGGTAGCAGCAGCAAATATGCCACTTCTGTCTGCCAAGTTAATTACCTCCAATTGTGTTATCTATGAACTGGAGTTAATTATTTTTTTAAATTGGTGCAGTAAAAACACCACCGTTTAAGTGGCAAAACAACTACCTGAATCTGTTGCACGTGTCAGTAAAGCTGCTGAGACGCATGGCAGGGATTTCTAATGGCCATTTTAAAGGGACCTACCACCAGAAAACGGTTGCTAGGACTTTATTGAATTCCCCTGATTGTACCTTGATAATGCTCAAAGGTAAAGTGACCAGATACAAGTCAGCCCTGAATATTAATGACCTCTGAGTTACCACCATATTTGGTTTATTTGTGATGGGAGCTGACAGGTCATTTGCCATACAAAAGACAGGTGGTTCTGTACAGACATAAAGGCTGGAATAATAGCAATGATCTTTGAGAAGTGTAATGCTCCTTGGCATAGCACACTGTCAGACTGCTAGTTAGAATATACCGGCTTTGTGCAGACTTGAGCTCTGGAATAATAATAATAATCTGTGATCAGTGTAATCATTCTTATTGTAGTACAATGTCATGCTACTACGTAGACTATACTGGCTCTGCACAGATGTGCCCTGGGATATTAATAATGATCTGTGATTAGAGCGGGATGACCCTTATTGCAGTACAGTGCCAGGCTGCTGCAGGTGAAAAGCCTATATAGAGTGCACAGGGAGGGGATCCTATTTTTATAGCATTGAGTACTACTATGCATGCATAGGATATCTTTTGCATATTTCTCATCGAGGAGCAGACAGGTCACCCTAAACCGAGACGTGCCCATTTTCAGAGATCAGTTAATTCTCACTCTTCATATTAAAGGGACTTAGCCCTGAAAAATGGTCTTGTTTCAGGGTAAGGTGACCTGTCTGCCCTGGTGCTGCTTTCAGGATGTTAGCATGTTGTCTGCTGTTCATCTGACATTGCACATTAGCTGATTTGTTAAAACTAATACAGAAGTTGAGCATAGCAATTACACTTTTCCATTGTGATCTGGTTGACTTTAACAGCTCCATTTATCTGCATTTTTCACATGAGGTGTGAAGTTACCTCTGATGGAGACCCCAACACTAACTACTACTACTTTATACATTACGTTGTATCTTAAACAGTCCTGACCAAAGGGTTAATTTTTTCGACAGTGTTGTTTTTATTCAAGTTCTTCTTTAACCACTTGTAAACCTGCACCATTTATAAACAGTAGTTGTTAGACAGGTATTTTGAACACAGCCTGCTGAAGGTACCTCCCCCTCACCCAAATGTTCCCACCATGTTACCAGGGGCTCTGCTGTCCCACCTGTGGAATCAGGACCAGCATGGCGGGAGCCGGTGGGTGAAACAGAGGGAGACCCGTGAAAATCTGTTCTCTGATCTCCCCTCCAGCGACTGTACATAGAAGCAACGTGTATTACATTACTCCCAGGTTCAGCTGTCACTTTCCTCTGCTGCTGTGGCTGAGGAAGATAATGGAGCATGATCTGTGATCTTTAAATGTACATTTTAGTTTTGTTTAATCTAAATAAATATATTTCAAAAAGAAGAAAAACATACCTTTATTTTTTAAGTGACAGCGCTGCCTTGGAAGCCACTTCACTGCAAGGAGTGGCCAGAGGCAGGTCTGTTGTCATCTTGAAGCTAACCTAACACTGAAAAGTGGGGCCAGCATTGAAGGGACCATCCAATTTGGGAAAATTTTTATTTTTTAGAACATCCAAAAGTAGCAAGGCATGTAGCTATTGTCATATTGGCATCTACAGTAGAAGAAGCAAAGGAAAATGTTGGTAGGTTCATTGTTTCCTGTCTAAATTTTCCCTAGTATTTGTGTGTACATATGTATGCAGGTGAAGTAAGGACTTTGGGTTGTACATTTCTTAAGGGGAGAGACTGATGTTAGCGCTGGTTGCCACCAGATGCAGTCCAGTACATTTTTATTCTGCATCAGAAAATTCATGGACAGTGTTTGACATGGGTTCCAATGGCCCTAGTTCACATCACTGCAGTGTGTTGCAATGCAGTCAACAAAAGATATATGGAATGCATCTGGAACATGGCAAAACACATCAAAATGCACTGGAATGCAGATGTCCTCAATTGTTCTCAATTGAGATGAAATAAAAAAAGAGTGGAAAAAGCCAAATGCAACCGGCGTTACACATCAAAAACGCACATGTAGAATCGCATCTGAAACACAGTTTGTGTAGTGTGAACCAGCCTTTAATTCACAATAAGTAAAGCATTTCATAAACTGTTGGCACTGTATAAATGTGTTAAATAATAAGAAGAAAAAAGATAGTGACAGTATTATACAAATAGGGATTAGTTGTAAAAAAGACAAAAAAAAAAAAAAAGACTGTAATCTGGTTATTTCCTGTACTGGACTAATGTGGTATTTGCCCACTAGGTGGCGCAAAGTATCATTTTATTTTTTCTTTTGCCCTATTTGCGCAGAACAAATGTACCTGTACTTCATTGGGTGGATTGCTATGCTAATTCTTTATAAATACACCACATAATATAGAAATTAAAAACACTAAATGGTCAGTATATCAGATTTTATAGAAGAAAGAAAACACTATATACAATCACTGTTTAAGTGTTGATGGCTTTTGCATAAAGTCATTTAACTGGATGGACATTCTGAAAGTGATTTTTATGCTTTGCCCAGTGACATGAGATAACCAGGGGTAGGTATTTAGAGAAAATGAGAAAAAAATTAAGTGATTTAAACAGTTAGCCATGGTGATGATTCACATTCCTGGGAAATAAAAGACGCATCCTGATTTGTCACTAAGGACAAGTCATCTGTTTTTTTTTTTTTTCTCTAGTTTAATTTTATAGATACGTTTTGAATGCCCTGTAGGTTGTACATTTATTGTAGCTTTTAACAGTCTGCAGCACTGTGAACAGCGTTTCGGGTAATATTCCATTCTGAGATGTATCAGTTGCTTCTAAAAAATTTGTATAAGTTAAATTCAAATCTTTTTATCAAAAAAAAAAAAAGTATTATGTAGCTGAACTCAGAAATCATTGCAAAATGGATGCTCTTCTGACAAGACCCTGTCATTTTTATGAAGCTGAGAGGCACTTAAAATCAATGTATAGATTGAAAGGCTCTTCTTCCACAACAGAATCCCCCCATATTTGGCAATAATACCAGTCTGGCACAGAGCTTAATAATCCTTTAGATTTTTGACCTTTAGCGCTATTGATCTTGGTTCTGTTCTGTTTGGTGTGATTTGCTTCAGTGAATTTGACACTGTTGCAAAAAAGACTATTGGTTCAAATGTGCACCCAAAGATATTTGTATTAAACAGCAAATAGGTTTTCCTAGAATGGCACTTACGTAAAATGTATTCTTTCTTTGCATACATATTTTACAGTGTTCAGACACAGTTTAACAAATTTGACTGGTAAATAGAAACACATGCTTATATACAGTATCTCACAAAAGTGAGTACACCCCTCACATTTTTGTAAATGTTTTATTATATTTTTTCATATGACAGCACTGAAGAAATTACACTTTGCTACAATGTAAAGTAGTGAGTGTGCAGCTTGTATAACAGTGTAAATTTGCTGTCCCTTCAAAATCACTCAACACACAGCCATTAATGTCTAAACCACTGGCAACAAAAGTGAGTACAACCCTAAGTGAAAATGTTCAAATTGGGCCCAATTAGCCATTTCCCTCCCCCGTGTCATGTGACTCATTATTGTTACAAGGTCTCAGGTGTGAATGGGAAGCAGGTGTGTTAAATTCAGTGTTATCGCTCTTACTCTGTCATACTGGTCACTGGAAGTTCCACCCAGAACAGGCCTTGCCATGGTCGACCAAAGAAGTTGAGTGCACGTGCTCAGCGTCATATCCAGGGGTTGTCTTTGGGAAATAGACGTATGAGTGCTGCCAGCATTGCTGCAGAGGTTGAATGGGTGGGGGGGGGGGGTCAGCCTGTCAGTGCTCAAACCATATGCTGCACACTGCATCAAATTTGTCTGCATAACTGTCGTCCCAGAAGGAAGTCTCTTCTAAAGATGATGCACAAGAAAGCCTGCAAACAGTTTGCTGAAGACAAGCAGACTAAGGACATGGATTACTGGAACCATGTCCTGTGGTCTGATGAGACCAAGATAAACTTATTTGATTCAGATGGTGTCAAGCATGTGTGGCGGCAACCAGGTGAGGAGTACAAAGACAAGTCTTGCCTACAGTCAAGCATGGTGGTGGTAGTGTCATGGTGTGGGGATGCATGAGTGCTGCCGGCACTTAGGAGCTACAGTTCATTAAGGGAACCATGAATGGCAACATGTACTGTGACATACTGAACAGAGCATGACCCCTCCCTTCGGAGACTGGGCCGCAGGGCAGTATTCCAACATAACGACCCCAAACACACCTCCAAGACGACCACTGGCTTGCTAAAGAAGCTGAGGGTAAAGGTGATGGACTCGCCAGGTTTCCAGAGCTAAACCCTATTGAGCATCTGCGGGGCATCCTCAAATGGAAGGTGGAGGAGCGCAAGGTCTCTAACATCCACCAGCTCTGTGGTATCTTCTTGAAGGAGTGGAAGAAGACTCCAGTGGCAACCTGTGAAGCTCTGGTGAACTCCATGCCCAAGAGGGTTAAGGCAGAGCTGGAAAATGATGGGGGCCCCACAAAATATTGACACTTTGGGCCCAATTTAGATAATTTTCCCTTATGGGTGTACTTACTTGTTACCAGAGGTTTAGACATTAATGGCTGTGTGATGAGTTATTTTGAAGGGACAGCAAATTTACATTGTTATCCAAGCTATACACTCACTACTTACATTGTAGCAAAGTGTAATTTCTTCAGTGTTGTCACATGAAACAATATAATGAAATATTTACAAAAATGTGAGGGGTGTACTCACTTTTGTGAGATACTGTAAGTTCAAATTGTTAGGTCAGGCAACCACCGCAGCTGCATGGCTGCATATTTATTCACAGGAGTCCCTCTGTGATTTGTATGTAGGGCATCCAATTGTACTGGTGTCTGGGAACTAGTTTTATCTGTTTTATTCTATGATGTCAGTTGTTATGGGCATCCTGTTATGATTGCTGCACCATAGCTATCTATTTTTTCACACGAATACCTCTGTGATTTGTATTTAGGATATAACTGTACTAATGTCTGATAACTAGTGTTATGTGTTACTGGTCTGGGCAGTTAAGTCTTAATTGCCCATGCTGGCTTGTTGCCCCATGGCTGCATGTATATTAACAGGACTGACTCTATGATTTGTATGTAGGACATAACTGTAGTGGTTGAAGAGTATAGGCATAGCAAGTTTTTTAGTTAGTGCAAAGTTTACACTATTATATGAGCAATGATTACAGTGGCAACACAGGCAGAAGTTGTCATCCACATTAAAGCTGAACTCCAGGTATCTTAACTGGAGGTTAAATGTAAAAGATTGTAGTGCATTTGGGTGGCAAAAATGTGAATGAAATCTATACACTAGGGGGAGAACCTCTGGGGGAATCAAGGATGGAAAAGGACCTGGTAGATGATAGGCTCAGCAATGGCATGCAATGCCAAGCTGCTGCTAACAAAGCAAACAGAATATCGGCATGCATTAAAAAAAGGATTAACGTCAGGGATAAAGCGATAATTCTCCCGCTCTACAAGACTCTGGTCTGGCCGCACCTGGAATATGCTGTCCAGTTCTGGGCACCAGTCCTCGGGAAGGATGTACTGGAAATGGAGTGAAGTACAAAGAAGGGCAACAAAGCTAATAAAGGGTCTGGAGGATATTAGTTATGAACAAAGGTTGCGAGCACTAAACGTATTCTCTCTGGAGAGGGGATATGATCATAAATTTACAATTACCATACTGGTGACCCCACAATAGGGGTAAAACATTTTTGTGGAAGGGAGTTTAACAAGACACGTGGCCATTAAAATTAGAAGAAAATAGGTTTAACCTTAAAGTGGTTGTAAACCCTTACAAACCAATTTTACCTACAGGTAAGCCTAGATTAAGGCTTACCTGTAGGTCAAGAAATATCTCCTAAACATACTTGGTTTAGGAGATATTTGCAAAAGACAGGCACCGCTGTCTACGGCTCATGCACCGTAGACAGCGGCATGCAGGCGCACTGAGCGTGCCACTGCTAACAGCAATCATGCCGTTAGTGGCACCTCCCGTGCATAGGTGATATCATTGCAGCTCCAGCCAATCGCAGCGCTGTAGCCACGATACCCGGAAGGAAGATGGACACTTTGTGGAAGAAGGGACAGTGGTGACATTGCTGGCTCCTGTGTCAGAGAAGTGACACATAATAGACTACTCTGTGATGCATAGTAGCCCATTGTGCTTTACCTTTGCAGGTAAACAAAGAGGAAGTAAAACCCATCAGGGTTTACTTCCTCTTTAAACTACATAGAGGGTTCTTTACTGTTCTGACCTGTACACACGGTCGGACATTCCGACCACAAAATCCATTGGATTTTTTCAGGCGGATTTTGGCCCAAACTTGTCTTGCATACAAACGGTCACACAAAGTTGTCGAAAAATCCGATCATTCAGAACAAGGTGACATAAAACACGTACGACGGAACTATAAAGGGGCCAGTAGCCAATAGCTTTCGTCTCATAATATATTCTGAGCATGCGTGGCACTTTGTGCGTCAGAATTGTCTACACACGATCGGAATTTAAATGATCAGATTTTGTTGTCAGAAAATTTTAGAACAAGATCTCAAACTTTGTGTGTCGTACATTCCGACAGAAAAAGTCTGATGGAGCTCACACACGATTGGAATTTCCAACAACACAGTCCGATCAAACATTTTCCGTCAGAAAGTCCGACCGTGTGTACAGGGCATAAGAGTGGCAAGAATGTGGAATTCTCTTCCAGAGACAGTGGTCTCATTGAGGGAGCATCGATAGTTTCAAAAAACTATTAGATAAGCACCTGAACGAACTCAACATACAGGGATATACATGCTAATACTGACATGTAATCACACATATAGGTTGAACTTGATGGACTTGTGTCTTTTTTCAACCTCACCTACTATGTTACTATGTAACTGCATACGTATTGTACATTGATCCAACCTGGACCAGTGTCTTTACTTTTGTGCTTTAGCTTTGTGTTTACAGTTTTTCATTTATCCCACAAGCCTTTATCGGGACTACTATCTGTGTCAGCAACATGGAAAAGACACAAATTCTTTAAGTGGAAGCATTAAAGCTGTATGTGGTATTATGGGACCACACGATTTTTTGTTGACAGCCTCAGCCACAGTGTACTTGGACAAACGCATATTTGGCTGTGGAACTGATTTTGTCTTTTAAAAGTTGCTTTGCTTACATAGAACAGCAGCATCCCGATCTAAGAATTTAAGTTTATCAAAAGCTATTTCCCAGGTACTTTTGACAGTGACGCATACTTATTTGTCAAGCATTAATATGCCTGCTTTTGACCGTCAGATTAAAATTGTCTAGCAGTTTGATTTTTGAGGAATCGTCCCCTTTGCTGTCTTTTTTTATTGGGAGTTTAAATTATGGGGGCCCTTTATTTTTTTTATTTTTTTTTCCTTTGTGGTTGATTTTGAGGGCACTGGTCAATTTTAGCTACTACCCTGTCAATAGCAAACCACTGCTCCTTATTTCCTGAAAGACTAAAATAGATACAGTATGTAGCAGGATTTTTGTTTCATTTCATTTCATTTTGAGGTTTTCATTTCTTTTTTGGGCATGTTCTATTTAAATAGACCTCTTTTTTGTAAGTTTGGAGTGCTCAGAATGCATTATTCACTTGGTAAAGTTGCCCACCTTTTGTGTGCAGCACACTGATGCGTTGTTTCAAAGAAGGAAAAAGAAAAAAAGGGGAAACCCATGCATGTAAATGCCATTGCATTATGTCACTCACATTTACCGCGCCCTCCTGTCACCATAGTAACACTAAGGGTAAGGCATATACCAGTTAAGCCTATTCTCCCTGATTAAAAATGTTCCTGCCACTGGCTGTATCATTTGTAGGCTGGCTCTCTTTTTCTAAGAAAACACATATAGTACCTCTGCCTCGTGCGTCTGCATTTTAGCCTGCTTTTGCTAATTAAAACAGCCTTGCTGCTGGCAAATTTTTACACAGCTAAGCTGTATTCTTTGGTTTTATGCTCATAAATGGCAGTTTTTGGGAGTTTGGACGTTTTTTTTAACAGCCCATAAACTCCCCTCTATGTTATCCTATGTGTTCATGTTCATGCACACGTGGACATTTTTGGATGTTTATCAGCAGTGGAGTTTATGGGCTGTTTTCTGAACACAATAAAATTGCGTTCAGGGACAGTTTTTCTGAGCACAAAAAAAATGTCAAACGCTCATAAACGCTGATAAACGCTAAAACGGTGGCTCACCAGTGTTTTTAACATTTTTAATCCATTGAAAAAAAAGCTGAAAAATGCAAAAAAATGCTAATAAACGCTATTGCAAAAACGTTAAAAAACTTTGAAAGACTCACAGCAAAGCTACTGCCGTTTTTATAATGTTATTTTAACGTCCAATGTGCCTAAATATTGTATACAAATACCTACCTTTTCCTTGGGTCTCTGTATTTCAGCCTATTCTTTTAAATTAAAAATGTCTTTCACAGCTTTATCTAAGAATCTGATGGATACTGATCAGCAGAAGCACAGTTTGCAACAGTGAGCATTGGGACAGCCTCCTCAAACTGCTGGCCAATTTCTATCTGCTGGACAAAAGCAGGTTTATTATTGCTTTATGAAATAGTATGTGCCACTGCTAAAACTACCTGAGTAATATCTTTTGCTAAACTGAAATGATCAGATTGGGGAGCTGCTGTTGTATGCAAAGCAACTTTTAAAATAAAAAATCAGTTCCACAACCAAATATGATGGCTGGTTTGCACAGCTTTATGGGACCCCCAAGCATGTCATTTAAGTGATGTGTCTTTTCAATGTGACTCTTGAAGCTGGATGAAATGGACCCTCCCCCCGTTATATGGCTGTTTTTAATTGTAAATGTTGGCTTTAGTTATATTTCCGCATGGCAGTGCCCAGCTCTACAAGCCCTAATTTGCTTATTAGCTCTACAAATAGTTGCAATTGACTAATAAGATTTCGCCCCAGCATAGATTGCAAAGTTTGTCAAAATTTGGAATAGGATTCACATAACTGATTAATCAAACCTGAATGGATATACTCATTACTAACTCATTGTGTTCTCTAATACCAAAAGGCCTGTAACTGAATTAAAAAAATGCATGAAACAAACATAAATATACACTTAGACAAAAAAGTTGAAAAACAAAAGCTAACAAAATGAAAAAATAAATAAAAATAAAAAAGGGTCAGATTTTACGGAGCATGGATGATCTTTTTTTCCCTTCACCCCTCC
Organism: Lithobates pipiens; assembly: GCF_037356315.1. Classification (NCBI taxonomy): domain Eukaryota; kingdom Metazoa; phylum Chordata; class Amphibia; order Anura; family Ranidae; genus Lithobates; species Lithobates pipiens. The sequence goes on from NW_027507785.1 coordinate 158,664,832, forward strand.
ATATTTATACATCTTCCACAACTTCACTGCTAGTTCTCAAAGGGTATAAAGCTGGCCATACATGGATCAGCTTTTTTTGATTAGCCAATGATTGAAAAAAAAAAAACTGAATGGATTTCTACCATTCATACAAGCAAGGTGGATTGAGGAACCTCCTCCGGCTGTGTTATTGTATTATGGCAGAGGGTACTACTCCGCTGTTAGCCCTTGTACACATGGTCGGAGAATCCGTCGGAATGTGTCCTATCGGACCGTGTTGTCGGATAATCCAACTGTGTGTGGCATGCATCGGACTGATTCCGTCTGAATATCCGTCGGACCCAATTTTCCAACTTGTTGGAAATATTTCCCGACCAACTGGGCCGATCGGACATACTCCGATCATGTGTAGAGAATTTTGATCGGACCAAGTGCCACGCATGCTCAGATCAAATTCCTACATCAAAGCTATTGGCTACTAGCCTGAATGTAGTCCCATCGTAACGAAATTACGTCATCATGTTCTGAAAGATCGGATTTTTTGACAACTTTTTCCGACCGTGTGTATGCAACAGTTTCGGGCAAGATCCGACGGACAAAATCCGACGGACAAAATCCGACGGATTTGGTTGTCGAAATCTCCGACCGTGTGTACAGGGGCTTAGAATACACTGACCAGCACTGCAGCCAATTAATCATTAGATCAACCTCTCTGGAACGAGAATGGTGATTGATGGATCAAAATTTGACCGATCCCTGCTGAACCAGCAGAAATTTTGATCCATCTATGGCCAGCTTTAGATTCCCGGCAATGATCTATATTGTAGCATTAATAATGCACGTATAGTCCGCTGCATTCTTTTTCTCCTACTTGGTCAGCATATTGATATAGTGCACAAGGTAATGGATCTGATACTTCATTTTATTTCACAGGAATATAGCCAATAATTTGTTTTCAGTAACACTAACTTAGTCTGCTTGTAGAGATGTGATACTAATGATATTTCCTTAGTTCCTGCATTCTGTTCCAATGGTTATTTTTCATATATGTATTTTGTGCTATTTATATACTCATTTACCATGTAAATAATTTCTGTAGCAGTTTGTATTGGGCTACAAAACTTCTTCTGTAGCTGGCTATATCGCATGTCCAAATAGCTACAAGATCATTAGTAAATGCATTGGATAACAAGTATCTACTGAAGCTAGTGACTGTGTAGTCAGCTCCAAACATAAATTGCTTAGCAACTGAGTAACAACCTGCTGGAATTACTGTGACACATTCCTTTAATTTTCTTCCTTCTATGCAAACCACCTTTCACCAATGTGGTTTTGATGTTATCAATTCTCCCTGCATTTGGTACAGTAGGCAAACATATTTTTTCTTAATGATAATTAAATAGTGTTTCTCTGAGCTGCATTTTCCCACATACCATTGATCAGTGCTTATAGTGGACTTTGCATTAGAGGCAGGGTCCGCTATTAAATTTGCTCCTCCGGCTAATGCTAAAATGCTGCAAAAAAAAAAGGAGAGCTATAAATAACTCTAAATAAATGTAAATCTCCTGGCTTCCATACTGCAGGGAGTGGTGTTATCCTCCTGCAGAGATTCATGGGATTTACAGAAGAACCAATAGCTGCCACCCTGTATTTAAATTGAAACATGCACTGTTCCCAGTATTTACTGTAGCCATGGCTTTTCCCTCAGAGAATAGGTGCAGATACTACATCCACCCCCCTCTCCTCAGTCACCCTTGCCTCTATCCTCTACCTACCTCCTAACACCACTTGTCCACGCTGCCTACCACCTCACAGTACTGACCCTTTTAGAGAATACAGAACCAAATGTCATTTGTATGGAATTTGTTAGTGATAACACAAAATTCAGTGCCCTGCAGCCCACAAATACAGACCCCTCCCCCCAAAATCAGCAATAGAACCCCCCCCCCCCATAAATCTAGCATCAATAGACCCCCAGCAAGATCAGACTCCCCTAGCAACAGTAGATACCCCCCAGCAACAACAGACCACCACCCCCAATCAGTCAGTTCTGTCAAGGGTAAGTAAAATTTTTTTTACCACAGTGGGCAACAGGAGGACATAGGCATTCAGAAGAAGTCAGCACACCACAGTGGCTTCCTTTTTTGCAGGGAGAGGGCATATAACTAATCAGGGACTAACTGGCATGGAGGCCAGCACGGAACTGTAAAATAAGTGCTGGCAAATACAGCCATACTAAATACATGACCTAACTGCAATTAAATAGTCTCACTTCCTGGCATCTTCTAATGTTGGCAACAACTTAGTGCAAGCTAGAGATGCAATAGAAATATATAATAGGATATAGGAGTCTCTATGACAGCTACTGTTTGGGTGTGCTAGGAGATATTTGGGATGCTTGCCTTCATGCCCAAACACCCCCTGCCAGTACAAGCAGTGCTGAAGGGACCCATACAGTGTATTGCTGCTTTCTGGGACAAAAAAATGTCCTGGCTGTAGCGATTCTGACTAAGAAACATCTGTTTTGCACACTGTCACTGCAAACAGGAATATGCCAATGTTTAAAGTGGTTGTAAACCCTTACAAACCACTTTGACCTACAGGTAAGCCTAGATTAAGGCTTACCTGTAGGTCCAAGAAATATCTCCTAAACCTACACGGTTTAGGAGATATTTGCCGAAAGACAGGCACCGCTGTCTACGGTGCATGCGCACTGAGCGTGCCGCTGTCAACGGCGATATGCCGCGAGTGGCGAGTCCCCTGCACATGCGCGGGAGTGACGTCATCGCGGCTTCGCCGAATGACAGCAGCAGAGCAGCGAGACCCACCGAGAAGATGGATGCTCCGGACTACAGGGGACAGCTGTGACTTCGCTGGCTCCTGTGTCAGGTAAGTGACACATAATGGACTACAATGTGATGCATAGTAGTCCATTATGCTTTACCGTTGCAGGTAATTAAAGAGGAAGTAAACTCACCAGGGTTTACTTCCTCTTTAAACTATGGTAATGTTCTTTAAGAAGCAAGATTTTTTTTAGTTCTTATTTATAACATTTACAGATAAGAATAGATTTTAAAATACTGTTTAATAAGAGTAAAAGGGTATTGCAAGTAAAATATTTAAAGAAAATAATATTGCAAAATACATAATAATAGCAACAATAAAGTAAATGGGAATAAAAACTAAAAGTACTTAACATGGTTTTACAGATCTTTATACTCTGCAGAGCCTAGCTAAACACAATTGGGGTGGGTTTATTACATGTCGATTAATGGAGGCTTCACCTCCCTCTTATTTTAAGACACAGACTGGAAGGGCGTGACAGCCTGTGACTGGCAGAAATATGCCCACACCATGTTATTGCCCAAAAATAATAAAGACTTAATTTCAAATATATATTTGTATGACAATATAAAACAGTTTATAGATAATAATTATTTATTTTTACTCTGTATTCTCTGTATGTCTGATACACCTGAAAGCCCTACTATAGGATTTTCTAGGTGAGTTTCTTACAAGGTAGATCACCAAATATTTCTTTACCCCTGTACATTTGCCTGGGTTTGGGATCAGAATGCAGAATGTAATAACACATGAATGGCTGATTTTTTTTGTTAGTTTTTTTGACAATTTACCACTTAACTTTGTACCATTTCAGGTTATTAACTGGACTTAAACTCCTTATATTGGAATAGCTGGAATCCCTTTTTAATATAGGAATAGGTTTGGTTCCAATGGTGTTGTAAAAAGACTAATTAATAAATATGTGATTATTTTATATTAATGTACAGTGAAAAAATATCACAGTACTTATACCTAGCAATTTGCAGTTCATTCACATCTGGAGGGCCCCATGTTGCTAAACCTAGTTGTTGTTCCCTGCTTTGTGCTTTTAACAACAGCACCTGAGATGGAAGTGCTTCAGTAGTAATAGCATGATTGTAGGTTTTGCGAGAGGTTCAGGTATTGATCATTCATTTTTAGCAAGCACAATATCAGGAGACTGGATAAACGGCAAATTAGTAGTATGTTAGAAGAGAGTGGGAGGCATTCCTGCCTGTCATTGTATGTGACCGTATATGTCTATAACAGTGCCTGTGTATATACTGTTTATGTACATTAGGAATAGATCTATCTATCTATCTATCTATCTATCTATCTATCTATCTATCTATCTATCTATCTATCTATCTATCTAGCCTAGTATATACTCTTCATTTAGTGTAGATTACTATATTCAGGCCATGTAGTATATATAATATAGTTTATTGAAGTGGTTAAGGGAAACCCTGCTGGTCTGGTATGGATTTTAAGGGGAACCCCACGGCAAAATAAAAAAATGACGTGGGGGTCCCCCCAAAATCCATACCAGACTCTTATCCGAGCACGCAACCTGGCAGGCCAACAGGAAAAGGGGGGAACGAGAGAGCGCCCCGCTCCTGAACTGTACCAGACCACATGCCCTCAACATGGGGATGGTTCTTTGAGGTCCCCCAAAGCACCTTGTCCCCATGTTGATGAGGACAAGGGCCTCATCCCCACAACCCTTGCCCGGTGGTTGTGGGGGTCTGCGGGCGGGGGGCTTATCAGAATCTGGAAGCCCCCTTTATCAAGGGGGCCTCCAGATCCCGCCCCCCCATGTGAATGGGTAGGGATACATTGTACCTCTACCCATTCACCTAAAAAAGTGTAAAAATTGTAAAAATGACAGGAGACGGTTTTGGACAATTCCTTTATTAAAAAATAAAAATAAAACAGTGTCCCGCGATGTCCATCCATCTTCAATCGTGGCACCGACAGTCCCAGAAAAAAACAGAAAAACTCTGTCTCCATGGGAGGCATCCTGCCGCTTGCCCTCTTTTTGATTTGACAGCTTTTATATAGTCAAGGGCGGGGCCACCGTTGACGTAAGCCCCCCTGATGTCACATGATGTCAGAAGGGGCAGGGTCACTCGGTTGTGGGGATGAGGTTGCAGGGACCCCACAGCACCCTTCCCATTTTGAGGGCATGTGGCCTGGTATGGTTCAGGAGGGGGTTACTCTCTTGTCCCCCCCTTTTCCTGCGGCCTGCCAGGTTGCATGCTCGGATAAGGGTCTGGTATGGATTTAAGGGGACCTCACACCATTTTTTTTTACATTTTGGTGAGGGGTTCTCCTTAACATACAGACCTTAAGGGCCTGGTATGGATTTTGGGGTGGGCCCACGACCATTAAAAAAAAAAAACTTTTGGCTCACTGCTTTTTTTAATGATTTTTTTATGTATATTGCCAGGATCCGAGCAATTAAAAAAATTTTTTTTTCCTTTACAAATGTAGTTTTGCTGCATGACTGTTATGAACATGGGAAAAATGTGCTACTTTACAGGCAGACTAAGGAGACCCCCCAGGCACAATATTTAAAGAAATATTTAATTTTTATTGTTTCACTTTAAGCATTATTAAAATCACTACTCCTGAAAAAAATGGGCGTTTTTAAAAGAGTTTTTTAGAAGCTGAAGATAGAAGCTGGAAACTTTGCCCCACGAAACCCAGCCACTATACAGAAAGGCAAGGATACAGCTTAAACCTAAGCTCCTCCTGATTACACACCTCTGACATGTGTTGGGATGGGGCTTAATCATAATGCCCCATGGGTGGGAAAAAACATGTCAGAGGAATGTAGCTAAAGAAGTCTTACACCCTCCAACTTCCCACTCAGCACTCATATGTGGCATGGTTTTCAGTGTCCATTAAGTAGTTGTGAGAGGCAGGGATGGCAATGCCTGCCTTTGAATACTATTTTAATTTTTTCATATGTGGATGCCTTGCAATTAGAATATACGAAGATATGTGCAGGCACATGGCAGTGAGAGGCTTTGATTTCTAAAGCCATCTTTGCTGGTTTTAGATGGTGGAGTCGTACTTTAAAAAACTTTCACTGTACATTCAGAGAAAAAAATAACTGGTATAATTGAAAGCCCACTCCATTTGTTGCAGATACTTACTTTTCCAGACCTATCCCACCATCTTGGTTCACCAGTTGGAGCCATTTGAAATACCTGGTACCGCTTGTTACCCTCTCCTCTTGATATAGTAAGTGTTTTGGATTTATTGGTGTGGTAAAGTGACAGCCCAAGCACTGTCATGTGGACAAGAGAGAAGATTCTTAGCCCTTTGTAATTTTTTTTATACAAACTGAGCTTATACAGCACTTTATTTTTAGAATTCTGGCATCAGTAGCAAAAGAGGTAGCTTATCACTTTAAACAGATCTGCATATTTCAAACCTAAACAGAACTAAACCCATGAATTTAAAACAGAACTTCATGCTCTCAATTAACATTGACTATTTTAATCATTAGGCTGCTAACATTAGTAAATAGGGGAGAAGTAAATCATATTTACTTGTTTTTAACTTTTTTTTTACATGTCTTCAGTTACTTCCTGGTTTCTAGGTCTAGGCAAATGATCAAATTATGTCATACATGCCAAAAGTCTTCAGGAGAGGGGGAAGGGTTTTCTCAGCTAAGCACTCCCTCCCACACCTCGCAACTTTTTGAGATGGGACCGAGGGACACCTATCAGCAAAAGTATGTAGGGATAGGACACACCCCTTGCCACGCACCCTTAACCACTTCAGTCCCGGAAGGATTTACCCCCTTCCTGAGCAGAGCACTTTTTGCGATTCGGCACTGCATCGTTTTAACTGCAATGTGGCTTCCAAACAATTGACGTCCTTTTTTTCTCACAAATAGAGCTTTGTTTTGGTGGTATTTGATCACCTCTGCAGTTATTATTTTCTGCGCTATAAACAAAAAAAGATTGACAATTTTGAAAAAAAAAACACATTATTTTTTACTTTTTGCTATAATAAATATCCCCCAAAAATATATAAAAAAAAACATTTTTTTCCTCAGTTTAGGCCAATACATATTTTTCTACATATTTTTTGGTAAAAACAAATAGCAATAAGCTCTTATCGATTGGTTTGCTCAAAAGTTATAGCGTGTACAATATAGGCAATAGTTTTATGGCATTTTTATTAATAATTTTTTTTTTACTAGTAATGGCGGCGATCAGCGATTTTTATCAGGACTGCGACATTATGGTAGACACATCGGACAATTTTGACACATTTTTGGGACCATTGGCATTAATACAGCGATCAAAGCTATAAAATTGCATTGATTACTGTAAAAATGTCACTGGCAGTGAAAGGGTTAACCACTAGGGGGCGGGGAGGGGTTAAGTGTGTCCTAGCGGAGTGTTTCTAACTGTCCGGGGGATGGGCTGTGTGGGACGTGATACTGATCGCTGCTCCCGGTGACGTTGTCCTGTCATTAGGCAGAACAGGGAGATGCTGTTTACGTCGGCATCTCTCCATTCTTCAGTTCCGTGACAGGGTCGCGGGTATCCCCACGGTGATCGAATCAGCGGGTCCCACGGGCACAGTCATGCAGCTCGCGGCAGGCGTGCATGCATGGCAGGAAATTCAAAGTAACGTACGGGTACGTTACTTTGCCCAGCCGTGCCATTCTGCCGACATATTTTGTGGTTATAGGAGAATTGTACAAAAAACACGATTGGTTAAACTCACAAGTGCTTTTTTTACCACTACTATTCCTTTATATTGACTTTTGGAATTTACAAATGCAACAATTTAGAAATCAGATGAAAGGTTTAGTGCTGGAAACCACTTTTTGATAGATAAAAAGTGCATTTTATATACATCTATACAGATCAGACCAAAATGAGGGACAAATGAGGAGGAATGAGGGAAAGAGGGACATTGCTCTAAATCAGGGACAGTCCCTCAAAATCAGGGGACAGTTGAGAGCCCTCCTGCCTGCATGCATGAGCTAAGGGCAGGTGGATTTCAGGAGGAATCATCTGCACTTACTCAAGATGACAGCTAGAAATGCCAGGGGGTGTTTTTCAATCTGGTTTCTCAGCAAAAATAAAAAAACAGGGATGGATGGGCCAGTTTGCTTTGAATATTAAAAATAAAATAGGGTTTTTGGTTTGTGGTGCTCAGATGCGGTGTAGTTCCGCTTTAACACTTTCCCAAAACCATTACATTCAAGGCTATCACAAGTTCTTGAATTGTTGAGCCGTCAAATAGCTAACTGATCACATGTACAGTACATATCCATGACAACTGCAGATCAAGTAGAGGCTAAGATGGCAGCTTCCTGGGCTGTAAGGTAGAAAATGGTTTAGTTCTGCTTTAATTGAAGAGAATGCACTTTAAATATTTATTGAATGCAAGTGGGGGTGAAGGTAATAAATGTATACTCATGAAGGGGTATTTTGAAATAAACTGACCCACACACTTGGGTAAACATTGGCCTTAGCCAGGGGATATAAAATTTGAACAAAGTTGAGGACCACTGTATTTCACATTGAACTCTTGCATTATCTGTTATAGTTGCTAAGTTTCTTTACCCAATTAAAAAAAGTTTTAATGTTAATTGTTTACAATTAAACATTCATAAGATTTCAGGTTATGAATGATAAAGCCTTGTTGCCACCTGTTGTGTCTGATTGCTTGAATTCAGCTATTTTCGGATCACTCAGTAAGTATTATTTGGAGTTGCTAATTGTAATCCAAGTAGGAGGATGGATGGATGGGAATGCAGGTACCAGAAAGAACACAAGTCCTAAAGAGAAGATGAGAGTGTCAGTAAAACATTGATACGGGGGAGTTATTCTTTCTACTTTTTTGTAAGACATGATTTCCCCTGTCCTATTTCAGCATGAACATCCACTATCTGCTAATTGAATAGATTGTTATCGTTATAGCAGGAAACACTGATTGTGTTGCCATGGAGACCCCACGTTCCTTAGGAAGACAGGCTGGGGGTGGGAATAGAGTGGGCGACCTTGAGAAACATAAAACAAGGGGGGGGGGAGAGAGGAAGAAACAGGTGGGAATTTGTGACACTAACCAAGAGACAGAGAGGCAGGGTGGCAGATGAATGTGTGTGTCTGTGAGGGGGAGGAAAATGTACGACCATGCTGTAAGCATCCTCTGACGTAGGAGGGAATCCCAGCAACAGGACACATTATTAGGCTCTTCGTTTAAGCTTCGGCGTTTTTCTATTTTTGGCCTTGCTGTAAGATCACTGTTCATGTCAAATTGCCTGTTCACATTGTAACATCATTTCATTATGTTTGACTTCACTGGTGCTGTTTCACTTGAAAGAAAAGGCATCCACGTGTCTAATGGGCTATGTGCCATTTCTCCTATAATTTATAAGAGAAATTTTATATTTAATTTTAATTTAATTATTTAATTTTTATATTTTATTTTTTCAGCATTGCTTCCTGGTTCTCATTTTTAGGCACGCACGTTGTAACTATGTTTCCAAAAATCCAAGGCCAGGCCCACAGCCAAATTCATCATATTCTAATTAGTAAAACTAATTACAGTGTTAATAGGCCAAATTCACAGATCTACAAGGCCAGGGTAGGATATTAAAAAGAAAGAAAAAAAAGTGGCAGTTATTTCAGCTTAGGCCAATGAGATTTGAAAATAACAGTTACGTGGCTAAAATAACTTTTCTTATCTTATTGTTAAAGGGTTAGTTCAGCTTTACCAAAAACAACATGATGCTGTCTCACATGCGTATAGCAGCACAGTGTGCTAAACCTACCTTCCAGGAGGAATAAAAAACAAAACTACATTTAAAAAACACTTCATAAAGTCTTTTGCAATATGTGATGGCTCCCTCATGAGGTATTGTAGGGTTGGAGCAGCCGTTGGAACCAGTGTCTCTAGTGCCCCAGGAGAGAGCGCTAACCTGTTTTTTCAGTGTACTCTTCCCTGTCAAGCCACTGGAGCCCATCATAGGTGCAAGAAGAGAGTACACACTGCACATGTGCAGCCTGAAGTAACAGGACAGCCCTCCTTCTCATAGCAGCGTGATTAAAGCAGAAGGAAACCCATCAATTTAACAGTTTTAAAAAAAAACAGTCCACTTCCTGGCAAGTTCCGCAAATGTAGTGGTCAGATTGGTTGTGCTCTCAACCAAACTGTTAAACCATCCAATGGCTGGTGTCATAACTGATCACATATGCTGTATCATAGCAGTTGAAGATTAAGCAGAGTTCAAGATGGCAGCTTCCTTGGCTGAAAAAAAGGAGGGTTTATTTCCACTTTAGTGTTTTGATCCTTTTTTTATAAAACCTCTGGAAGTAGGAGTGAGCATCCTGCATACAACTTATTTAGACAATATGTGGCACAGTATTAATTGTTTAAGCACAAGTTTGCCTATTAAAGAGTATCAATGTGCAAGTATTATTGTGGTGGTAATGTATAAATATGGGGCCACATGTAGAGTAGTTGTATGTCCCACAGCTATAAAACACACAGCCTTCAGAGGTTGAGTGTAGTCAAGTTAATAAGAGCGGATCTCTTGTTTATTGTCTTCGGTCATAGTACATCACCGCATTTAAAGAATTTCAAAGTGAAAACTTATTTCATTTTGGATAAAGTCGTACAGTAGTAAAAGAAAAAAAAAATCGTAGTTCCTTTTTGTTTGTTTTTTTACATTTTTGATTTTAAACAAGAGTATTGATGGAAATTAATTTTTTAAGAATGTGACTTGTACGGTTTTCTATTTTTTTTTCTAAAATGATCACTGTGGTACTGTCATTTTGTTGACTGTGTCAGGCCTAAGAGGAGTGTGAAATTAATTGATATTCATGATGTGTAGCTCCTGAACAGTAAGTATCAGATATCTGTGAAGCTTGAGGAAAACGATTTACTTATTTCTATAAACGTCACTAAACAAATTGATTAGAAAGGCATGATAGTGCAGTCCCACAGTGATTCAGATATTGGTGAGTGTCAATGAAAGTGTGTCAAGTGGGATCAATGTCAATAAGCAAGTTGTTAACTTTTAAATAATGTACTGTGGTTTTCAAATATTTTTTTTTAAGCCATAGTTTAGAAAAAAAAAATAAAAAATCAGCACAAAGACTTACTATTAATCCAGTGCTTCCCTTAACATCTTCCTCCATCGATCCCCCAGCTACCCCATCTTCATAATCTTCTGGTGTGTGGGGCAGAACTGAGAGAAATTTGAAAAGCACTCATCAAGATTGCCTGACTATGCCGCCCTTTCTGCCCAGCTCCACCATTTATAAAGCCATACTACATGGATGCATTAAGGTGAAAAAAAACCTTCAAGTGAGAAATAATAAAAGATGATCTCAAGTGTGTTTGACTTGCTTCCGAGTCAGAAGACCATATACACAAGCCATAATAGTAATAAGTTGCACAGTGATAGTGCTGTCGCTGCTCATAATGCTTAAAAAATATCCTATATTTGGCTAGCTTATTTTATTTTAACAGCTGTTCCCTAATAGGGAATATGGTCAGATCTACAGCATGTTAGATTACAGTACATTTGTTTTCACCTTTTGGACTTTGACACAGTAGTTTTTAGTATAATCGCTTAGCTGCAAAGTAGTTTACCGCTGACCTTCATCTGAAAGTATTACATGTTGCCCTGCCTCATCCCTCTCTTACAATTGGACATAAAGCTTTGCCGTTTTCGTGCATGAATGGAAAATCACCTACATGTGCAAAGATGTGCCAGGACTCAAAATTGGAGCCACCTAAGAGAGGGACTGAAGGTCTGCTTTAAGTTTCAAAAAAGTATGCAGGAAGTCCCCCTCCTCTTGCCTCTCAACAAAAAAACAAAATCACATAAAAACTAAATGTATTGCACTCAGAACACTGGGGGTTATTTACGAAAGGCAAATCCACTTTGCACTGAACGTGCACTTGGATGTGCAGTCCCTCTAAATCTAAGGAATAGATCTGAAATGAGGGGAAACTCTGCTGATTTTATCTTCCAATCATGTGCAAGCTAAAATGCTGTTTTTTATTTTCCTTACATATCCCCCTCAGATCTACAACGACTGCACTTCCAAGTGCACTTGCAGTGAAAAGTTGATTTTCCTTTAGTAAATAACCCCCCACTGTGTGGTTGGCTTACTAAAGGCAAATATGCTGTTCACTTTGCAAAGAAATCTTCTTTTGCAAGAGATTTTTTTTTCTTGCACAGTGGGTTATTAGGTATTCTTTGTAATGGGAATTTTCTCCATATTCACAATTCTAAGCAAACATTCCCTTGCAAAGTGAATATTCCCTTGCAGTGTGAACTGCCTATTTGCCATTAGTAAATTATTTCCTATATCTTAATTTGGACATACCCCAGAACAAAGCTTTAGTTTATCTGCCAACATTTTATGAATAACCTGAAAGTACTGTAGCCCTAACCCTTAAGCCTAACCAGAGAGAAGACAGAGCATGCAACCTGAGTGTAGTATAAAGAGCTTTATTATAAGACATAAAAGACAAATGGTAACTAACATACTAACCCTTATAACCTCAGCATGCTATGTAACTTAACCTTAAAGTCAGGGCCGTCTTTAAGGCGGGGCAAAAGGGGCAGCTGCCCTGGGCCCTGCATTGTTGGAGGGCCCAAAGCAGCTGCCTCATACTTGCCAACTGTCCCAGTTTAAATTCCCTTGGCCCTTGAAGTTTTAGTCCTGTGCTGTGTTCTGATATCTCATTGCAAAGTGCTGCTACTAATGCTGCTCAGCTCTGCCCTATTGTTGTGTATGGACAACTCACCTGCAGACCCTGTGTTTACATGTAAATAATCAGCATTTATATGTAAATGGCAGCATCCTGCAGCATTGATATGTAAATAAAGGTGGCATTCTTATTGCCTAGCATGCATTCGCTCCATAAGATGCAGAGACATTTTCCCCCATATTTCTGGGTGAAAAAGTGCATCTTATGGTGCGGAAAATATGGTAAGTCTCCAATTGTTTGTATAAAATTAAAGATGAGGTAGTGTCAAATATGTCAAGTCACAAAACTGCATGTGCCTCTAAAATGGTCAAAAATTACTTTACCAAAAAATATCATTAGATTAAGTGCTCTTACAGCTGATCAGTTAACTGTAAATGAGGACCTAGAAATTTTGCTCACACTTTGATGCTCACGGCAAAATAACACGTTAGTGTTTACATAAACATGCATGCCCTGTATGCACATCTGCATCTCAGTGTGTGCTCAGGGCAATGGGGTTGCTTTTAAAATTGTATTTTTGCTATTTGTTCTTATTGATTTATTTTTATGTTCTAACATTAAGGGCCAGTTAACACCAGATGCAGTTCCATACAGTTCCATGTGCTTTTTTTCGGAACTAAAAATGCATGCACAGTGTTTTCCATATATTCCACTGGCTCTAGTTCAGACCATGAAGTCAGTTTCCAGTCAATTTCCGGTGCAGAAAATGACCGGAAACTGACTGCATGGTGTGACCTGGAGCCATTGGAATACATGGAAAACACTGTGCATGCATTTTGTGCAGAAAAAAAGCGCACAGAACTGAATGGAACTCCGTCTGGTTTGAACTAGCACTTAAAGTGAATGTATACAATACCCAGATCACTTTTACATTAAAGCCAGGGGCAGGCAGAATAAAACAGATACAAGCTTATGGCTGCTACTGCTTGTTTATAACGTCTCAGGCTGGATTCACACCTATGCATTTTTTGTGCTTTTTGCATTTTGCAGATTTGCACTAAAATCCATTTAACATGGTTTCCTATGGAACATATTCTGTAGTGCAAAAAGTACTAAAAATGCATAGGTGTGAATCCAGCCTCAGAGTTTGGATGTACTACATATGTCCAGAGAGCTGAAGTAGTAAAGAAAAATTGCCCTTTTTAATATCATAAAAATCCTACTATCTATGTAATTATGTAGTTACTCAGTTTGAAAAAAGGCACAAGTCAATCTAGTTTGACCAATGTAATGTTAGGGAGGGGGCTGTGGAGTTATGTTTAGCTTAATTAATCCTGTCCTGGCATATCTGATAATCAGTTATAAACTAGATTTGAACAATGTCTGTCCTAACAAAAGGGTTAAAGGTCTCATGGCTTGGGCACATTGTATGGCTATGCACTTTTAGTCAGTTTGTCCCTCTAACTGCACTTTTAAATTGTTCAAAATATCATGCAGTACTGTTTGTAAACCTGCTTCAAGTAAAGTACTAGAAAGGTAATTAAAAAACCTAGAAAGGTAAGAAATATATATTTGTTCATTATTTTTAGGTATGCTGTGTGAATGGGAACCTGTGCCCAGATAATGTAAATATCACGAGGGTAATGATTGGAGATATATAACTTAAAGAGGAAGTAAACCCTGATGAGTTTACTTCCTCTTTCATTCCCTGCAAAGGCAAAGCATAATGGACTACTATGCATCGCATAGTAGTCCATTATGTGTCACTTACCTGACACAGGAGACAGTGAAGTCGCCGCTGTCCCCTGTAGTCCGCCGCATCCATCTTGTTGGTGGGGTCTCGCAGCCCAGCCGCTGTCATTCGGCGAAGCCGCGATGACGTCACTCCCGCGCATGCGCGCGGGAGCCGACACGCGCGGCAGCTCCGTCGCTGAGAATGCCGCGCTCAGTGCGCCTGCACGCCGCTGTCTACGGCGCATGCGCCGTAGACAGCGGTGCCTGTTTTCGGGAAAATATCTCCTAAACCATATAGGTTTAGGAGATATTGCTTGGACCTACAGGTAAGCCTTAATCTAGGCTTACCTGTAGGTCAAAGTGGTTTGTAAGGGTTTACAACCACTTTAAGGACAGTATTGTACTACTCAAAATCTGTTCTTATTGGAACCCTGGACAGCATTTTTACAGTATCATGGGTGCAGTCATTTTGGATTCCTCCAGGGGAGATAGGGGCAAGTGATAGATACAGTGCCTTGAAAAAGTATTCACACCCCTTGAAATTTTCAACATTTTGTTGAGATTTTATGTGATAGACCAACACAAAGTGGCACATAATTGTGAAGTGGAAGGAAACTGATAAATGGTTTTTAATTTCTTTTACAAATAAATATCTGAAAAGTGTGGCATGCATTTGTATACAGCCCCCTGAGTCAATACTTTGTGGAATCACTTTTCTCTGCAGTTACAGCTGCAAATCTTTTTATGTATGTCTCTATCATTTTTTTGCACATCTAGAGAGTGGAATTTTTTCCCACTTTTCTTTGCGTTCTGTTGAGGGTGCGACTGTGTCAGAACACAGAGCTCATCAGGGAGATCGCCACACTAACATCGGATGTGTTGGTTCAGCAATCTGTATTTATTTATTTTTTTAGCCCCTTGGGTGAACGAACAAAAACTTATAGTGTGTACCCAGCTTTAAACTGGAAGAGGAACAAGCAGGTGTGCTATAGTGCAAGAAACATGCTGATAGGAGAGAGCAGAGTGACAGACAAATGAGCTCATTGGTCTGCTACTTCTCCTTACACTAGCCAGTTACAGGGTTGGGGTAAGGAGGATAATTGTATGAGAAAGTGAACCTGTAGCAGAGAAACATGTGGTTCCATACACTGTCGAGCAGGACTGTGCTGTAAGCAAAAGTTGTGTACGTCTCAAGATTGGATCGACAGAAATTCAAATCCTTTGGCAGGTAGAACAGCTTTTACAATTGCATCTCTCCTGTGTATTTAGCTGTATACTTAAAGATAATGTTTGGATAGTCTATAAATATTTTCATTTAGCCAGGGTTTGATGAACGTAGTAGTAGTTGTTCCCTTTAACTGGATTTGTTCTGTAATGTTGAAGATGGCTCATAGCTTATCAGGCCCATTTATTAAGTTCTTATGAGTGTCAGGAACATATCCTAGCATTAATATCCAAACAGGTAGCACAGTCACCTATATCCAGTCACTGTGAAATGCGTCAAACCAGATGTTAATTGTCCGAGAACAAGATAGGAGGTGTGAAAGTTGTGGAACCACCCTTTCCTAGATTCTTAGTGTTAGGACGTCTATGTAGGTGTTATTCCTCTGATTTACATGGCTGAAGGTGTAAATTGTTGTCAAATCGCTCAGGCAGAGATAGGAAGGGAAAACTCATTAGGATATTTAACAAATATCAAAGACCTTTGCCTTTCAAGTCTAACAATGCACTGAGGCAGAGTTTTGTACATTCAAAAAAACCTAATAGCCAAACACACACAAAATACTTTTATATATGTATTGCAGTGTAGTGAGGAATGCAAAGCCCTGTACATTAGGGAGACAAAGCAACCTATCAACAAATGAATGGCCCAACAAAAGTAAGCAAATCTTACAGATCAAGACTCAATAGTATTCCTTTACCTTAAGGAAAAACATTATTTAGAGAACAGTGAGGTGCCTAGTTTGGACAAAGAGGATAACTGGTTTACAAGAGGTATGAATAAAATGCCCTCTACTTCACACTGGAACAACCATTTCTGAACAGGAGTGCGGGCCTTCAACGCCACCTGTCTTCCACATTTAATGCCTTTTACGTTAGTAGTCAAGAGATTTGACAACAATTCACACCTTTAGCAACATTAAATATTGATGAACATATATGCAGACTTACTGCCACCAAGGATGGGATTATATAACTAAAACACAATCCACAATTTTTACACCTTCCACCCTGTTCTTGTGCCTTATCCCACTGTGATTGGATATAGGTGACTGTGCTACATTTAAATGCTAGGTATGTTCCTGATACTTATTAGAACTGAAGAAGTAGCTTGGATAACCTACAAAACATATTCAACATTATGAAACAAGTCCAGTTAAATGCGACTAACTACTGCTAGCTATTTTTATTAAGGCAGAGCAGTGGCTGTGTACAAAAGACCAGCAACACGTGACAACCACTACATTTTACCTTCACAAGTCAGAACAGTGGAGCTTGGTTGCTTATTGCTATGAGCTAATGGGCTATCGTCTACCTACAGCTGCCTTTTTTGGTCTTTGCCCTATTGAATATGTTGGACTAAACTTTAACTAACTTACTATGTAGACATTTCTCGTGCCACTAGGGGCATGATATTTGCCTTTTAGAAGAAATGGCTATAGTCAGAAGTTGTATACATGAAATATTGCTTTTTAAAGCCAGGCTAAATTACTGTTATTATAAGTAAAAGCCAAGGTTTACATGTTTGAGACATATAAAGGGGCTGGTATAAAGGGAAAAGCAATACTATGCATTATTATCTGGAATGATATACACTCTGTTATATCTGTAAAATACATATTTTAACTGATAGTTGTACTTTGATGTGTGGAATTTGAGAAGGTGCACAATTTAATTTACAGAAACTGGAGAAATGTGAGTATAGTGTTGAAAGGCAGGGACATACCGAGTTTGGGATCCTGGTAGCCATAGTTCAATTGAAACATTGCTTGCAGGACAAACAGAGACACTAATGTTTTAATATGACCATGGACACTGGCAATTCAGTGCAACCTAGAAATCCCTATACTTTTCAAAGTTTGTAAAAAGAGTCTTCAGGTCAATTAAGCAATCCGCAATCTTCTCACCAATATATCCAGGACAGCAGATCATTCTACAATGACCACTAGGCTTTTCTTTTACACTTTAAAGGATAGAATATACGCTAAATTATTTCTTAGCTTTTCGATAACTTTTGAACAGCAACACCATGATATTGACTCAGAAAATTAAAATTTATTTCAGCCTGCTTAAAAAGGTCACTTCACCTCTCATGATCTAATGCAGAAATCCATAAGACTTGAACAATGCTCAGCAACTGTTTCTGCATGTTGTAAGATTAACCTTCTCATCACCCCCTGGCCTAATGATCTGTGAAACATTTTGTACATTAATACAACTTAACAGTGTGAAGTATTGTAAGTACGTATTAAGGGCTGTGCAGTACAGTTCATTTATGTAATAACAGTATATGCCATACCAAACAGAAAAGTACAAAATAATATGCTACCAAAACCATACAGCTGATATTTTTAGGTTATAACATTAGCATCATAATCTACCCAGGAAAATGGAAAGACTTTATTAGTAAATTATTTAAATGTACAGCTCCTTATTAGTTTGTCCCATAACTACTTGATTATGTGTATGGACTAAATACTCAGCATATAGAAGATCAGTTTTCACCATCCTGTGTGGTCACATAGGAGTGAATTTACTAAAGGCAAATAGACTGTGCACTTTGCAAGTACAGTTGTGCTAATTTTCCCAGAGCTTAGTTAATGTGGTAAAACTTCACTTTGTAAAGAATATCCCACCAGTTGCTAGGATTTTTTTTTTTAAATCAGTATTTTTGCTTGCACATGATTGGACGATGAAAATTAGAAAAGCTTTATTTACCACATTAACTAAGCTATGGGGAAAATCATTGCAACTGCACTTCCAGATTGCAACTAAACTTAAAATGTGCACAGTCTATTTGGCTTTAGTAAATCCACCTCATAATGCAATAAGCAGCTTAGGACCACAATTGTATGCTGGAAAGAACTAAGTATATGAATACTTTAGATCGATATGGTGGCAAAACCTCACAGATGTGTTGTAGTTGTGGGTCGGTACTGCCACTACTGCACATGTGCTGGATCTGGCGTTTCTGACATTGCAATACAGTGACGTTATGATGCCATACCGAGCATGCATATGGATTGTGTGGAAGCTTGATTGTTTGTGGTCATATTAATGCTGTTTGTATGCGTGACTGTCATATCAGCACACCTTAAAGTGGTTCTAAAGGCAGAAGGTTCTTTACCTTAATATATTCTATTCAAGGTAAAAAAAAAACTTCTGTAAGTAGCCACCCCCCAAAACACTTACCTGAGATTGATCTTGATCCAGCGATCTGCATGAGAGCAGAGGCTCTCTCTCTACTCATTGGCTCAGACACAGCAGCCATTGGCTTCTCTGTTGCTGTCAATCACAGCCAATGAGGAGGTATTGAGGGGCATTGCAGGCCTGTGCTCTGTATGTCTTATGGACATACAAAGCCAGCTGGGAAGCAAGCCCACACAAGTGCCCCCATAGCAAGTGGCTTGCTGTGGAGGAACTCGTGGTGGGAGGGGGGGTGCAGGAGAGTAAACAAGGGAACCGAGAAGATGAGGATCGGGGCTGCAAATTCATTTCACAGAGGTTATATATTTGTTTTTGTTTTTTTTTAAATAACAAATTTGCCTTTAAAATCACTTTAATAACCCCACCCGCAGCCATATTTGATGAAGTCAAAAATTAACCCAAACACCATCTATGAGAAGACCAAGAAGGTGAAGTTACCAAGGGGGTGAAACTATTACTTTACAATGTGTCCTTTGCTTATCCAATGGTAATATTATTAACTTGACATCTGAATTTCAAGATGGAACTAAGAGAAAAAAATGCATACATCTATTTATAAAATTAGCAGTGGATGTGATTTTGACCAAGCATTCTCTGATGTAAAATCAGTCATTGTCTTTTAAAACCTGTCACTCGTAGATTCTCCAACAGCTTTATAGATAGACCTTATACTGCCCAATAGAATTTTGAAAGAGAGTGGAACATTCACAGTACATGATCTGAACATACCTAAAGTGTTACCAATAGTTGCTCCTAAGCAGACCGCTCCTTCGCATGTTGGTATCAAAATAGGTAAGTCAGGGACGGTCATAAAATCTCTATAAGCTTGTCAAATATAGAGATAGGCATGCAGTTGAAGCTAACATAACTTCTCTCAACAGTACCAGTAAGATTGCTTGATTGATCAGATCAAGCCACCTTGAGCTGTTAACTGTCCACCTGGATATTCTGTGATGAATTCTGGGATTTAATGAAAGCTAGAAGACTTTTATGGATGTAAATGCACCATTACATCCAGTTTTTAAGCAGGATCTTCTTGTCAGTTGTAGCACAGTACTGCTATTTCACTTTTGGTCACTTGCATGGTTTCCTATGCCTCTAATGTGGAGCTCTTACCTCTGATAATGGAGATATTCATATTATTGTGAAGGGTTCTGTGGTTAACAAGCCTCACAGCTAATGAACATCATTACAATAAGAAATCCAAGGAGCACAATGTGGAGCCGCTGAAGGTGAGACGACAGATATGCAAATATTCTTTATTCTATCACCTGTCCTTAGCTGCAGTGGCATTTTACAACGGTGTGCAATTCAGGTGCCAATATCAGATCTATTGGCTCTCCAGTCTAGTACTCAGCCCACTAGTAGGATTCGATTCTACAGCCAAATGTAGGAGTGTCCTATAATACACACAAAGTCTCTGCAATGTGTTCACTAGATAAATTCTCATGAAGTCTCTTTATGTCTTCAGTTTTTTCATATAAACTAGGTAAAGTTTTGATCGCAAGATGTTAAACCTGCTGCGGGCCGTGGCCATTGGATTTCTATATGGTATGCGTTTGGGGTGAATAGTGGGTTACTTTTGTTCAGAGAAGCAAGGTAGTTAGGAAAACTGTACTTTTTGTGGAAATAGAGTTATCCTTTTGGATAAGTTTAACACAAGGACATTTTAAAAACAGTTCTAAAGTTTCCATAAACATAAGAGGGCACTCAGACATGCAATAACATACTTTAAAGGCGCTGCAGATAATTAATTAGGTAGCTCAGTTACATATTGAACATGAGGTAATATTGGTTACGGATGATGTTTCTTCGCTTTACACTATTATCCCTCGCAATGGCGTCGCGTTTCACTTTTTGGATCAAGTTAATCATATGCCCCTCATTCAAAAAGAGTTTGTGTTGGATTTACTCAGGTTCACAATGGATATACTGTAACTATTTCAATTATGGTGGTAGTTATTATTTACAACATACAAGCATGGCTATGGGAGCCAAATTTGCTCCCAGCCTCACCAATTTATTCATGGCATGATGGGAGGAGGAAGCTATTTACAGAAGCAGGTGTGATGAGCTGCTATTTTGAAGGTGCTATATTGATTACGCCTCCTTTCTATAGTGTTGAGATATTCAATCTCTTCATATGTTTATGATGCATTTGAACACTAGGTCCTGGGGAATCAAGTTGTCTTATGAGTGGAGTGACAAATAAATAAACTTCTTATGCCGCTTACACGTGACCGGACTTCCTGGCAGACTAGGTCTGATGGTCTTCCCGACTGACTTTTTGGCGGAGTTCTGATGGACTTCTGATTGTGATGACGTAAGACGGGATTAAAAAAGGAAGTTCAATAGCCAGTTGCCAATAGCTTCCCTTGCGTCGTATTTGGTCTATTGGACCAACATACAGATGAACGGTTTTCCCAATAGGAATTGAGTCCATCGGACAGATTTGAAACATGTTCTGTTTCTAGCTCTGTCTGATTTTTTTAATGAAAAACTGATTCCATCGGACCTGGTCTGCCGGAAAGTCCGGTCTTGTGTATGCGGCATTCGAAATAGTGATCTTTAAGGAAACAGAACAGACTTCCCAGGAAAATATATTAAATATATTTTAAGTTGACAGATCGGAAATGGCTTAATTCCAATGAAAAGTTGCCATCATGCTTCTTGGTTGCAGGCCATTCAGAAAGATAGCAGAAGATGTTGGCCGCAAGAAGTTCAAACTGTATCCAATATCGAACATAATTCCCTCTTGATGCCTAAGGTCTGAACAGGGGGTGGGCTTAATAAACATGAATGGCCATTCCTGACCACTTTTTCCACACAGCATGATTTGGTTAATAAAATTGTTGAGGAAACACTGAAGCATTTAAAAAAAAATTACAGAATTCTGGGACCACACCTTCTGGACAAACCTAGTGTGTTATTTAGGAAAGTACATACATTAAATGATGTTATTTAATCTAGTGGATAAGCCTTCAAAAATTACTATATTTGGGAATCCTAAAGGGTTTTTTTCATGCAAAAGGTGTAATGTATGTATAAATTGCAACACTGTCCAAACGGCATCATTCTCTTCTAATGCTACTGGTAAAAAATATGCTAAGTCCAGAAACAGTGTAACACCGCTCAAACTGTGGATAAAGATTTCCTTATGGGCGCTGGGCTGGCCCCAGTTGGCCACCACCAATAGTAATTGAAGAAAAAGAAGACACACACCATGGAAGGAAGAACTTCTGTAGAATAGTTACTTTATTGTCAAGGTGCCTTGACAATAAAGTCAGGTCACCTGAGGCCAGATCAGGAGTGCACCGCTAATGTAGTGGACCCTATGGCTGACTGTTGCGGATGGAGCCCTGGGTGGTTCAGGAAAGCAGGTCCTCTGGAGCACCAACATGGATCACACTGGAATCTAAAGCATGATGTTCCCCAGGGTGCACAGTCTAAGAGCCAGCAGGTGTTCACCAGGGCCCCTAATGGTGAGGATTGCCTTCGCTGCAACTGGCTCCCAGGGTCTCCTGGCTCACGGTAGGATACTGCAGGATAGAGAGTAGGCAGCAGACCAGAACAACAGTTGACAGTCAGGAGATGAGCCAAAAGCTTGGGGCAATGAGCCAAGGGTCAGGGTATGAAGCAAACAGGGATAGTCAAGAACAAGCCAAGGTCAGTAAACAGAATCAGACGTAGAGCACACGGCAAGAACCACACAGGAAGCTCAGACAATACTGCTCGGCAAGGCAGACTTGGAGGGCATGGTGTTAAATAGTGTATCCTGTAGAGGCTAGGGTGGAGCCACACTGAGGGAAGATTACTTAACCATGCAGGTGTGAGAGTGCAGGCCCTAAGGCTGATACACAGACCAGAGGTAAGCAGACAGAGCATGAATTTATTACTGCAGATGCATGACAACGCCGCACTAATATTTGTAATGGTTTCAGGGGACATAATTTCCTTTTGGGAATAATTTAAAAAGAACTCTCTCCCAGTGAGAAACCCACTGGATATTCAATCTCAAAACATTCATCCCAATGGAGCTTCATGTGGATTTGGACATCAACTGTTATATTAATAACAGTTGATGTTAGGTACTGTCTTGCCTTTTAGATTTTTTTAGTTCTCATTAATACTGCTTATTTTTAATGTTTTATACATAGTTTTACCTTTCAATAGTAAATTATGTTTTTTAATCAAATTTTAAAATTCTCTTTTTTGCCATTCTTTTTTTAAACTCCCTTTTTTTTGGTGTTTTATTTTCTTTTATGAAGATTTGTCCCAAATCTGAGGAATTAATGTATGGTTTGTTATTTACATTGATGGTCAGCAGTTTGCTCCAGTGCACTTCAGGTTATATTAATATTGCTTTACACGTCCCAGGACAGCCTCCTGTCTGTTCAGAGAAAATGTGTCGGGCGGAGCTGTTCCTGTAATGTCATCATGCACGCCAGCGGGTCCCATGGTGCTGCCTGAATCCGTACATGCCACTTGTTTCATTGCATACTCTGTAAGTGTAATACTTTTATGTCATTAAATTAGTTTTTAATTACTACACAATGAGGCTTCTGCTGTAATGCCACTGCTGAGAGTTGGTTAAAGGCAAGGTGCTCGATCCTAAATATTTGTATGTTGGTTTTAACTGTGAAGTCAACCAGTGAATTTGCTTTACTGGGCATCAGCTAGAGATTAAGGTTACCAGCTTTGCTGCAGATAATGCTCATATGATCTCTTTTTGGGATATTTACATCTGATAAGTGACTTTGCATTTGGGTGAGCACCTAAGCTCTGGAGCACTTTAAATTCAATTTGGAACATTGTAATCTGTATTGGATATTTTGTACATATGTATGAATTGGGATATTTTATATGCATATATGGTTGCACTTTAAACCCTGTCATTTTTTTCAGACACTTTATTCATTTGCTCTTTGTATTTAAAGGGATGTGCACTTTTATATTGGGGTGTATATGGTTGCTGATGTCTAACAAGCGCACTTTATTTGTATTGTTTAAAGCAGGGGTCGCCAACCCCCTGTTGATGACCGGGCCGCACAACAGGAGATGAGTGATGACCATGATCCACACAAGGCCATCACAGACTGCGGTTGCCGCTCGCCTCCTGTTGTGCAGCGATGCCTGTATATCCTCTACTGGCTCCTCCGCCCACTCAGCTGACGATGTCATCCAATCAGCAGGGCAGGAGAAACTGCACATCGGAATGGAGAGCTCTTCCTGTCCCCATGCCTTGCTGATAATATGACATTGTCTGGAGGGCAGGGGAACCCGGAGAGGACATGCAGACTGCTCACAGCCTCTGCCCTGCTAAAGGTAGGAGTCCTGTGCAGAGGAGGCAGAGATTAGAATGGGGAAGTGTCATGTTGGGGGGGGGAGACTGCAAGGGCACTGTTATGGAGGAGGCTGTGATTGCTAGGGGCACTGTAATATAAAGGGGACTGCACTGTAATTGTTACAGTGTCCCCTTACAGAGAAGTCCCCTTTACATTAGAGTGCCCCCTTTATATTACAGCCCCCCTTTACATTAAAGTGCCCCTTTTACAGAGTAGTCACCATTACATTAAACTAAAGGGGCACTGTGATGTAAAGAGGACTGAGCTGTAAAGGGGCACTGTAATGTAAAGCGGGGATCTTGCTGTAAAGGGGGGCTGAGGGCAGACTCTGAATAGCCCTCTCCCACTGCTGTAAAGATTGGGAACTGCTGGTTTAAGTGATACACGCACATTTGTATTATTTATTAATTTGCAATGTTGTTTTAAAGGGGCATGTGCACCTGTTTTTGCATAATCTATGACAGATGCCCGATCACTAATCAAACAGTTGCATCATGCATTCATCATTTGTGGCAAAAGTGTTTAATGTTGATAAATGCAAAGTTATGCACTTGGGGGCTAAGAATATGCATCATACATATTAGGGGGAGTACAACTGGGGGAATCAATGGTGTAGAACGATCTGGGTGTTCTGGTAGATCATAAGCTTAATAATAACATGCAATGCTAAGTTGCAGTTTTCAAAGTTAGCAAAATAATTTCTTATATTAAGAGAGGTATGGACAGCAGTGAGAGAGAGAGAGAAAATTTTACCTCTGTACAGATCATTATTAAGACCTCGTCTGGAATATGCAGTTCAGCTTTGAGCACCATCTCACAAAAAGGATATCGGGAAACTGGAGAAAGTGCAGAGAAGGCCAACCACACTGATAAAAGGCATGGAGGAGCTCAGCTATGAGGAAAGATTAGAGGAACTGAATTTATTCTCTCTTGGAGAGAGGAGATTGAGGGGGGATATGATCACCATGTATAAATATATAAGTGGTCCACATAGTGAACTTGGTGTTGAGTTATTCACTTTATGGTCATCACAGAGGACAAGGAGGCACTCTTTACATCTGGAGTATAGTAAGAGCTGTGAAAACATGGAATAGACTCAACTAGATGGTTCTGTCCAGCTCAGTAGATTGCTTTAAAAAAAAGCCTGGATCATTTATAGGTAAAGTTAATCCAAGGAATATCCGATTGCCCCTTGGGGGATCAGGAAGGATTTTTTCCCCCGCTAGAGCAAATTGGATCATGCTTTGCTCTGTTTTTATGCCTTCCTTTGGATCAACTGTGGGTATTGGATTGTGTATTTAATATTGTATGATTGTTTTTCCTTTTATTGGTTGAACTAGATGAACTTGTGTCTTTTTTCAACCAGACTAACTATGAATCTATGTAACTATTTCAATATTTGTGTTTAGGTTATGCAAATTGGCAGGGGAAGCCCACTGCAGATAGAAAGTCACAAACTACAGAAGTTACACAAAGTATTCCAAAATATCCAATCAATTCTAACCTGGAAAAGCCGTGGCTGGTGATATCTGATCATTCCCTATAGGTATATCATCTCCTGATCTCTAGGGTTGCGGTTTGGGTTCCCAGCTACCATGAGTTTCTGTCAAATCGCTGGGATTCATGAAGTATGCGGTTTGCTGAAAAGATTTCAGGTTTACCACAAGAAAAAAGAAACAACCTATAATGCAGTGCATAGCTTTTGACTGTTGTTAGCTGAATCACAACAGCTGCTAAAAAGTTTACAAAAATAAAGTTACAATAAAGATATTGATATACAGTACATTCCCATATACAGTAGTTCTAATCGTGATGGACAGTGCCAACTTAATGAAAACAATAAAGAAAAAAAAAGAGAAACCTGGATTTTTGAGGCACCACATAGACCCTGTATTCAAGTTTCAATAAAAGCTTTTATTATAATAAGCAGAAAAATTGCTACATATGCTTAAAATACCCATGAAAAACATGGGATATTCTTCCATGTATTCTTCTAACTGTTGCATGTTATAGCAATATATAGTCCCCATTCGCTAGACCTCCCCATTTGTCTCCATCCAACTGGCTTCACGATCAAATAGGGTTGATTTTTCTAAAACTGGATAGTGCAAAACCTGGTGGAGCTGTGCATGATAGTCAATCAGTTATCAGCTTGTTCAATTAAGCTTTGGTAACAAAATCTAGAAGCTGATTGGTTCCTATGCAGAGCTGCATCAGATTTTGTACTCTCCAGTTTTAGTAAATCAACCCAAATGTGCTTTCCAGACCATTGACTCTGCTTTATTAGAAGTATAATTGGAGGCTCTGGGGCACAGGTAGGGGTCTGGACGGGGCCCCTTTCCTACCACACAATTATGTAACCTCTGTGTGCATATTAGTGGGTAAACTAGCATCTACTGGCTAGAGTTTAAAAAGGTTTTCTACCCAAGTTTCATTCAAGTGGTGATTTTACAGCATGATACGCCCCATGGGCTTTTTTGACATGGTGTGAGCAAAGCTGGAATCTGTCATATTGAGGGGCTCCAACTTGTGGCAGTAAGTCACCCTGTCTTGGATGCCTAGGGGTGTTTTCCCACTTGGTCCATGGGTACCCCTGAGCCAGCCTGTTATAAGGGATAATCTAGCTGTCCCTGATGGGTCAGGCTTGTTTGAGAAACAGTCACAAACAATGTATTAAATTATGTGATTTCACCTCCAATGATACTCTTGATGAAGTCTTGTCAGTAGAGTGTGAAATGTGTTGAGTAAAGCCATTCCCATTTGATCACAATGCCATCAGTTGATTTATGACAATTTGTACACAAAATAATGGTTCTGATATACAGTATATGATACAACAGCTGGATGGATACAAATGAAGAAACTTTGTGTATGGGGGCTATCAGGGGCGGACTGACAACTCATGGGGCCTCTGGGCAATTGGAGATTATGGGGCCCCCGGGCAATCAGAGATTATGGGGCCACACAGTATACACAAACACACACACAGTATACAATCACACAGTATACACAGACATGTTTCTATTGGCTGAGAAGGTACTAGAGAGGTGGGGTAGCTATAATCTCTGGATTTTTAGACCAAAAGGATGTTGGTAAGGGACATTTCAGAGACACATGTAAAAAAAAAAACACAAATTTTTACATACTGTCCCTGGTTTTACTGAGGTTGGCAACCCTGATGGGGCCCCCTAGTGGCATGGGGCCCTCGGGCAGTGCCCGAGTGGCCCAATGGTCAGTCCGCCCCTGGGGGCTATATATTTTTGTAGTATCCAACATTTTTACAAAAGATATCTCATGTTGTTTTATGGGTATTTAAAACAATAACGCTATTGTTGTAAGCATATGTAGCTATTTTTATGATTTTTTTTTAGTTTTAATTGAAACTTGAAACAGGTATATGTGTTCAAAAATACAGGTTTCACGTTTTCCATTATTGATATCAGTGCGTATTCTGTCATGTTGATGGCAATATGTCACATCATTCCAAAATGGGTTAAAAAGAGCCAAATTAGCAAGTTTTAGCTTCTCTATGAATTTCAATCTCAATAATGGTAGAAATTATACCTATGTTCAGTAACCTGCTGTGTAAGGTTTTTTTAATGTATATTCTGATAATATATTGGAATCTGTGTTCAATACCAGCACACTGTTCCTATCCAAGTTTTATGGTCATAAAGCTTTTGCATTGTATTATGGAACACGGCAGAACAAGGTCAATATCCTGCTTGTCTTCCACAATCCTGAGGGCATTTTATCCTGCAGCTATTTTGCAAGAGATAAATTGAAATTGTTACCGCATTGATGAATGTACTGTTACTGTACAATAACAAAGCAGCTGAGTGCAGCTCTACACATAGTTAAGTACAATGCAATGATTTTTAAATATATGTACTATACATACAGTATATACATTGTAATATATATTCAAATTTGCACTTAATTGAAGCTTACTTATATCATGTATACATATGATTCACATAATAGTATACATTTAACGTGAACTACTGTAAATAAATGAATTGTAGCATTATATCATGGTTTAGCTGCATAATGCAACAGAACCCACAGAAAAAGTGAAAGCCAGGAGTGTTTGGAAGATGCATCATGGTGCCATTCAGAATGCAGTGCAATACTCTGAATCCGGCCTAACAGCCCGTTCACACCTGAACGTTTTGTAGCCCTACGCCTGAAGCTACAAAACGCTGGAGGGGAAAAAATCCATTATTCTCAATGGAGATGGTTCACATCTCCACTCCATGTCGCCTGAAGCCCTACGCCTGAAGCTCAAACAAGTTCCGGACCCTTTTTTGTCGCGCGAATTGGGCTGATTTGGGCATTTTCATTCCCATAGAAACTAATGGAAACGCTCGATTCGAGCATTTAGCGCGACAACGAGCGTTTCTACGGGCGTTTTGACGCTGTATCTGCTCAAGAAAAAATAAGCAGATGAAAAATATTTTTCCTATTGGCTGAAAAAAACGCCGAAGTTAAAAAACGCTCGTTGTCGCGCATTGTAGTGTGACAAAACGCTCGTTGTTGCGCGTTGTAGTGTGACAAAACGCTCGTTGTCGCGCGACAAAACGCCGGTAAAAACGTTCAAACACGCTACGCTCAGGTGTGAATGCAGCCTTAAAGTGTTACTAAATCCAGGACCATGTATTCACTATATCTGGTCTCTTACAGTACACAGCGCAAATGCAATTATTTTAGTAAACATAAACTGCTAAATACCTTTAATCATTAGCAGTATATATCAGTCTTAAGACTTCCACCAGTGTCCGATAGAGCACTGGATAAAGCTTGCAGGAAAAGTTTCCATTCTTCTATGACTGCCCTTTGAGGTTGCATGACTCCTGACCCTCTGTCTAGACAGTTCTGATTGGCCTGTTGTGATCACATGCACTTTCCACAAAAAAGCTCTCTAGCGATACACACCAAACTGAGCATGTACAAAGAGACTCCAAGGCTCTGTACTATCAACAGATGGATTGAGGACAGTACAAGAAGGGGTGGATAAGAAAAGTCAGGACTTTTTACACAATGCGTGGGATTAACACCTTAGGTTCCACAGTGAGTACAACAAGCATGCTTTACTGCATATACAGACTGATTTTACTGTTGTGGGCTTAGTAACACTTAAGGGGGATGTGCAGCGTTTATTATGCCTGTAATAAATTTTGTAAGCTACAACCGAGGCAGACACTGCAGACAGGGTTTTGGGAAACATTCGATCACTCATTAGTACAATGTCTATCTGACTGTGTATGTTTTTCTGTAACCTTCGGTTGGGCTTAGATTCTTTCTGAAAACAAAAGCCTTGGTTCACAGAGCTCAATAGCTAAAGATCAAACATAAATCTGAATGAGTCTACAAATCCTCCACACTCTGCTTTTAAAAACAAATAAAGAGATGCCTAGATAACCTATAGAAACAATGGCAATAAAAAAGCTGGTGGTGCTCTCAAGCCCCAACGTCAGTTTGCTGACTGGTTGACCAGGTGCTGAGATCGAAAAAATATCCACAGTGCAAAAAAAAAGGCTGTACACCGGGCAGGGCTGTATGCTGTACCTTGTCCAAAATAATAAACTTTCATCTATGTTGGAACAAGTTTGGTGTGCAACCATTTTTTTTCTTTTTTACAGTCTTGTACAGAGACAGTCTTGGACTGAATCCTGTAGAAACTGCCAAGCCGCGTCAGCTTAATCTTAATTTTAGCCCCCCTACACAATGGGCATTTAGCCCCAATGCATGAGGCTCTGGGTTTTAGGTGTGGGCAGCAGGCAGAGAGGCTGACAGCTGCTGAAGCTGGCTGGGGTACCTAGAGGTACCTGCTTTTATGGCAGTATGTGTCCAGGAATGAATTCTTGGAATGCAAGCAGTCTGCATTCCAGGCATTCTACCCTAGGCTAATTCTGCTCTAGTAAGGATAAGGCCCTGTTAGGAGCACCATCCAGCTGCAGCAGTTGCCAGTCTAAATGCCCAATGTGCATGAGACCTTAGACCAATGTTTTCAGAGTGTTTGGCAGTAGTGAAAACTGCCTGCCAAACTCCTGACAAAAAAAGAAATGCTAAGTGTGAACAAGCTGTAAGAGAGCCTACATTTTATAGATAGTGTGAGTTTATGCTAATTTCCTGACCATCCTATTAATGATCTGGCTATTATCAATTTTTTCCTTCCTTTTGCATAGTTGCCAACAGTCCTGGGAAATTTCACAGGACATTGTTTTCCCGATTTGCTGCCAGAGCCACCGCTAGTGGTCTGGGGCCGGCCCTAGTGAATTGTCTCAACCACCATTTTACAGAAGAGCAGCTCTCATAAGGAAGAAACAAGAGGGGGATTCCAGGTGGCTGCTCCATTTCTATTAGCAGCTGCTTCCCTTTTCTTCCCTTTGGCCTCCATGAGCGCTGGTCTCCTGTTAATGGCGTGATGACCGAATCACAGACACAGATCAGCATGGACTAGCTGCATCTGTAGGGACAAAGTGCGCTGTACCTTGGTGACAAGCTGTATCTGTGGTGAGAAGTACGCTGCATTTGTGGTGACAAGCTGTATCTGTGGTGACAAGATGCATCTGTGGTGACAAGTGCGCTGCCCAATATTTACTTTAGACCACACTCCTCCCCAGTTAAACCATGCTTACAAATGAATGCCCACTTCCTAATTATAAGAAGACTCCACCTACAGACAATAAAGTGTCCCTACACATTTTTTGAGAATGTATGGCAACTATGCTTTTATTTTCTCTGTTCTGCAAAGAAAGTTCAGACAAAATACAGCAATCTTTTGCAGTAGTAGCACATTCAATGTGGTTAATAAACATTCTGACCTGCTAAACCAGCCTGAACTATCTGTTAATGGGAAATTACAAATTATATATATTTTCCAAAGCCTGAGAGGATGTGGTGGAGCTCCCAAATCGTAACTGAGAAAGAAAAGATAGTACTCCGTGTACTGAAATCTCTGTCTCCTGCTAATCTATAAACAGACTGCAGACTGGTCCATCAGTGCATTCTGTTGCAGCATATGAATAGAACATTGTGGGGCAGAATTGTACATAAATATTTCTTGTCGTACATTATGGAACACGGGATAGTATCTTGAAACACTGAGTTATACTGCCACCTACAGGAGAATTGGATACTGGCAAAGCAAAGCTGTACGGACAGCCCAGTATAACCTTTTCCCCTCCAAGCATGCCTTAATTTTTTGCAAGTGTCCTTAGGATTATAGACATCATCTCTCTACTCTGAGAGAAGACATTTTTAAAAATTTTGACCAAAACTTTTTTTTCTTTCTAGATCTCTTTAGTTGTTACAGAACCACTGGTGCTCTTTTTTGCAGCTTCTGGGACGGCTAATCTTTCACTTTTCCCCGGGGCCATACTTCTGTCAAGGAGAAGGTGTATAATCTTTCTATTTGGGACTGGATGCTGCATTAGGTGCAACACAGTAAGTTAACCATTCTACCGGTCCAGGTACATCCCACTGGCCCCTACGTGGCACTCTCCAGTGTGCACTGTGGGAGCCACATGGCGCATTCTGGACCGCCACTGCAGTGCTTTACATTGCTTCTGTCACATCCTCCAGGGGTTAACACCGGAGACCCCAGCTGAGAGCTCTTTTAAAGCTGTCAACAGTTGAGAGCTGTCACATAGTGGCAGGAACAGAGCACTAGACGCTTTCAAAAATTGGCATCCAGCACCAGCTGTTCTGTACCTGCCTGGGTCAGTTTAAAAAATGGTCAAAGGCAAATGCTCTACTAGGCATGCATGGACTTGGTGTGTGCATTTTACTGCACAATACTTCCTGGTATGTGGCAAACCCTCTACTTTTCTGTTGCCTCAGAAAGCCACACAACTCTGCACACCCTAGAAGGTAATTGAAAGCTTCCTGTGCCCACATAATGATGCAGTCACAGACAGCTGGACAATCTTGCCTGCTCCTGCCTATACACCAGCCCTTCCAGCTCCTAATTCATCTATAGTTCCAGGGAGGCTTGAAGCTCCCTCTCCATGGGCCTGCTACTAAACTTGGTCTCTTGTACCTTGCTGCGCTCTTGATGTTCCATGCAGCTCCTCTTCACTCCTCTAATGGGAACACCCCTGGATTATCCAGATGCTTCTCAGATCATCTGAGCCTTCTGTCCCAAGGGTTAGTTTGTCACTGTGTTTTTGATTTGCTGGCTTTAAGGGCTTCGGTTTTAGCTATGCTCTTAAAAGCTAGTAAATAGAAAAGAGAAGTGGGATAAAATCCACCCTGAGATGTGTGTAAACCTGGTGGCCAACAAGAAAAGTCTGCCAACAAGGGTTTTGCTACCAAGTACTAAGTCATGTTTTGCGAAGGGGTCAAATACTTATTTCACTCATTAAAATGCAAATCAATTGATAACTTTTTTGAAATGCATTTTTCGGAAATTTTTATTGTTATTCTGTCTCACTGTTAAAATAAACCTACAGTGCCTTGAAAAAGTATTCATACCCATTGAAATTTTCCACATTTGTTATGTTACAACCAAAAACGTAAATATATTTTATTAGGCTTTTATGTGATAGACCAATACAAAGTGGCACATAATTGTGAAGTGAAAGGAAAATGATAAATGGTTTTAAACAATTTTTTTACAAAGAAATATGTAAAAAGTGTGGCATGCATTTGTATTCAGCCCCCTTTAATCTGATAACCCTAACTAAAATCTAGTGGAACCAATTGCCTTCAGAAGTCACCTAATTAGTAAATAGAGTCCACCTGTGTATAATTTAATCTCAGTATAAATACAGCTGTTCTGTGAAGCCCTCAGAGGTTTGTTAGAAAACCTTAGTGAACAAACAGAATCATGAAGGCCAAGGAACATACCAGACAGGTCAAGGATAAAGTTGTGGAGACGTTTAAAGCAGAATTAGGTTCTAAAAAAATATCCCAAGCTTTGAACATCTCACGGAGCACTGTTAAATCCATCATCTGAAAATGGAAAGAGTATGGCACAACTGCAAACCTACCAAGATATGGTCAGGGGCATACCTAGAGCCTTTGGCACCTGGGGCAGATTCTATATCTGACACCCCCCACTTAAAATGTGTGACTGCTGTGTACCCCCTCTCCACAACTGCACCTCCGGACCCCTTTGCATTACACAGCCCCCCACAGCTTTGGACCCTTTTACATTAAACAGACCCCTACAGGTCTGGCCCCCTGCACATTACACAGACCCCCCACACTATCTCTGAACCACTCTATTTTAAGGTAACACATTTCCTGATCCCTACATTATTCTGAGAGCAACGCACTCCTGATCCCAGCATTCTGAGCGTAAGGCACTCCTGATCCCTGGGTTTTTTTCTGAGCGTAACACACTCCTGATCCCTGCGTTATTCTGAGCACAACGCATTGATCCCAGCATTTTGAGCATAACATACTCATGAACTCTGCATTGTGTAATGCATTCTTGAACCTTGCACTGTCGTGTAATACTTATTTTATTTTTGTGCTCACAAACACATTTGTGATTAACAATGTACATAGTGGATCACAAAGGCAATGCATTTTGAACACGGTGTAGAAAACACACACAGAACAGGCCTTTCTGGCACTGCATTCTGGTGTGAACCAGCCCTAACAACAGGACACTGTGCCCGGTGATCTTTGACTTCATCAGTGTAGTTCCAGTACATCTCCAGCTCTCTAAGGTTGTCTACCCCTGGTTTAGGTCAAAGCATAGTCATGTGTTAGAATGGCCCAGTCAAAGTCCAGACTTAAATCCAATTGAGAATCTTTGGAAAGACTTGAAAATTGCTGTTCACAGATGCTCTCCAATCTGACAGAGCTTGAGCTATTTTGCAAAGAAAATGGGCAAAAATGGCACTCTCTAGATGTGCAAAGCTGGTGGAGACATACCCAAAAAGACTTGCAGCTGTAATTGCAGTGAAAGGTGGTTCTACAAAGTATTGACTGTCTGGCTCCTGTGTCGGTATTCAGGGTTGCTCGGTTACAGCAACGCGCATCATTTCCGGGTTTTTGGTGCGTTTGTGTCATTTCCGGTTCATAGTCAGAAGAGTGGCAGCACGGTCCGCATCAGGGGACTCACCTTCTCCCGCTACTCATAATGTGGTAGGAGCAGGCTGGGTACTCCTATGTGGGGACCGCCCACATCGGAGGCCAGCATGTCTCCATGCCGGTGTATTCGTTCGGGGCAGTCATCTGGTTGGTCGCAGGGGTATTATTGTTCACTGCCTTTGCATCGCTGTTTCCAGCCTAAAGGGGGGGTCAAGCTGGTCATGCAGGGAAAGTTCAGCTGGGCTGTCTGTGCAAGTTTCAGGTATAGGACATCTGCAGTCGCAGACTGGAAAATGAGGGGTGGCTGCAGGTTCCAGCAGGTCATTTTGTTAGTTCAATGTAGGCTACAATCTCAAGTTGTCACAAGGGTATTATTAATGGTTACTTGATTGTTCTTCTGCAGCACTGGGTTATTTATCCACAATCTTCCTGCTGGTTACTGTGTTGGGGGGTACCCTTCCTGTCACCAATGTCATGTGGTTCTCAGGTGGGGAGGTGGGGTTATCTGCAGATGTGTTTGTCATTTCATGGTTGTGGGGCTGTCACAGTCATTCGTTGTGATTCATGCGATTGGTCATAGCGTTTTTTCTGTCATAGCGATTTCTGTCATAGCGATTTCTGTTGCGGCGAGTTCTGCCACAGAGATTTCTGTCGCAGCGATTTCTGTCACAGTTTCCAAACAGTTATACCCATTTATGGTACAACTTTTCCTATCATAATAATTAGAGCCTACAGGGAGCTCTGCTCTTTGGAAGGCACCCTTGCCCATGTAAATGTAAGCTAAGCAGTGGAGCAACCAGGTAGCGATTCACTTTCTGGTTTCATTCTGTTTACAGGAATATGCATGCTACAAATAACATTTAGAAATCATGTGCCCAAGTTACAATATGTTAAAGGTTTGTTCATTCATAGCGGGTGCTGTCTTAGCATGTTCTGTCAGGGCATGTTTGGTCAGAGCGTGTTCAGTAGGAGCGTGTTCTGTCGTAGCATGGTTCAGTCACAGCGGGTTCAGTCATAGTGGGTTCAGTCACAGTGGGTTCAGTCATAGCATGTTGCAGTCACAGCGTGTTCCAGTAATAGCAGGTTCTGTCAGGGTGTGTTCTTTCAGGGCGTGTTCAGTCAGAGCGTGTTTCTGTCGTAGCATGGTTCTCTCATAGCCGTTCAATCGTAGCGTGTTCCACTCAGAGCGTGTTCCTGTCAGAGTGTGTTTTGGTCCAAGCGTGTTCCAGTCATAGCATGTTCCAGTCATAACGCGTTCCAGTTATAGCGTGTTCCATCATAGCGTGTTCATTCAGATTGTGTTTCTGTCGTAGCAGGGTTCTGTCAAGGAATGTTCTGTCATAGCATGTTCAGTCATAGTGTGTTCAGTCAGAGCTTGTTCAGTCAAAGCATGTTTCTGTCGTAGTTTGGTTCTCTTAGTGGGTCGGTCATAGCGGTTCTGTCAATGCATGTTCCGTCATAGCGTGCTCCGTCAGAGCGGGTCAGTCAGAACGGTTCAATCAGAGCAGTTCTGTCATACCGGGTTCAGCCAGAATGGTTCCTGTCACAGCGGTTCTGTCATAACATGTTTATGTCACAGTGTGGTTCTGAGACAGCATTGTTTCTGTCATAGTGGTTATGTCATAGCATGTTCTGTCGTAGCATGTCGATGCCACGCAGTTGCGGCATACGCCAATAACCGTTTTATCTTCGTTGGTTTCCTTGTCTCATCGCACCTTTTTCGTTCAGGTTTCTTCCTATACCTGGGTTTAGTTAGCTAGTGCTCAGGTTTCAGGATCTGTCACGTCTACAGATCCATATGGCCTGAGGTTTCGCCCTTATACCACACGTCATACAATGGACATTTCATTTCATGACACCTGTACGACCACCCACCACAGTCTGTGTGTACACTAGCCCTGAGTATTCAGTTTTAATTACCTGTCTGTGCTGCAGGTTCCTTGGGCTCACTTACTACATACACTAGGGTGGGGGCCGTCATCAGGTTCATTCAGTCGGCCTTGTCATTACTCCTTACGTCCTTATACTCAGGTAGACACAGAGGGGTGGTATTCTCATGTCTGCTTGTCTGTTGTTACTTTCTCTAGTTTGTGTTTCATTAGGTTTGGGCGTGCCACACATTTCGGAAGCAACTAATTCATGTTCATCCCTTCAACCCCATGTGGGGGTTCAGAGCATGGTAGCACTCCATCATTAAGGAGTTTACTTAAGCACACAGTAGAGCTTTGTCACAGGGGTTTTCCTTTCCCGGCCTCAGCCAGGAAGGCGGTACGCTTCGGATTGTTTCCAATTCCGTCCCAGCTACTCCCATCCACCAGCATGGAACATTTTCTCAGCATTATTCTTTAAGGCTGATTCAGGTGGGCTAAGTATGCTCTCCATGGCCTGTTACGGTTGCAAGACAGGATGGAGGTGATGGAAGCTTTCTCGGTCAGAAGCGGGGTGTCAGCGCACCCCCAGCTACTGCTCTTCCTACATTCCTGCAGACAAGGTCAGCATCCCCTTAGCCCTTTAAGCATTATTTATTTAATTCAGCATGTGGTCTGAGGAGAATTGTTTTACTTTTAAGATAATAGTAACGACTATTTTCAACAAATATCCTTGGGCCCGCCAGTTTTAAGCTTGCATGGGCGTTCGGGGCACACCACGGGTCGCGCTATTAATCAATCACCGATCCCTGTGGTTTGCCCTATTTATAAGCTCTGTTGCCATGCCCTTTCTGGTGGATGCTTGGACTTCTGTCTCCCGGTGTCAATGTGGGCTTTACTAGTCCTCCTTGCTCCGTGGTACCTGCCCTCTCGTCCATGGTGAGGGCAACAAATGTTCCAAGATGGCCACGTTGCGCTGGTGACGCGATTAGCATCATCGGGCGCATGCACAGCAGATTCCTCCGGATTTATGGTTAGGCATTGGGGCCCAACTTCCGCCCACGACTCGGCGGTGACGTCAGATGCCGCCGATTCGGGAAGATCTCTTATAAGGCAGTACCCCTGTGCCTTACATCCTCTGTGGAGACGGTCAATGAGGGATGGTGTCAGGCCGTTCTCTCCATCTATGGTCTCGTCATCTCCTTAACGCTGGGGTAAGATATTCATGTGCCTTTGATCACTATTATTATTTTTGGGCAAATACCCAGTTATCTAATGGCTATTTACAATCAATATGTATACCTATAAATATACAGTTTATTTTGGAAGTGGCATGCTTTATATGCTATTTACAAATACATCTGTACCCTTGATTATTTACACAATATACTTATTATTTTTTTATTTAGATCAGTGATTCAAGCAGTACTTGGTTTGTGTCAATTATTGACCCTTCCCAGTCTTGTTGGCACGTCATTTACCGGCTTAAGCAGACCATATTCTTCCTTATTGATTCTACGCTTTTTCCAATCATTATGAGGTAATATTTTTTACTATTGAGGCATGTTGTCCTATCTGGCTTCTATGTTTGAGATATTTATACATATTTTTTGATTACTTCAGATTTTTATATTGTGGGAGATCTCTCTGCAAGCATCAGTAACCTGGCGTGCCCACTCGTATGGGGCTGCTCTCCATTCATTATTTTATTATCCTGTTTTTATGATCTTTTTACATTTTTTGGACTTCCAAACAATTTGAGGTGAGACCTGGCCATCCTTACTCCTGACCACATGCTTTCTATATCCTTGTTGTCTTTATATTGTTTTGATTTGCATTTGCGTCGATGTCTACATCTTTATATATACTGTACTATGCCAATTATTGTATTTTAAACAGAATATTTTCATTAATTTCTCACTGTTACAGTATATAGAAGATCTGTGCCACCAAGCTCTTGAAGAAACTCGAATTGAGTGAAACATGTCGAGTGTGGTAGAGGTTAATTTGACTCAGTTTGGATAATTTATATATATCCTGTTGTTTGGATGTACCACTGTTAATTGTGTATATTTTGTACGTTTTTGTAATAAAACTTTTAAAATAAGTTTTTTTGTTTTATCACCCATATCTTGACCTAAATATGCTTGATACCGTTAAAGTCTCGAGGTTTGTGACCTCTTCAGCACTCCCCCCCTTCTTCAGCATCCCCTTAGTCGACCGGTCTTGTCAAGCCTTCTGGTTTAATATGCCTGAGTCAATTATTGTTTGTTGTCAGGGGCTGTGTTGGAAGCTCCCAGCCCCGGTTTTCAAACAGCCCCTGCTGGAGGAATTTTCAGGCCAGCAATGGGGCTGGCCAGTGGGCACCATCACTATCTTGTCGGAGTCTTTCGTATGTAGTATCTTGGCTTCAGCCGACAGTCATGCTTTTGTTGTCAAGCAAGTTACTGGAGGCAGCAATTTACAAGGGGTGGTTGGTCTGGTTCTTTAGCTTCGTTCTGAAGGTGGTGGGTCGGCCCACTGGGGTGTCTAGTGGCAAGTTTACAATATCGTTTGTTACATTTTGTCTGCCCTTTTTCCTGCGGAAATATTTTCATCTAAGTACTCATTCGTGGATTTGACGATTCAGCACTTTTTACCGTTGGGGTGGGGGGGGGGGTATTGGCTATCCAAACTGATGTATCACCAATGGTTCAAGCTATTTCCATCAGACCAGCCCGCTGCAAGGGCAAGATAAATGGCGCAGGTGCCGTTTCACCACTGGGCTTACCATTGGGTCAAAAGCAGTCCTTGCTTCGGCACCTTTGCCAAGCACTCCATTGGATCTTGGGTACCTGCAGGAGGGAGATCAGGGGTTCATTTATTTAGTTGATTTACTGTTGCGTGGAGACCCTGGTTCCCTTAGGGCGTGTACTGAGCCAACATCCCCTTGGCGGCCCACAAAGTGGTAGGTCCGGGCCAAATGCCATAATTATTCTGGGTTCCACTCTCGGCTCTAATCTCTTGATTGTGAGGTTGCCTGGAGAACTGGTCAGGTACGTCAGACCATTCATCTTTTGTCTGATCCCCAGCCTGTTCAAAAGGGGGGCTTACAGTCACTTTGGGTATGCTGAATCATTCTATGAGACTTATTCCCTAGGATGGAGTCTGGCCCTCCTTCCCTGGTCAGGACTCCGACTCAGTTGTCAGGTTACAAGCAGTAGCACAACCCAATTTAAATCATGTGTGACCAGTTTTCTGTGTATCTTGTTTAACAACGATGTATATTGCCACAGCATATTGGCCTTATCTGCCAACATTATCAAACAAATCTATCAGGTATACAGCGCTTCAGACCCCTGCAAACTCCTGTCAGTTTGTCCATTTTTGTGGCTCACCCTCTCAAACCTCCTCATACTGAGAATAGACAGACAGGCCAGGGGTTTGTGCGAATTTCACAGAGCTACTTAAATGGTGTCCATTTAGAAGTGTTTGATCTTCTCTGCAATTATTTTGCAAGGTCTCCTCGGGTCAGCCCTTGCTCCCTTTCCACCACGTATGCTCTTACTACTAGCAGTTTGTTCTTATGTCTGGGTTTTCTTGGAAATTATGCTTAATTCAAATAATTTCCGGGACATTTATTTGGGTTCTTGGCAGTTCACAGGTTCCAAATAGGGGGTCCCTTCTTATCATCAATTCATGGGACATTGGTTTACCTCCTGTTATAGCTGATACATACCGGATCCATGTACTGAAGCCATGCGGGCGTGCACTACTCTACTAGATGGATTATTACCTACCCTTTATCAAGCTTTTCTTATCGCATCTACTTTTGTGTCTTTTTGCCCTCTTTTCAGGCGTATTGACCAGTTAGCCCATAGCACACCTCAGGCCTTGGTAGTTAGGGTATTGCATTTCCAAGTGAAGACTCTGACTACAAATATATTACGGTATATATATATATATATATATATATATATATATATATATATATATATATATATACTGTATATATATTCACCTTTAGTATACACTGTTTCATACAAAATGTCTTTGAATATATTGTACTGCAGTTATTCTGTTATAATGTATTTTCTCCCTAATCACAGTTCTTATTTTATAGTCTTATCTTCCGTATGTGCCAACAAATGCATTCAGAGTGGACTGTGCCCACCTGACTGCAGTAGCTAGTAAGTATTTTCATATGTAGATTTCATGTTATTTAGTAAGAAAAGCATTTTTTTATTTTTTTTTACAAGCAAGCACTAAGCAACAAGAGCTGTCCTTGGTGCAGTACTGGTAGATCAAGGACTGCATACAGAGTGTTCTCAGAGCTGCAGTCAGACAGCACGCTTCAAGATCTGTGCATTTTAATTTACAAATCAATGGAGAGAGAGCACTGAATCCCAGGGCTGCATGGAATGCGTGCAAAGAATTTTCAGCCTTGTTTAGGCCTGACCATGCCGAATGGCTTTCCTGATCTGCTTGTATTAAACTGTTGATTTCCTTGCTGCAGTCTTATTTGTTACTCAAGGTCACAGAGCTTTGACATTATGGATAAATAACGTTTCACCTATATTTTTATAGAAAAAAAGAGCAGTCCCGAATTAGACAAAGCAAATAGACATTAATAGCAAGCTATTCAATAAGGCAGTACAAAATGCAATATTATTGTACCAAGTGCATTAACCCAAGGCGACCAAATTGCTTTCTGTTCATTGAAATCAATTAAAAGATAAGACTGAAGCTGAACTTCAGACAAATCCCCCCAAAAAAGAACGGTCATTTATTTCTACATTTTTTTAAACGCAGCTAGTTTAAGTTTCAGCCTCATATAAGCATCTATACTACAGCATATGTACAGTAATCTTCTCTACACAAAGTGCGACAAGGAAGGACAGAAATAGGACACAATCAGGTGTACTTCATGCATAAGCATGCTGACAAGAAAAGTGTGAGCACACATGTGAGCTGATGCTGCAGCTCCTTCACTGTTCAATCACAAGCTGGGGTCAGGGAGGTGGCCTAGCTTCATTGCTACAGCAGAAAACAAGTCTGGTCTCCAGCTTGACTGTACAATTTGGCAGGGATGTGCAAGTCTCAGAACTGCACGGACAGGAATTCAAATACTTTGGCAATTTTAAAGGTTGAATACCGATTGGTTGCTCAGGGATTCCATATTTTGCACATTACCATTGTTTATTTGATCAAATAAGTAGGTGGTTGATAAGCATTGTAAGTGGGGTACTATGTAGTGTAGGTAGTCCTAGGGCAGTGATGGTAAACCTTGGCACCCCAGATGTTTTGGAACAACATTTCCCATGATGCTCATGCACTCTGCAGTGTAGTTGAGCATCATGGGAAATGTAGTTCCAAAACATCTGGGGTGCAAAGATTTGCCATCACTGTATTAGGGAGACGGGTGAGATAAAGGGAAATATGGAAATTGGGGAGAAGTAAGACCATGTGCAGAAGGTCCGACTGGGAGGGTGGCTCCTCGTGTATGGAATCTTTGTTCCCCTAAAGGATATTTAGAGAATCGCTGGCAAGAAGAATAGTGCCAGGAGGATGTTAGAGGCAGAAAAAGACTGTGAACTTGATGAATTTGTGCCTATTTCTATGAATGAAGCAGTGGTACAACAGCTTATCCAGGGTGTGGTTGAAAATGTTCATTGGCAGATGTCACTAGACAGGAAGAAAAAAGCATGTAAACCCCTCCAAGGCCATATGGAGAGTGCCATATGCTTATGGAAAAGTCAAAGTAGAGCAGGAGCTGGCTGGTGGAATATACCACAGCAAGTAGAGACCAGTCAAGAAAGTGTTGGCCATCCAGAGGGGAATTCTTTTAAGGAGCAGTGGTGGCACAGAAGCCCTTTCATATAAATCTTCAGCACATAGCACTTTTTTACACTTGGGTGGACTTTATTATGACTTTATTTAGATTTTTAATCTATTTGTTTATGAATGAATGGTTTAATAGTCATATTTAATTACTTTAGAAAATGTTTTGCACTTTATGGGGAATGTTTATTATGTATACTTTCATACATGATTTGCACTTTATATTTTGTTATTGACTTAAAAGTGGATATATGATATTGCAAGGTATCATGTAATATCATTAGATTTTTTTTTTTAGTTCACACGTGATACTTTTAAGAGACAGCGCATTATTATTTTTATCGAAAGAGTAGGTAGTCCTAACTGGAGCAGTAGAACTCGGATTCCGTTAACTCTTTAAAGAAATCCCTTGTGTACAATGTTATGTCAAATGTAGAAAGACTATATTAAGTGTAGTTACTGTTTATTGTTGTATATTGTAATATCATACCATATTATTAATAATAATATTAATACATTTATCATTATTGTTATTAATATTATTATTATATGAAATACAGATAAAATCTCTGCTTATTCATGTTTCTCAGAATGAGCAAACCAGGCAATATTCAGTTCACTGGTAGCTTGATGAACCAGGTGGGAAGTTTGTGAGCCTCGAACATAGCACCTAACCCCATTGAAGTTGCATAGTTAGTAAGGTTGGTGTGTGTGTGTTGTATCACTACCATTTTCAATATTGCTGTACATTGTGTTCACAGAGAAACACATCATTGTTCATTTATCTATACTCTCTGTTGATACCACACTGTTTAGGATTGAACCGCTTCTCACCCAATTTCCTTGTGTGGCTGCTAGAGATTGGCCGGACACCCCGCGGTTCAGTTAACTCCAGAACTCTGGAACATCGCAAAAGTTTGTACCTGAACTGCAAATCCCTATTAAAGTCTATTGGACCCAAACTTGAAAAATCAAGTCCCCATTTTGAAGGCTTATGTGCATGTTATTGGCCTGTAAAAAAAAGGGTATGGGGGCCTGGGTACTGCCCTGGGGGACATGTAACAATGCAAAAAAAAAAAAAAAAAACCTAAAAAAGACTGTTTTTAAAGAAGCAGTGATTTTAATTATGCTTAAAGTGAAACAATAAAAATGAAAAATTCCTTAACCACTTCAGCTCCGGACCAATAAACACCTTAACCACTTCAGCTCCGGACCAATAAACACCTTAAGGACCAGAGGTCTTTTTGCAATTTCGCACTGCGCTGCTTTAACTGGTAATTGCGCGGTCATGCAATATTGCACCCAAACGAAATTTGCGTCCTTTTCTTCCCACAAATAGAGCTTTCTTTTGATGGTATTTGATTGCCTCTGCGATTTTTTTTTTTTGCGATATAAATGGAAAAAGAGCGAAAATTTTGAAAAAAAAATATATTTTCTTCTTTTTGTTATAAGAAAAATCGAATAAACTAAATTTTAGTCATACATTGAGGGCAAAATTTATTCAGCCACATGTCTTTAGTAAAAAAAATGTCAATAAGCGTATATTTTTTGGTTTGCGCAAAAGTTATAGCGTCTACAAACTAGAGTACATTTTCTGGAATTTACACAGCTTTTAATTTATGACTGCCGATCTCATTTCTTGAGGTGCTAAAATGGCAGGGCAGTACAAATCCCCCCCAAATGACCCCATTTTGGAAAGTAGACACCCCAAGGAAATTGCTGATGGGTATGTTGAGCCCATTGAATATTTATTTTTTTTGTCCTAAGGGATTGAATAATGACAAAAAAAAAAAAAAAAAATTTTTTTTACAA
Source organism: Lithobates pipiens (assembly GCF_037356315.1). NCBI lineage: Eukaryota > Metazoa > Chordata > Amphibia > Anura > Ranidae > Lithobates > Lithobates pipiens. Next base: position 158,708,399 of record NW_027507785.1, read on the forward strand.
AAAGTTGTCACTAAATGATATATTGCTCACACATGCCATGGTTATATGTGAAATGACACCCCAAAATACATTCTGCTGCTTCTCCCGAGTACGGGGATACCACATGTGTGGGACTTTTTGGGAGTCTAGTCGCGCACGGCACCCCGAAAACCAATCACCACCTTCAGGATTTCTAAGGGTGCAAATTTTTGATTTAACTCCTCACTACCTATCACAGTTTCGAAGGCCATAAAATGCCAAAATAGCACAAAACCCCCCCAAATGACCCCATTTTGGAAAGTAGACACCCCAAGCTATTTACTGAGAGGCATGTTGAGTCCATGGAATATTTTATATTTTGCCAAAAGTTGCGGGAATATTACAAACTTTTTTTTTTTTGCACAAAGTTGTCACTAAATGATATATTGCTCACACATGCTATGGGCAGAAGTCAAATTACACCCCAAAATAAATTCTGCTGCTTCTCCCGAGTACGAGGATACCACATGTGGGGGACTTTTTGGGAGCCTAGTTAACTAGCTACCTAGCGACACTAGCGACACTGATGCAGCGTTCAGAAAAATTATCGCTTAGTGACACTGGCAAAAGGGGGTGAAAGGGTTAACTAGCGGAAATCAGGGGGTTAAAACCATTATTGGGTAGTATATCGGGGTACCTAGCGCTATAAAAACCTGGCGGTGAACCTAAAAAAATAACTAGCTACCTAGCGACTGTAGCGACACTAATGCAGCGATCAGAAAAACGATCGCTTAGTGACACTGGCAAAAGGGGGTGAAAGGGTTAACTAGCGGCAATCAGGGGGTTAAAAACATTATTGGGTAGTATATCGGGGTACCTAGCGATATAAAAACCTGGCGGTGAACCTAAAAAAATAACTAGCTACCTAGCGACACATGCAGCGATCAGAAAAATGATCGCTTAGTGACACTGGCAAAAGGGGGTGAAAGGGTTAACTAGCGGCAATCAGGGGGTTAAAAACATTATTGGGTAGTATATCGGGGTACCTAGTGCTATAAAAACCTGGCGGTGAACCTAAAAAAATAACTAGCTACCTAGCGACTGTAGCGACACTAATGCAGCGATCAGAAAAACGATCGCTTAGTGACACTGGCAAAAGGGGGTGAAAGGGTTAACTAGCGGCAATCAGGGGGTTAAAAACATTATTGGGTAGTATATCGGGGTACCTAGCGATATAAAAACCTGGCGGTGAACCTAAAAAAATAACTAGCTACCTAGCGACACTAGCGACACATGCAGCGATCAGAAAAATGATCGCTTAGTGACACTGGCAAAAGGGGGTGAAAGGGTTAACTCTAGGGGCAATCAGGGGGTTAAATCTTTATTGGGGGGTGATAGGGGGCTACCCTGGACCTAACACTAACTGTCCTGACAGTTTTTACTGTCACAACTGACACTGAATGCATTGATCAGTAAAGAAATGATCAATGCAATCAGTGACACTGTGACTGGGGGGGGGGGGGGGCGGGGGGGGGATCGGGGGGCGATCGGGGGGGGGATCGGGGGGGGTTTGTGTGCCTGTGTGTACCTACATGTCAGTGTAGTGTTCGTGCAGACTTACTTTTACTCTTCTCCTCGTAGTCCGGTCAAAAAGACCGCCCCGAGGAGAATGACATCACTTCCTCCTTCCTGTGTAAACAATACACAGGGGAGGAAGCTTCTCATTGGCCAGGAGCGATCCAGAGGGGGTGGCCGAAAACCGGCCATCCCCTCATCACGGAGCGCTCCTGGACCGAATCGGACCGCCGTAACCAGCGGGAGGGGGTCCGATCGGACCCCCCACCCGCTGGAAGGCAATCACGTAGATGTACGTGATTGTGCCTGCCTGTGCCATTGTGCTGACGTACAATGGCAATACGGCGGTCCTCAAGTGGTTAAGGACCAGAGGTCTTTTTCCAATTTCGCACTGTGCTGCTTTAACTGGTAATTGTGCGGTCATGCAATATTGCACCCAAACTAAATTTGCGTCCTTTTCTTCCCACAAATAGAGCTTTCTTTTGATGGTATTTGATTGCCTCTGCGATTTTTTTTTTTGCGATATAAATGGAAAAAGAGCGAAATTTTTTTAAAAAAAGATATTTTCTTCTTTTTGTTATAAGAAAAATCGAATAAACTAAATTTTAGTCATACATTGAGGGCAAAATTTATTCAGCCACATGTCTTTAGTAAAAAAAATGTCAATAAGCGTATATTTTTTGGTTTGCGCAAAAGTTATAGCGTCTACAAACTAGAGTACATTTTCTGGAATTTACACAGCTTTTAATTTATGACTGCCTATCTCATTTCTTGAGGTGCTAAAATGTGCTAGCAGGTATCTGGGCTGATCCCGCTAACAATGCGTTTTTTTGGAACCCTAAACTGCTGGGGATGCTAGTATAGATCTGATCAGATCAGATATTGATCTGTTCAGATTCTATACCACTACGGGAGGTGTATGCTTTGCGCGTGGGTGTTAGCGGTACTGGCACTAACCTAGCGCTGCCTGGGGCGACGCAGACCCTGACCCTAAAACCTAATTGATATCACCCGCCGGGTGATCAGGGGGTTAAACCTTTATTGGGTAATAAATGGTGGGTACCCTGATGCTATAAAAAGCAAACTAACCAGAGTCACCCGTAACACTTATACGGTGATCAGTGGTGAAAGGGTTAACTAGGGGCAATCGGGGGGTTCAAATTTTTATTAGGTAGTATATGGGGGTCCCTGGCGCTATATAAAAACCTGACGGGGAACCTAAATAACTAACTGGCTAACCAGCGTCACCAGTGACACTTATACTGTGATCGCTGGTGAAAGGGTTAACTAGGGGCAATCAGGGGGTTAAAACCATTATTGGGTAGTATATTGGGGTACCTAGCGCTATAAAAACCTGGCGGTGAACCTAAAAAAAATAACTAGCTACCTAGCGACAGTAGCGACACTGATGCAGCGATCAGAAAAATGATCGCTTAGTGACACTGGCAAAAGGGGGTGAAAGGGTTAACTAGGGGCAATCAGGATGTTAAAACCATTATTGGGTAGTATATCGGGGTACCTAGCGATATAAAAACCTGGCGGTGAACCTAAAAAAATAACTAGCTACCTAGCGACAGTAGCGACACTGATGCAGCGATCAGAAAAATGATCGCTTAGTGACACTGGCAAAAGGGGGTGAAAGGGTTAACTAGGGGCAATCAGGATGTTAAAACCATTATTGGGTAGTATATCGGGGTACCTAGCGCTATAAAAACCTGGAGGTGAACCTAAAAAAATAACTAGCTACCTAGCGACAGTAGCGACACTGATGCAGCGATCAGAAAAATGATCGCTTAGTGACACTGGCAAAAGGGGGTGAAAGGGTTAACTAGGGGCAATCAGGATGTTAAAACCATTATTGGGTAGTATATCGGGGTACCTAGCGCTATAAAAACCTGGCGGTGAACCTAAAAAAATAACTAGCTACCTAGCGACAGTAGCGACACTGATGCAGCGATCAGAAAAATGATCGCTTAGTGACACTGGCAAAAGGGGGTGAAAGGGTTAACTAGGGGCAATCAGGATGTTAAAACCATTATTGGGTAGTATATCGGGGTACCTAGCGCTATAAAAACCTGGCGGTGAACCTAAAAAAATAACTAGCTACCTAGCGACAGTAGCGACACTAATGCAGCGATCAGAAAAATGATCGCTTAGTGACAGTGGCAAAAGGGGGTGAAAGGGTTAACTAGGGGCAATCAGGATGTTAAAACCATTATTGGGTAGTATATCGGGGTACCTAGCGCTATAAAAACCTGGCAGTGAACCTAAAAAAATAACTAGCTACCTAGCGACAGTAGCGACACTGATGCAGCGATCAGTGATCGCTTAGTGACAGTGGCAAAAGGGGGTGAAAGGGTTAACTCTAGGGGCAATCAGGGGGTTAAATCTTTATTGGGGGGTGATAGGGGGCTACCCTGGACCTAACACTAACTGCCCTGACAGTTTTTACTTTTACAACTGACACTGAATGCATTGATCAGTAAAGAAATGATCAATGCAATCAGTGACACTGTGACTGGGGGGGGAGGGGGGGCGGGGGGGGATCGGGGGGGGGGGTTTGTGTACCTACGTGTACCTATGTGTCAGTGTAGTGTTTTGGTGCACTTACTTTGTGTCTTCTCCTCGTAGTCCGGTCAAAAAGACCGCCCCGAGGAGAATGACATCACTTCCTCCTTCCTGTGTAAACAATACACAGTGGGAGGAAGTTCGTCATTGGCCAGGAGCGATCGAGAGGGGGTGGCCAGAAACCAACAGCCATCCCCTCATCACGGATCGCTCCCGGAGGGAAACGGACCGCCGTAGCCAGCGGGAGGGGGTCCGATCGGACCCCCCACCCGCTGGAAGGCAGGCACGTACATCTACGTGCTTGTGCCTGCCTGTGCCATTCTGATGACGTAGAATGGCAATACGGCGGCCCTTAAGTGGTTAAAATATAGTGCCTGGCGGTTCCCCTAGTTTGCCTGTAAAGTGGTGCATATAACCTGATGCAGCAAAACTGACATTTATATAGTAATAAAAAGACTTTTAAATTGATTTTACCTGCAAACTCTCTTAATTTGGACAAGCTGGAATTCAGACGCTGGGCATGTGGGTGGCAGGGAGAGTATTTTTATTTTTCTAATGCAGCAGCTGGGGCAGAGAAATTTGCCTACTATACTCTACAGCTGGTGGTGTGCTGCTGGCAGACATATTGCAAGGACCTGTGACACCCTTTGCTATACCATCATCCCTGTCAGTGGAGGCTACTGAGATGTCATGAGATATAGCAGGGGGTAGACATGAAAGGTGAGGAGGAGAAGAATTGTGTCCATTGTGTGTGGCTTTAAGGTGCTCTTACCAATGGGCTGAGTGATGGGATGTTGTTAAATTCCTTGTCAAGCATGTGGTACCCAAATGACTGTTTTTTTTTTGCCATGCCTGATCTGCTTGCGGCAAAGATTGCAAATTGCAACAGTGCGATCGGCTGCACATGTGCTAAAAAAAGCACACACAGCTGAGTTGTGGGAATTGGGCCAGGAGATAACAGCTCCACAATCTGATGGAATAGGGTGTCTGCTCTCTATTCTTCCATGATGGCTGCCTCTGGAGGACATTCTGCCTGGTTGGGGTTGTACCTCCCCCTCACTTTCCTCCTCTGCTCTATCCTGCACCCTAGTCGCATCAGTGCCCTCGTCGTGATCGTTCCCTCTATCCTCATCATCACTGGAGCCTACTTGGCAATACGCTGTAGCTGGGGGAACATGAATGCCAATTCGTTGTTTATCAGTGTTCTCCCCTCTCTGTAAGCTCACGTTACTCCCTTCCTCTACCCCTGAACTAACATCAGGATCAAGTAATGTCTGTGCATTCTCAGGAAGCAAGTGGCTGATGCTGTGTTCAAATAATTCAGCTGACTCCTCCATGCATGATGCTGGGGCTATGGCAGGAGTAGCTGTGGAGGAGGAGGCAAAATAAGCCGATCTGGCAGCTGCGGTGGACTGCGCACTCGTGTCAGGTTGGGTCATAGAGGATGAGGAGAACGAGGATGATTTAGTAAGCCAGTCCATCACCTCCTCTGCATGCTGGATAGTATAGGCAACATCACTAAACAGAGACAAATGTGCCCTGCCTGAGGACGGACCACATCCACCTTTGCCAGTGGACACAGATGCTGCTGGCTCCCTTATAGTTGCATTAACATCTGCCTCTCCTTGTTGGCCTCCCAGACATGATAGGGGCTTATTACCCAAATTTAATAGAAACTGGGAAATGTGTGATTGGATGCACTTTGTTAAATAAAAAGTGGTGTTTGGTGCACTTTAAATTGACGACTGATGCTGACAGTTATGTAATGCTGTGTTAACCGGTTCCCGACCAGCGCACGCCTATATACGTCGGCAGAATGGCACGGGCAGGCCTATTGGCGTATAGGTACGTCCAATCTTCAATGCTGCCCTGCCATCGCGAGCGCGCCGCCGGCGGCGCGCTCGTGTGCCGGTCGGGACCCCTGTGAGTCCGGTCGCGGGTCCCGCGGACTCGATTGCCGCGGACAAACCCACGATCGTCTCGCGGGACGGCTGAATGGAGAAGTGCCGTTGTAAACAGCATTTCTCCATTCTGCCTAGTAACTAGTGACGCTGATCTCTGCTCCATGTGATTGGAGCAGAGATCAGTGTTCACTAAATGAAAGCCCAAACCCCCCACAGTTAGCAACACACCCCTAGGAACACTTAACCCCTACACTGCCACCCACTGGTTAACCCCTTCACTGCCAGTGTAATTTACACAGGAATCACTGCATTTATATAGCAGTGATTGCTGCATAACTGACAATGGTCCCAAAAATGTGACAAAAATGTCCGATGTATCCGCCATAATGTCGCAGTCACAATAAAAATCGCTGATCGCCGCTATTACTAGTAAAAAAAAATAATAAAAAATTATTAATAAAAATGCTATAAAACTATCCCTATTTTGTAAATGCTATAACTTTTGCGCAAACCAGTCAATAATCGATTATTGTGATTTTTTTACCAAAAATATGTAGAAGAATACGTATCGGCCTAAACTTAGGGAAAAAAATGTTTTTTTATATATTTTTGGGGGATATTTATTATAACAAAAAGTAAAAAATAATGTGTTTTTTTCAAAATTGTCGCTCTATTTTTGTTTATAGCGCAAAAAATAAAAACCACAGGGGTGATCAAATACCACCAAAAGAAAGCTCTATTTGTGGGAAAAAAAGGATGTCAATTTTGTTTGGGAGCCACGTCACACGACCTCGCAATTGTCAGTTAAAGCGACGCAGTGCCGAATCGCAAAAAGTGGTCTGGTCTTTGACTAGCAAAATGGTCCGGTCTGTAAGTGGTTAAACACTGCACTATACGAACACACTACACTGACGCTACACTACACTCACACTATACTGACACACTATACTATACTGACACACTATGCTCACACTATAATCAAACTTTACTAAGCCCACATACACACGGTCGGAGATTTTGGCAACCAAATCCGTCGGATTTTGCCCGTCGGATTTAGTCCAACGGATTGTGTCCGAAACTGTTGCATACACACGGTCGGGCCAAGTTGGCGAAAAATCAGATCTTTCAGAACGTGATGACGTAATTTCGTTACGATGGGACTACATTCAGGCTAGTAGCCAATAGCTTTGATGTAGGAATTTGATCTGAGCATGCGTGGCACTTGGTCCGATGAAAATGCTCTACACATGATCGGATTAGGTCCGTCCGGCCCAGTTGGTCGGGAAATATTTCCAACATGTTGGAAAATTGGGTCGGACGGAGATTCGGACGGAATCAGTCCGATGCATATCACGCACAGTCGGATTATCTGACGACACGGTCCGATAAGACTCATTCCGACAGATTCTCTGACCGTGTGTACAAGGGCTTACACTACACTAACACTCTGAGTCACAATAAGTGAACACACTAACTCAGTAGCAAACTGAGCCCTGCTCCATCTATCTCCACTCAAACAACACACTGCAAACGTTCCTGTGGGAAGGAACTTTTTATAGTGTGGGGTGGGACTGAGCACTGAGCTATGATTGGACAAAGTCATCATCACTTTGTCCAATCAGGGCTCTGCCAGTGCTCTGTTCACCTAATTGGAAAAGCCTTGCACCTAAGCAATGGTCAGGTGCAAGGCTTCATCCTCAGACTGAAAAAAACAATAATTACCTCAATAAACTTTATTCCAAGATAAAAACAGCAATAGATATACTCACCACCGTGAATTAAATAAATACATCATAGCAAGTAACCCTGTTTTGATGAAAAGGGCTCACCCTCTTGGTCTTCCAGCAGTATCGATGGACTTCATTTGACCTTCAGGCAGTTAACCTCACTTGCTATGACATGCGTTTACTTAATTCACGTTTGTGAGTATATCTTTTTCTGTTTTTTATTGTGGAATACATTTTATTGAGGTAATGCGCTAGGTCAGTGCACCCCTTTCTTTTTATTGTTGTTTTTTAGTCTAAAGATACCCATTGTCCTGAGAGGGCAACAAGACCATTGGCGCTAAGAAGGGTCAACCACTGCAAGCTCAGGATAATGTTTATTTGCAAGGCTTCATCCAACTAAAGCCCTGGAATGCACTGTGCAGCGCACAGTGCCTTGTGGGGCACTCGGCGGGCTGATCACCCTGCAAATTTGGACATTCACCAAATGGGCAAACAGGCAAGGTTTGGGCTGAACTGTTTGCCAACTCTAGTGGCTGCATAAATAGTTTCCTCCTATTGCTAGTCCCAATTTAAAAATTGTATATTAAGATCATATCCCCTCTTAAGAGTCTATGCTTTTGGGGAGAAGTTTAACGTTTGTAGTCTTTCCTCATAACTGTTCTCTCTAGCCACCTTATTAGCTTTATTGCCCTTCTATGGACTTTCTCCAGTTTAAGCACATCCTTCCTGAGGATTGATGACCAAAACTGGACGTCATGCTTAAAGCAAAGTTCCCCCCAATTTTGAGAGGTGGTCTGAAAGGAAAGACCACCTCTCCACCCCTCATTTTTGGATATTTAAAAAAAAAAAAAAAACTTTCTAACTTACCTTTTTTGGAAGTACTAAGAGTACTTCTGACCCAGCCAGGCCGCGGTCAAAAAAGTCACATCCTCTTCTGCGACGAGCCCCCCGTTGTCTTCTGGGACTTGTGTGTGTGTCCCAAAAGACAAGCTGGCCATTCACAAAGTGCCACGGGACTTGCGCATGTGCAGTCGGAAACTCGCAATGAAGTGCTAGGCTCCACTGCCGGTTTCCCTTAGTTGGAATGGCGGTGCCTGCACCCGATCCAATGGATGGATAGGCCTCAGGGGGCCAACATCGCGGACTCTCTGGACAGGTAAGTGTCCTTATTAAAAATCAGCAGCTACGGTGTTTGCAGCTGCTGACTTAAAAAAAAAAAAAATTTGTCTAGAACACCGCGTTAAGATGTGACCGAAACCTGAGTCATTGTAGAGGTCTAGCTAGACAGCAAGAAAGTTATATTGTTTATGTTTGGATACTTTTTTATATTTGTTGTGACAGTGTCCTACCCTGTCATGATGTTAAAAGGCAGTATGGAATAGGTTTTGCAGAAAACTGGCAAACTGATGGTGCAGGTATGTGGGAGCTGCAGGAAAGAGAAAGAGAGCTAATAGAGGTACATCGTTTGTGCATGAGCACTGGGATGTTGTGTTATATTGACCCCAAAGCACAAGGTCTGAGCAGCAGGGCTGCCAAAGAGAGCCAGTGGGCTGAATATTGTTAATTGTGTGTCTGCTGTAAACCTTTTATTTTTGTTTTAAATAAAAGTGGGCAGAAAAAAACCCTGAAAAGGCATATCTGGCTTAGACTGAACTCACTGGTAGGGGCTACATTTGACTTACACAACCCCCAACTTGTCATAGTGTATATAAATGTTTTTAGCTCAAAAGAAACAGGAAGGTTTTGCACAAAAGATTTTTATCTTTCTTTTAATACATTTTATGACATTAGAGGCAGACATATTGACCTACAACACAGTTTTTTCACCCAAAGAAGCACAAAATGCACAACAAGATTATAAAGTGGCATATTATATTTCCAGAAGTATTTCCCCAATTTGCTCACACGACCCCAAAACATGCTGGTAGGTGAATGAATATAAATTTTCCATAGAATATGTTATGGCCTCTAAGATGTATACGTATATTTGGGATTTGTGACCAATGTTTTTTTAAGATATATTTTATTTTTTTTTTCAATTTTTATACAACAGAAAAAAAGAGACAGAAACAAAGGGAAAAACATCATATCCAGAATATGATGAACACCAGGGCAACATGTGGAAGAGGATCACATAGAAATAGCATTAAGCATCAGGTACAATAGCAGCACATGAATCCTTCTAACATTTACAGATTGCAAGTACATCCTCATTTAAACCTTGGGATTGTCACCAACATTCTTTATGTAAAAAAAAAAAAAAGTAAGAATAAACAAGAGATACCAGCTTACAAATAATCATCTCTCAGGGGTTCATTTCCCATACTTATCATCGCCATCACAGAGCCCTTATCCCAAAAGAGTTAGTTGGGTAAGAGCAACCATTGGGGAAGGATTGGGCCCTGGGGAGCGATCAGTTCTCTCAAGCCAGAGAGACCATCATTCTAGAAATTTTAATGGCAGCCTCTATCAGAGTATGTATCGGAGTATGTCATTCTTTTTAAATGAAAGGACATAGCGAATGCCTAAACAACACTTCTTGGCTGTGGAAATGGGGTGGCAGAGTGTAAAGACCCATCTCCTGGCAATTACTGTAGTTTCATGCAACACTCAAGAGAGATGATAAACGCTGCGTTTAGTGTAGAAACCACATCATGCACATATCTGAACAACTTTGGGCAACTCTATAACAGGTTAATGAAATCCTCTCCATCTATTTAACACCTAGAGCAGTTATTATGTAGCTCAATATTGAAAAGTAACTGCAACGTGCATAATGGCCACTGTAGGATAAACAACTGAGTTTGTCTAGCCTGATTGTGAGAGAGACATTTTGGGTAATAAACTAAGAATCTCCTTTCATTGATCCTCTGAAATATGTCCTAGATCTACCTACATTTACTCTACTGATGAATTTTACTCAGATACTTAATGAGGAGATGTGTATAGAGATGATAATTAGACCACTAGTGTTAGTTGCTTCAACTAAAGTAATTAAACACTGGGGTAGGGCCAGCTCTTATTACTCAAATTCAATTTTGATCATGAAAGGTATGCTGAAGCTGGAGGTATTGGTAGAAACTTAATTTGCAGTTTTTATGATGTCAAGGTATCATCTCTATATAACATGACCATGTTATGGATAGTAGCCTGCTGCCATTGATGGAAGGCTCTGAACCTAAACAATTCAGATTGGGATTCATTGAGCCACAAAGAAGTGTACTGTATTTGGAGAGATTACCAAAAGCTAGCAGTAGTCTAGCAGCATTTATATTTTCCCATAAAATACAGAGTTGGGCAGCTGGCATACACTTTAAAATAGCTATTCATTTTTACTACAGACACTATATTGATATTTTTGTTCCCTGTTTACCTAAGACACACTAAACACCCCCCCCCCCCCCCCCCATGATGAAAACTGTAAAACTGTAATTGTGGTAATACCCCTGACCAATTTCCCTCCTGAACATGGACACAAAAATATTGGCAAAGGTCCTAGCAAGAAGACTTAACTTGGTTATCACTACCCTAATTTACTAAGATCAGTTGGGGTTTATTCCAAAAGGCACTGACATCAACCTTCATTGCTTTTTCACCAATCTCTCTTTTCAGTGTGGCAATATTGGCACCAGAATTATTGTCTCTTCAGATTCTAAGAAAGCATTTGGCTGTGTGGAATGGCCATACCTCTGAGCAACTTTAATTAAATTTCCTTTTTTTGCCTAAATGTATAAAATGGATTGGGCTCCTATACTTGTCCCCTGCAGCTAGGGTATTTGCCAACAACATACTTTTAATTACTTTTACTTTTCATAGAGTCACAAGACAGGGCTGCCCTCTGTCCCCAGGTCTTGTTAGTTTGGCTATCAAACCACTTGCAAGTACTTGGAAATTCACATTTCCCTTGACCCTAAGTCCTTCCTGGACCTTAATATCATCCAGCTTATTGTCCAACCTAAAGCCAAGATCTGATCTGCTCATCCACTTTCTGTGGTATGGATATGAAAAGCTATTCTAATTAAAATGATTTTTCTCCCAAAGTTCACTCATGTGTTCAGGCAGTCCCCAGTCTGGATTCCCTTCGAATGTTTTGCATGATAGATGCCATTCTCTCTCACATTATACGGGCAGGTAGACCTCTTAGAATAGCTCATGCCACTTTACAACTTCCCAATGGTGAAGCCAGTTTAGTAATTTGTATTATTACTGTTTGGCTTCTCTTTTAGTTACTGTACACTTGAGGTTTACCCCCCTTGCAGGAGCCTAAGCTTTGACTTAGAATCAACTGTGGTCAGAACTCCACAAACTCTCCAATCTTTAGTTTATGGAGGATATCAGTCTTCCTTGACTGTGAACCAACCCATGAAAACACCCTTAAGGGCCTGGTGAACGATTATGGTAGTGATGTCATCAGGGCTTTTTTTTCAGAGAATGGGTGCAGTACAGTCTCTGTCCAACTCTCGGCCCCAACCACACCCAAACCCCACCTCCAGCCACACCTTGCTTAGAGGAGAGCATTACAGAGGTGCCCAAAAATGATAGAGTTAAGGCTTAGAACTGTGTTTCATATAAGGCGAATCCCCCAAAATCGCCCCCCCCCAGCTCTCCTCTAATCATAAATCTCCATCCAGCTCTCCTCTCATCACAAATCTCCCTCCAGCACTCCTCTCATCACAAATCTCCCTCAGCCTTCCTCTCATCACAAATCCGCCCAGTTCTCCTCTCATCACAAATCCCCCCAGCTCCCCTCTCATCACAAATCCCCCCACTGTACAAATTCCCCAGCTCTCCTCTCTGTACAAATCCCCCAGCTCTTCTCTTTGTACAAATCCCCCCAACTCTCCTCTCTGTACAAATCCCCCCAGCTCTCCTCTCATCACAAATCCCCCCAGCTCTTCTCTCATCACAAATCCCCCAGCTCCCCTTTCTGTATAAATCCCCCCCCCCACACACACACATACTTTCCCAGGGTTCCTCTCTGCACAAATTCACCCAAAGCTCTTCTCGGTGTACAATGCTCTCCTCTCTGCTAAACACACACACAAACTTTACCTCTTTGCACAAATTCCCCCTCCCCCACACATTTTCACAGTGCACTCTTTGAATGAACTCAGTCTCTTCTAAGTTCTCCTTCATTTTCACAGTGACAGGTCCCTCACCTACTGTCACTGCTCTCCATGGTATGTGCAGGCTTTTTTTCCCAACACAGTACAGTGGATTGGAGAGCTTCCTCTACTGTAGCACATAGCGGAGAAGGTGTTTCAGGGCTCCTCAGCTCCATGCTACAAAGTCTGAGTAGTGGTGGCAAGCAGGGATGGAAGCTTCACTACAGCAGCTGAAGGTTGAGACCTGAAGCACTCACCAGTGATTGAGGGCAGCACCCCCGAGTACGCAGCGCTATCACTGAGAAGCCAGTTGAGGAAGTGTGCTGTGCAGGAAACTTCCTCTACTGGCTTCAGTATTAAATGACAGGCTGGGGAGGAGAGGAGAGGGCTGCCAAAGGTTCCGTAACACAGTTCGGCTGAAAAAAAGCCCTGGGTGACATAATCCTGAGACCTAGTCCCCCAATACTTCCCTTTTGAGTAATCCCCCGCTCTGTATATTTACTAGTATTCCTGATATCTTTTTCTGAATTAGAGTGAGTATCCAAAATCTCAATGCACAGACTTGCTTGGGGCGTGTTCACTGTCGGGGCATTTACATCAAAGCCAGAAATTACCTTCTTCCCAAGCGTGTGTGTTTCCATGCCAATGGAACCCAATCAGACCCAGCAATCAGAAGCGTCACCTCCCCCCCTTTCCCCATTCGAGAGCAGGGATGGGCGGGGCTTTGCACTGGCTACAGAAGATACAGGCAAGCTGTGCAATAGTGGGATGTTACAAGATGTAAACTGACCACAGTAGCATGGATCGGCTGTCATGCTAACATGGTTGGTTTACTTGTAGGAGGAGTGGCATAGGCAGGATCAAACAGGTAAATTAGAGCATCTGCAACCAGAAAAAACAATACAGACAGTATAAATAACATTTAAATAACTTAAAGAGAGGGGCATGTCCAAGATGGCAATCTGAGAGGTGGCAGGATTCAGAGCTCTGCTAGCTACTTGTCTTTTATTTGCACTCCTAACTGCCATTTCTAAACTATCCTAACACACTCCGGATGTCCTATAGAACAAGACATAAGGGGAAAAAGCTCAGTTTTCCAGATACAGTCCTACAAGAGGTTCCCCACGTGCGGCCTCCCCTAAGAGCACCCGCAGCATGGCATCACAGATGGAGAAGGAGGAGCAGACGGAGGAGACACGGCTTGGATTCCAAAAGGTGATGGCGGCTATAGCAACATGCCAAGCTACCCTGACCAACAAAATCAAAGCTGTACAACTGGATGTCAGTTTTATCAGCCAAGACCTTGATAAACTCTGCTCGAGGGTGACGGAGGTGGAGCAGCCGGTCATGCTGATGGAGGACACCACTACCGAATACACAGAATCTCTCTGTACGCTACACACAAGGGTCCGTGCCCTGGAATATAAGGTTGATGATGCAGAAAACAGAAACAGAAGGAACAATCTTCACATTGTCGGCATGCCTGAAGGTGTGGAGGGGAAAAACTCCACAGTGTTTGTTGAGGAGCTACTAAGGGGCCTGCTGCCTGCGGCACAGTTCTCGCCTTATTTTACAGGGGAACACACTCACCGCGTCCCCCCGGTCCCGGGCCACCTGGATCTAACCCTCATACCCTGATATTTAGGATGCTCAACTTTAGGGACCGTGATGAGATCCTGGCTCACAGGGCGGGTAAGTTAAAATACCATAATGCCAATTTAATGTTCTTTCCTGATTAATCACTTGAGACTCAGAAACTACGTAGATCTTTTGATCAGATCAAAGTGGGGCTGAGGGCGGGGAACATCAAGTATAGTATTCTTTTTCCCGCCAAGCTAAGATTCCAGGATGGAGAGACTGTTACGTTTTTCACTACTCCCTGGGTTGCCGCAGTCTGGCTAGAATCACTGCCTCCAATCCGTTAAGTATTGGCTGCCCACCTGTTTTTACTACTTGGCTGCCTCACTTTGTTTGTTCCCTATGGCTGACTGTGAAAACTGCTGTGATGCATGCTTGACCCTGGCTGCATAAATACCCGATTGAGCCTCCCTGCCCTGTGTCACGTTACCCTCCCGGCCTCATGTTCACCGTCTCCCCACTCATGCCCACATACTGGCTGCATCGCTGCCATGGCCTTGCCTCCCTCCAACCCACAATGCCTGAGAGACGGGCATTGCACAGGCAGCAGAACTTATGGAAATACAGTGGTGTGAAAAAGTGTTTGCCCCCTTCCTCATTTCCTGTTCCTTTGCATGTTTGTCACTCTTAAGTGTTTTGGAACATCAAACCAATTTAAACAATAGTCAAGGACAACACAAGTAAACACAAAATGCAATTTGTAAATGAAGGTGTTTATTATTAAAGGTGAAAAAAAATCCAAACCATCATGGCCCTGTGTGAAAAAGTGATTGCCCCCCTTGTTAAAACATACTATAACTGTGGTTGTCCACACCTGAGTTCAATTTCTCTAGCCACACCCAGGCCTGATTATTGCCACACCTGTTCACAATCAAGGCATCACTTAAATAGGAGCTGCTTGACACAGTAAGGTCCACCAGAAGATCCTTAAAAGCTACACATCATGCCGAGACCCAAAGAAATTCAGGAACAATTGAGAAAGAAAGTAATTGAGATCTATCAGTCTGGAAAGGGTTATAAAGCCATTTCCAAAGCTTTGGGAATCCAGCGAACCACAGTGAGAGCCATTATCCACAAATGGCGAGGACATGGAACAGTGGTGAACCTTCCCAGGAGTGGCCGGCCGCCCAAAATTACCCCAAGAGCGCAGCGACGACTCATCCAAGAGGTCACAAAAGACCCCACAACAACGTCCAAGGGACTGCAGGCCTCACTTGCCTCAGTTAAGGTCAGCGTTCATGCCTCCACCATCAGGAAAAGACTGGGCAAAAATGGCCTGCATTGCAGAGTTCCAAGGAGAAAACCACTGCTGAGCAAAAAGAACATCAAAGCTCGTCTCAATTTCTCCACAACACATCTTGATGATCCCCAAGACTTTTGGGACAACATTCTGTGGACCGATGAGACAAAAGTGGAACTCTTTGGAAGGTGTGTGTCCAAGTATATCTGGCGTAGAAGGAACACTGCATTTCATAAAAAGAACATTATACCAACAGTAAAATATGGTGGTGGTAGTGTGATGGTCTGGGGCTGTTTTGCTGCTTCAGGACCTGGAAGACTTGCCGTGATAAAAGGAACTATGAATTCTGCTGTCTACCAAGAGATCCTGAAGGAGAATGTCCGACCATCTGTTCGTGTACTCAAGCTGAAACGAACTTGGGTTCTGCAGCAGGACAATGATCCTAAACACACCAGCAAGTCCACCACCGAATGGCTGAAGAAAAACAAAATGAAGACTTTGGAGTGGCCTAGCCAAAGTCCTGACCTGAATCCTATTGAGATGTTGTGGTATGACCTTAAAAAGGCTGTTCATGCTCGAAAGCCCTCTAATGTAACTGAATTAGGACAATTCTGCAAAGATGAGTGGGCCAAAATTCCTCCAGGACGCTGTAAAAGCCTCATTGCACGTTATCGCAAACGCTTGGTTGCAGTTGTTGCTGCTAAGGGTGGTTTAGGGGGCAATCACTTTTTCACACAGGGCCATGATGGTTTGGATTTTTTTTCACCTTTAATAATAAACACCTTCATTTACAAATTGCATTTTGTGTTTACTTGTGTTGTCCTTGACTATTGTTTAAATTGGTTTGATGTTCCGAAACACTTAAGTGTGACAAACATGCAAAGGAACAGGAAATGAGGAAGGGGGCAAACACTTTTTCACACCACTGTATATTCTTGAGTCTGTTTTACTGAAGGCATGTGGGTAGAGTTGACCATGCAGTAACACCTGACTTGATTGTTGTGTGCAATAACGGGCGGCATAGGAATGGTCTTGATAAAGGAACAATACCTCCTATTGAACATATTTTGCTGCCAGTGATCTGGCCACTTCACCTACCTACTTGATGCATGGGATATACAATGACTCAATGCCGCCCTAATGCTTGTGGAGCTAATTGTGCAGCTAAGTCCTATAAACACTGGGGATTCCAGGTTGGAATCATTGAGATCGGGTTGATGTTCTGGATTTGCAGTCAGTCGCAAGCTACTTCCACTGATAGTTCTGTTTAACGGAGTTATATATAAATGCTCTACAGATTTACAGTTCAATTAGTAACTAAGCTATGTACCCCTAGCCTCGCCTAGGAGACTGTTAATACAATCTAAACCAGCACCTCTGTTGCCTACTAGGTAACACCTCTTGCTGTGAACGCACGTCTTTGATAGTTTACTGTTCCATGCTGGGATTAGGGGATACAATACATTTCCAAGTTCTGATGAAAATGTGGGAGGCGGGGGATCCTTTCTTCTGCCTTGGCAGATATGGGTTTTAGTTGTTAAGTTGTTATCTCTGGAGTTGCTTTACTACCTTTGGAGTCCTGTTGATATGTATGTACAATGTGATTATTCTGCTTCAGTATGTGAATTGATACCTCATTTAGGGAGAAATGTATGATGGCTAGTTTGTATACCTCCTGGTGATTGTCAGAGTAGGTGGGGGAACTTACGGATCAAGGCCATTTATTTATGCTTAATGAATGATGGCTAGCCTCTCTATTATTTCCTGGAGCGTCCGGGGTATTAAAATATTTGCAGAAATATAATCCCTACGTCTGTGTTCTTCAAGAGACTTGGTTGGTACACGAATACTTGGTCTCCGGGGGGCATGGGTGGGAGCCCACTATCACGCAACATACTCCAGTTATGCTAGGGGGGTAAGCATTCTGATCCGTAAGTCCCTTTCACTACAAATATTGGATATTTGAACCGATCCTGGGGGTAGATATGTGATAGTACATACTCTGCTATACAATCATATGGTGCTGGTGGGCCTATATCTCCCTCCCACCGCAAATGTACAATTGCTACATGATATTATGCAGGTAGTGATGGGTTTTAACACTCAGGAAGTTATTATCCTTGGTGATTTTAATGTGGCGCCCTTGCAGGACCTGGAAAGACTCCATCGCTCCTCCTCAGAATTACAAAACTGGGTGGATACGCTCACACAGACGTGTGGTGTCATTTCCACCCTCATGACAGGGAGTATACCTGCCACTCCACCTCCTATCAGGCCCTCTCCCACATAGACCTGGCATATGCCTCTTCCGGTGCCCTATGCTGGACAAGATAGGCAAAGCACTTACCCCATGGAATTTCGGATCACGCTCCCATACACCTTAACATCTCCCTGGCAAGATCCCCAACACTGAGGTTGTGGCATCTGTCCAGGTTCTGGGCCATGGATGAAAGATTGCAAGAACCAATGATGGAAGCTATTTGCAATTTCTGGAATCAGAACGGGGAATCTG
This sequence comes from Lithobates pipiens, assembly GCF_037356315.1. NCBI lineage: Eukaryota > Metazoa > Chordata > Amphibia > Anura > Ranidae > Lithobates > Lithobates pipiens. The sequence continues at coordinate 158,726,626 of NW_027507785.1, forward strand.
CAGGTATTACCACTGTATGGGATACATTTTAAAGCTTGGATAAGAGGAGAATATATCTCCAGCATAGCCTCCCTACAGAGAGAAGCCTCCCGGTCTCTGGAGGCACTAGAGAAGGAGAGTACAGGGTGTGAGGAGGCATATATCCAATCTCCCAATGATACCAATCAAATATTATGGCAGAAGGCCCTCTGGGACCTTTCCCTGTATAATGTGGAGCAGACCAAAAAGTCTATGTTGTATTCCAAACAAAGAATATTTGAACATGGGAGCAAAAAAGGCAGGCTGCTAGCATGGCTGGCAAAAAATCAGACAGTCTCTAAACATATAGCTAGTATTCGTGACGCCCAAGGGCAAATATTATCCTCCCCTGAGGATATCAGTTCTAGATTCCTTGAATTCATTTGAGAAGTTTACACAACTAGGTCTCAGTATTCCCCATCTGAACTAAGGGATTATCTAGATGATGTCCCCTTCCCTACCTTGTCAGAGGAACATAGGACCCAACTAGATGAGGATATCTCCCTGGAGGAGGTCCAGACTGCAATTGTGGATCTACAGAATGGTAAGATCCCGGGTGCAGATGGCTTGCCCACTGAGTTCTACTCCCAGCATGCAGACCTCCTTGCCCCCAGAATCAAAACCCTCCTCTCTGGGCTTGAGGGGGCGGATTGCTTGCCCGAATCCATGGAGGAGGCCATAATTGTCCTGATTCCTAAACCCGGTAAGGATTCCCAGGAATGTGCGTCATATAGACCCATCTTGCTACTCAATGTGAATGCCAAAATACTGGCAAAGATACTGGCCACTCATCTGTAATATCCACACTGATTCATGTCAATCAGATGGGATTTATGCCGGGCAAGAGCACTGACATAAACAGGCGCCTCTTTTTAAATATGTCCCTTGCCCATGATAATGCTGGATTCCGGGTGATTGCCTCCCTAGATGCCGAGGAAGGAATTTGATTCAGTGGAATGGGACTACCTATGGGGGGTACAACAATATTTTGGTTTTGGCCCCAATTTTTTACGCTGGATACAGCTGCATTACAGAGCTCCTGAGGCCAGGGTGCATACGAACAATTACATTTCTAATTCCTTTCTACTACATAGAGGCACTCACCAAGGGTGTCTCTTATCACCCAGTCTATTTGCCTTAGCACTGGAACTCTTGGCGATCCTGGTTCGAGAGTCACTGGATGTATGGGGGATGAGAGTTGGCACCCTGGAAGAAAAAATATCCCTTTACACAGATGACACCCTGCTTTACTTGAGCGATGCTGGCCCATTCCTGTCTACCACCCTAGAAATATTTAACTAATTCGGATCCCTATCGGGCATCCATATCAATTGGTCCAAATTGGTCCTTTTCCCCCTAGACAACCAAATCCCACCTTTGCCCAACCCCACATCATTGCAATGGGCTACAGAATTCAACTACGGGTGGGGGTACAGGTGGCTAGAGATACTGGTCAGTATTATGCCCTGAATATACTTCCCTTGCTCCGACTCCTGAGAGAGAGATGCCAATCCTGGTCCGGGTTTTCGCTTAATCTAATAGGCCATATAAACATCTTAAAGATGTTAATTCTACCCAAACTTAACTACCTTTTCCGAAATAGCCAGATCTGGATCCAGGGGTCTTTCTTCCAGGAAGTGGAGAAATGCATCACCTAGATTGACAAAGTCCACATTGCACTTACCCACACATTTAGGCGGCCTTGCCCTCCCAAATCTACAGGTTTACTACTGGGCGACTATGTTGGCCACCAGATACTGGTGGTTTGTTGCTAAACGCTCTAATGCTGCAGTCTATTTAAAAGCGGCTCATCTGGGTTCACTACAGGCTATACAGAATAGAGGGATGAGGGCATATACAGATCTCCCTGCTCTAACTAGAGTGACGATTAAAATATGGAACATAGCTAGGCGCAGATTCTCTCGGGAGGGGCACTGGTCCCCGGTCCAGCCCCTCTGGGGGAATCCTAACCCACCACATCTTATAACGATTCTGGATCCCCAGATATGGGTGAGATTTGGCTTCAAAACTCTGAGAGACATTATGCTTACGGGCACCCTATTGACAATCCCCCAATTGACTAGGGCCCATGCCCTGCCTGGATAGATGTATTTCTACTATGCTCAACTCCGCATGCAGTTAGGGCCCAATTTCCTACTCCACCAGTTCTGCAATTGGACCCGCTAGAAGATCTTCTGTCCTGCGATGCCCTTAGGAATCCCCTATCTGCTCTGTACAGTACCCTACTTCCAATAGACTCCTCCAAAATGAATAGACTTTGGGAAAAATGGAAGACTGATATCCCGGCTCTGGAGCGGGAAGATTGGGAGGAATGTCTTGAACAGGGCACTAAGCTGGTCATCTCTGCGGGAGACAAGCTTGTTTAACGTTCCTTCATACGGGCTACTATACCCCAATGCATATGGCCAGAATCTACCCTGACAGGGACGCTCACTGCCCCCGATGTAGATCACAACTAGGCACCTACATGCACATGTTTTGGGACTGCCCCATCTTGTCTAGTTTTTGGTCGGGAATTTTTGAACAATTAAATGTCTGTCTCAGGCTATCTGCTCCCAGAACACCTGAATTAGCTTTGCTGGGTATTCATGAAGATGAACAAAGAGCGCATCACAGTAAGCTGTTGATTTCATATCTTCTTTTTTATGCTAAGAAAGAAATCTTACATAAATGGACCTCCTCTGCACCCCCCGCTGTATCCTCTTGGGAGAACAGTGTCAATGCTGCCTTGCTCCTTTATAAGCTGGCTGCCCTTGGAAATTCGACAAAGTATGGCTTTCATGGACTTCTATTTAACCAGCTAGATCTAACTGAATGGGGTTCCCCCCCCCCTTCTTTCTCCCTCCCTCCCCGGCCCATACTTTCCTCTCCCTCACCTCACCCCCCGCTACATTATTGTACCCTCTCCTGTCTCAGTATCCGTACATGTTCTTGTATAAATATTGAAGTAATTAATATGTAATGTACCCAAACTGATGCAATGTAATGTATTCACCTCACAGGACAAATGTAATTCTGTTATGTTGTACTGTACATGTGTTGTACTGTACTGTACATCTCCTCCAAAAAAGCAATCCTGATTGTTAAATAACTTGGAGACATTGTGATTTTTTATTTTATTTTAACCTTAACAAACACTTTAAATGGAAACTTTCTTATCCTATGTTAGATCTACACTCAGACACTACCCTATGTTAGATCTCCTCTCATATCTATAATCAGATGTTAGATCTACACTTCCTATGTATCATTTGATATAAATGAGCAGAGGTTGCCCAGCTAAATTTTACTTAGATAGTATTTTCTGTATATTGTACTGTCTCCTTGTTCTGTAACTAAAGTGTCGTACTGTTTTTGTTTTTTGTTTTTTTACATTGTTACATTGTAACTGAAACTTTAAATAACGATTTTTACCATGAAACGTATCTGATGGTTAATTATTATTATAGGAAAAAAGGTCCAAAGGTTAGGAGCTGAAATTCTAATTCTAGGGACCTTTTCTTTAATGTAATATACTGGACTAAGTCATTGAATTGTTTCTAAAACAATAACAACAATAAGAAAGAGTCAGTGATATGGTTGTAGTAAATCAGAAAATGACATAGCATCTGAGCACCGTTCATATTCACCTGAGAGTTAGGAGGTTGTTGGGAGGTAGGTAGGGAGTATACAGGGGTACCAGGTGACTCCTTTGTGTCCTCTATTTCAAGATAGTTGCAGCTGATGGCCCTTGTCCTGTCCAGCATGTGATGCAGTCCCCAAAGAGAGGGAAGTTATAGTCAATCAGTCATAGCAACAGGCTCTTTCTGCCCAGGTTCATCACTGCTTCCTTTGTCTTGTATCTTTGTGCCTGCACAACGTGCAATAGGTCACAGCCATCTTGCATCTCTGTGTCCACTTGCCATCCCCTGTCCCTGTGCTTCTTTATCATAGGTATATAGCCCAAGGAGATGCCCCAGGGTGCAGAGAGGGAACATGAGTAATCTGATCAGGTCTTCAAGGCTCTGAATAGTCACCATAGTAGGTGTGCAGGATGGAAATAGGGATCTTAGGTGGGACCTTACCAAGCTGCTTCCTTTTATATACAAGCAATTCCCCCCACCCCTTCGTCCATGACCACTGTTAATAATAAATGCTTTGTGAAAGATGATCCTAAAGGAAAAATAACAGTAAAACAGCCTATCATGAAAATAAAGCAGTGCCTGGATCTAAAGTGTGTCACAATGGGATGAAGTGGCTTGGGTATAAAGTAACCCAGTCTGAACACAGTATTCATAAGTTCTCTCTAGTGATTCTGACATCAGCGTAAAGAATAGTTTATTAGAGAATGGTTACTGCTGCTTGCCTCATGGTTGACCAGCCAAGCATGAATTAACCTAGCATTCATTACATCAGCTCTAGTATATGTGTAAGCCTTTGTTCCAAACCTCATTAGAAAATATAAAATATAGCACCTTCTTCAGTAAAGTTATACACTTTTGACCCTGCCACTTAGCATGCATATGTGCAGAAGTAACCCAATCAGTCCATCCTATGACGTTTTCTGGTAACATACTGCATCTTGTGTCAGGTTAATGCCCTGTACACACGGTCAGACATTCCGATGACAAAATCTGTCCAAATTTGTCACACGGTCGCACAAAGTTGTCCTGCTGACACTTTTCAACAGGTTAAAAATTGATTGGACATTCAAAACCTTTACATACGTAATTGAAACAGAAGATGAGCACAATTTTTTAAATCCTTTTGTGAAGTGAAATCTCTAGAATAGGCACCATGTTGGTTATTCCCATTGTTGGTATCATGGCTTTACTCTCCTCCACAGTTCTGTAAAATTAACATGTTTGTAGGTACTTTTAGCCCCTGTACACACGGTCGGAGATTTCCACAACCAAATCCGTCGGATTTTGCCCGTCGGATCTTGTCCGAAACTGTTGCATACACATGGTCAGACAAAGTTGGCGAAAAAATCCGATCTTTCAGAACGTGATGACGTAATTTCGTTACGATGGGACTACATTCAGGCTAGTAGCCAATAGCTTTGATGTAGGAATTTGATCTGAGCATGCGTGGCACTTGGTCCGATCAAAATTCTCTACACATGATCGGAGTATGTCCGATCGGCCCAGTTGGTCGGGAAATATTTCCAACATGTTGGAAAATTGGGTCTGACGGATATTCCGACGGAATCAGTCCGATGCATACCACACACAGTCGGATTATCCGACGGCACGGTCCGATAGGACACATTCTGACAGATTCTCCGACCGTGTGTACAAGGGCTTAGTTGTCCTTAGTGGTGTTAGGCAGATTACAAGAAAAGAAAATACAGGGAAGCTACAAATCTACAATAAGGAAGTATGATGTCAACATGCTGACTATCAAGTGTGTTTACTAGCGATCACCCGAACACTCCCCGGTTCGGTTCGTACCAGAACATTGCGCGATGTGGTGTTCTTCAGTGCATAGGACAAATTGACAATGGAACAACACAATAGAATGACAATTAGTATTTTTGTAGTATACAGAATTTTCAATCTAACTATATGGGTTTTTCATTGCTACACAGATAGTAAATCCCTTGTTAGTTTACCAGCTTTTCAAAGTAAGATAACAGACATCTCCAAAACTACTACCATAATAATAGTTGCTTGGCTCTTTTAATTTCCTATTTAATATTTTCAAAGGCTAGGCTGTGGACACTGGAGAAAGCAGAGGAGCTTTGAGTCCAGTGTTAGTTTCAGAGTTTTTAAATGTATCTTCAAACATCTCATTGGTGACTGTTGGGCAAGTAGAATGTGCACAGGTTTTTAGCTTTCATTAGACATGGATGTAAGTCGCAAGCCTCCACTTGGTTCTGTCTCTGCAGCTCAAACGCAGCCCTGCTTTGTAATTATCCATCACAGTACCTCAGTGGCCAATAAAGAGGAATTAGAGGATATTAAGAAAAGCTGTTTGGTATCATGTTAATTTGAAGTAGACAACCTATTTTAACCCTATAATGGAACAAATACACTTTATAAACACATTCTACACTTGGAGCCATATAAATTATTTGAGGCTCCAAGAAATGTTAGTATTTAAGTAGAGATACAAAATGGCATGAGTATATTAGACAGTCTTAAACTTATTATAAAAAATGGCATGAATGAATGACAATTCTATATTTTTATTTCAGTATCTAAGGAAAACCATTCATGACTTCATATTTGGATCAAGAATAAAATGCATTTCAACCCTGTAGAAATTAACCAATTTTACCTTTATCTGTAGTTACTTTAGTCCTTTAGCCACATGCAGTTTGGATAAAAGACCTCCTGGGGTAGATATTGGGTTGCAGCTTTGTTTACTTTTACCAAGAATGTCATTACAAGAAATTGTTAAATACAGACTTCTCAGGCCTCAGGCACACTGATGCTTAGCATCTCCTGTGTAATGAGGCATAAGCTCTCTGGGGAGCCGCACCTGCCACATACAGCCACCAATACAATGAATAGTTTTACCTGGCCATGCACAGGTAAACACTGGTGGCTTCTTCATCTGTGTTTAGTACCACATGTATGTGTGGTGTTTCTCTTTAAGTGTGAAAGTGGTATGTTTGAGAAGACGCACCATACATGCACGCGCAGGTAGATGCTGATGCAGAAGCCATTATTATTTGCCCTGGAATTGCTGTTTACTAGTGTAGCACCCTCTAATGTGAGCTATATGTAGCATGCAGAATAGGCAAACCATACTTTTTTTTTTTTTGGTTGAGCTAGATGGACTTGTGTCATTTTTCAACCTGACTAACTATGTAACTATTTAACTCTGACTCATATTATACATTTGTGAGTCTGTAATTTGGTCAAGGTTTTTAGAGTTCAGGGCTGGATGACTCATCCTGGCAGCCCTCTGCTGTCTTCCCCTGGTGTCTGTAAGGTTGTTGGATAACCTTCTAGCATTAGAGGGCAGGGGTTAGGAGGAGCTGCCATGCATATTTATGAGGCCTCAGCCATTCCCCAGTAGTGGTCTGAGTTCACCCCATAAATAGACATGGGCCATGCCAGCAGGGCAGTCATTGGAAGATGGAGATGCAGTGTTGAGGAGGCTGTCTGTGGCCAGGGTACCCCCTAGTCTGGTGGGGGGGGGGGGTTGACCTGCCTTGGGCCCAGGCTCAGGTGCTAGAAAGATCCTGCCCAGTAGCAAGGAGAGGACAGAGTGAGTAGTTCAACACTTGGGGAGACCAACAAACGGGGGAGACTGCAACACGTAGCCAGTCTCTCTTGAAGACAGAGGTAGGCTTAAGTCTTCAGTACTTCCCCTTAGAGATCTCCTGAGAGTTAGCCAGTGTCCAGGAAATTTTGGCCATACGCAGAGCACACAGCCAAATCTCCTGTTTCCCATAATAGTAACATTTCCATCTTAATGATATAATACTTTAGCTTACCTTTCAACCCACTCATCCCAATGAACAGACATGACCATCCTTCTTATGTTTCCCTGCGGGTCGTCTGCTGGCTCTTTTATTTACATATCAACCGGAAACCACTCCCTGGAGGGTTTGCCTCCAACCAGCTAAACACCTCCTACAAAGCTTGTGACCTCACAGCAGCAACACAGGATGTAAATGACCATATAAGGACAATACAATGCAATACAATACAGAAGAAAGTGGTGTCTTCACAGAGACAGCCAATCAGACATTTGTTTTCCTTCAAAAGAACCAATCACAGACATATATACATTCAAATAGTCAGTGGCGCAAACTGACTAAATGCTTTCAATGACGCGAACCACACAAAACCAATGAACGATGACTACGATTCCGTTGATAGAAATCCTTAATATACAATGTTACAGAGAACAATGTATACCTGGATTATTGTACACCTCCGTGTGGATGAAAGGTTATCCACAGATGTGTGCTGCCCATCCCCACATATGGTGATCAGACACAGCAGAAACAATGAGCGCACATCCGCCCACAATCAATCCTTGCAGAGCAAGCATATGCCCCCAGACGTTCGTCTGTATAATGTGCAGGGGCCCTTATGCTGGCGGACATACCCCCAAACCGCAAACACTTCTTTCCAATCCCAGGAAGTTATCCACTACCTAACGAATCTTAACCAGCGTCAGTCTGCCCCGTCAGCTCTTTTAGAGTGGGCTAGGGGAGAATGAACACGGGGGACTCTTATGACAATACATGTAAAAATACATCTAAAATTTTTCACAACACCGGGTGGGCTGGTGAAGAGTGGACTGGTGTGAAGATGTAGCCAAGAGAGCTGGTAAAAGAGGCAGCTGCAGCCAACTGGGCTGGCAGGGTCTGAAGCAGTGGTGCTGGGATCAGTGACTACAAAGGAAACAGAGGGGAATGTTACATGCTGTGTCACTCCTCGTGTGCTACTGTTAAGGGACTGTGAGTTCCTGCCTGTAATGTGCCGCTACAAAACTGACAAGAAGACTGTTAAGTTCCCCCAGAAGTGTACCAGCAGGGGCTGAGCAAGAGAGAGGCCAAGAGTGTGCAGGAAGAAGGTGAAGAGGAGACTGTATATAGCTGTATATAGGAAGTTGCCCCTGAAGTTTGTTGAAGTCAAATGGGCATCCCTTTACTTCCCATCCCTATCCAAGTTGTTAACCCCCTAATAAACAACAAAAACAAAGCCATGGACTGTTTTCTGACCCTGTGTGCCTGTGAAGATTAGGTGTGCCTGGCTGTGCAGGAGTGGGGGATCCCTTTCATATGCAGCTCCTTACTGGTGGTTTGCTACACTAGTACTGATAGTTGTACACGGCACATGTGCCTCAGCACACTGGAGCTTCTAAACATCCTTGCACATGAGGCTTGGAAAATTAGAAAGAACTGTATGCTATGCAGAATACACGGCCTTATATTATTAGGCTGTTACTGTGTAGTGTGCTTGGATTTGAGATGAAGTTGAGACATGCAGATACCTTCTGTTTTAAAGAGGACCTTGTAATCTAAACTTACTATTTACCTATCTGTTAGCCCCCACCCTTTGCAAAATTGCTAGGTGGAAAAAATGGCAAACAAATAAAAAGTTACATCGCAGACTTCACAGACTCTGACTTATGGCTTGTTTGCTTAAGTGCTAGGGATTTTACTGAGCCTCCTTGCACCCTCTTGTGCAAGACCAGAGCTCCTATGCTGTTCAATTTCTATATCACAACATGGTATACCACTCAGTTCAGCTATTGCTGGTTTATGTAATGTTTTTTTTTGTGAAGTGTTAAACACTGTCCGACCGGCCGCCGCAGTTGTACTGCGGCAGAATGGCTCGGCTGGGCAAAATTACGTTATGTAAAGTCGCTTCACCCTGCGGCCACTAGGGTGCGCACAGGCGCCCCCTGCTCATCTACAGAGCTAGTGTGAGTCGCGATCACCACTGGGCTCCCACAATCGCTCGGGACACATGGAAAACCGACATCTGTGTGTGTAAACACACAGTTTCCGGTTCTCTGAGAAGAGAAGTAACAGATCGTCTGTTCATACAGAGTATGAACAGCGATCTATCTCTTCCCCTCCCCCCTTCAGGTAGAACACACTCTAGGGAATATATTAACCCCTTGATTGCCCCCTAGTGTTAACCCCTTCCCTGCCAGTGACATTTTTGCAGTAATCAATGCATTTTTATAGCACTGATTGCTGTAAAAATGGCAACACTCTAGGGAATACATTAACCCCTTGATTGCCCCGTAGTGTTAACCCCTTCCCTTCCAGTGACATTTTTACAGGAAGCAATGCATTTTTATAGCACTGATCACTGTAAAAATGCCAATGGTCCCAAAAATGTGTCAAAATCGTCCGATGTGTCCGCCATAATGTCGCAGTCCCAATAAACAGTATTTGTTATAGCTCGCCGCCATTACTAGTAAAAAAAAATTATAATAAAAATGCCCTAAAACTAAAAAGCTATCCCCTATTTTGTAGACGCTATAACTTTTGCACAAACCAATCAATATACGCTTATTGCAATTTTATTTACCAAAAATATGTAGAAGAATAAAAAAAGCATCAGTGCCGCTTTGGTTTTCAGAGATATTGTGTGTCATATTTGCTGAACCTTGCCCACTTTGCATCCCATGTTGCTGAATTTTAAAAACAAACGTGCCATTCGTTTTTCCCACTTTTGTGCTGGTTTGTGCTGCAAAAATAAACGTTTATTCTGCTTTGGTTTTCAGAGATATTGTGTGTTATAGTTGCTGAAACCCTGCCCACTTTGCACCCCATGTTGCTGAATTTTAAAAACAAATGCGCCATTTGTGCCGCATTTGTGCTGGTTTGTACCGTAAAAATAAACTTTTTTTATGCTTTGGTTTCGGAGATATTGAGTGATAAATGTTGTCAAACCACACTGACTTTACACCTCGTTATTAAATCTTACATACAACTAGATTTATTTGTTCGTGGTTTGTGCAGATTTGGTGGATATTGTATATGATGTTTTACTTCACATGCGTAGTTTTGCCACCCTTACAGGGATCCCCCCTTCCGATTCTCTAGCGCTGACTGGAAGAACAGACGGAGGAGGAAATCAGGGGAGGGGGCGGGCACAGCTGGCTCTAGTGAGGCAGAGCCAGCTGTCAATCAGGTGGCAGGGTGGATCTTGACAGTATTGTCGGTATCTGTCCCAGCTGTAGCATGGCTCTGCTCTGTCAGGATATAGTGGGCAATAGCCTGCCACATGCACATGAGTTTTTTTGTCACAGGAGAACATACTATATGTCATCTGGTGAACAAAAAGAGAACTAAGGCCAAAAAAGGTGCAGCATGGACAGGTGCCGACAATACTGTTGAGATCCATTCTGCTGATTGACAGCTGGCTCTGCTTCACTAGAGCCAGAGCCAATTGTGCCCTCCCCATATTTCCTCCTCCGTCTGTTCTTCCAGTCAGCGCTACAGAATTTGAAGGGGGATCCCTGTGGGCGTGGCAAAACTATGCATGTGAAGTAAAACATCATATCCACCAAATCGGCACAAACCGCGAACAAATAAATCTAGTTGTATGTAAGATTTAGTGAATGTAAATATTGACAAGGAAAAGGGGGAGTAAGGGAGAAAAATAAAAAATGAAAATAAAAGAACCTTCACATAAAAGACCTCAAAAGAAAAAATGTGGGTTCAGTTGGCCTTTTTAGGCATAAAGAAAGTTGTAAACACAACCAGTATATTCAAAAAGAATTATTTCTATTTATTTTTAAAACAAAAAATAAAAACAGAAAATAAAGAGTTCAATTTCCTTTTTACACACAAAAAAGAAATGTTTCCTCCTTATAACTATACATTTAAGACCTAATTGACATCCTATCAAAAGTGGTAAAATCCATTTCAAATTTCCAAAAAGGAAAAAACAAAATATATATCTATATAAATATAGGATCAAGGATATCAACCATACAGTCAGCAATTACATATATTTTTGATGCTCTACATGTTTCGCGTCTGTGATGACGCTTCTTCAGGAGCTGATAACAGTGTTATTCCTTCATAGAGTGTGTCCCATATAGAGAGACCACCGTTTCCGAAGGAGAATGGGGAAGTTGGTACGATTGATTACACAACCATTTCTCCACAGAGGGAAAAAAAAAAAAAAGAGAAGAGAAGAAGGGGAAGGGGAAAAAGGGAAAAAAAAAAAAAGAATTAATTGTTGAGCAGATAAATATAAATATAGATTTTGAGCTTAGTGGAATCACTTTAAAGGTGCATTGGGCTCATAAGGTTTCAAATCTTCAGTGTTTAATAAGTATTCTTGAGGCGTAAGTGAACAGAAGTAGGATCGGTGATGGATACTGTTTAGTATCCCCTGAGCTCAAGGTGCAATAAAAACGGACCAAGTTCCCACTGGGTAAAGAAGGAAGGTAAAAGGGGGAATCATATCTTTTTTGTGTGTAAAAAGGAAATTGAACTCTTTATTTTCTGTTTTTATTTTTTGTTTTAAAAATAAATAGAAATAATTCTTTTTGAATATACTGGTTGTGTTTACAACTTTCTTTATGCCTAAAAAGTCCAACTGAACCCACATTTTTTCTTTTGAGGTCTTTTATGTGAAGGTTCTTTTATTTTCATTTTTTATTTTTCTCCCTTACTCCCCCTTTTCCTTGTCAATATTTACATTCACAAAGTGATAACCAGGACGTGGCATTTTATTTATCAGTGTATCCACAGACACCACCCTGTGATAGATACACATTTGTTCCATTTTAAATACGTATGTAAGATTTAATAACAAGGTGTAAAGTCAGTGTGGTTTGACATATACCACTCAATATCTCAGAAACCAAAGCGACACAAACGTTTATTTTTGCAGCACAAACCAGCACAAATGCGGTACAAACGAATGGTGCATTTGTTTTTAAAATTCAGCAACATGGGGTGCAAAGTAAGTGGGGTTTCAGCAAATGTAACGCACAATATCTCCGAAACCAAAGAGGCACAAACAGTTATTTTTGCAGCACAAACCATCACAAACGCGGCAAAAAACGAATGGTGCATTTGTTTTTAAAATTAAGCAACATGGGGTGCAAAATGGGTGGGGTTTCAGCAACTAAAACGCACAATATCTCCACAACCAAAGCGGCACAAATGTTTATTTTTGTGGCACAAACCAGCACAAACGTGGCACAAACTAATGGCACATTTGTTTTTAAAATTAAGCAACATGGGGTGCAAAGTGGGCAGGGTTTCAGCAAATAGAACGCATAATATTTCCAAAAAGAAAGTGGCACAAATGTTTATTTTTGCAGCACAAACGTGGCACAAACAAATGGTGCATTTGTTTTTCAAATTCAGCAACATGGGGTGTAAGTAGGTGGGGTTGCAGCAAATATAACGCACAATATCTCCGCAACCAAAGCGGCACAAATGTTTATTTTTGCAGCACAAACCGACACAAACATGGCACCAACGAATGGCGTTTTTGTTTTTAAAATTCAGCAACATAGGGTGCTAAGTGGGTGGGGTTTCAGCAACTATAACGCACAATATCACCGCAACCAAAGTGCCACAAACGGTTATTTTTGCGGCACAAACCAGCACAATTGCGGCACAAACAAATGGCACATTTGTTTTTAAAATTCAGCAACATGGGGCACAAAGTGGGCGGGGCTAGCATTACAATGAATGTTTCATATCTCAGAAACAGAACCGGTACAAACGCTCATTTTTACGGCACAAATCAGCACAAACGCGGCACAAACAAATGGTATATTTTTATTCAGGTTTTACAAACATGGGGTGCCAACTTCACACAGCTGTATCAGTACACTGAAGAGTGCAGCAACCAACATTCAGATACAGTGAATTTATACAGTTTAAGATTGTAAAGTTCTGCTTTTTTGATATGCTACTCCTACTGACCCCCAACACGAGTACATTTTTTCCTATCATTTAGCTCCAACACATTTTTTGGTCCATTATACAAAAGAACAAATAGAAAAGAAGGTTCCCGCCGATTAAATGTAGTTTTATTAAAATAGGTAATAAAAACATGTATAAAATGCACTCACTGCGGTAAAGCCAAAGTATGCATGTCAAGGAGGCAAACTGTTTCAACCCTCCCAATATAAATGATACTTGGCATAAAGTGAAATGGCCAGTCAGATGTAGCAGAGTTTGACAGGGAAATGGCCAGGTGGATGTACTACAGCCGACTTGGATTTCTGTAACCCAGTGGCAGAGCAGAGCAATGCAGAGTTGTGGGGGATGACGTCACAAAGCAAAGAGGGCATGGCAATGCGTTTTAGGGTGGATACACCCCTTTTTCAAACTTACTAGCAATTCTAAAGGGAGACCTCTATACATGTTGTGCCTGCAACTACACAGAAATCTCTGTTGAATATTTGATGCAGCATACCCTAGTTGGAGTGGGAAAAGCAACTGGGTCTGGCAATAAAAAAATGTTACACTCACATCAACTTCATAACATTGTATGATCAAAAGACAACACTATAAAATACATCTAATATAAAGTTAAGAGAATGAATAAAATCTATATTGCATACAAAAAGACACCTTTTACAATTAGAAACAACAAACTTTATGTATCATATATAGTAACATATCTAAAAACTATAGTGAATACTAGGCCTCCTTCCACTATCACAGTGCTAAAGATATGCCAGGTTTCATAAAATAAATAGAGCTTCCACAATTGTAATAGTGCCTGTGCCTGTGTGGGTTTCCTCCGGTTTCCTCCCACAATCCAAAGACATGCAGGTAGGTAAATTGGCTTCTGTTCAAAATTGGCCCTAGCATATGAATGGGAACCTTGGATTGTTGGCTCCTTGAGGGTAGGGACCAAGATGAGTGTGCAATGTACAGGGATGGGGACAATTGTAGACACTCACTTGAACTGGAAGGACTGGTGTCTTTATTCAACCTAACTAACTATGAAACTATGAAACTATAACTATGAAACTATGAAACTAATAGTAAATGTCGTCACTGTGTAATATTAATAAGACAGCTGCCGCTTAAAATGCAAATGCATAGATATCAAAAAAGGATAATAATAATAATTGCACAGATCCAAATCAAGTGCCTATAATTATTATAGCAGCTCTACTATCATAAAGTTTATGGTCAGCTTTTGTGTGTATATGGTATACATAAGTAGTTGACAGATGATGTGAAAAAAGTCCCAGAAACCTCAGATGGAAATCTTGCTATGTTGTAACATTACACACCCCACGTCGCAGTCTGTGCATTAAAACTCCCCTTTGGGGTTTACACTCACCAGAGGGTTGTCTATGTCAGGCATGGATTGATAAACCACAGCTCTCCTCGGTAACAAGGAAGGTGTCACAGCATATCCACCGGTTCTCTGCTTCTCCTCACTTCTATGATTAATAAGTGCAGCTTTGTGAGTGAAAGGAGTGCAGTCATCTCTTTTGGATTTGTGAAGCCTGTGCAGCATAGCAGATAGCAGATGTTCATCACCCAACCTTCTATGAAGTGATCCGATTCAGGGCTTGGAAGATGCATACCCCATACTTTTGCCAATTTTATGTTTCTTACACTTCCCCGTTGATCTTCTTTACAGGTAGAGCTGAGCCCATCCGGCTTTTGCTGGCTGATCAAGGAGCCATCTTGATCTTGACCCAAAATGCTTAGCTTCCTTCCCTCTCCTCTCAATTTATAGTCAACAGCTTGACAAACATCCAAAGTTCAGTGATTATCTTAGTGTACTCACTCAGAGGCAGGAGAGAGAATGGGGGAGACTTCAGTCACAGACAGGGGTGGATGGTGAGGTCACTCACCCCTTGGCATTCAGCACCTCTCATCCAGATGTATCTAAGGCTGCTGGACTAAGTCCAAACCCACAGGATTTAACAGAAGTCTATGACTAAGTGCAGCAAACCTGAATGCAGGAGTTTTGGTGCGCTTTCAGAAAGTGCACCACACCTACATAGTTGCTAAGGTTGAATAAAGACACCAGTCCATCCAGTTCAACCTGAGTGAGTGTCTACAATTTTCCCTATCCCCGTACATTGCACATTTACATCAGTCCCTACCCTCAAAGAGCACACAATCAAAGGTCCCCATTCATATACTAGGGCCAATTTTGGACAGAAGCCAATTAACCTACCTGCATGTCTTTGGAGTGTGGGAGGAAACCGGAGCACCCGGAGGAAACCCACGCAGACACAGGGAGAACATGCAAACTCCAGGCAGGTAGTATCATGGCTGGGCAATACTGTTGGTGAGTGTTCTAAACGAGGGGGGCACGAACACCTAGGGTGCGGTGGAGGTTTTGCGTTTTATGGACACTTTGCTATAGAACTTTCACTGGAGAAGGAGTTTTTGAACTATTGCTATTATCATTTTTTTCTTATTAGACATTGAGTGTGTCTGATTGAATATTGATTTTTTGACCAAATTTCTTTGGGACTGCACATCGTTATTAGAGCACTATCTGTAGCAGAAAATATTTTGTCTTATTTATTTGCTCTATTTATGCTCTGTCACTCATTCACTTTATTACTTTTATGCAATTTTTGATTGCTATTACTTATATGCGATTTTTGATTGCTATTTAATCACATTTTATTTTAATGTTTTGTATTTATGCACATGCATTTATAATTCTCACGTAGTTCAGTTTTTGAACATTGTAGTACACTGTTATTTAGCAGTGTTTCGTTTTTAGCGCCACAAGGTGATTTTTGTAGTGTTATTGTTAATTATTCTTTTTTTCACCTTCTGAGAGAAGTATCATGGTTGGGATTTGAACCAGTGACCCTTCTTACTGCTAGGTGAGAGTGCTAACCATTACACCTCTGTGATGTAATAGAAGTCTAAGAAAAGGCACGGTTAACCCAGAAAATTTTCAAATGCACTGCTTTGCACATGTGCAAACCACTCCACCCAGCCATGTTCTGTGAATGGAAAGACTACAAGTATCAACAGACTTGTTGTTCTCGATGAACTACCAGGGTGCTGTTGAGCACTCTGGGTAGTTCATTGATGCTTCCTGTCAGTGTGTAACTGCCTGCTCATATGTGGTATGAGCAGACAGCTTACACAGACTGTCTGCAAGAGCCCTGCATTGCACTCGCAATCTTAAAAGTACACACTTCCATTGAACAGACTTCTCTGTTCAATGGAATCGTGATGCTCACCAAACTTGCTCTCATGGCTATAATGGTCCATCCTACATACAAAAGTCCACATGGGCATGTCAAACAATATACAACATATTCCATTCCCAAATAATAGCTCAGATGCTAAAAGTTTCAAAAGTGAGAAACCTACTGGATCTTAACCCTTAATGCATTATTCCCTATCCCACATTCAAGGTCTTCCTTTTTTCTCACATAAATATATACAGTTTCTCACAAAAGTGAGTACACCCCTCACATTTTTGTAAATATTTTATTATATGTTTTCATGTGACAACACTGTAGAAATGACACTTTGCTGCAGTGTAAGGTTGTTAGTGTACAACTTGTATAGCAGTGTCAATTTACTGTCCCCTCAAAATAACTCAGCAAACACCCATTAATGTCTAAACCTCTGGCAACAAAAGTGAGTACACCCTAAGTGAAAATGTCCAAATTGGGCCCAAATAGCCATTTACCCTCCCCGGTGTCATGTGACTTGTTAGTGTTACAAGGTGTCAGGTATGAATGGGGAGCAGGCGTGTTAAATTTGGTATTATCGCTCTCACTCTCTCATACTGGTCACTGGAAGTTCAACATGACACCCCATGGCAAAGAGCACTCTGAGGATCTGAAAAAAAGAATTGTTGCTCTACATAAAGATGGCATAGGCCAGTGATGGCGAACCTTGGCACCCCAGATGTTTTGGAACTACATTTCCCATGATGCTCCACTAAACTGCAGAGTGCATGAGCATCATGGGAAATGTAGTTCCAAAACATCTGGAGTGCCAAGGTTCGCCATCACTGGCCTAGGCTATAAGAAGATTGCCAAGATCCTGAAACTGAGCTGCAGCACGGTGACCAAGATCATACAGCAGTTTAACAGGACAGGCCAGAACAGGCCTCGCCACGGTCGACCAAAGAAGTTGAGTGCACATGCTCAGTGTTATATCCAGAGGTTGTCTTTGGGAAATAGACGTATGAGTGCTGCCAGCATTGCTGCAGAATTTGAAGAGGTGGGGGGGCAGCCTGTCAGTGCTCAGACCATACGCTGCACACTGCATCAAATTGGTCTGCATGGCTGTCGTCCCAGAAGGAAGCCTCTTCTATAGATGATGCAAAGCATGCCCACAAACAATTTGGTGAAGACAAGTAGGCCAAGGACATGGATTACTGGAACCATGTTCTGTGGTCTGATGAGACCAAGATAAACTTATCTGGTGTCAAGTGTGTTTGGCGCCACCAGGTTAGGAATACAAAGACAATTGTGTCTTGCCTACAGTCAAGCATGGTGGTGGGAGTGTCATGGTCTGAGGGTAAAGGTGATGGACTGGCCAAGCATCTCTCCAGACCTAAAACCCTATTGAGCATCTGTGGGGCATCCTCAAACCGAAGATGGAGGAGCGCAAGGTCTCTAACATCCACCAGCTCCATGATGTCGTCATGGAGGAGTGGAAGAGGACTCCAATGGCAACCTGTGAAGCCCAGGTGAAC
Organism: Lithobates pipiens; assembly: GCF_037356315.1. Classification (NCBI taxonomy): domain Eukaryota; kingdom Metazoa; phylum Chordata; class Amphibia; order Anura; family Ranidae; genus Lithobates; species Lithobates pipiens. Next base: position 158,744,766 of record NW_027507785.1, read on the forward strand.
TCCATGCCCAACAGGGTTAAGGCAGTGCTGGAAAATAATGGAAAATCACTTTTCTGAGACACTGTATATATATATATATATATATATATATATATAAAAGGGCAACAAAGCTAATAAAGGGACAGGACGATATTAGTTATGAGTTATTAGTTAACGAAGGTTGCATGCACTGAACTTATTCTCTCTGGAGAAGAGACGCCTGAGAGGGGATATGATTTAAATTAACAAATACAACTCTAGTGACTCCACAATGGGGATATAACTTTTCCAGCGCTTGTTCAAAGTCAGCTATGAGTAAGCGCTGGTTATAGCGTGAAACGCGTCAGCAACCTTGTTCTAATTTTTTGTTTCCCTTTGCTGTGATGTTTTGTTCAATATGGAGTTTTGCATTTGAAGAAATAAAGCCACTTTACTTTTTACTCAATCCGGAGTGCGACTATCCAGAGTTTTGTTCAGTTTTTGTATACTTGGCTTATGCAATCAGCCTGCACCTGGAACCCCTACCTACCTGGAGAGTCAGTAGCCTGTTAGTGGATCGACCTGGAGCGGTGAAATCTCTGTTATTTTTGTCAACTTTCTGGATCTTTTGCAACATCATCTTTCACAATATAAAACAACTAAATAAAGTGTTTTTTTTTCCAAAAAAAAGTGCGCTTGTAAGACCACTGCGCAAACAACGTGTGACAGAAAGTATTGTAACAACCACCATTTTATTCTCTAGGGTGTTAGAAAAAAAAGTATAATGTTTGGGGGTTCTAAGTAATTTTCTAGCAAAATAAAACTGTTTTTAACTTGTAAACAACAAATCTCGGTCCTTAAATGGTTAAACAGCGTAGAGGGTATTTACTGTAAGAGCGGCAAGGATGTGGAATTTCCTTCCACAGGCGGGGGTTTCAGCAGGGAGCATCGATAGTTTCAAAAAACTTTTGGATAAGCACCTGAATGACCACAACATACAGGGATATACAATGTAATACTGACATATAATCACACACATAGGTTGGACTTGATGGAATTGTTTCTTTTTTCAACCTCACCTACTATGTAACTTTGTAATATATTGTGTGTCACTGGCGCAAAACAATATCCTATTTTTTTTTTTAATGCAGGCTATGCTGCCGCTAATATTCACCACTAAACCAGTGAAAACATTTAAAAAAAATATATAGTTTTATTCTAATTTTAATTCTTACTTTTATTTTTATTTTATTTTGTTTTATTTAGATTCAGTTTATATTACATGTCTTTTTTGCTGAGACACAGCTAAGATAACATAGCCTTCTGTATAGATCTAATATATATGCAAGATATAATGGATGGCGCATATATACATATAGTGATATTGTTTTTAACTTTTTTCTAATTAACTTTATGATGTTACATAGTTACATAGTAGGTGAGGTTGAAAAAAGACACAAGTCCATCAAGTCCAACCTATATGTGTGATTATATGTCAGTATTACATTGTATATCCCTCTAGGTTGTGGTCGTTCAGGTGCTTATCTAGTTGTTTGAAACTATTGATGCTCCCTGCTGAGATCACCGCTTGTGGAAGGGATTTCCACATCTTTGCCGCTCTTACAGTAAAGAACCCTCTATGTAGTTTAAGGTTAAACCTCTTTTCTTCTAATTTTAATGAGTGGTCATGTGTCTTGTTAAACTACCTTACACGAAAAAGTGTTTATCTCTATTGTGGGGTCACCAGTATGGTATTTATAAATTTAAATCATATCCCCTCTCAAGCGTCTCTTCTGCAGAGAGAATACTTTTAGTGCTCGCAATCCTCCAGACACTTTATTTGCTTAGTTACCCTTCTTTGTACTCACTCCATTTCCAGTACATCCTTCCTGAGGACTGGTGCCCAGAACTGGACAGCATACTCCAGGTGCATCCGGACCAGAGTCTTGTAGAGCGGGAGAATAAATAATGTCTAGGACTGGTATAAGATTGTTTAAAAGTCTATCCAGGGATTCCAGTAGGGTCTATTTTGGAATTAACACACAAAAGCATTTTCAGTCTGGCTGCTTTAATTGAACACAACAATTACAGATAGAATGGGAAAATGACACCAGTAAGCAAAATGGTGGGAAACACACTTCCGGTCCGCGACATAGCCAATTGGTTTAACAATTAGCAAGGGAGGTGTAAAACCATCAGCAAGATGGCAGAACCAGCTTCCTGATGATGATTATTCATGTAAAATGCGTTGAGGCTGTACCTTACTGAAAACAAGGCTTGAACCACATGCCAGCTTTTAGTAGCGCACAGCCATTACTGACTAATACTGGAAAGCTGGAGACAGGGCCGTCTTTAACGCAGGGCAAAAGGGGCAGCTGCCCCGGGCCCTGTCATGGCTGGGGGGCCCGCCAAAGTAGCTACCCCTTGAGCCAGCGCTGTGTGCAAATGAGGGTCCCCGGTCCCTTGATAACCCAGCCGGTGCCGAGCACAAAAAAACATTGCTGTATTGCCTGGCGAACAGGGCGGGAGTGGGGTCGGGAGCTCCACTGAAGCTCTGACCCCCCCCCCATGCAACCTCTATGCTCAGAGCTGAGATCAGAGTATGAGCGCTGAGAGCCTCGCCTCCGAACCTCTGCGAGTCCCATCCCCAGACCTTTGCGAGCCCTGCCTCCGGACTCCTGAGGACCCCGAACCTTGATGTCTGAGGGCCCCTCACCTGGACCCTGAACCTGGATCTCTGAGAGCACCATCCCTCAATCAATGAGAGCGGGTGGTGAGCCTGGCTGGCTAGGTAGGTCATTCTCCCCATAGACTGCTTGTTGAATGTTATCCTAGCCCTGACCTGTTAATGAACAATATAGTTGTACACTGCTGATAGGTAAAATTTTAAAATGGTTAATTAGTTGATCACTTCCTTTACTCTTGGTCATCTCCTGTATTAAATCTGCAGTCTCTGGTCATCTCCTGTATTAAATCCGCAGTCTCTGGTCATCTCCTGTATTAGATTTGCAGTCTCTGGTCATCTCCTGTATTAAATCCGCAGTCTCTGGTCATCTCCTGTATTAAATCCGCAGTCTCTGGTCATCTCCTGTATTAGATTTGCAGTCTCTGGTCATCTCCTGTATTAAATCCACAGTCTCTGGTCATCTCCTGTATTAAATCCGCAGTCTCTGGTTATCTCCTGTATTAGATTTGCAATCTCTGGTCATCTCCTGTATTAAATCTGCAGTCTCTGGTCATCTCCTGTATTATATTTGCAGTCTCTGGTCATCTCCTGTATTAAATCCGCAGTCTCTGGTCATCTCCTGTATTAGATTTGCAGTCTCTGGTCATCTCCTGTATTAAATCCGCAGTCTCTGGTCATCTCCTGTATTAGATTTGCAGTCTCTGGTCATCTCCTGTATTAAATCCACAGTCTCTGGTCATCTCCTGTATTAAATCCGCAGTCTCTGGTCATCTCCTGTATTGAATCCGCAGTCTCTGGTTATCTCCTGTATTAGATTTGCAGTCTCTGGTCATCTCCTGTAGTACGTCTCTCAGTGAGCAGTAATGATGTGCAGTAACCTCCAGTAATGAATGAGGAAGCAGAAATGATGTGTTGTAACCTCTAACAACCAGTCAGTGATCAGTAATAATATGGTGTATCCTCTGGCAACCAATTGCAATTGCTGCCTGATCTTCTGCAGTAAACAGATTTTGTGTTTTTCCGCTATTTGTTATATGTCTAAGAGCGGTTGGTGGGGGGGGGGGGGAAGAAAATGTTTTCCCAGGGCCCAATCAACATTAAAGATGGCCCTGGCTGGAGAGACTCAGTACTGGTCTAAGGCACACATACATGTGAGTGCAAATCTTTTATTTGACCTTTTAAAATATTAAAGCATAGAATTTTGTGCAATGATGACACACCATCTCCTCGCTGCCTGCACACCATGGACTGGGGTGGTGAATGAACCCATCAATAGACAGAAAACTCCAAGGGATCCTAGAACTCCGTGGATCGGTGGCAGTACTGGGGGGAGGGGAGGGTGTGACCAATGGCAATGCTGATTTTTTTTTTACTGGCTACCAATATAAAGAGGAGTTTCAACACTGGCCACCAATGTAATAGAAGCATTCACAGTAACCACCAATGTAAGGAGGGATTTACACTGACCACTAATGTAAGGGGAGCGTTCACACTGGCCAAGAGTGTGAATGAAAGGATTCTTGAATGAAAGGATTCTACACCAAGCCTCAATGTAATGGGAAGATTTAGCCTGCGTGTATATGTGTGTGTTGGGAACACATGCATAATCGCTTTCCTGACACCACAGAAATGTGCTGCCCTTTGGCAGATACATAGCAGTGCCTCTGCACCCCCAAACCTCCCCCATCCTCTCCACTCGAACCCTCCCCCCTTTAACTCTACCTGTCTCCTCTGCTCATCTTTGCACCCACCTTCCTTATCTCCATAAATCCCCTCCTTGCTCACCTGTGCACCCCAAGCTGTAATTCCTTCTCTGCCTACCTCTGCACCCCCCACACTACCCTGTCCCCACCCCACCACCAATTTGCTTACCTTTGCAGAACAGACTGATGGTAGGCTTAATGACTACAGTTGCAGGCAGGACTTTCAAGCATGCCCCTCCCCATTGGGCAGCATTCAGTATAGGTGATGGTGGATATGACCTCAGGGGAGCATGATATACACAAGAATGCCACCTTTATTTACATATAAATGCTGCAGGATGCCCCATTTACATATAAATGCCGATTATTTACATGTAAACACAGGGTCTGCAGGTGAGTCATCCATACACAACAATAGGGCAGAGCTGAGCAGCATTAGTAGCAGCACTTTGCACTGAGATATCAGAACACAGCACAGGACTAAAACTTCAAGGGACAAGGGAATTTAAACTGGGATAGTTGGCAAGTATGAGGCAGCTGTATTGGGCCCCCCAACAATGCAGGGCCCAGGGCAGCTGCCCCTTTTGCCCTGCCTTAAAGACGGCCCTGCATAGATCTGCTTATCGTGATCGGAAACCAAAAAGAAGGGTAAGACTGGTAAACTCACTGCCTATTTGCTGTGCATTGCACACATACATTAATAACTTATAACTTAGGTGAGACAGAGGAATGCATTCACAAGGTTTTACCATGACGATTTACAAACATATTAAGTCTCAGCATTTGTAGCCTGCCAAAAACATAGGCCTGTTTTCATTGACTTTATTACAACAGTAAAGTTACTTTTTTGTTCACTCTTTAATCTGCATCAATGTATTATCATGGGCCAGAGATGCCATCCTAGATACTGGGGGATAATAACAATAACTGTTATTACTTTATGCGCACGTTTCTCTGAGCAAAGGTTGCCCTTTACTAGGACGTGCCATATTTTCATTAAACAAATGATTTCTCAACTTGCAATTTCACAGTAATAAAACAAATAAACACAAGATTAAGGACAAGGGAATATAAAGTTAGATGCATAAATATTTGGATATTTTTTTGCTCTGTATGCCAACATCACCAATTTGAAATGAAACAGTCATGATATATTTAAACTATAGACTTTCAGCTTTAATACAATGAGTTTAAAAAAATCTCATAAGGCATCTTGGAATAGCAACTCAAATGTAATTAACCACTTGCTTACTGGGCACTTAAACACCCTTCCTGCCCAGACCAATTTTCAGCTTTCGGTGCTCTCACAATTTGAATGACAATTACTCAGTCATGCAACACTGTACCCAAATGAATTTTTTGTCCTTTTTTTCCCACAAATAGAGCTTTCTTTTGGTGGTATTTGATCACCTCTGGGGTTTTTATTTTTTGCGCTATAAATGAAAAAAGACCGAAAATTTTGAAAAAAAAGCATATTTCTTTGTTTCTGTGACAGAATTATGCAAATTATTAATTTTTCTTCATAAATTTTGGCCACAATTTATACTGCTACATATCTTTATTAAAAATAACCCAAATTAGTGGATATTATTTGGTCTTTGAGAAAGTTAGAGAGTCTACAAGCTGTGGTGCGAATCGCACAAAATTGATCACATCTGATGTACTGGTGGCCTATCTCGCTTCTTGTGACCCGAACAAGTCAGGAAAGTACAAATACCCCCCAAATGACCCCTTTTTAGAAAGTAGACATTCCAAGGTATTTAGTAAGAGGAATAGTGAGCTTTTTGATGTTGTCATTTTTTTCCCACAATTCTTTGCAAAATTAAGATTTTTCATTTTTTTTTCTCCACAAAATTGTCATTGTAATAGGTTATTTCTCTCACGTGGCATGTGTATACCACAAATGACACCCCCCAAAAAATTCTGCTACTCCTCCTGAGTATTACAATACCACATGTGTGGGACTTTTTCACAGCCTGGCCACATAGAGAGGCCCAACATGCAGGTAGCGCCATCGTGTGTTCTAAGAACATAAATTACACATCTAACTTGTTGACTATTTATTACACTTTTGAAGCACCAGGACAATGACACATGACACTGATGACAGATGGCACTGATACGTGGCACTGATGACACTTATACGTGGCACTGATGACACGTGGCACTGATGACAGATGGCACTAATATGTGGCACTGATGACAGATGGCACTAATATGTGGCACTGATGACACGTGGCACTTATACGTGGCACTGATGACACGTGGCACTAATACGTGGCACTGAAGACACGTGGCACTAATACGTGGCACTGATGACAGATGGCACTAATACGTGGCACTAATACGTGCCGCCGATGACAGATGGCACTAATACATGGCACCGATGACGCGTGACACTGATGGCAGATGGCACTGATAAGTGGCATTGATGACACGTGACACTGACAACAGATGGCACGTGACACTGACAGGTGGCACTGATGACAAATGGCACTGATACGTGGCACTGATGACAGATGGCACTAATATGTGGCACTGATGACAGATGGCACTATGTGGCACTGATGACACGTGGCACTGATGACAGATGGCACTTATACGTGGCACTGATGACAGATGGCACTGGAGACAAATGGCACTGACAACAGGTGGCACTGGGGGCAGGTGGCACTGGGGGCAGGTAGCACTGGGGGCAGGTAGCACTGGGGTGGATGACACTGGGGGCAGGTAGCACTGGGGTGGATGGCACTGGGGGCAGGTAGCACTGGGGTGGATGGCACTGGGGCAGATGCGGATTGCACTGGGGCAGATGGCACTGCTGGGGGAGGATGGCACTGCTGGGGGAGGATGGCACTTTTTTTTTTTTACTTTTTTTTTTTTTTAACTCAAGGCAGAACAGCTGCCGCTGCAGCCGTTCATCTCTCCCCTCTCACACTGTCTGTGTGAGGAGGGAGAGCGGCGCTGAGAGATGATCTCATATGTTTACATATGAGATCATCTCCCATTGGACACGCCGATCACGCTGTAAACGGCCGCTGTGATTGGCCGTTTACAGCAATCTGTGTTTGCCTGTCCCCGGGGGACACGGCGAACACAGAACTTCCGCGATGCACGCCCGCGGCGGCGCGCATTGCAGAAGTAAACATTAGGACGTCCAGGGACGGCCACCCGGACCTGCTCTACGGCCGTCATTCGGCTATAGGGCGGGCGTGAGGTGGTTAAACAAACTAATATAGTCATAAACATAATACCTAGGGACATCCCAAAACACTGTTTTTTTTTATTGCATTTTTCTAGGCCTTCCTTGCAGCTGTTTGAAGTTTCTGCCTTTTTATTGTTTTTTTCTGTTTCCACTTTTGCGAAAGGCATGGTCAATCGTGTTGAAGCCCATTGACTGTCTCGCTGATGAAGACTGTTCCACCTCTTTGCCTTTAAAATATCTTGGTTTGCTTTGAGTCAGTATCCATTTGTATGGCATAGCACCAAGCTTTGAATGAGAATGAGGCCTTAGGCTGAATGAAAGCAGTTAGTATAGTTATATGCACTTCAAAATTCATCCTACTCCTTCTCTAAGCACTAGAAACCCAGTACGTTTGGCACCCATACATGCCTATGACATAACACTACCTCTACCATGTTTTTAAAGATGTGGTATGCTTTACATCATGAGTCATTCCTTATCACGCCCATACTCTTCTGATCTGACCTTCCTATTTTTTGAAGGATTACAAGTGCATTGCACTTTGCATACTGTAAACCCTCAAAGTCCTTCTTTGATTGTTAACTTGACTATGAGGCAAATACTTTCTTGAAAATGTTCTTGACATGGCTAGATGATGTTAAAGACTTTTTTCACTGTACTGTCTGATTGACTGACAGTATTTTGTCCTGCCTTATGTTCCATAGAATTAGATTTGCTCATTAAAAACAGGAGCACTACTACGTGCCTTTCCACTTACTAAGTGCTTTTCCATGATTCTAAATGTTGTTTTGCCTTAGTAGACATACATTTGCAATACAAAGACCTAGAACAGTGGTTTTAGTCTCATCTCTTAAGACTGCTGTGTCTACAAGGTGTTTTACATGCCTGTACAACTAATATTATACAAACAGCTTACGGTCAACTAAGCAGGCTTATATGAATCAGCTTTTTACAGTTCAGTTTCCCTTTGACTTTATCCTGGGATTGCCTGCTCTGTGGGACCTTTGTGAGTCTCAGAAATGCCCAAGGCTGCAGTGACAGATCATGTACTCATCTAGCTTCTAAAGTGTTTCAATTCAAGGAAAAGGTTAAACAGACACACTTAAAGGACTGTAACCCGCGCCATGATCTTTGCCTAAAGGACTTTAACAAGCAAACAGGAAATAACTGAAAGGCAGCCATAAGGCCTGAAGTATTATATGAACAGTCTATCACTGTTTTACAAATAGTTGCAAAGGACTACTAGTTGTATTTCAGTAGGGGAGCTTTGTTAATGTTTAACTCATCAGACATACAAATATGTGAATGGATGGAAAGCTGGCTAAAAGACCATATTCAATTCATTCACAAAGGATTCATACACTGAATGGTCTAAGGTTATTAGTGGTGTACCTCAAGGTTCAGTATTTGGACCATTACATTTCAAATATTTCAAAATTATATAGGGTGTGAGATTAAAAGTATTTTTAGTTTTTACAGATAGCACCAAGTTATGCAGTGGAGTAACATCTGTAAAAGGATGTCTCCAACTTACAAGCTGACCTCAATGCACTCTTTAACTGGGCAACTGTGTGGCAAATTACGTTTAATGTTAATACATGTAAGGTTATGCACTTGGCACATCATACATACAAGGAGAACAGCTGTGGGAATCCATGGTGGAGAAGGATATGGTGTTCTGGTAGATCATAGATCATTAGCTTAATAATATCATGCAATGCCAAGCTACAATATCCTTTCTTGTATTAAAAGAGGTATATACTGCAGAGAGAGAGAGAGAGATACTTTTGCCCCTGTAGAAATTATTAGTAAGACCTCATCTGGAATATGCAGTGCAGTTGTGGGCACCAGTTTACAAAAAAGATATTGGGGATCTAGTGAAAGCACAGAGAAGGGCAACCAAACTGATAGAAGCCACCTACCTGCTATGAGGAAAAATTAGCTGAACTGAATTTAATCTCTCTTGAGAAAAGGAGATTAAGGGGGATATGATCAACATGTATAAATACATAAGTGGTCCATATAGTGAACTTATTGTACAGTTATGTGGAATAGACTCCCTCAAGAGCTGGTTCTGGCCAGCTCAGCAAGTTGTTTTAAGAAAGGCCTGGATTATTTTCTAAATGTACATAAAACACCTGGATGCTAATATTTATAGGTAAAGTTGATCCAGAGAATACCTTGGGGGATCAGGAAGGAATTATTTTCCCAGCTGGAGCAATTTGGATCATGCTTTTCTTTTTTTTTTTGCCTTCCTCTGGATCAACAGTGGGTATTGGATAGTGTATATGGAGGTTTTATATTAACTATTTGTCAGGTTAACTTTGTAACTATGGACATGAGAAAACCAATACAATAATTGTCATCGAGAGAAAATATTGAACATTTTTCTCTATTGATGCTGTTATGGTGTCACTCAGCTAAGATCACATATTTGAATATGCCCTTGTCTTGACTCCCAACCTTTTGAAATAGGATACAGGGACACTTTTTTAGCACAATGTGTGTAGGCATAGGCGTGCACACAGGGTGTGGAAGATGTGCCTGGGCACACCATAATCACCCTGGGTGGCGCAGATAACCCCTGTTTAAACCCCTGATATTTCACCACAGCCACCTAATGGGTTTCCTGCAAAATGTATATAAAAAAAAAATTGTTAAAAATAAAATTAAAAATTTAATTATAAAAGTAAAAACAACTGACGCCAATATCTGCCCTACTGACACCGTCAATATATATACACATGCACACACACACATGTGTTTGGGCTTTGAGGTGTACACCCTAATGCAATAGGCTGAACACACCTATGTATGTAGGCCCATTCCATGTCCCCAGTTACGAGGACTGTGAAGAATTATTATTAAAGTGGTAGTATGGTCATTTTTTTAACTTTTACCTACAGGAAAGCCTATAATAAGGCTTACCTGTAGGTAAAAAAAATATCTCCTAAACCTGTACGGTTTAGGAGATATTCCCCTCGGTATGCGCCGCTGACTGCAGCGGCGCATGCGCACAAGGGGGTTCTCTCCGTGAAAATCCGGCAGCGCTCGTGCGGCCGGACTGAAATCTCCCGCGCACATGCGCGGGAGTGACGATATCGCGGCTCCGGCCACTCACAGCGCCGGAGCCGCGATACCCGGAAGAGACGCCGAGGGAGCATGTCGGCTCCCTCGGCGTGGATCGGGCCAGATGTCGGGGCCTCGTTCTAAGGTAAGTATTTCATAATGAGCTAGTATGCGGTGCATACTAGCTCATTATGCCTTTTGCTTTGCAGGTTTAAAAAAAAAAAAAAAAAACATTGCGGGTTTACTACCGCTTTAACAAAAAAAAAATGCAGATTTTTTTTATACTACTTTTTCTTTGTATTTTAAAATAAAAAAATGCAATATTTTGAAGCTAGGATGAGTGGTTTAGAATAGTATAACACTTTAAGTACTTAATGTGTGTGTTTTTTTTTAACAACTTGCAGTGAGGAGGAAAAAGTGACAGGGGAATTATATTTCAATAGAGGGATAGTCACTGAAAATCCTGAAAATAAGGGACAATTGTGAGTTATGCCAGGGTGAAAAAAGCAATACAGAGCTGTACAAAAAACAATGCCTCTGGCCAAGCATTAGATTATTAGGCAATTTTATTGTAATTCTATAGTTTGCATGCTTTAACTACTTGAGTTCTGGATGCTGTTATAGAGCAGCCCAGAAACAGAGGCTATTTGCCCCAATGCCATTTTAAAATGTCACGGGAGTGCATTTGCGTTGCATTGCGTTTAAATTTAAAGTGACATCTCAAGTGCAAGATATATGGTATATGGTTTGGCATAATACACCCAGTACAGAAAAATACCATATCATCTTGAATTATTTATCACTTGCTCTTGCTAATGCTTGTATATGGTTGTTGCACACGGAGTTCATCAAATACAGGTATAGATAAAAATGGAAGATTTTTGACTATGGAGATATAACAATTTTTAATGAAAAAAATTCTAGTATATAAGCCATGCTGGGATAAGGGTTTTTAGGGGGTTCCAAATATAGATTGTCTATATCTGTGCAACAATAATAAAATATATACTGTATATTATATAGTGAATTATGAACTAGTTTGATGTTCCTCTGGATTGATTATCTCCAGTTCAAGAATTCAAGTTCTATATCATTGTAATTAAGAATTGGATTGAAACACATTTTCCTCCTGTCTCTGACAAAGTTTCTATTTTGTATAAGTGTTTAAAATTGTATTAATATTGTTTTCTTATGTAGCTACGTTATATGTTATTACAATAAAATATAGCGGATTGTAATGTACTATTCCTAAAGAAAAGGAGTAACGAACAGAAAGAGTGTCGTTATTTGGCCTTTGAGAGCAGTCTTTGTATCTAACCCACTTGAAGATTTTAAGAGTAATTAAGGAAGCACTATATGCATATAGGGCAGATGTATATTCTCTGTCCGTATTAGCACATGCCTGTGTAAGATCTTTTTCTTGCTTTTTGTCTTTATTCATTTCCATCATTTTTGTCATACTGTATTGCACTAAAGACACAATAGAACAACAAAGACAAGGACAAGGGATCTAGCCCTTAGGGAGTTTCAAGGTGCTGATATGTCATGATAAAGACAGTAACAAAGAGAAAATATAATATAAAAAAGGACATGAAGATTTTTATTACATATTGTATACAAAAGAATGATATCAAAATACTGAATAAAAACAATTAATCACATCATTTGATTAACAGATTTGATACAGTTTAGAGGGCTTGTACAATATACCACTCAACATGTTTCGCTCTGAAAATGAGCTTCTTCAGGAGTAGTTGGCATATCTAGTAGATAAACTGTAAATAGAAATGAATACATATAGATCACCGATGGATACACATATAAATACAACTAATGCTGCATGGCACTAAGACATAGTCTATAATGTCTTAAATTATAAATACAATGAAATGTACATAGAGGTCAAAACCTATAAAATATTGAAACACTTATTTATGATACAATCGATGTAGGTCCAAAATGTGATCTCACCTAAACACCATACTTGTTGTACAACTTTGCATCCCATCTCATTAAGCTCATCTGCTAAATTGGGATCAAAATTAGAACCCAAAAATTTATGCTGGGTAGTCCAATTTGGAGGTCATAGGAAAGCTGCCAAAAATAGGACCTAAATAAACATAAAAGGTCTGTGTTTCAATATTTTATAGGTTTTGACCTCTATGTACATTTCATTGTATTTATAATTTAAGACATTATAGACTATGTCTTAGTGCCATGCAGCATTAGTTGTATTTATATGTGTATCCATCGGTAATCTATATGTATTCATTTCTATTTACAGTTTATCTACTAGATATACCAACTACTCCTGAAGAAGCTCGTTTTCGGAGCGAAACATGTTGAGTGGTATATTCTACAAGCCCTCTAAACTGTATCAAATCTGTTAATCAAATGATGTGATTAATTGTTTTTATTCAGTATTTTTGTATCATTCTTTTGTATACACTATGTAACAAAAATCTTTATGTCCTTTTTTATATTATATTTTCTCTTTGTTACTGTCTTTATCACGACATATCAGCACCTTGAAAGTCTCTAAGGGCTAGATCTCTTGTCCTTGTTTTTGTTGTTCCATACCTCCGTTATGTATACTTTTAAAGACACAATAGGTTAAAGGAGAACTAGGACCAAAACTCGTTTGGCCCTGCTTCTCCTCTGGGTCACAGTCGCATTTATCCTACACTCCTGTGATCTACTGTATATTCAGCGGACAGCGGGCTGAAGTCAATCAGCGGTCCAGGCTCTGGAGGATCCTGACTTTACTGTCGGAATCCACAATAATGCCTGACTGGCAGCTGGCTTGGCATCTCTTTGAACCACAGAGAGCCTGAGCCAGCCGCTCCCACCCCCTCCACAGCCTGACACTCCAGTGAATGCTGGTTGTGAACATCAGAGAGTCAGTGACTGAAGACCGAGAACTGAGCAGGCAGCTCAGGCAACGGGGGACAAATGTAGCATCACAACAATGCTGCATCTACTTAAGTGAATATGTACTTAATGTTTGGTATTTTCAAATCCCATACTTTTAAGCAAGTGCCCTTTTTTAAAAAACATATGACCTCTGTTTTTTGTCATAACCCTCATTTAAAAAAAAATATTTCATCCTCTAGCTTGGGTTTCAGGGCCAGAGGTGACCTGAAGACTTAAAGATTTACCCAACTCTTGATACTGCAAAATATCATAGCCCTGTAATTATCAGGAACAACTAGACATGGTAAATAAAATTGTTACGTACACTCATGAGCATGAAGACACCAAATTAGGTGATCAGTGCCAGAGCAGCAACTGTCAGACACATTTAAGCTTCAGGCCAAAGTATCAGATTCTTGCATAATCATGACCAGTTCTCTTTAAAACACACTGCATTAAAGTTAATTAAAGCATACATTTATTTAAAGTGTGTAGGAAAAAGTCTATATTTATTCTGTTTGCGTGGGAGAGGCTCTGGTGGCTTGATCAATATGCTGATTGGGATGCTTAGCATACTTATCATACCATCCATCATGCTAAAATGTTTGTCTGTTGTTGTCAATATCATCACTACATCTGTGCTGGATATGAGCAGAGGGTCGGGGAAAAGGACAGACGACTATTTGGTGTGCAGTTCACATGATGTACTTATTGGACTTTTTGTTATTCCACAAGCTTGTTTTATTCTTCAGATGTTGGCAAGATGATTGAGCTGTCATTCTTTTGTGTTTGCTAAAACCATTGCTAAAACCAGCATAAACCACATATGGCTTCCTGTGCATATTGAAATGGTAATTAGCTAGTCTTGTTCTCCTCACCTTGCCCTACGCTTGAGATTTTTTTTGAGACATGTATACTCTGATGTTTACATACTGTATTAAAGTCTTCTCTATTTTATAGTTACCAACATTAATAAAAAAGATATATATTTTTAAATACAGTAAAACAAGTAGTAAGGGTGTTTGACTGTGTTAAAGAGGAAGTAAACCCTGATGGGTTTGCTTCCTCTTTGTCTCTTTGCAAAGGTTAAGCATAATGGACTACTATGCATTAGGCTTGTGCAATTCGTTTCGTAAGGAATCAAAATTCGGCCAAATTTTGCATCTTTCGGACATTCGGATGCATCCGAATGTCCGAATAAAAAAATAACGAATAACAACGAATACGAAAGAAATATAATGAATGAATTTGAATGAATTCGAATGAATTTGGTAATTCTTTAAAGATCTAATGAAACAAAAGGTCAGCTCAAAGTAAATCTTATAGTCCAATCAGCTAATTAATTTTGTGTCGGAGGATGGATTACTGGCAAAGTGCATTCCTGAGAACTGAGTGAGAAGGGTGTTGTATTGTATTTGAGTCGAGGAGAAGAGACGTTGTCATTGTGCGTGTTAAAAGATTCAATAAACAAACGACTTTCCAAACTACGAATCATTATCACGAATGTCTTTAAATACATAAATAGCGAATTTCAACGAATAAGAAGAAATTAATTCGACACTCTACGAATAATAAGGAATTATCCGAAAACTTATTAAGGTAGCATAACGCATATAACAGAACGAAATGATTTATTTTACGAATGACAACGAACCGAAACTAAACAAAATTTTCCGTTGTGCACAAGTCTACTATGCATCGCATAGTAGCCCATTATGTGTCACTTACCTGACACAGGAGCCAAGTATGTCACCGTTGTCCCTTGTAGTACGGTATCGCTGCTCCGGCCACCCACAGCACATGATGTCACTCCTGTGCATGCGCACGGGAGCCGCCACTAACGGCATATTGCTAAATTTCATAGGAATCCTACTTAAGTGAGATAAAAACAAAACATATATATATATATATATATATATATATATATATATATATATATATATATATATATATATATATATATATATATATATATATATATATATACACACGATTTTACCAAAAAGTATTGGGGCATCTGCCATGAACTTTAATGGCATCCCAGTCTTTGTAGTCTGTAAAGTTCTATATTCAACTCTTCTGGGAAGGCTGGCCACAAGTTTTGGAGTGTGTCTATGGGAATGTTTGGCCATTCTTCCAGAAGCACATTTGTGAGGTCAGGCACTGATATGGATGATAAGGCCTGGCTCGCAGTCTACACTGTAATTCATCCCAAATGTGTTCTATTGGGTTGAATCTGTGCAGGCCAGTCAAGTTCTTCCACCCCAAACTTTCTCATCCATGTCTTTATGAACCTTGCTTTGTGCACTGGTCCAAATAATTTGGTGTGGGGGGGGGGGGGGGGGGGGGAATTTCATGCTGCCAATTTTGTGGGAATACTTTGTGGATGGCCCCTTCCTGTTTCAACATGACTGCACACCAGTGCACAAAGCAAGGTCCTTAAAGACATGGATGAGTGAGTTTGGGGTAAAGGAACTTGATTGGCCTGCACCGATTCCTGACCTCAGCCTGATAGAACACCTTTGGGGTGAATTAGAGAGGAGACGGTAAGCCAGGCCTTCTCGTCCAACATCAGTGCCAGATCTCACAAATGTGCTTCTATAAAAATAGTCAAACATTCCCATAGACAAACTCCTAAACCTTGTGGACTGCCTTCCCAGAAGAGTTAAAGTTGTTATAGCTGCAAAGGGTGGGCCAACTGAATATCGAACCTTAAGGACTAAGACTTAGATGCCATTCATGTGCATGTAAAGGCAGGCGCCCGAATACTTTTGGTAATATAGTACTATATATATATATATATATATATATACCCTATACCAATAAGTAGGTGCTAGTAATACTTTTTTACTAGGAATTGTCAGCACAGGCAAATTTAGGCAGGCCTATGCTGCAAATTAGGCCTGTCTGTTTTGATCTGGGGGCTGGGAGTGATCAGAGTAGCAGTGGGTGTGACCACCTGTGCCCTAGTTCTGAGGTGCCTCTCCTGCTTCCAGGGAAAATGTTCTGGAAGAGGGTTGGGCCTGGAATTGGAGTGGCAGGCAGCTCATGTGGGAGCCCTGACCAATCCCCATCTAGTATTGGCAGGGGGCGGGCCTCCTATATAAGCTGAGGTAACATGCCACTGGGAGGAGAAGCCGGCCGAGTGAAGTGAGGAATGGAATATTAGGCAGCAGCAGGATCGGGGGGAGGGGGGTGCGCCGATCGCAGGAGGAAGCCCAGGGAAAACCTGTGAAGGAACTTTGCCTCTACATGGTCATTGGCATTGTCTTTGTCACCATATGGTCAGTGATAAAGAACTCCTGGAGCAGAGGGGGCAGGTGAAGCTGTCGGAACGTATGGTGCGGTCAAGGACTCAGGGCAGTGAAAGGTCAGTAAATGTTACTACAGTGGAGGGCTTTATCTGCCAGAAAGTCTGTGAGGGAACTTTGCTTCTACATGGTGATTAGCAAAGTCTGCATCATTTACACCATGAATGATGGGGAGTCCTGCATCAGAGGAGAGACTGTGGGTCCACCGTCCATGAGAAAGCTTTTAAACTACTAGGCCTTCGGGGAAAGGTACTGCAGGCATCAGATCTAGTAGAGCAAGCAACCAGAGCCCGCTAAAGGACTTATTTAGAGTGGGTCCTTCTTGCCTTAATAGAAGAAGATGTGACATTGATTCAGTTCAGAATAAGTTTGTGCAGGAGGGAAACTTGAGGAGAAGCTTTGTGCAGGAGGAAAGAAGTTTCCGAGAACATCATTACTACACGGCCAGAAGTGGTGTCCTCATTCTCTACACGGTATTGAATGAGGAATCCTTGGAAGCAAATAGTCTGCGGAAGTAGAGCAAGAGAGGAGCAACAGTCTACATAGAGATGCAAGAGGAGAAACATAACTTTTACAGATGCACATCATACCTTCTGGCTCTAAATATGTGCTAGTGTGTATATTCTCTAAAATATGATGGCAATTAAACTATCCTATGGGCATCCCATATATCCTTTTCCCCAACCAAGTTGAACACCCCAATAAAACAAAAAAATAAAACCAGCAAAAGACTGTTCATTGTCTCTGCAAGTGATGTATGAAGTCTGGCAGCGGGGTGAATTGGTGGATTGTCTGTTAACAGTGGCAATCACACCGCTACATATATATATATATATATATATATATATATATATATATATATATATATATATATATATGTATATATATATGTATATGTATATATATATATATATATATGTATATATATATGTATATATATATGTATATATATATATATATATATATATGTATATATGTATATATATATATATATATATATATATATATATATATATATATATATATATATATATATATATATATACACGCACACACAACGACCATTGCCTTGCAGTAATACATGCCTTGGTGTAAAACAATTGCCTGTGAATGCCACATCAATGTACCTGTTTTCCACAGTAATGCACTACATTGCGCTGTTGTGTACTGTGTTGCTTAAAATGCTGCAAGTCGTTTTTGTTTCGTTCTGGTGCATTGGCAGCCCATTTACCCATTTAAATATATTGGCAGCTTTAACGCAATGCACCAGAACATAACTGTGTGAATAGGCTCGTACACAAACAATAGTTTGTGAATAATAAACAGTATATTGAAGATTGCACTTGGTTGTTTCAGTCCTACTAGTATTCCTTCCTCTGGATCCGTTTTATAATGTTTTCTGTACAGTACCTGCCTTCAGTTCAGTGTTCACAAACAAAAGCCTAAGGAGGATTTGTGCAACGTAATGTTTCCAGCAAGCATTAAGAATCCTGCATAGCAGAATAGATGCTGTTATGGTGTTTTTGGTATTACAGCTGTTCTGTCTGTATTGTGGTTGAGCCTGTGTTTACCTGTAGAGAGTCACGTTGACTAGACCAAGCCCATTATCCTCTTGTGGCTCGGGTTGTTAGATAAAAGACTAAAATAGGGGTAGACAACCTCGGCCCTCCAGCTGTTTTGAGTCCCATGAGACATTAGACCCTGACAATCACAGTAATGACTCTGAGAGGCAGAGAGACATGATGGGATTTGTAGTTTCATCACAGCTGGAGGGCCGAGGCTGCCTACCCCTGGACTAAAGTATAAAGCCAAAACATTTTTCAGTTGTGTTTTGTTTTTAGTGTCAGGATTTCATATTATCATTAGGAAATGGAAAAAAAAACAAAAAAAAAAACTTGCCTTTTTGTGTCATCTGTATCCCATTGGGAAATCCCAAAATGTTCTTCTTGTAGATGCAATGGGAATTCGACATGGTTCATACATATAATGATAGTATTCCTTGTAAGAATAATCTTATTATTTTGCAAATCTATTTATATTTTTCTCCACATTACATGTAGACTAAGCTTTTTATTAAAAGTGACAGTAACAGAGGTTGGGCAAACTAGAAATCTATTTTATCACTTCAGCAATATTCATCAGTTGTGTTTAAGTGTATCTGTGGTCATAATAATCACATTGTATGTTAACTATTTCAAGCTACTCCTATTACTCTGAATGCCATTGACATTTGTAAGCTTACTTTGTGAAGAAGTATTTACTTCCTTGAATTCTTGAACACATAATCACTATGGCTTGTGAGTGGGCACTGTACATTTCACAGAGCCTGCCTACTTACTACTGTTCAAAAAGCTTGTTGTTTACAGAAATAGAAATAGCTGCATGGGTCAAAGCAATGGTTTGTCCCCCATAAGATGGTTTAGTACAAAGTTTCGAAAGGCATTTTGCTGTGCTGATCCTTTAGTTAGTCCATAATGCTTTAACAATTTTTTCTACTGTATTAAATTAAACAAATGTATACTTGTAGTACAGAAATATATAAAATATCAGTTAAACATAAAAGAAAATTCACCCATAGGCGTAGTTTACATTGAGTGACAATCTACACCTTTCTTTATAGGTTTGCCCTCTTAATGTTCTGTCTTAGTCCTGTTTTCTATCTGGCTACAACATGAGCAGACAGTTACATTGAATTCTAGTTTATTTTAGCTCAATTTAGCCACTTCTGGAATGGTCAGCATATAGAGGCCTAAGCCTAAGGCCTGCTTGTGGATCCCCTGCTGAATAGAGTGTAGGGGCTCCATGCAAAAGAGCCCTAAAGCAGAACACCGAAACTCAAATTAATAGAGAGCCCATTGAAATGCGAAATAAAAAAGCAACCTTTTCTGCAATAATCAGCTTTGGTGCGGAGCTCTCCCCTGCAGTTTTTCTTTTCCATCACTAGGTGTTCTCATTCTGATGTCCAGCACCAATTATCCCATTTACCTGAGCCCATTTTATTGGGACCTACCACACACTTCTACTGAACAGTGAAAGAAAAAGCAACACAGTAATGAGCTAATTTCTTTGTCATTATATTTTCTCCTATCCTTGTGAGCAAATAAACTTATTAGCTCTTTGTACTGTTTTTCCCTCTCACAACCCCTCCAATGTCTCTAAGGTCCCTCACCAGCACTGGCATGTTCTAGCTGACTTTTTGAGTGCCCCTCTTTAGCTGTCTTGATTGTCACTCCTGCACATGATAGGAAATCTCTCATCCCAGCACATAGACAATGCGCACAAATGTAAAGTGAGCTGTGCATGCGCAGCTCTGTGTACATTCTACGGACATTCTACAGAGGATTGCAAACAAGTATGAGCCTGCCTGTTTTCAACTTTAGGTCCACTCTAATGCCCTGTACACACGGTCGAAAATTCTGACGGAAAAGGTCTGATCAGATTATATTGTCAGAAAATCCGATCGTGTGTGGGCTCTATCGGACTTTTTCCATTGACAATTCCGACGGAAAAAATTTGAGAGCAGGATCTAGAATTTTCTGACAACAAAATCCAATCGGACTTTTTCTGATCGTTTGTAGAGAATTCTGACGGACAAAGTGCCACGCATGCTCAGATCAAATTACGAGACCAAAACTATGGGCTACTAGCCTCTACATAGTTCCGTTGTACGTAATGAACGTCACCTCATTCCGAACGATCGGATTTTCCGACAACTTTGTCCGACCATGTGTATGCAACACCAGTTTCGGACAAAATCCCTCGGAAAAAGTCAGACGGATTTTGTGATCGGAATGTCTGACCGTGTGTACAAGGCATAAGACCTAATGAACAGAGACTACAAGAGGCTGATGTCAGGTCACATTTAGGTAGAGTAAAACCTTGGTTTGAGAGCGTTTTGCAAGACAAGCAACATTTTTAAATATATTTTGACTTGGTATACAAACGATGTCTTGATATACAAGTAGTGTCATGTCACAACTGAGTATAAAAGAGAAGAGAGGTGCCTCTAAGTGTAGCTATATGGTTACATTTAATGAAGGTACAACATTTATAAACATATAGCTACACTAATGCCGCGTACACACGACCAGACTTTTCAACCTCAAAAGTCTGACGGAATGATTCCGGCAGACTATTCGATCGTGTGTGGGCTGCAGCGGACTTTTGATTTGCAAAAGTCTGACAGACTTTAGAAATGGAACATGTTTCAAATTTTTCTGGCAGAACTCCGCCGGACCCAGTTCCTACCGAGAAGTCCGCTCGTGTGTGTGCTAGTCCGACGGACAAAAACCGATGCGAGGGCAGCTATTGGCTACTGGCTATGAACTTCCTTATTCTAGTCCGGTCGTACGTCATCACATTCAAATCCGTCGGACTTTGGTGTGATTGTGTGTGGCCAAGTCTGTTCATTCGGAAAGTCCATCAGAACTCTGTCAGAACTCTGTCAGAACTCTGTCAGAACTCCGTCGAAAGTCTGCCGGACTTAAGTCCTGTCGTGTGTACGCGGCATTAGAGGCACCTCTCTTCTCTTTTATACTCTGTAGCTCCTGCTGGATTTTGCTTCTAATCCCCTTGTATAGGCTTCCATTTGTGGATGGACATTTTATCGTTACACAACCTGGTCACATTGCTATAATATTTTTATATGGACTATAAACTGAAGGACCTATGAATAAATGGTTATGGAATGAATCATCTGAGTTTCCATGATTTCTTATGGGGAAATTTGCTTAATATACAAGTGCTTTGGATTACAAGCATGTTTCTGGAACAAATTATGCTCGTAATCCAAGGTTTTACTGTACTTTTCCTGCTAATATGTATGATTACACAGCTGCCTTCATTTGTGTCTTTTTTATTTGCTTAGAGTTCAGATTTAAGGATTATTCCCACAACCGTATTTATCAACAGTTTCCTAGAGCTCACAGCCTTTCTTCATTTAAACTATTAGAAGGATGTAATATAATAGTGATCTACACTAATCAGGAGCAAGGTGACAAATATGAACAGTAAATAAATCTGAGGTGCCTTTGAACTTGTGCTAGTATGGTGCAGCTTTAGGTTTGTTTGGAAAAATAAAGATTGTAGAGCAGAGATTACACTTATTATTTTTAAAGATTATGTGCATACATTGGCACATTGATTGTGCACAGATACCCATATTTTATCCTCACAGTATTTACTATACTACTGCACTGCGCACAAGCCGCACCATACATATATGATTTATTAGGAATTATGTTTTGCTATGATATGTTGAAATGCCTCAAATAAAAATTAGATTTTTATTTTTTTTGTAATGTTCTGAGCACTATAAGAAATTTAACATGTGCATCTCATAAATGGAAAAAAAGGGTTCTCTACTGTCCGAGAAGCAAGATTGTGAAACTCCCTACTCCAGGAAGTGGTACTAGCTAAGAGTTTCGACAGCTTCATAAAATGTTTTGATATCTTCCTCAGGATGTAGAATATACAGCGCTATGGGAATTGTTAGTGAATAAAAATCACACACACATACACACGCACGTTAAAATAGATGGACCTGTGTCTTTTTTCAACCTTATAAAAAAATGAAATATATTAATAAAATATATTTGTATTAATATGTATTACATTTTTAAATTATATATATATATATATATATATATATATATATATATATATATATATATATATATATATATAATTTTTTATTTTATTTTTTCTTGCTGGCACAGCATACAGTTTCCTTTTGACCTGCAGCTATGCTTCAGGGATTTTATTTTTTCATCAGGCTTGTCACATTCTTTGTTTTCTGCTTAAATATTGTCATTTGCATTTGTTTACCTGAACAGAAGTCATAAAGCAGCAATATCTGGATATTCTACACTCCGGGCAAACCACAACCATTTGTACACACTGAACATCAGTGTACAATTTGCTGGAAGGTATATGCATTGTTTTTGCCATTAATGAGCTAAAATGCATTGCGGTGCTTTATCCCTTTTGGTAATTTCCAATAGAAAATCAGGCCTAATGCCTGAAACAGCCTGTGCAGTGATGTCTTGACCATTAATTTGTAAGGTAGTGCTTGTACCTGCTCCTGGTCCTTTGGTATATGTTACAGCTGAATATGTTTCTCCTTCTGCTCCATCTTCTCTTATCTTTTCTCACCATCTCAGCCAACAGCAGCCATTGCTTTAGCTTCATAGGCCTGAGAGGGTCTTTGCTGCCCTCTTCCCCATTTATTATTTTCATAGCCATGGATCTTACTTGAGGTTGTAATGATGGTTTCTTTTTTTATCCTAAGCAGTGTACAAAGGAAAGTGGACAGTACATTTTTTTTTACCATTGCTTTAGCAAGATGTTCTTTATGATAAGAGTGGTTAAGCTGTAAAATGACCTACCACATGGTGTATTAATAGTCAACAACAGCAATTAAAAAAAAAAGACTGGATGATTTTCCGAAAGATAATGAAATTAACTTTAAACATAGGGAAATATTTTGATCCTGGTAACAGACTTGACTGCCCTTGTCAGGGAAGATTTTTTTTACACTTGTTAGGCCAAATTGACTACCTACTACTACTAATTTCTTAGCAGGATTTTTTGTCCCTCTCACAACTGCTGGATCAGTCTAGTTTCAACTCAAAAAGAATACTACAGTATTGTGCAATATTTCTGAGTCATGAGACTAAAAATGTACTCTTTTGCCAGTAACAATGTAGTTATTTTCTAGTTTTAAAACATAATTCTTGTTTTTTTATTTATTTATTTATTCATGATCAAAATGCTGCTCTTCACTTTTCTTCTCAAGATTATTTTGAAAGGAGCTACAGAGATTTCTTATGATTTAAATAACAATTACAATGAGCGATTAATGAAATGGATCTGCTTTAGAATTGGGAAATAATTGGCAACTGACAGCATTTGAATCTGCCAAAAGTCTCCATGTTTTTTATAAATGCTCAGCAAACCTAACTTGAGAAAGGAAAGTTTCATGTGGATTGTTTTTTTTAACCCTCTAATCAAAGAAAGGGGTATTTTCTTTTCATAGTGCTGAGATTGGTCAATTTCTGTAGCTGCTAGTCCTTAAGCCATAGAGATATCATCTTTTATACTTGATATCTAAAATTGGTACCACTAGGTGGAAAGGAAGAATTTAGATTAATTTGTTTTTATTTCGAATAGACGGTTATTTAAGCAAAGATATGTAACCTGTAGGGTTACAGAATCTCATTCTGAGGTCCCCTAATTGTAATATATAAAAAAACTCTTTTAGGAGCAACCTTGTTTTGACACTTATGACAGTAATGACAAAATTGCAGAAAAAAACAACACTAACATAGTTTGGGTGTGCTGTATTACTGATTTAAAAATACCCATTATGTGTGTTTTTTTGTGGTGAAAAATGATATCTCAGCATACATAAACCAATAACAATATTGTTAAATTTAAATGCAGAACCTTAAAATGTAAGTCTTTAGATTCCTGCTCTCGTTTCTCTATAGCCAATTAGAAGGAAAAAAAGAATAAGCAAATAAATTGTCAGGAGAAACACATATATGCATGCTTTTAAAAATGAGCTGCTTAGCTGATGAGTAGTAACAGAATTTTTTAAAACTGACCTCCAGCCATTAATTAAAAAACAAATTATTCACCCATTAAAAGATAAATAATTTTCTATCCATAGCTGTCCCTTGAAGTTATTCTTTTTTGTCAAAAGATGTCCTCAATCTTTATGTTTGAATGTGGGCTGGTGTCATCCAAACCACTTCCCCTGAGCCCAAGGCTGTCATGGACCTGCCCCTTTAGGTGACCTTCTCACACAGCCTGGGCTCAGAGTATTGCTGCACTGCACAGTACATACACTTTAATACTGTTCATTGTGAAAGTAAGGATTCTCCCCAATATTGCCATTGGAGGGGTAGAGGATGGACATTACGAGCCATTATCAGTCTGTCCAGAGGTTCATTGGAAAAATGTATGTATTTTTTTTTTTATTATTATTTCAAATGTTTTTTTATTAGGTTTAACAAAGCATACAAATGCTGGTAGTATATGACACAATATGGTATATGCATAATCAGATGAGCAGCTTAATATCCAGCATTATTACCCAAAGCAAAGATATAAAGGTAATGATTAATCACATAAGAAGTATACATATGTAATATACAGTTAACAATAACTAGGACCCTATTGTGCCAAAAGGCACTATGTACAGTTGTAAAAAAAAACAGAAAAACAAACAGGAAAAAAAATTGAAAAGGAAGATAATGTATGCCTTCTGTTCAAAGTGTTACATTCCATATCTCAACCTTAATAGGTTGTGAGTAGTGAGGACAAAGGCAAGAGCTTAAACATTCTCACATGACAGTGTGCTTGTACTGTTGCCAAGGTTCCCATCGTTGATTTAATTTATCAGAGGTGCCATCTTTGTAGGCCACCAACTGTTCATACACAAAAATTACATCCAGATGTTAACCTTGGTTATGCTAGGGACTGAGGCCAACTTCTATTTAATAACAGTCATAAGGCATGCTACAGAAAGAAAGTTTAAAGACATGGGTCTCACTAAAGATGGGCATTTTTCAATGTTCACATTTTAGATTACCCGTTCAACATTTCTTTAGTTATTATGCCTGTTATTCTCGACAATAGTTTGAAAACTGTATTCCAGTAGCTTCTAATATGAAGACATGACCAGTATGTGTGAATGTCCCTCCCTGACCACATCCCCTCCAGCATAGGTTGTTGCCAACTTTAGAATATTTAGCCATCATGTACAGAGTCAAGTACCATCTAAGATAGATTTTTGGGCCATCTGCCAGTGGTTTGCATATTTTGAGGAGTGGTTATATGCAATAGCTCTTTTGACACCTTTCATCAATTAATTTAAACATTTAGTTCTCTCTCCCATTTGATCAAAAGAGAGGTAGTGTAGCATGTTGTAAAAAAAAGGGATATCCCCTTTTTCTTAGATAAATTTAAATTCCAGAAGGACCAGGCTGAGTCTGACCAGACCTGTATTTTTCTGTTTTAACTGCAGTGATGTGTGCACTTCTATGTTAAATGTGGCGTTCCTTTTATGAAATAATAAAAAAAAAAGTATTGCCAGTGAATAAATAATATCAAAAAACTGAAAAAGTAAATCGGAGTCATCTTAATGATCTCAGAGATCAAGTAAACATTGCATTATATAATAAATACAGATCAACTGACCAAAAAGGATATGAGCTGAATGTGGATCATCTTCTTCTTGGATTTTAGGAATAGGGAGAAGAGAGTCTAATTCCCTACATCCTTTTTGGGCATGTGTCCTGGTTGTTCATCAAACCAGTGTGTTCATGGATGCAAGTGATATAAATAGATTAAATTATCCTCCTGTTTTCTAGTCTAAACATGTCCACAGTGCTGTAATCGGGGACCTTGTGACCTTCTTGGTTGGAATTGCTTTCAATTTATTAATGACATGGCTCTGCTCTACAGCCCTGTACACGTGAAATGTTATTCTGTACTCATTTCACACATTGCAAGCTGACTTCATTGTAACTGCCTCTACAAGAATTTTGTTTGGCAAAACAATGGTTTTAACTCTCCCAGCTAGAGCAGCACAAATTCATATCCATTCCCTAAACTTTAAAAAAAAAATTATATTTTTTTTACTTTTCAGATACTTTGTCACTATGGGGGTTATTTACTAAAACCAGAGAGTGCAAAACCTGGTGCTGCTCTGCACAGAAATCAATCAGCTTCCAGGATTTATTGGCAAAGCCTAATTGAGCAAGCTAAAGTTAGATGCTGATTGGCTACCATGCACAGCTGCACCGGATTCTGAGTGCACCAGTTTTAGTAAATCTCCCCCCTCGTTTTTAAACATTTCAAATTTAGTGTGACATTACAGTTTTTAAATATAATCTGCATTGTGGTTTTGTTTATTGATGGCTAGAAAAGGCCAGAAAGGAGAGCTTACCGATGAATAGCTGAGAATATGAGGAATTGCTCTGCAGGTGATCTGCTGAATATGAATCGGAGATTCCTTTTGTTGTGCTAGATTATTTGCTGCTGATCTAGCATTTTAGAAAACCCTGGTGGTATTGCCACATTTACCAATTCTCTATTGATGACATAACAGATAGCTTCTCTGGTGGAGTATATTGTTTGTATGAGTGCATCACACTACTGTTTGAAGGATGATTGTACTGACACCAAAAACTTGCAGAAAAAAAGCATGCACTTTTAGATTGAGCACCAAGGTAAAAGATAAAAAAGTAGAAAAATTCATTGATTAGTTCATACTAAAAAAAACAGCCGATATGTTTCCAGGGTCAGAGAAAACTCCCACTTCATCAGCACTTCAGTTAAGGTAATAATATTGAATGGACTCAAAATAGAGCTTTTCTGTGTGAATCTGTGTAGGGGGGAGCTAATTGCTGGATCAGGAGGGATACTGGCCAATAGGGATGAGCTTCGTGTTCGACTCGTGTACGTTCGACTCGAACATTGGCTCTTCGTCCGTTCGGCGAAATCCGAACTCTTGGTCCGTTCGCGTCAAAATTCATGTGGCACTCACGGCCCACAATGCACTGCGATGGCGCAGTGCATTACTGGCTCATGATTGGCCAAGCATGCACTGTGACCCCGCATGCTTGGCCAATCGCAGCGCCAGCAGCAAGGAGAGCCATGATTGGCCACAGGCAGGATGCCTGTGGCCAATCATAGCTCAGGCTGTGTAGTGCACGCCCCACACTATATAAGGCCGCCATTGAGGCGGCCTCGTGTAGTGTGTTGGCATCTGAAGCAGTGGGTGTTCTGTGTACCTTCAACACAGTACACACCGATCGTTTTTGGCTGATTTCCTATCTTGCTCTTGTATAGTGGTTATTGTCTGTGCCCTGACCGCAGTATACACCACTATATTCACCTCACCTTTATAGCTAGTGATCTATCTTTAATAATAGAGCTTGCGGTCAGTAGTGTTAGGAGATAGTGCGTGCTGTCTGCGTGCTCTGTACCCAGTACATACCGCTATAATCCACCTACATAGCTCTTCTCTATTTGAGCCCACTTGCCATCTGCAGGAGTTATTGGAAGTTGTGTGTGCCTCCAGCACAGCACAGTATACATCTGTATATACCCCTTTATCTCTGCTGTTTTCTGGTTATTGTCTGCGTGCCCTGACCGCAGTATACACCGCGATATTCACCTCACCTATATAGCTAGTGATCTATCTTTAATAATAGAGCTTGCAGTCAGTAGTGTTAGGAGATAGTGCGTGCTGTCTGCGTGCTCTGTACCCAGTACATACCGCTATAATCCACCTACATAGCTGTTCTCTATTTGAGCCCAATTGCCATCTGCAGTAGTTATTGGAAGTTGTGTGTGCCTCCAGCACAGCACAGTATACATCTGTATATACCCCTTTATCTCTGCTGTTTTCTGGTTATTGTCTGCGTGCCCTGACCGCAGTATACACCGCAATATTCACCTCAGCCTAAGGCCCAATTTTTCTTCCCCTGTTTAACAGGGGCGTTTAAGTACAATTTTTTATGCAATGCTTTGCAGCAGGGCTAATTCCAGCAAAAAAAATAGAGTATATGGAAGAGGTTGCAGTGTGGTGGCACCAGCAGCAGTGCCTAAGGCCAAATTTTTCTGCCCCTGTTTAACAGGGACATGTAATTACAATTCTTGATATAATATTTCACAGGAGGGCCCGTTCCTGTGCCCACCCAGAGTAACTGTGAGGACTTATAGTGTTGTGGCACCAGCACCACAACCACCAAAGGTCAATTTTTCTACCACTGTTCAACAATGGCATGTAATTACAATTCTTGATATAATCGTTCACAGCAGGGCGCTCCAGCGCCCACCAAGAGTCACTTTCAGGGCTTACAATGTTGTGGCAAAACCAACACCTTGTTCCGCCATTTCTGCAGAGCATATAGGGCAGGCCCCTACTTTCAAACATCCAACTTACAAACATCTCCTACTTGCAAACGCAAGGAGACAGCAGCAAGTGAGATGCAAAAAGATGGACGACAAAACAAATTATACAGGGGTGATAACCCTTCCCTATGTTTTCCAAAAAGCTTAAAAATAGTTTTTTTGACTGGAGCTACACTTTAAAAATGTACCAGTTGAAAATTACAAACAGATTCAACTTAACACAACAAACCTACACAGTCCCTGTCTTGTTTGCACCGCCTGTATACTGCTGTTCTGAGTATATAGGGCCTGGGGGCCACACGCATTTCCTTTTTTTAATATGGGTACAGGGTTCCCCTTAATATGCGTACAAGACCCAAATAGGCTGGTAATGGGCAGGGAGGGCTACCCATGCCATTTTTCTCAATGATTTTCAACCATATTGCAGGAACCAGATATAACATTAAAATCGCAAGCAGTTTTAAATGGTGTTATTTCCGTTTAATGTAATTTTGTGCAGGGACTGTTCTAAACACGGGAGACATGTGGCACTTCACAGGCATACTACAGACACCCCCCAGGCACCATATTTAAAGGAATATTTCACTTTTTTTTTTTCACTTTCATTGTCAGTAAAATCAGTGCTCCCGCCAAAACGGCCATTTTTAAAAACATTTTAGGCATTGGCCCATGTCCCCTGGGGCAGGAGGCAGGTCCCCAAACCCTTTTTAGGACAGTATCTTGCATATTAGCCGTTAAAATGAGCACTTTCCATTTCGAACGTTCGAGTCCCATAGACTTCAATGGGGTTCTAACGTTCGTAACGAACGTGGGGTCCGTTCGAAAGTTCTGGTACGAACCGAACCGGGGGGTGTTCGGCTCATCCCTACTGGCCAACAGTGGTGTGTGGGTGCACAGCCCTAAACGCATCCAGGATGGGTTGGGTACCGTGCACCCACACCTGCACAGATGTCAAATTAGGAGCAGAGTCTGCATCTGTGCAGCCACTACATCCCAATTGACAGCAATGGGACTGCCTGCACAAGGATGCACAGAACATCTTTGTCCTCTGTGGGCGTACCTGTGAATGAGGCCTATAGGTCACAAAATAAAAAAGTTAATACTTCAATAATAACTAAAAATATATACTCACTAATAAAACCCTTTCTTTTTAACGAATGTACAAACAAGTGCAATGAAAGTTTTAATGTAGCGCTGTTATTTGTTCCGATTCAGTGATAAAATCAGCTACTGGAGCAGGTCACTAGAGATGGTTCCTTTACTGATTTGTTGTGGATGGAGTAGAGTGATCAAGCATAGATTCATTTATATGTGTCTTTCTTACTTTTAATTTGTGTTATGCAAGGGATTATAGTCAACCAAAATTAAACATGCACAGTGCTAAAGAAAAATACCTTTATGTTATCCCACAGCGAAGATGTTTTCCTTGTAGTTGTCTTTTGGTTTCAGAAACAAAAATGTGTAACCAAGATTAGAATGTGCAAAATTAGTATATGCTTAGCAAATATGTATATTAAATGTTATTTGACTGGTATAAATGCACTGTAAATGGAAATATTGCTGGTATTGCTGACCTCCTGGATACTTGGATGCCATTCTGGTCCAGTGCTTTCCATAACAGAGCCAGAGCTCAGACAATATAGATTATGGCCTGGGGTGGAAAGGCTGCCAGGGCAGCACCTTTCCATTGTGTTTCTGACTAAGTCTGTACACCTAGCAGAAAAACATTACAGTTGCCTCTCTGCCTCCAGTGCCGGCATGTCTTGGGTGGCTATGATGTATGTTCCTGTTAGTTAGTTCTAAGGCTAGCCATCTCAAAGGAATAGGAGGTGGAAGGGTCTAAAACAGCCTAGAGGGGCAGGAAGTGTAAATCTGGCACTGGATCTAGAGCATGTATACAACCAGTGAAGACAAGTTGATATTAGAATCCCTGATCCTCACATCTGCTCTGGTTCAGTGATGTGAGAGTATTAAAGTCACCAGGCCAGGATAACGGGGAAATTATCTCAAGTTTGCACTATGACTTCTGAATATACATAGAATCACCGATCAATACAAAAATGTAGTTTCAGTCCCAAGGGTAGCCACCACACTCTATTTGTGAGGTAAGTGCCCTTGTGCTTAATCACAATGATAGATCTATACTAATCCAAAACGTTATAGAGACAATCGTGAGTCTTGAAGCAGAGATACAAAATGTAGCTTCATGTATGCCTGAAGGTAAACACATTAGCCTACATTATTAGCTTGATCTGCCCTCAAAGGAGTAGTCTGTTAAAAGTGCATGTATTAGGAAAAACACTTGACTGTACTTTTTACTCAGTTCACGTGATTCAAGATTGTGGTTGGTTTATTTTACTGTATTTATGCTTTGTCAAACCAGAGAGGACTATTGCTAACTCACTGGGGACATTTTAACCAAATACCAGCTGTTCTTTGAATAGCAGTTCAATGTGTCTATGTCTTCAAAATCTCCTAACACAAACTGTTATGTAAAATGTTTGTGATTTGTACAAGTTATTCATTCTCAGATGCATAATTTCTAGGTGCCAAGATGCTAGGGATCCTAAACTTTAATTTCTGCCACTGGGGTATTCTATATGTCTGCTAGTGATGTAGCCTTTTATTATCGTGTCACATGTTTTGTCAACCCCCTTATTACATGCAATAATTGAAAGATAAGAAATTCTCTATATACCTTTTTATCTTTACCTTTGAAACATACAGAGACTTTTCAAAAAGCTGCAGAAATGTTTTTGTTCTGTATGTTCTGAGACACAATGATTTTTCAAGCTGGATTTATGCTGCCGATAGACACTAGAGGTTTTGCTTAAACACACTCCTTTCTCCAAATTGGAGCATATTAATTATGGAAACTATGTTCCCAGAAGACGGCAACTCTTGCCTCATAGAACAGGCAGGGACCATCAGCTCTTTCTTAATTAGGGAGAGGCTGCCTTGTAAAAGCTTCCTCTTCAGGCTCTCCTGGGACTAGCCTGCATATAACCACACTGACAAGCAGAATTAAAACATTCATGCAGGACATTGTACAGTGCATAAAACCTTTCATAATTGCACAATATTTCACATCCAGGTACTAGAGAATATTAAGAGTAATTATTAATTTGTGAAGTGGGACACAGAGGTAGGACGAAATGTTAAATTATACCCCCCCCCCCCAACAAGTTGTGAAGGTTACTCCATAGGTATGACTATCTTATCTATGTCACTACTCTGAGCTGTGAGTCCTTTGGCCACAAATAGACGGCATGGTCATCATGCAGATCAGTCCCTGTTAAAATGAAACTTACCTTATCTAACTTCCTTACCTGTATCACACGCATACCTTCCTTGACCAACATAGGTAGAAGCATAGTTTTCCTTTTTCTAATTAGAAACCAAAGCCAACATTAATGAGTCATCACCAGACTCAATATCGAAACACAATATGAATTGTTTCTTGCATATAAAAACTATTCTATAGCTAAATGAAAAAAAAAACTGTCAAGAATGGCTAAATAATTAAAAAAGCCTCTAATTACCTAAACAATTGTGAATTACGATAACAACGGTATTCTAAGAACATGATCCAATATACAATATAACCCAGGTTTACCTCTTCTTTGTCCCTTGAAGCCTATAATATCTTGCGAGTTGATCTCTGTCGACAGTTAGGTCCCAAGGGAGGGTGGAAATTGACTAACAAGAATATAGTCCTTGTTTTTATTTTATTGTATGTTTAAATACTCAACCATATAATGATGCAATATGTTATTGAACTACCCTATGCTATAATTGTTGGAATTTGTCAACAGTAACATCAATAAAAATGTAAAGTAAAAAAAAAAAGAAAAGAAACCAAAGCCAACGTGACGGATCATACAAACCATATGAAAATATGGTCTGGTGAAATCAGAACCGAGGACTTTGGTTTGAGGTATTAGTGCACACCGTTCTATAAATTTAGTCTTGGGGTGTGATTTATACACAAATGGCTGAGGTTCAGGAACATTTGCTTTGCTGGATTCACCCTGGATCAATGCACCAAATTCCCTGTATATGAAACAAAGAATGTTTTACTCATGACTGCTGGAGAAAGCAAATGTTCAGCTGGCAGCTTGACAGGTCTTTGGGGAATTGTTCTTGCTGTTGGACAGATGCCCATTGGAAATAATAGGGTTCACCAGATCAGAGTAGGCAAATCCAAATCGATAGATCCCATCAAGCATGAATAGCAGCCGAAGTTTAAAAATACTATAGCAAGAAAGGCAACCTGGTAGAAAAGTAACAGAATGAAGGCTGAAAATGGGTGAAAGACAGCAAATGTTCTTTCTAAAATGTATGTAAAACATGCATTAATATACTTAAAATGCATGCAGCTGATCCAATAAACCTGAATTGTATGTCTGGAGAACAGGAATGGTCTTCTGCAATAGGAGCTCTGCAAGATATGCAACTTAGAGTCGTTGTTTGTATGGCAATACCAATCTTCATTTATATTAACTGACTGAATAACTGAGGTATCTATGGCTGTGAATTACAGGAGAACAGCTCTGTATCCCAGAATGTGATTTAGTGTATGTCCTACTGGGCCCTGGTATTCCAGCAGCTATGCCTGTACTGGATAATTAATACTTTTTGGAGCTGCTTACAGTACTTGATTCTAGTGGCTAGATATCACAAAGAATTTGGACTTTATCTCAGTTGTATAAAAATGGTTTCCTATGCTTCATTTTTTAACTGCAAGAGACGTTGAATTCGCATGAAGTTTTGCAGATATTTATAATTCCATCACAATTTAACTTAACTTCAAACTCAACTTTGAAGCTAGGAAGGGCTCATATTAAAGTGAACTTAATTCTCTAAATTCTCTAAATCAATATTGACTATTTTAATCCTTATGTTACCAGCATTTGTAAATGGATAGGAAATTATATCATATTTACTTGTTTTAAACTTTTTACATTTCTTCTTGGTTTTAAGACTATGGCAAATGATGTCATACATCCCAGGAGTCTTCCGGAGGAGAAAAAGGCTTTCCTCAGCTAAGCACACCCTCCTGCCTGCATGCCAGAGCCATAGCTCACAATTTTACCCGATTTCAAGGGATTGTTCCTTATTTGGAACCAAGTCCTTCTGTCCCTCTTTCCTCCTCATTTGTCCCTCATTTTGGTCTGATCTACATAGTTGAATATAAAATGCACTATTTATATTTCAGATAGTGTTTCACAGTGCTAAACCTTTCATCCGATTTCTAAATTGTTGAATTTGTAAATTTCAAAAGCCAGTGTTAAGGCACCGTAGTGTTAAAAAAAAAAAATGCTTGTGAATTTAACAATTTTTTGTATAATTCTCCTTTAAGGGGGCATGGCAGGGAGGTGTGTCATATGCCTAAATACTTTTATTAATAGGTGTCCCTCATTCCCATTTCAAAACCTTCGGAGGTATACCTGAGCTAAGGGCGGATGAATTCCAGGAAGTAAATGCTAGATGATTCATCTGCCCATTCAGTATGGCCACTGCCAGATACAGTATACTAGGGGGTGTTTTTCAAAGTGATTTCCTAGCAAAACAAAGCATAGAGAAAATGGATGAATCAGCGAGTTTACTTTAAATATAAAAAAAATGATTTAACCCCTTCATCCCGACCGTACGCAAACTTGTGTTCATGGCTTGAAGGTGTTATACCTGGGTGATGCTTGCAGCTGCACGCATCACCCCAGTACCATTTTGTAGCAGTGGTTGGCTTTTTAGTGATAACAACCGATGTGACTAAATGCCACACTGCTGTTATCCTAAAGGAACGGGAAGGGATGTCCCCCCCTCCCGTCGCCTTCCACCGTTCTTCCTGGGCCTCCAGCTCCACTGGGAGACCCGAGCCACCAGTCGGCACATCCGTCGCCTAGGCTGAGACCTGAACAAAGCCAGATTCAGCTTTGATCAGGTCTCCGATGTAAAATCCCAGAAGCGACGTCACAACACCACTTCCAGTTTACTTGGCTGCCAATGGCACCGATTTAAAAAACATGACAGTATACACAATGACTAATTTTGGCGCTCTGAATACTTTTAAGTGCAATGGAGAGCTTTGTGCCATGACTCCATGTACATTATATCTTCTATTCTAGATTATGAGCTCTGTGTGCTGTGGATATGTTTGCAATCTGTCTGTTTGCTGTGACTGAGTATGAGTGCCAGCTCCTGATTAACAGAAACATTAATCCTAGGTTCACATTGGTCCGATTTGGTATGCAATTTGACATGTCAAAGCGGTGGTTATTACCGACAATAGCACCGTCCGAATAGGTGCGACGCTGTCTTAGAGGCGCCGCATCGATTCCCAAAAGTAGTTCCTGTACTACTTTTGGCGACTTCGGGTGTGATTTCAATAGACATCTGTGCAATTGACAGATGTCTGTCAAATTGCCCCCAAAGTCGGACTGCTCTGCTGGATTGGAATCGTACAATTTCTAACCAGCAGCAATGTGAGCATAGGCTCAATGTATTATAGACCTTTTTGCCTGCACTTTGTGTGATTCATAACAGGAAGTTGTCTTCTCCCTTTGGCAAACATGGACAAGCTAGCAGTAATGCCACGTACACACGTAGCGGACTATCCGGCGGACTTAGTCCAGCGGACTTCCCACCGGACTGTCCGCCGGACTTTCCGAACAGACTACTTGCCCACACACTGCACTTTTTCAGCGGACTAATACGGCGTACTAAGTCCGCCGGACTATCCGCCGTACTTTTGAAATGAACAGACTCGCCCACACATGAGGAGGAAAGTCCGCTCATCACCTGGTATGGACTTAAAGGAAAACCCCAACGCCGAAAAAAATCGGCGTGGGGGTCCCCCCAGGTCCACATCAGACCCTTGTCCGAGCACGCTACCCGGCCAGCCAGGAAAGGGGGGGACGAGAGAGTGGCCCCCCTCCTGGGCCGTACCAGGCCGCGTGCCCTCAACATGGGGGGCGCCTTGGGGAAGGGGGGCCGCGCCCCCCCACCCCAAAGCACCTTGTCCCCATGTTGATGAGGACAAGGGCCTCTTCCCGACAACCCTGGCCGTTGGTTGTCGGGGTCTGCAGGCGGGGGGCTTATCGGAATCCGGGAGCCCCCTTTAATAAGGGGACCCCCCAGATCCCGGCCCCCCACCCTATGTGAATGAGTATGGGGTACAATGTACCCCTACCCATTCACCTGTAAAATAAAGTACAAAAAAACACAACACACAAGGGTTAAAATAGTTTATTGCACAGCTCCGGGGGTCTTCCGCCTTTGGGTGTCTTCTCACTGGACTCCTCCGCTATCTTCTGCTAGCTCTTTTACTAGCGGAGGAGCCCGGCTTTCTTCCTCGCCGCCGCCCTCTTCTTCCAACTTCGGGGGTCTTGTCCCCCTCTTTGGTTCTTCTTCCGGGCCACCACGCCTTCTTCTAGCTCTTTCACAGGCGGTGGCCCCGTCTTCTTTCGTCGTCGCCACCGCCTTCTGTTCTTCTGTTCTTCTGTTCTTCTCTTCAGATGTTGCCTCGTCGCATCCTCCGCTCATAATGGCACCGACGCGACGCCTATTATGATGTCACAGTCCCAGCATCCTCTGGGACCGTGACACCATAATGGGTGGGGACATCATCCGGTGATGTCCCTATATAAGTCGCCGCACGTCGCGTCGGTGCCATTGTGAGCGGAGGATGCGACGAGGCAACATCTGAAGAGAAGAACAGAAGGCGGCGACGACAGAAGACCGGGCCACCGTCTGTAAAAGAGCTAGAAGAAGGCGCGGTGACCCAGCAGAAGAACCGAAGAGGGGGACAAGACCCCCGCAGTCGGAAGAAGAGAGCGGCGGCGAGGAGGTGAGAAGACCCCCGAAGACGGAAGACCCCCGGAGCTGTGCAATAAACGATTTTATCCCTTGTGTGTTGTGTTTTTTGTACTTTATTTTACTGGTGAATGGGTAGGGGTACATTGTACCCCATACTCATTCACATAGGGTGGGGGGCTGGTATCCGGGGGCCCCCTTATTAAACCAACGGCCAGGGTTGTTGGGAAGAGGCCCTTGTCCTCATCAACATGGGGACAAGGTGCTTTGGGGTGGGGGGGCCCCAAGGCCCCCCCTCCCCAAGGCGCCCCCCATGTTGAGGGCACGCGGCCTGGTACGGCTCAGGAGGGGGGGGCGCTCGCTCGATTTTTTTCGGCGTTGGGGTTCCCCTTTAAGTCCATACCAGGTGACGGGGCCAGCAACGCATC
This sequence comes from Lithobates pipiens, assembly GCF_037356315.1. Classification (NCBI taxonomy): domain Eukaryota; kingdom Metazoa; phylum Chordata; class Amphibia; order Anura; family Ranidae; genus Lithobates; species Lithobates pipiens. The sequence goes on from NW_027507785.1 coordinate 158,781,782, forward strand.
CTTCGTGGGCCCCGCCTACCTGGAGACGTGCTCAAAATGAGCGGACTTTTCTCCGGGTGGGAAAAGTCCGCTCATTTCAAAAGTACGGCGGACTGGCATACGCACGGCTGGATTGTCCGCCAAAATGCTAGTCTGGCGGGAAGATTGGAGTGCAAATCTACTTTCTAAGTCCGCCGTACTTTTGGGTAAAGAAAGTCCGCCGGAGGCTACACACGGGGGGATTGTCCGGCGGACTTGAGTTTGCCGGACTTTTCCACCAGATTGTTTGATCGTGTGTACGCGGCATTACAAAACATAGACAAAACATAGACATAGGGAAATCAGTTATGACACTACAAACTTTAGCCACAACGTGTGAGCCCATCATTACAAGGTAAGCCAAACAAACAACTCAGGGTATATAATTACACGAAGACCTCAGCTAAACAATGAAAACATTTGAAAGTGTACTTTGGGGTTGCTTTACTAAAGGCAAATAGACTGTGCACTTTTCAAGGGGCAGTTGCCCTCTGCAAGTGCAATTGCTCCAGAGCTTAGTAAATTAGGTAAAGCTTCACTTTGCAAAGAGTACCCAATCATGTGCAAGGAAAGTAAAAAAAAACTGAATTTTTGCTTGCACATGATTGGATGATGGAAGTCATCAGAAATTTTGCTCATTTACTAAGCTCTGGAAATGCCCTTTGCAAAGTGCATGCACAGTCTATTTGCCTTTAGTAAATCAACCCCAATACCTTTAAGCAACTAGAAGGTGGTATTACTCAGAGCTTGTCCATGTATGGGAGAAATGTTTAAAGCTGCAATGATCCTCTTGTGTGGAATTTTAGGATTACAGCCCTACATTCAACTGCTGCATTAGAAGCTCTGCTAGTTGCATAAACAAAATTCAAACTGAAGGTGTGGAATCTGGCAGTCATTGGGTTGTGGTGGACCCTTTGGATTTGCAGGCCCTGTCTGCATTGTAGATACGGTGACCTTGAAGGAGAAATGTAAATATTAACTATTTAAATGTCTCATAGAACCAGCACAATCCATTCTGACAACTTTTCCTTTCATGTTGTAATCTGAGGTAAGGAAATGGCAGCTGAAATTGAATTAATTGCTACTGGCAATACAAAACTCTAGTTTATATATCATTGGCACACACAGCTGGTTACCTTTCCTCCCAATGATATGTTAGTGGGCATCTACTTGCCTTTGTCAGATGTACATAGTAACAGTCTGTTCTCACAGATGATTGTGTTCTCCAATCAGAAGTGAGTAGCAGGAGGGGTTTGTTGGAGTTGTCAAGAAAAGGAAATGTTGTTACCATGTGACTGGTATTCCCATGCTGGGAAAGCATGGTTTAGTTAGCTGTGTTCCCTCAAGGCAGTATGTAGTATAAGGCCTAAGATACAGTAACGGATGTATTGTTACCTTCTAATCTGTTAGGTAAAGAGATTTTTAGCAAGTGTACCCCAAAATTAACAAAATATAATGAATGTTACAGGAATGGCTTTTAAAGTAAATTGTGTATAGGTTTTATATCTAATACTATATCTACTACTCCTATCACTCCATGAAGATAACCTGTCCAGAGGTAATAGAGGTAGTGTCATAAGGGGGATGAAGGTGAGCTAAGACAGAGACTATATGAAATGTTAATTTCAAGAAAGAGGAGCTTTATGAGGTGAACTTGGGGCTAAATTCAAGCAAAGTTGTGATCTTCTTGTGGGAATTCTTGTTTTTGAGTTGTTTATGTTTGAGTTGTTTGGGTTGGTACCAGTTTGATGGAACCAAAACTTAAGAGGCACGTGATAAAAGAAGTGGCATGTCTGACGTCTAGTGAGGTCCTGTCCATGGATGAGGAAGTATCCTGAGAAAGGGTGCAGTGACTGCAGTGTGGCCCTGAAACATGTGGTAGCCATCTGCTGCAGTGCCATTAAGGGGTGCTAGTGATGAGCCTCCTGGGATTTTTAACAAAGAATCTTGCTCTGCTTTAATAGAACACATACATTATCCCAATAATCTCTTCTTAACTGTTACATTATCTTTTACATTGATCCACTGACATTGTAATGTCTACCTTTAGCTATCATACAACATGGGCTTACATGAATGTTTTGTTCTATAGTACCCATGTTAATTAGAACTTGAATTTGTGTGTAACCACTCTGTATTTTAGTGGGTGTCTAAATTTATCTTTCCTGGGTGGTAACTAAACTGGTACAATAGCTAGCTGCTCATTTGGTTTCTCGCTCATGTTTCAGAGTTGTTGGAGTACCTGACAGCTAGGGCTATAATTACAGGGGTTAGCAAGTCTTTTGCATTGAGGCATAGTAGTTTTTCTACAGTGCTGCATGCTGGGGGAAGTTATAAAAGCTCAGGGTGTGGTTTTGTGAGCTCTTTCTCCCCCCCCAGGCTTTGACCTTGGGAGAATGTGTTCGCTGTGTGTGCTGTTTAGGCCTGAGCCCTATGAGCCCAACACAGGTTTAGCTGAGCGGCCTTGCTAGGGGGGTGGAGTCTACATTCAGAAAATCCTTGTCCTGTCTTTAAGTACTGAAGTCTGGAAGCCTGGGTGCTACAGGAGACTTAACCCTAACCTTCTCTCCCTGTGATCTGGAGCAATACAACTTTAAAAATCCTCAAGTGCCTGGTGCCCTTCCTTGTCATGTAATGCTCTCTAGCATTACTTTAGGGTGGAACCATGGTTCCACCAGTGGCGGCCCGCCCATAGGGGGCGCCCGGGCGCCGCCCCCCCCCCCCCCCCCAGGTGTAAAAAAAAAAAGTTAAAAAAAAAAAAAAGTTAAAAAAAAAAAAAAAAAAAAAACGGGCCCTTTAAGACATTTAAAAAAAAAAATGTCATTTAACAATTTGACATAGTGTACTGTGGCGCCGGTCACAGTGCACTATGAGAAGCGCCACGTCAATGCAATCACAAGATTGCATCCATGGCGCTTCATTTGCGGGTTAAAAACCCGCCTTGCGGCGCACTGCAGAACGCCGACTGGCTTCCGCCCGTAAAATCACTGTGATTCTACGGGCGGGAGCATTGTCATTCTTAGACAGGCACGTCACTTCCGGCTTTCGGCTGCTTTACGAAACCCGGAAGTGACGTCGGCAGCTCCGTTCCTCAGCCCGAGCGGAGCTGCAAGACAGGCAGGAGGTGAGTCAAGTCACCGCATAAAGACCTTAGTTTCTACTTTGTTAAATGTTCATGCATTTAGCTGAATGAATGGAAAAAAAGCTTTCACACTTCAGCCAGAAAGGTTTCCCCAGGCCAGGCGACTTTTGCCGTGGCCAATCAGAGAATGAGCTCTGAAAGGGAAACTCCTCGCCAAATTTCTGAAAAAAAATTGGCGTGGGTTCCCCCTCCGAGAGCATACCAGGCCCTTAGGTCTGGTATGGATTCCAAGGGGAACCCCTATGCCGAAAAAACGGCGTGGGGGTCCCCCCCAGATCCACACCAGACCCTTATCCGAGCACGCTACCCGGCCGGCCAGGAAGGGGGGTGGGGACGAGCGGGCGCCCCCCCCCCTCCTGAGCCGTACCAGGCCGCGTGCCCTCAACATGGGGGGGTGCCTTGGGGGAGGGGGGGCGTGCGGCCCCCCCACCCCAAAGCACCTTGTCCCCATGTCGATGAGGACAAGGGCCTCTTCCCGACAACCCTGGCCGTTGGTTGTCGGGGTCTGCGGGCGGGGGACTTATCGGAATCCGGGAGCCCCCTTTAATAAGGGGGCCCCCGGATACCGGCCCCCCACCCTATGTGAATGAGTATGGGGTACAATGTACCCCTACCCATTCACCTGTGAAAAAAAGTACAAAAAAAAAACACAACACAGGGTTAAAATATTTTATTGCACAGCTCCGGGGGTCTTCCGTCTTCGGGGGTCTTCTCGCCGGACTCCTCCGCTATCTTCTTGTAGCTCTTTTGCTAGCGGAGGAGTCCGGCTTTCTTCCTCCCCGCCGGCCTCTTCTTCCGACTTCGGGGGTCTTGTCCCCCTCTTCGGTTCTTCTGCCGGGCCACCGCGCCTTCTTGTAGCTCTTTTACAGGCGGTGGCCCGGTCTTCTGTCGCCGCTGCCGCCGCCTTCCGTTCTTCTTCTTCTTCTTCTTCTTCTTGTTCTTCTTCTTCTTCTTCTTCTTCTCCTCCAGGAGATGTTGACTCAACGAGCTCTCCGGCCGCAATGCCAGAGCCGCGCTGTGCTGCCACTTATATAGTGACAATGGGCGGTGTCACATGGGTTGATGTCACATGGGTTGGTCACATGGGTTGATGTCACATGGCGACAGTCCATGTGACATCAACCCATGTGACATCAACCCATGTGACACCGCCCCATTGTCCCTATATAAGTAGCAGCGCAGCGCGTCCCTGGCATTCCGGCCAGGGAGATCGTCGAGGCAACATCTCCTGGAGAAGAAGGAGAGGAAGAAGAAGAAGAAGAAGAACGGGCGGCGGCGGCGGCGGCAGCAGAAGACCGGGCCACCGCCTCTAAAAGAGCTATAAGAAGGCGCGGTGGCCCGGCAGAAGAACCGAAGAGGGGGACAAGACCCCCGAAGTCGGGAGAAGAGGCCGGCGGCGAGGAAGAAAGCCGGACTCCTCCGCTAGCAAAAGAGCTACAAGAAGATAGCGGAGGAGTCCGGCGAGAAGACCCCCGAAGACGGAAGACCCCCGGAGCTGTGCAATAAAATATTTTAACCCTGTGTTGTGTTTTTTTTTTTGTACTTTTTTTCACAGGTGAATGGGTAGGGGTACATTGTACCCCATACTCATTCACATAGGGTGGGGGGCCGGTATCCGGGGCCCCCTTATTAAAGGGGGCTCCCGGATTCCGATAAGCCCCCCGCCCGCAGACCCCGACAACCAACGGCCAGGGTTGTCGGGAAGAGGCCCTTGTCCTCATCAACATGGGGACAAGGTGCTTTGGGGTGGGGGGGCCGCACGCCCCCCCTCCCCCAAGGCACCCCCCCATGTTGAGGGCACGCGGCCTGGTACGGCTCAGGAGGGGGGGGGGCGCCCGCTCGTCCCCACCCCCTTTCCTGGCCGGCCGGGTAGCGTGCTCGGATAAGGGTCTGGTGTGGATCTGGGGGGGACCCCCACGCCGTTTTTTCGGCGTAGGGGGTTCCCCTTGGAATCCATACCAGACCTAAGGGCCTGGTATGCTCTCAGAGGGGGAACCCACGTCAATTTTTTTTTCCGATTACATAAGGGGCGTGTTTTATGAGAAGTGGGAGGGGGCCAAAATGGTGGGCGGGGTCGTGATGGGCGGGGTCTGGCGCCCCCCCATCCAAAAACTTCACCAGCCGCCACTGGGTTCCACCCTAAAGTAATGCTAGCCTTCACCTTGCTGAAGGTGAGTCCACTTTTTCGCTCCCCATGCAAGTAATCAGTTTTTATTTGAAATTAAGAATAGTACACTTGTCATGAGAGAAATATGGGGGTGCCAGTGCAGACATTGTTCTAAAATTGCTAACTCCTTGCCTGCTTCTGATGCTGAACTGCTGGCTAATTTTTTGAAACATGGATCAGAAAAGTCAGAGTAAAACAGAAGTCATTATCTGCATACTTCTTACAGGTCAGTGTTAAAATGGGAAGGTCAGTGGGATAGACAGAAGGAAAGGTCCACAATGGTAGTTTTTTATTTATGTGTTATGAAAAAGGAACATGAAAAAGCACACAGAAATGAATGAATAATGGTGCTTCATGGTACATCCCACTTACACTACATACCTGTCATGCAAATCTCCTTCAAGCAATACATTAGTAATATCCTCATCATTTTCTGAGAGGTATATGTACACTAGTTCACACCGTCAAATATTTGATATACTTTAAATAAATAAGCAAATTATAACATAGCTTCTGGAATAAATATAAAATATATTTTTTCTATATTTTCTATGTGGGTTTCCAGTTTGCTAATCAATACAATTGAAAGCAAGCAGTGTATATATTTGTAATAAAATTAAGGTTAAAACAATACAGTTTATAGATATACTATCAGGTGTAGTTGAGAAAAAAACTCAGTAATGGTGCCAGTAATGTGAGGGGGGATTTAAAAATGGGGGATCTCTTAGGGCTTGTTTATACTTGAGGCTATAGACATAGGTGTTCCAGGCATTTTACCCCCCCTCCTCCTTTTTAATATAAAATTGCCACCGGAAAGGGGTTGTAAATATGGCTCAACTGAGGCAAATATATTATATGCCATGTTGTATTTGAAATACTGCAACCCAACAAGACTCATTCACGTGAATGAGGCCATGCCACAACTGCCACAGGTGTAAACAAATCTTTATACACAATTTCACGTTCAAAGTGGACACAGTTTTACCTCATTTCACACTTTAGTAATTCAGGTCCATCAATTACGTGTAAATCAGTTCAGCTAGAATAGACAGTGGGCACTGATGTTGTACATTTCTGTACAGTCTTTTTTAGATTTACCAACAGCTCTCTAGTTTACAGGTTTGCCTAGGCAATTCTAATCCAACAAGACAGCTTTAGGATGACCACCTACTGTATTTTATAATCTGTAAGACAAAGGGTTCCTCCCAAGACCCTTAGGGCAGCAAAACCTGTGCTTTCCTTTAAATCACCAAGACCCTGTAATATATCCATTTCCATTACTCTACCCTCGAGCGCAGGAGAACACTTTTGTACTGTCTATATATTATAATCTGCCTGTGCTATCTCATTTATCTAAATGAGTATATTTATATTGAATGGGCTGTCACGCACACTGCAACTCAAAGAAGCTGCTCTTACAGGTGTTTGAGCTGTTTTTAGCTTTTACTTTTTTACACCTGTTAACCCCCCTGGCAATATTCCCGAGTCTGGCTCGGGCAGAAAATTTAGTACCATTAGCTGTAACCCCGAGCCAGACTTGGGACCGCATTGCTGGATCCAGGAAGAGCTTACTTACCTTGTCTCCTGGATCCAGCAATGTCCCCCCGCTGTACGAGCGAGCCGTCCTCCGCTCGATCTATCACATCACCAGGCTCCGTTCCCTGTGAGCGTTGCGACACACAGGGACGGAGAACGGCGCCAAATTCAAAACGTAAAACACACACATTACATACAGTATAATGTAATCTTACAGATTACATTGCTGTATGTAATTATTTCACACGCCAAATTGTCATGCAAAATAATTGTACCGCTTTCAGCACCTAAAATCTTAAATAATCATACCACCAGGGAGGTTAATTCCCTCCATGGTAGCCTATGTGTCCATGCACACTATAGGCGTTTTCAGGAGTTTAGTGGCAGGGGAGTTTACCCCTTGAAAATGTACTTGAAAATGAAAACAAGTGGAGTCCCCACAGCTAAGGGCTGGCAAGCTGCAATCTGACTGGTGCTTAACTCTACAAACAACAATACAGTACAAAGGCCCTTCTGATTGGATAAAAAAATGATTTATAGTTTAGATATGCCCTAATATTGCATAGTTTTATTACATTTTAGGCTTCAGACACACTCACATCTGACTGTACAATATACCTGGATGTTAATATTTATAGGTAAAGTTTATCCCGGGACTATCCAATTGCCTCTTAGGGGATGGGGAAGGAATTTGCTGGAGCAAATTGGATAAAGCTTTATTTGGTTGTTTTTGCCTTCCTCCGGATCAACTGTGTGTATAGGATATATATTTCCCTTCCCTTCTGTTGGTTGAACTGGATAGACTTGTGTCTTTTTTTCAACTATGTACAATATACAGTGCGCGTTTTTCACTATATGTGCAATAGCAAATGCTCCAAAGTCATATACAATGTATAAAATAATCACAAGACTATCCATTTTATAATTTAATACTGTGGAAACATTACCTTTTTTTGCAATTTGCATGCAGCTGTTTTAAAAAAAAAACCAAAAAAATAAATGATACAAATTTAGATTTGTTATAGCCAGTGTTTAGTAGTATATAGGACTTCTCTAAATTCAAATAAGTTTTGATGATGCAATTAGCACAAAGATAACATTTTAGGCAGTCCTAGAAAATTGCTCAGGTTTCTTGCATTAAGTCTGATATGGTGAGATACATGTCTTGTCCATCACAAAGGGTTGATTGGGTGTGGACTTCAAAGTCTACGTATAGACAAAATGATATCGCAGGGAAGGGTTAGAACCCCTGTCAGGTATTTGTTCTCTCTAATTGTACTGTTGCATTTCTTGTTGTGTCTTTGATAGGAAGTTAAGAGAAATGCCCCCAAAGGGAAAAAATGTAAATCCATTCTTAATTAAAAAATGTTTGCTGTACTTGAACTTTAATGTTACTTAAAGTGGAAGAAAAGCCTAAGTCCAATTACCCATTTAAAAATGTCCACTCCCCTCCCTCCTATCTATCCTGCCTAATCTGTATGAAAACGATCTGTGCACTTACCTATTGTTATTTCACTCTGGCCTGGTCACATGATTCTGCAGCTCTGGCTCTACTCTATAAGCGAGTAGTTGCTCCAGGGGAGAGGTAGGAGTGCAGTTAAAGGATGGGCTATGGGAGCCTTTGAGTGACGTCATAGCTCCTGGAATTCTGATTGTCAAGTGCTCCTAGAGCCAGAACAGGATCACATGACTGAAGCAGATAAAAAAAAAAAAAGTTAAGTATACAGATAATTTTCTTATACAGGTTAGGGAGGATAAGAAGGAGGAGGGGGGAGGGAATATCTTTAAGAAGAGTTAGATTTAGGCTTTTCTTCCACTATAAAACTAAACTCCAGTCAGATATATGTCAAATTAATGCAACTGTATTAATTAGGATAAAAGCGCTGTAATTACCTGAGTTTGACCTGGTATCAGCTTCTTGCAATCCTTGTCCAAAAGAATGTATATTGCCATCGCAAGCCACGCATTAGACTTCAACTTCTTCATCTTGCGAAGTGTAGGGGTGGGGTTGGCCTCCCGGACATGAAAGCCTATTACAGGGCGGTTCACCTCACCAGGTTAGTGGACTGGCACTGCCACGCAGAGTCAAAGCACTGGGTGGCCATGGAAATGGAGGACTCCGGGGACACGGCCAAGAGCTGGCCCTGGATCTCTACACCTCTGCTGAGGGACTTCGCGGACCATCCAACACTAGGCAGCACTCTATTAGTGGCTAGAGACGCCTTTCTTCATTCTCTGGTGGCTCCACTACCCTCCCCTATGGTACCGGTTCGGGGTAATCCAGAATTTACACCTGGCCTTCAGAACCTTCACCTTAAGCGTCTGGCGGCAGGCACTAGGCATCGCTTGTGTGACTTCCTGGGGCCTAACGGCCAACTCTCCTCTGAAGCGGGGATGTCTACTACGGACCCCCTCTGGACTTCTGGAGTGGCCTGCAGCTTCGCAACTTTTTGCACAGTTGCTTACAAAACCCGACATCTCCCACCAACTTACTGAACTAGAACTCATCTGTCATCACGGGAAACCAGTGTGTCACTGTCTACTCTTCCCTGACTCGACCAGTGGAAGGGCTTATTCCCCCATTCCTCTCTAAGTGGGAAGCAGAACTCAGCACTTAATTCACTGACTCCCAGAGGAAGAAGATCCTACACTTTGCTCAGAAATCCTCTATAGCCACCAGAGTCCAAGAGACCTGCTACAAAATTACGACTCATTGGTATAGAGTACCCACCACTCTACACCATTTCTTCCCACGGGTCTCTAGCCATTGTTGGCGATGTGGCACTGCAGAAGGGACGATGCTACACATCTTTTGGGCTTGTCCCAAACTCTCCCCCTTCTGGCTCGAGGTGACCCACACTATCAGACACTTGAATAATGTGTCTCTAGAGGGGAACCCTGCAGCCTGTTTGCTTCACCTTTCAGAATGACCCATCAAGAAATACAAGGCCTCTCTCACCATTCAGCTACTGAACGCTGCTAAGGCATGTATACCCCTCTGTTGGAGATCGGAGAACCCGCTGGCAAAGTCACAGTTTTTTTTTTAAAGTGAACGAACTGAGAGACATGGAGGATGCCACATTGCACAATAGAGAGGAGACCTTTTTGGAGACCTGGAGACTCTGGCAACATTTAATATACACGGACGGATGCCTATCTCCAAGAGGTTGCACAGTCTGGCTGACCCAATGTGCTTGCCCCACTCCCTAGTCAGGGGGCACCACACTACCCTACCCTACCCTACTTTACCCCTCCTCCATTTTCTGCTACTTGCGCTCCACCTCGCTTTCCCTTCCCCTCCCCCTTCAATCCCTCGCTTCCCCCTTTTCTTTTACCGGTCCTTACCCCCTTTCCCCTCTTTCTTACCCTTTATCCCTCCCCTTTCCCCTTAATACACACCCCTTTCCCACAACTCTTACCCACTCATGGGCTCTTTGATCAGATCCTGTGAACATCTTGATGTGCATTACTTTCTCATGTGTCCCATGTCTGGGCTTACCTGACCCATGGGTTGCTTAGCTTCCCACACAACTATAAAATGTATGGAATGTTGCAGTGTGCATCATTACCGGTTATAGGTCATGCAAGTAACTATCGGAATGCCTCCCCTTTCTCGCCCACCGCTATTATACCTATGCATCTACATTGATTGTTAAACACACTTTGTATGAAAATAAAGAATTACAAAAAAATAAGAATGTATATATTGGGGGAAAAGCAGCACATGTTACCAATCAGTTGTGCCCCAGTGCAAGGAGCATGATAGGAAGAGGGAAGACATCAGTCTGCTGATTCTCCTTTTCTGTCTAATCAGAGAGTGGGGGATCAGCAAGACCTGTAAGACCTACTGAGCTGAAGCAAAGTAAAATCAGGTCTGTTGCCCTGCCAGACAGGGATGTGCTGTGTTATGGAGATGTGTAAATATCAGACCTGAACTTACAGAAATACAAACATTTAGGCTGGTGAACCAGTTCTCACATAAGTATCTCATGTGAATATTTATCTGTTGCCCTGGAGTTGAGTTTTACGAGAATACTGGGCTAATCATATATCATATTATAATGGGCAAACTTCCCCACTTTCATGAAGTTAGTTAAGAGCCCTGCAATGTTTATACTCAATCTAGAGAGTATTTTTTTCACATTCAAGTATCACCTTAAATAGAAAACAGTATGACAATATTTTTCATAGTCTAGTCAGGTGACTTCTTTTACGTAACAAAGATAGCTTCACCTACATGTTTTTTGGCAATATGCTGAAAAAGCCAATATGAATGCATGCATTTTTTACTGCTTGAGTGCACAATGATATGCACACTTTGCCTGATTGTATTTCTGCTTTGCTGTGCACATCGAAAACACAGCAGACTTATTTAATTTAACAATGTCAAAACATAGGTTTCCATTTACACTTTTCATGCAGCACGTTGGATAGCTTAGTGAAGTCCCAGAGTTGCCTCAGGAAAAAGGATCATGTCCATGGATTTTGCTTCTAATTAAGATAGGCTGAAGAGTTAAAGTGAACCTCTCATTAAAATTCACACTGTATAAGTTTATTAAGTGCATGTCAGCATTACCAAATCACATTATCATTCTGATTTAAAAAGTGCACTTTTCTAGCTGTAAATAAACTGCTGCTTCCAGTCTAAGCGTGTTTTCTAGCTACCAGCCAGCACTGCAGAAAAGACAGTGTTTTTTTAATCAGCATAAAGGCTACCACTATGAATATACAGTAGTTAATTATAAATCATTGTGATAGGGAGGATGTTTAGCTCTCATGGTAGATGTGTCCGTACAGTGAGTCCACGTCAGGCAGGAACTGTAGTTAAGGGCCTGGTAGCCTGCTTTAATTTAAACAATAAAGCCTTTACAAGATTTGTCACACAAGAGCTTCATCTTCACAAAACAACAACAGTTAACCAAAAATTCTTGCCCACCTGGCTACATTTAGTAGCTCCTCCTCTATTAGCAGTGCTTTCCCTGACCTTGGGCTCCTCAGACTCTGCACTTGCAGCACCTTATTGCTCAGACCCCACTCCTGGTCTCACTAGATAGGGTACTACACAGGAACACAGGACTCCCTCCAGCCTTTTCTGTCGACTAGCTAGTCACCTTAGCTTTTCTGGTCTCTCCAGACCCAAGTAACTGTTGACGTTCCCAGTGCTAAGAAGTCCCCTCAACATAGGGTTATGTCTCCATAGCAGGCCACCTCTCCTGGCTGGAGCACACCAATATCTTCACACACAGCCTCTGTCTCCAAATGGCAGCAACTGCCCTGAGCTCTCACCTGGCAATAATATAAGGGCTGTGCACCTGGACACTCACCCTGCTGGTTTTCCACAAAACCCGGACACTGGGTTGGAGATTCCTCCCTCCCAAGGTGCTTTGAAATCTTCAGACTATGGACTATCTGGAAATACCAAAAGCAGTTTTCTGCGCTCAAAATTAATATTCCCTAGTCCTGCACTCAGCAAACGTGCAAACCCTGTGTCCTTTTCCTTATAATTTACATGGTGGCAGGGTCTCACACTGTCACACCATACAGTGAAGATTTTTCATACATTAACACGTTTTATAAATATCAAACTGATATATTTTGCACATACCATATATACACTATATTACCATATATACAGTATATTAATAGTTTAAAAGACTATATCTTTTTTAGTCAGAATTTAGTCAGAATGCTTTGGTTAACCTGACCAAAACTCTATGACTAACTATGATGCCTAAAAATGTTTTATACTTTTTTTTAAGGCATGTAAGGCTTTTATACAGTGTCCTGTTTCTTTTTTTTATTGTATCTGACAATTACAGTATTAAACAGAAGCACAATGCCCTCTTAATGCTACAGAGCATCTGCTATGCCATTTTGTAAATTTGTGACAAAGGAAGTCTTAATTTTGGATATGTGGTTACTGTGTTATAGCTGATAAGTGACTTGACTAGGAATGGCTCTGACTGCTCCCTGATAATTAGTGGGGACCTGAGCTACCAGTGAATTGTCAGGTGTGAGTTCTCAACTGAAAGATATTAGTGTATTCTAAACACATGACATCACGATAGCAGAATGTTCATATAGGGTTTGCAGGATATAAAGGGGTTAATGAATGTAAGCAAATATTCAAAAAAGGCATGTGTTGCCCTTAGTAATCAGTTATGTTCCTGCTACTATTTATCTGACCCTAACTGGACAAGTGGTATTTATGAGTAACTTTTATTTCTCATTTTATGTTTTTCAGCTTTATTGTTTCTATAATGTCTTCACAATAATAAGAAAATAGTGTTAATCATAATGTAATCAATCAAAGGGTAATAAAAATGTCTAAGGTCTCCCTCACATGGGTAGAGGGGAGAGATGTAAAAACAGGTGGTTGAGTTACAGTTTCACCGCCCCATGTTGACACTTGCCATTGCCTGTCAAACTCAGCCAAAGGGGCCACACCGTAACTGCGAACCAAACATAGTTACATACTGTAGTTGGTAAGTTTGAATAAGGACACCAGTCAATGCAGTTCAAGCTGGGTATGTAACTCCAAATGAAAGGCGAGACTGCATACCATTAACCTCCCTTGCGTTAATCCCGATTTTGGCTCGGGGTGAATCTTCATTACCAAAAGTGATAACCCTGAGCCACACTTGGGAATGCATCACAGGATCCAGGCAAAGTTACTTACCTTGCCTGCAGGATCCTGCAATGTCCCCCTGCTGTGTCCGCGGGCTGTGTACTTCGCTCAATGTACTGTGTGACGGGCTTGGTTCCCTGCGAGCGTCGTAATGCATGGGCCGGAGCCCGGCGGAAAATTCAAAATATTGAAAAAAAATGTAACACATTCAGTGCACTGTAATCTGTAAGATCACATTACTGTATCAAATCAATTCACATCCCTTTTGTCCCTAGTGCTTTGTCCAGTGCCCTGCATGCAGTTTTATATTATATATATTTACTGTTCTTTCTGCCTGGAATCTTGAGATTGTCCATGGCAACCAAAAAGTGTCCCTTTACGTCAAAAGTGGTTTTAGATCAGCTAGAAAACAGTGATAGTAAAATAGCACAGTAGCTATGAGTAAACACCCGACCTTGGAATAAAACATGTAAGCTGATACCTGTAGTTCACTTTTGTATCTGGCACTTGAATAAAGAAATTGCAAGGGAGTGCGGCTGTCCAGCCTTCTTTTCTTCTAAGTATCTGTTTGCATACAGGGCTCACACCCTCCACGTGGGGTAGAGGCTTTTTGGAGCAGCAGGAGAAACTGCCTTAGAGGGATGTACATGTACAGTAAAATAGAACACTTGCAGAATTGAGCGATAATGATTTGTGTAGAAATTCATCATCAAACATTGAAAGTGACGACAGTGACAATTCTGCAACTGAGCAAATTTCTGTTTTTGATTTGATTACATTATTGAATAAAATGTATTATTATATTATTATTTGTTATAATTATTTGTAGTTATTTATTATATTATAATTTATGATTTTGTGTTTGAAACTTTATCATACCCGGAATGTCTACTAGATTCTTATTGGGACAGATTTAGCTGTGGAATTCTTAAGAATTACGGGCCTACAATATAAAACTAATGGTAAAACGAATGTACAGCTTTGAGCTTCAAAAATCTGACAAATACCGCCAGGGAGGTTATTGGGCACCACAGTGACAAAATACAAAGATTGGCTTTAGCTCAATCTTTTTCTATCAAACACACCCCTCTATTGTGTTTCATCCAATAGGGCTTAATAATAGAGGAAGGTGTGACTCAGTCTTCATTTAATGTTCCACTACTGAGTCATGCTGTAGTAGCAAACCAACACCTGAGAGTTTATTTTAATGGTGCTTTTCTAATCAGCTTTTGAAAAGTGTGTGTGTCTACTGTTTTCCACATCCCTGTGCATTGTGCTCACTAATGCCGCGTATACACAATCAAACATTCGGGTGGAAAAGTCCGGCAAACTCAAGTCCGCCGGACAATCCCCCCGTGTGTAGCCTCCGGCGGACTTTTTTTACCCGAAAGTACGGCGGACTTAGAAAGTATTTTTGCACTCCAATCTTCCCGCCGGACTTGCATTTCGGCGGACAATCTGGCCGTTGGTATGCCAGTCCGCTGTCCTCTGGGACTGTGACACCATAATGGGCAGGGACATCATCCGGCGATGCCCCTATATAAGTCGCTGCGCGTCGCGTCTGTGCCACTGTGAGCGGAGGATACGACGAGGCAGCATCTGAAGAGAAGAACAGAAGGCTGCAACAGCGGTGACAGAAGACTGGGCCACCACCTGTAAAAGAGCTAGAAGAAGGCGCAGTGGCCCGGCAAGAAGAACTGAAGAGGGGGACAAGACCCCTGAAGAGGGGGACAAGACCCCTGAAGTCGGAAGAAGAGGGCGGCGGTGAGGAAGAAAGCCGGGCTCCTCCGCTAGTAAAAGAGCTAGAAGAAGATAGCGGAGGAGTCCGGCGAGAAGACCCCCGAAGACGGAAGACCCCCGGAGCTGTGCAATAAACTATTTTAACCCTTGTGTGTTGTGTTTTTTTTTACTTTTTTTACAGGTGAATGGGTAGGGGTACATTGTACCCCATACTCATTCACATAGGGTGGGGGCCGGGATCCGGGGGCCCCCTTATTAAAGGGGGCTCCCGGATTCCGATAAGCCCCCCCGCCCACAGACTCTGACAACCAATGGCCAGGGTTGTCGGGAAGAGGCCCTTGTCCTCATCAACATGGGGACAAGGCACCCCCCATGTTGAGGGCACGTTGCCTGGTACGGCTCAGGAGGGGGGGCGCTCGCTCGTCCCCCCCCTTTCCTGGCCGGCCGGGTAGCGTGCTCGGACAAGGGTCTGATGTGGACCTGGGGGGGACCCCCACGCCGATTTTTTTTCAGCGTTGGGGTTCCCCTTTAAGTCCATACCAGGTGGCGGGGCCAGCGACGTCTCCTTCGCGGGCCCCGCCTACCTGGAGACCTGCTCAAAATGAGCGAACTTTCCTCCGCGTGTGTGGGCGAGTCCATTCATTTCAAAAGTTCGGGCGGATAGTCCGGCGGACTTAGTATGCCGTATTAGTCTGCTGAAAAAGTGCCGTGTGTGGGCAAGTAGCCCGTTCGGAAAGTCCGGCGGGAAGTCCACCAGGCTAAGTCCGCCGGATAGTCGGCTACGTGTGTACGCGGGATAAGGCCTCATGTACACTGCTGCTGGTAAACGGATGTTTAGGAGCAGTTTTTTTCAGCTGCCCTTGAACTCTCTCTGTGTTATCTTATCAGTACATGTGCACAGCAGAGTTGTTAACATTTTTGACTATTTGGCAGAAAAAAAAAACGCTTCTAAACACGGCACGTAAACGCGGCAAAATGGACGTTTTTAAACGTCAGTTACTATCTGTCAAGTTAAATCATTCAGGAGAGGTTTTAAAACCTCCCGTGTACATTAAGCCTAAACACAACTAAAAGTTTTTCAAACTTGTCTAAACTCCCTGCTGACACCACAACTCTAGACCATTTAGAAAATATGCCATTCATCACCACCCTCTGGACTCACTCCTGCAACCAGTCCTCTATCCAGGTACAATAATATTAAAGCCAAAGAACTTTGTAGATTGTTTGTGGGGTACTATATGAAATACCTTAGCGGAATCTAGATACAATACATCCACAGGACTTCCTTTTTCCAAATTACAACTTACCTCCTCATGGAAGTTAAAAGGTTGGTCTGGCATGAATGGTTCTCAATAAGTCTATGATGTTGGTTACCACAAGTGAAACTATTTTCATCAGAAAATTTTTGGATATGGTCCCTTATCATTCCTTCAAATAGTTTACATACTACTTCTGTTAGACTAACTGGTCTGTAGTTTCTATATCTCAGTCCTTTTTTGAATATTGACACCACATTTGCTTTTCATAAATTTACTAGTACAATTCCAGTCTTAAAGGGGTTGTAAAGCTAAATTTTTTTTATCAATATCTGATCTATATGCAGCATAGATCAGGAATATAGCTGTTATTTCTACAGAAATGTTCGATTTACCTGTTATATGCATATGCTTTTTCTGAAATTCTTCCTTTAGTGTATCTATGATCTCCTCAGCTTCCGTTTTTTAGAGCGTGCTCCGTGCAGCAACGTCGCATCTTCAAACAAACTGCAATTCCCTTGATGCTTAGTGGTATCACGCATGCGCAGTGCCACTTTTTCGCTGTGCCAAAGAATGAGAACGAGCCTTGTTTTCATTTATCACCGCCCAGCAGCTATGCCCCTTCCCTCCTCCCCAGCATGCCATACTCTGAATAAACATAAAGGGGCGGAGTAAAAGCTGTGCTACTAAGATCATCATTCTGATTGCAATAACATGGCATGGGAGGCGGAGCTATAGCGTCTTAGATACATCCGTGGTTCCCCTGCCTCCCGTGCCTGTGAACATACACAGCGTCTCCCCGCAGGGATGTAATCCCAAGGGAGGAGGCAAGCACGCTGACTAACTCCCAGCCAGAATGGCTCAGATGATGGGGGCACGATGACAGAGGAGCAACAGGAAGTGATAAATTCAGACAAAGAAAAAATACATTTAGAAGGGAAATCGAAGGAAAAGGTAAGTGAACCAACAATGCACTAGCTTAAAGGAACCTAATTAGAAAATAAAAAAACAAACCTTTACAACCCCTTCAAAAAAGCTTGACCTGTGGCCGCAGTGCGTTAATCCTATTATAGATGGCTGTTCAGCAAAAAAAAAGAAAATAAGACATTCAGGAGGTGTCAGGATCACTTATGGACTGCTTAGCCTCACTCAGAAAATGGTCTAGTGTGAACTCAGTCGAACAGAAATTTGTATTGAATCTAGTTTAAGCTATAGTTACATAGTTACATAATAGATGAGGTTTAAAAAAGACACAAGTTCATCAAGTCCAACCTATGTGTATGATTACATGTCAGTATTAGCATGTATATCCCTGTATGTTGAGCTTGTTCAGGTGCTTATCTAATAGTTTTTTGAAACTATCAATGCTCCACACTGAAACCACCGCCTGTGAAAGGGAATTTCACATCCTTGCTGCTCTTACAGTAAAGAACCCTCTATACAGTTTAAGGTTAAACCACTTTTCTTCTCATTTTAATGAGTGGCCAAGTGTCTTATTAAACTCCCTTCCACAGAGCAGCAGCTGCTTGACTATTGCTGAGGCTATCATCTTCTAGGACCCCCAGGTCCTTTTGTATCCTTAATTCCCCCAGAGGTTCTCCCCCCAGCGAGTAGATTGCATTCATATTTTTGCCAACCCAAATGGATTATTTTAAATTTTTCCACATTAAACCTCATTTGCCATGTAGTTACCCACATCACTAATTTGTTCAGGTCTTCTTGCAAGGTTTCCACATCCTGCGGAGAAGTTATTGCTCTGCTTAGTATCGTCCGGAAATACAGAGATTGAACTGTTTACCCCATCCTCCAGGTAATTTATGAACAAATTAAATAGGATTGATCTCAGCACAGAACCCTAGGGGACCCCACTTTCCACCCCTGACCATTCCAAGTACTCCCCATTTATCACCACCCTCTGAGCTCAAACTTTTAGCCAGTGTTCAATCCATGTACTCACCCTATGGTCCATACCAACGAACAGTACTTTGTACAGTAAACGTTTTGCTTTTGCAAAATCCAGATACACCACATATACAGGCCTTCCTTTATCTAGATGGCAGCCCACCTCCTCATAGAATGTTAATAGATTGGTTTGGCAAGAGTGATTCTTCATGAATCCATGCTGATTACTGCTAATGATACCATTTTCATTACTACAATCTCGTATATATTCCCTTATCATCACCTCCAAGAGCTTGCATACTATTAATGTTAGGCTAACTGGTCTGTACTTCCCAGGGATGTATTGTGGCCCTTTTTTAAACATTTGTCCTATATTGGCTTTTCTACAATCAGCTGGTACCATTTCAGTCAGTAGAGTTTCAGAAAAAATTAGGAACAATGGTCTGGAAATTACTTGACTCAGTTCCCTAAGGACCCTCGGTGCAAGCCATCTAGTCCTGGTGACTTATTAATGTACGTTTTCCAAGTCTATCTCTAATTCTGTGTCCTGTTAGCCATGAGGGTGCTTCCTGTGATGTGTCATGAGGATAAACACTGCAGTTTTTGTTACTGAAGCCCCCCGATTCTCTTGTGAAGACTAACAAGAAGAATACATTCAATACATTCACCATCTCCCCATCCTTTGTAACCAAATTTCCTTCATCATTCTTTATGGGGCCAATATGGTCTGTCCTCCCTTTTTTATTATTTACTTTTTTTTTCTCCTCCGCTATGTGTCTTTCGTGTTCTATCTTAGCCACCCTAATTGCACCCTTACATTTCTTGTTGCATTCTTTGTAAATTCTGAATGCTGATTATCCCTCTTGTATTTTTTGAAGGCCTTCTCCTTTGCTTTTATATGCATTTTTACATTGGAGTTAAGCCATACAGGACTTTTGTTTGCTCTTTTAAATTTATTTCACAAAGGGATGTACTGGCCCATGCCCTTATTTAATATGCTCTTAAAGCAAACCCATATCTCCTCTGTGTTCTTTGTTCCTAAGATTTTATCCCAATTTATATCTTCTAGCAAGGTTTATAGTTTAGGGAAGTTGGCTCTTTTGAAATTCAGTGTCTTTGTATTCATCTTACGTTTCCTATTTGTGTGATTTATACTGAAGCTAATTGCCCTGTGATCGCTGTTTCTTAAATTTCCCCTTATTTCCACATCAGGTCTGTATTGTTGGTCACCTCACTCATGAAGCCTACATGCCTTCTCGGGGCATACCAGGCCCTTAGGTCCGGCAGGGATTTTAAGGGGAATCTCCTTCGCCGAAGCAAAATCCATACCAGACCCCTATCCGAGCATGCAGCCCGGCCAGCCAGGAAAGGGGTTGGGGACGAGCGAGCGCCCCCCCCCCCTCCTGAGCCGTACCAGGCCGCGAGCCCTCAAAATTGGGGGTGCCAAAGCACCTTGTCCCCATGTTGATGAGGACAAGGGCCTCTTCCCAACAACCCTGGCCGTTGGTTGTCGGGGTCTGCGGGCGGGGGGCTTATCGGAATCCGGGAGCCCCCTTTAATAAGGGGGCCCCGGATACGGCCCCCCACCCTATGTGAATGAGCATGGGGTACAATGAACCCCTACCCATTCACCTGTGAAAAAAAGTACAAAAAAAACAACAACACAGGGTTAAAATAGTTTATTGCACAGCTTCGGGGGTCTTCCGCCTTTGGGGGTCTTCTCGCCGGACTCCTCCGCTATCTTCTGCTAGCTCTTTTACTAGCGGAGGAGCGGCCTCTTCTTCCGACTTCAGGGGTCTTGTCCCCCTCTTCGGTTCTTCTGCCAGGCCACCGCGCCTTCTTCTAGCTCTTTTACAGGCGGTGGCCCGGTCTTCTGTCACCGCCGCCTCCGCCTTCTGTTCTTCTTCTTCTTCTTCTTCTTCTTCTCCTTCTTCTTCTTCTGGAGATGTTGACTTGACGCTCTCTCCGGCCGCAATGCCAGGGACGCGTTGTGCGGCGACTTATATAGGGACAAGAGGCGGGGCCGCCGGTTGATGTCACATGGGTTGATGTCACATGGTGACAGTCCCAGCATCCTCCGGGACTGTGACATCGCAAGGGGGCGGGGTCACCATGTGACATCAACCCATGTGACATCAACCGGCGACCCCACCCCTTATCCCTATATAAGTCGCCACGCAGCATGTCCCTGGCATTGCGGCCGGAGAGAGCGTTGAGTCAACATCTTCAGAAGAAGTAGAAGGAGAAGAAGAAGAAGAACGGAAGGCAGCGGCGGCGACAGAAGACATGTTGAGGGCATGTGGCCTGGTGCGGCTCAGGAGGGGGGGGGGCGCTCGCTCGTCCCCAACTCCTTTCCTGGCCGGCCAGGCTGCGTGCTCGGATAGGGGTCTGGTATGGATTTTGGGGGGGACCCCACGCCGTTTTTTTCGGCGAAGGGGATTCCCCTTAAAATCCCTGCTGGATCTAAGGGCTTGGTATGCCTCCCAAGGGGGAACCCATTCCTGTTTTTTTTTACAAGTGGGTGGAGTTCTCCCTTAGGATTCATACCAAACACAGTGCCTGGTATTGGCGGGAATCCAATTTGGATCCCCGTGCCAGTGTCAACCCGGCCAGCGATGCTTGTCGCTTATCGGGAAAGGAAAATAAACATTTTTCCTTTCCCGATGCGAGCCAGCTCGGCGCTGGCTCCCGCGACGGGGCTCGTGGGGTGTCAATCTCGCCACTAGAAGTGGCGAGATTGACACAGTATCGTGTTCACCTACTGTAGGAATTTGATCTGAGCATGCGTGGCACTTTGTCCGATCGGAATTCTCTACACATGATCGGAGTATGTCCGATCGGACCAGTTTGTCGGAAAATATTTCCAGCAAGTTGGAAAATTTGGTCCGATGGATATTCCGATGGAAACAGTCCGATGCATACCACACACAGTTGGATTATCCGACAAAACGGTCCGATAGGACACATTCCGACGGATTCTCCGACCGTGTGTACAAGGGCTTAGACAAATGCGCGGTTCCTTCTGCCCAGTCTATATTTGGATAATTAAAATCCTCCATTATGATCACACTTTCCATCCTTGCTGCTAATTCAAATTGTAATAGGAGGTCCGTCTTCCCCTCCTCCCTCAGGTTAGGGGGCCTATAGCATACTCCCAGTATTATTTTCCACTGAGTTTCATCCCTTTGACGCTCTACCCATAAGAATTTCACCTCCTCCCTAGCTCCCTTAGTGATGCCATCTCTCACATTCACTTGTACATTATTCTTGATAAACAGACATACCCCTCTCCCTTTTTTAACCTCTCTATCCCTACAATAAAGTGAATACCCTTGAATGGTTGCCAGCCAATCATGTCAGATGTCGAACCAAGTCTGTGAGATTACCACAAAATCTAAATCCTCCTCATTCAACAGTATCTCTAGTTCTCCCATCTTGTCGGCCAAGCTCCTGGCATTGGTGAACATGCCACGTAGTTTAGACAGGTTGCATACTGTCCTCTTATTGGGTGTTCCAAAATTACAAATAGGACTTGTTACTATTCTTACCTTTGGTTTATGTGCTTTAGTCAACCTACCACTAATGTTTTGTTGGTATTGACACAATTTAAAATGCATATTGGGGGGTTAGTTTTAAAATGTACCTGAAAAAAATGAGCAATGAAAAAAGTTCAGGTGACTGAAGGGCCTGAACCAGATAGTTTATACTCAAAAGTTAGGAGCTACTTAGGAACAGCGATAGGTGTCCTCCCCCAGGCAATCCTATCCCCCCAAAGTTAGAAACACACTAAGGGAAGACATTTAACCCCTTGCTCGTCCCCTACCGTTAACCCCGTCCCTGCCAGTGACATTTATACAGTAATCAGTGGCTTTTGTTAGCTCTGATCACTGTATAAATGCCAATGGTCCCAAAATAGTGTCAAAAGTGCCTGATCTGTCCGCCGCAATGTCGCAGTCCATTACTACTAAAAAAATACTAAAAAAAATGCCATAAATATTTCCCCTATTTTGTAGATGCTATAACTTTTGCCCAAACCAGTAACAAAAATATGTAGAACACATATCGGTCTAAACTGAGGAAGACATTTGTTTTTTTTTATATAGTTTTTGGGGATATTTATTTTAGCAAACAGTAAAAAATATAGCTTTTTTTTGAAAATTGGCAGGCTTTTTTTGTTATTGGGCAAAAAATAAAAACTGCCGAGGTGATCAAATACCACCAAAAGAAAGCTCTGTTTGTGGGGAAAAAAAAGACATAAATCTTGTTTGGGTCCAACAGCGCATGACCACGCAATTGTCAGTTAAGCACTTGACGTCCGCGCTATAGCCAGATGGCAGCTACAGCATGGACCTAAATTTCCGGGAGGCTGTCATATGACAGCCTCCCCTTTGCATGCTCCCCAAACAACCTGCAGGGGGCACGCACTGTGGTCACGAGTCACCAAGACTCGGGTGATCACAGTTCCGAGTAAAGGGCTGGTCCCGGCTCCTTACCACGTGATCAGCTGTCAGCCAATAACAGGTGATCATGTGTGTAAACAAAAGCTTTGTAATCGTCTTTTTTCTCTTCACGCTGACAGCGTGAGGAAAAAAAAAAGCCGATCACCGGCTTATGTGCAAGGGATATCGGGCCCGAAGAGGAAGGAGACACATCTGCCTCATCTGTGCCAATCAGTACCCCCTGCCAGTGCCACCTGCCATTGCCACCTGCCAGTGCCCTGCCTATCAGCAGTGCTGCCTATCAGTGTAACCTACCAGTGCCGATCAGTGTCCATTATTGAAACCCATCAGTGCCCATCACTGCCACCTATCAGCGCCAATCACTGACACCCATCAGTGCCCATCACTGCCACCTATCAGTGCCCATCACTGCCACCTACCAGTGCCCATAACTGCCAGTTATCAGTGCTACCTATTAGTGCCACTTCTCAGTGCCCACCAGTGCCACCTATCAATGCCCTTCAGTGCCACCTCTCAGTTTCAACCTCTCAGTGCACACCAGTGCCGCTTATCAGCACCCACCAGTGCCGCCTATCAGTGCTCACCAGTGCTGCCTTATCGGTGCTCATCAATGCAGCCCATCTGTGCCCATCAGTGCAGCCTATCATTGCCCATCAGTGTAGCCTCATCAGCATACATCAATGATTGGCACCACTGGTGGGCACTGATTGGCATCGCTGGTGGGCATTGATAGGTGGCACTTGTGGGCATTGATAGGTGTCACTCACGGTCATTGTTAGGTGGCAAAGTGTGACAGCGCTGAAAGCTGAAAATTGTTATGGACAGGAGGGGGGTTTAAAGAGGAAGTAAACCCTGATGAGTTTACTTCCTCTTTCATTCCCTGCAAAGGTAAAGCATAATGGACTACTATGCATCGCATAGTAGTCCATTATGTGTCACTTACCTGACACAGGAGCCAGCGATGTCACCGCTATCCCTTGTAGTCCGGCGCGTCCATCTTCTCGGTGGGTCTCGCCACTCTGCATCTGTCATGTGGCGAAACCGCGATGACGTCACTCCCGCGCATTCGCACGGGAGCCACCACGCGCGGCATATTCAGTTCCGCGCTCAGCTGTCTTTCGGCAAATATCTCCTAAACCGTGTAGGTATAGGAGATATTTCTTGGACCTACAGGTAAGCCTTAATCTAGGCTTACCTGTAGGTCAAAGTGTGTTGTAAGGGTTTACAACCACTTTAAGTGCCCAGTAAGCAAGTGGTTAAAGCGTCGCAGTGCCGTATCGCAAACAATGGCCTGGTCAGGAAGTGGGTAAATTCATCCGTGGCTGAACTGGTTAAGGAAGTAAATATGCTGGGATCTTTACAAAGTAGGTGTTTTAAATTCAAGGTTGCACACATTAATATGAGTAAGCTAACAATAATTGAAATACGGTGGACATTAATATATTTTGATCATAGATACACTTTCTAAGAAGGCAAATCTCTTTGTTTGCAATTTAGCTAACAATGTAAATGCACTTCTTGAATTAAAGGTATATTAAAACTAATAGCAAACATTGATTATATTGCAGCTTAGCAAGCGGATCGGAACGGATGGGATGAAAACGGACATGCTGTCTGTTTTCATCTGATCTTCCCATAGAGAATGGTGGGGATCCGACAGATCCGTCCCTCGCACAGTGAACGGAGACAGACCTGTCACCCGCTTGCTCAGCGGAGATCAACGGAGCGATCTCCTGCTGAGCTAGCGGCGTCCGCTGAGCGGATCTGCCCCGCGTGAAAAGAGCCTTAGACTTTCTTTTATTTTCACCGGATGATCCACCCAGTAAGTCTGTTATTCAAAAGAACAAACTGCCCTGCAAATGTAGCAGTTAGAGGGTTTAAATAAAGCAGCGCTACAGCACCAAAATAGCACCTGCATAGCGCCTGAAAAAAGTGTCTCCATTCACTCCAGTGTGAAAGCCCGAGGGCTTTCACACTGGAGTGGTGCACTGGCAGGGTATCAGAAAAAGTCCTAGCCAGAGGTGGACGAATGGAGTTCTGCCACGTTATGGCTGAAAAAAAGCCCCGGCTGTAAGTCCATGGTCGGCTGGGGTATCAGACCCAGCACACTCGGAATGGCTCGGGACTCATTTCTTAAGCCTCTATAAATGTGCTCCCGTCTGCCCCACCCCTCATGTTACGGCAGTGCCAGACTGACAATGCTGCTGTCCAAAGGTGTCTCTGTTGCTCCTTCATCCAGAATAGGGACTATCTAATATAGCACTCTATATAATAATATATATAATATATATATATATAATATATACTAACCAGATCACCAAATGTATTTAATTAAATGTATTTAAGTTCCTTCATCCTTTCCCAGGCAAGGGTGGCATATAGAGGGTGATCTTGCCCATGTGCAGACATGCTGTGGGATCTGTAGGACCTGGGAGAGCTGAAAATTGTGTAAATGTTCCCACACAGGATGCAGCAGGTCTCTGCCAGTCTATGAAACCTTGCAGAGTCATACAGCATCTCTGCACATGTGTGGACCTGGCCGAGGTTTGTGGCATCTCTGCAAATGTGTGGACCTGGCCGGGGCTTGTGGCATCTCTGCACATGTGTGGACCTGGCCGAGGCTTGTGGCATCTCTGCACATGTGTGGACCTGGCCGAGGCTTGTGGCATCTCTGCACATTTGTGGACCTGGCTGAGGCCTGTGGCATCTCTGCACATGTGTTGACCTGGCCGAGGCTTGTGGCATCTCTGCACATGTGTGGACCTGGCCGAGCCTTGTGGCATCTCTGCACATGTGTGGACCTGGCTGAGCCTTGTGGCATCTCTGCACATGTGTGGACCTGGCTGAGGCTTGTGGCATCTCTGCACATGTGTGGACCTGGCCGAGCCTTGTGGCATCTCTGCACATGTGTAGACCTGGCCGAGGCCTGTGGCATCTCTGCACATGTGTGGACCTGGCCGAGGCTTGTGGCATCTCTGCACATGTGTGGATCTGGCCGAGGCTTGTGGCATCTCTGCACATGTGTGGACCTGGCCGAGGCTTGTGGCATCTCTGCACATGTGTGGACCTGGCTGAGGCTTGTGGCATCTCTGCACATGTGTGGACCTGGCCGAGGCTTGTGGCATGTCTGCACATGTGTAAGATGTTGGGGTATAATGGAGGAGCCAGAACATGAGAAAGAAGAGAGCATTGGGCTAGATGTAGGACCACGCTGGATTCCCATTTCAATACAGGAACATTTACCTGGGACCAAAATAAATAGCTAGATAGGAGTGGAGTTCCTCTTTAAACAAACCACGTTCTTAGTTCCAAAAAATGCTAAGTAAATTATCAACATTATTGACCTACAGCAACTCCCTTTACATTTTTGTAGACATTGGGGAACATGTCTTCAGATGGAAACCGCTGTGCAACACACACCAACACTGTAGGGTTGAAGGATTTCTCCAGGGCGGATAATAAGAAACGATGCTCAGCATGGATTTTTACACTGTAATTTTCTGGATATAACCTACACATTCCTTCCATCATATTACTGCCAGGACAGTTACTGCACTCCAGGAAGCTACATTGAGCTGGGATCACTGGTATTCTGTCTTTTAACCTACTGACCCAAGTGCTGTCTGCAGGTCTTTAAGATAAGCAATCCAGTAATGGAGATCTCCATAGGGAGAGCAGCTGGGATGTTTCTGCTCTGCAGAGTTATGTACTTAATTAATCTCAGAGGGATATTTTTTAACTCTTGTGCTGTCTACTGAGAACAGAACTACATAGAAACACAAGTCACCGACCATTTGGCTAACCAGTTCAAACATACAGTAGATTATGGCATTATTAATAAATATTTGATCTTATTTACCGTTTGCAATCCTTTTCCTGTGGCATTAAAAATGCATGCCTCTCTCTGTGTGTAATAAAAACTAGTTGTAACCATGTTTATTGAATCCCTGTTATTTTATTTCAGTGGTATACCAAGCAACAATATTAAAGTGTGGCCATACCTTTTACTTTGTGAGACTAGCGAATTTGTGACAATATTTAAATGGAAAAAATATTTCATGTATCAATTTGTCCTGTTTGCTCTGTGGGAGAGCCCAGCTTCTTGAGCAGGGTGCAGCTGAAGTTTTGTATAATCAGAGATGGATCTGTGTGCTTCCTGATCACTATTACCCAACATAGTGGCCAAAGCGAGAGTTTGTCACATTGCAGCTCTAGCAAGCCTCACAATCTGCTTGCAGTGCTGAATCTTTTATTCCCAGAGATCGATGTGACAATGTAAAATAAAAAAAAATATGTTAAAAAATACACCCAACCTATCCCAATTAAAGTAGTATTAAACCCTAAATCTAATGTTTATTATATTGCAGCTTACCAATTCTTAGATTTGATGACTGCATTCATTTTCTTTTTTTTTTTTGGCCATTCTTTCTTCTATTAGTATATGGTAATCTGGCCAGTAAGTCTGTTGTCTTTCAAAATAATCAGCTCTCCTGAAGATGTATCAGTTACAGGGATAAGACAACCCATTTAATGCTGCCAGCTTTTATTTATTCATGTATAACCTTTTTCCAAACATTTGTGTTTACATTTTATTAACATTTATATTTACATTAATTAACATTTACTGCGGACGTACAGCACAGCCAGGTTAGGCAACGTACTGGTACATCACCTAGTACATGCGCACCAGCGTCCAGTGGGCACAGTAGATCACAGGGCTCAGTATCAATGAGCAGCTGTGGTATCTTGTTATTGTTATGATTATTCATATTGATTACAATGTCAACAAAACAGTCAGGAATGGCTTCAATTCATGACTGTGTTGTGGTGCTGTTATTGGCTCACAGCTATCACATGGTACCTGGGCCAATCACAGCACCCTATACCATGTGATTAGTTGTAGCCAATCACAGCATGTCAACAGTAAGCAAGCTGTCATTAATGGAAAGCCATTAATGAAAGTTAACTATTGCTTATAACAGCGATCATCACTGTTAACCACTACAGCCCCGGAAGGATTTACCCCCTTCTTGACCAAGCCCTTTTTTACGATACAACACTGCATTGTTTTAGCTGACAATTGTGCGGTCATGCGACATTGTACCCAAACAAAATTGGTGGTATTTGATCACCTCTGCGGTTTTTATTTTTTGCGTTATAAACAAAAAAAAGAGTGATAATTTTGAAAAAAAAAACACATTTTTTTTCTTTTTGTTATAATAAATATCCCCCCAAAAAATAAATATATTCCTTTAAATTTCGTACCTAGTGGTGTCTATAGTATACCTGTAAAGTGGCACATGTTTCCCGTGTTTAGAACAGTTTGAGAGCAAAATGACATTTCTAAAGGAAAAAAGTCATTTAAAACTACTCGCTACTATAATGAATTGTCAGTCTGGGCAATACAGATAAAAGAAGTCATTGAAAAAAACGGAATGGGATCCCCCAGTCCATTACCAGTCCCTTTGGGTCTGGTATGAATATTAAGGGGAACCCTGAACCAAAATTAAAAACAAAATGGGTGGGGGTCCCCCCAAATTCCATACCAGGCCCTTCAGGTCTGGTATGGATATTAAGGGGAACCCCTGTGCCAAAATAAAAAAAAATGGCGTGGGAGTCCCCCTCAAAATCCATACCAGAGCCTTCAGGTCAGGGAAAGAGGGGGGACGAGACAGTGCCCCCCGAACAGTACCAGGCCACGTACCCTCAACATGAGGAGGGTGGTTTGGGGTAGCCCATGTTGATGGGGATAAGGGCCTCATTCCAACAACCCTTGCCCGGGGGATGTGGGAGTCTGCGGTGGAGGCTTATTGGAATCTGGAAGCCCCCTTTAACAAGGGAACCCCCAGATCCCGGCCTCTCCCCCTGTGTGAAATAGTAACAGGGTACAAATGTACCCCTACCATTTCACAAAAAAAGTGTGAAAATTATAAAAATTACATGACACAGCTTGGGACAAGTCCTTTATTAAAAAAATGAAAAAAATAAAAATGTCCCACAAAGTCTTCTTCTTCTTCTCTTGCTCCGCAGACGGACCGAAAAAGAAAAAAAAAAGAAAACACGACCGACCCGCCTCCATGGGAGGCTCCTGCTGTATGATGCGTCTTCGCTTTGACAGTTCTTTTATAACTGAAGAACAAGTTATACTGGATAATGTTAAACAAATGCCTCTCTGCCTGGGACCCCTGGATTACATACTTGACAGGTTAACCTCGTCTGATATGGGGCTACCCTCTTAGTGCCCCAGGAGATACTCGCTGTCTCTTTCTTCTTCCTTCATCCCCTTTTTTTTCTTCTCCTTTTCCCCTTCTTCCTACTTGTTAAACCCTTTGATAGTTTGAGGAATGTTCTGTGACCGCTGGTTGATTGTCATTGGTCCCACTCCTAGTTTGTGGGCTCTGTATTTAAACATAATGACTAGCTACTATGATCAATTAATGGCTGAGATGACATCTCATCTTAGATGGGGGTGCCTCCGACCATGCAGTTCTTCTTTGGAGGATCAATCTTCTGTTCTTCAGAACTATAGTCATGGCCCATGAAGCACTACACTGGTTCCTTAATGACCAATGCTGTAGGTCAAAAATGTTGTTATGTTCCAGTACTTCTCTCTATACTGTATTGTACAGTTTTTATATCTGTATGGTTTATAACGTTAATAAAAACAAGTGAAAAAGAAAAAATTTAATAAAAAAAAAATATATATATATTTTTTCTACATACTGTCGCCAGCCAGTATCCCTGATCACTGCCACCCCAGTCATTTGATGACAATGTGCACTGGTCACAGTATGCAAAAAAAATAAAAAATCACAATTAATATATTCTCTTTAGTCACGGATTATCTAATTGGTGTCTGTGGCAATCTGAACATGTTTAACCACTTGCTTACTGGGCACTTAAACCTCCCTCAGTCCCAGACCAATTTTCAGCTTTCAGCACTGATGCACTTTGAATGACAATTGCGCGGTCATACAACACTGTACCCAAATGAAATTTTTATCATTTTTTTCCCACAAATAGAGCTTTCTTTTGGTGGTATTTAGTTACAGCTCAGAGTTTTATTTTTTGCTAAACAAACAAAAAAAGATGCAAAAAAAATAAAAATAAAATCATGTTTTAATAGTTTGTTATAAAATTTTGCAAACGGGTCATTTTTCTCCTTCATTGAAGTGCGCTGATTAGGCGGCACTGATAGGCTGCATTGGTGGGCACTGATGGGCTGCATTGGTGGGCACTGATAGGCTGCACTGGTGGGCATAGTTAGTTGGATAGGCATAGTTAAGGTGGCACTAATAGGCACAGATAAGGCGGCACCGATGGGCACAGATAAGGCGGCACTGATGGGCAAAGATGGGCACAGATAAGATGGCACGGATGGGTGGCACGGATAAGTGGCACGGATGGGTGGCACGGATGTGCACTGATAGGTACCACTGATAGATGGGACTGATGGGCACTGATAGGTGGCACTGATAGGTGGCTCTGATAGGTGGCACTGCTGGGCACTGATGGGCGGCACTGCTGGGCACTGATGGGCGGCACTGCTGGGCGGCACTGGGGTGCAGCACCTTTGAGGCAGATTGTGGGCACTGTGGGTGGCACTGTGGGTGGCACTGCTGGGTGGCACTGTGGGTGGCACTGTGGGCACTATGGGCACTGCTGGGTGGCACTGACGGGGGTCACTTACTTTTATTCAGGATGGCACTGCAGGGGGCAGGTGGGCACTGGCAGGGGGCAGGTGGTCGCTGGCATTGCTGGCCGTGATCGGGACTGATGTCCCGATCACGGCCGCCGGTGATCGGCTGTTTTTTTTTCTCCTCGCGCTGTCAGCGCGAGGAGGAATACTAGCCGATTACCGGCTCCGTTATATCACATGATCAGCTGTCATTGGCTGACAGCTGATCACGTGATAAGGGGTCGGGATCGACCCCTTGCACGGATCAGTGATCAGGCGAGTCTCATGGACTCACCGATCACAGAGCGTGCCGCGCGCGCCCCTCAGGGGGCGCGCAGGCCGCTCGTACACGGGACTACGTCTATTGACGTCGTCCCAGAAAAGGAGATCCGCGCTGTAGCCGTCATTTGGCTATAGCGCGGATCTCAAGTGGTTAAAGTGATAGCATGGGATCATTCATTACACATGTAAAAAAAAAAAAAAAAATTGTGAAAAAATGTACCGTAGTTATCGGTGTATAACACGCACCCCAAGTTTAGGAGGTAATTTTAAGGAAAAAACTTTTAGGAGGGAAGTTTAAGGAAAAAAATTACATTTAAATGCCCATCAATGCAGCCTTATCAGTGTCATTTGCAGCCTTGTCCATCATTTGCCAACTTGTCATGCAGCTTTGTCCATCATTGCACCCTTGTCAGTGTCATATGCAGCTTTGTCCATCATTTGCAGCCTTGTCAGTGTCATATGCAGCTTTGTCCATCATTTGCAGCCTTGTCAGTTTAATTCTCAGCTTTGCCTTTTAAAAATGTTGCCGCCGAGATACAGAGCTGGATGTCCTGTGTATCTCGGCGGTGCTCGGTAGTTCTCTGCAGCTTCCGGACACCTTCGGCCATTCTCGGCGGCTTTCGGGCCATTCTCGGGAGCTTTTGGCAGCTCTCGCCCATTCTCGGCGGCTTTTGACCGCACTCGGCCTCCGAGAACGGCCGATGGTGGCCGATGGCGGCCGAAAGCCGTCAAGAAGGGCCGAAGGCTCACAATCAGCAGGGGATCGGCGTATAACAAGCACCCACGATTTTCCCCGGATTTTAAGGGGAAGAAAGTGCGTGTTATATGCCGATAAATACGGTATTTCATTTAAAAAAAAATGTGACAAAAAAATGACAACTTCAAAAAACTTGCCATGCCTCTTACTGAATACTTTTTACTGTTCTGACATTTTAGGGCCTCAAGAAATGAGTACTGATGACCTTAGGCCCCTTTCACACTAACGTCCCGTTCAGGCCCGCCTGTCAGTTTTTCAGGCGGACCTGAACGGGTGCTCCATAGAGCTCTATGGAGCGTCGGATGTCAGCGGTGACATGTCCGCTGACATCCGACCCGCTCCGATCCGAAAAAGTGTGACGGAGGAAAAAGCTATTTTTCCATCCGTCTGCGGATCGGATCAGATGACGACGGGCACTGCAGTCCGTCGTCATCCGATCTCCCATAGGGGAGAGCGGCGCTGTGACAGGTCCGTCCCTGCACAGTGTGCGGAGACAGACCTGTCATCTCCCTGCTCAGCGGGGATCGGCGGAGTGATCCCCGCTGAGCAAACGGACATCCACGGGGCGGATCAGAACTGATCCGCCCCGTGTGAAAGGAGGGTCCTTTCACACGGGGCGGATCAGTTCTGATCCGCCCCGTGGATGTCCGTTTGCTCAGCGGGGATCACTCCGCCGATCCCCGCTGAGCAGGGAGATGACAGGTCTGTCTCCGCACACTGTGCAGGGACGGACCTGTCACAGCGCCGCTCTCCCCTATGGGAGATCGGATGACGACGGACCGCAGTGCCCGTCGTCATCCGATCCGATCCGCAGACGGATGGAAAAATAGCTTTTTCCTCCGTCACACTTTTTCGGATCGGAGCGGGTCGGATGTCAGCGGACATGTCACCGCTGACATCCGACGCTCCATAGAGCTCTATGGAGCACCCGTTCAGGTCCGCCTGAAAAACTGACAGGCGGGCCTGAACGGGACGTTAGTGTGAAAGGGGCCTAAGGTCATCAGTACATCAGGATTGATCATTTTTCAGATATTCATAGTTTGTAGACTCTATAACTTTCACACAGACTAAATAATATACGCTGAGTTGGGTTATTTTTACCAAAGAAATGTAGCAGACTACATGTTGGCCTAAGTTTATAAAGAAAGATTATTTGTTTGCAAAATTGTATAACAGAAATGATTTGTGTGAAAAAAAAATTATAAATATTCCATTCATAGTGTTGTGTGACTTTGCAATTGCCACGGTGCTGAATAGCAAAAAAATTCCCTGATCATAAAGGGGTAAAACCTTCCAATGGTCAAGTATTTAAAGTGGTTGTATAGTCTTTTTATTTTTACTTTTACCTACAGGTAATCCTATAATAAGGCTTACCTGTAGGTAAAAAAAAAAATATCTCCTAAACCTGTATGGTTTAGGAGATATTCCCCTCACAATGAGCCACTGACTGCAGCAGCGCATGCGCACAGGGGATTCCCAGCTGAAAGCACGGTAGACGCCGTACCCTGCCGGAAAAAAACGCGCATACCCGGAAGACACGCCGAGGAAACATGTCCGCTCCATTGGCTCCATTGGCGTGGATCGGGTGAGATGTCGGGGCCTCGTTCTAAGGTAAATATTTCAGAATGAGCTAGTATGCGGTGCATACTAGCTCATTATGACTTTTCCCTTGCAGGTCTCAAAAAAAAAATGTCAGCGGGTTCACTCCCGCTTTAACAGGGTTCCTCTACTGGGGGGATATGTATTGTGTGTGAAGGGGAAGGCTCCGTACGGTGTGGGGAGACTCATGTACTGTGGGGGGTTCTGTACCAGGTGGGGGGCTCTGTACTGGGGAAGGGGGGTACTGTGTATTGTGTGTAGGGTCTCTGTACTGTGGGGGGAAGGGGTGTGGGGAAAGCTTTGTACTGTGTGGAGGACCTCTGTCTTGGACAATTGGGTGAAGAGCTCAGAGAGCTAGAGATGAGTGGGTGGATAAGGGGAAAGCTCTGTAATGTGGGGGTGGGGTGCAAGCTATGTACTGGGTGGGAGCTCTGTACTGGGTGAAATGCGGGTGGAGAGAGAGCTGTACTGGGGCAATTGTTGGGAAGGTAATTTTTGGCTATACACTGACCTGTGTTACCCAGTCTTGATCCCTGTGCCCTGTGTGATATGGACTTTTGAGCCCTGTACTCTGTGCATTACACATTCCTGAACCTTGCACCTTTTGCGCTACACAGTTTTAAGCCTTGACCATATCCACCATTTGGCACGGCACTTTGCTTCTCTGCCTTGAGTTATGTGGTAATGGAGAAGGTGAGGAAAGCCCTGGTGAAAACCATAGCTCCTCCCATAGATACAGTGGAGAAATTAGTATAGACTTGAAGGACTGGAAATTTGTTACTTGCAGAATTACCACATGAAAATAAAGGGTAAACACTAGACATGTGCAGAGTAAAATATTTCGTTTCGGAATTTCGTTTTCGTCCGAAAACTTAATTTATTTAGTTACTCCCGAAATTCGTTTTTATTTATTTCGTTTTTCGTTCAAAAATTGCATTCGTCCGAAAATCCACATGAATTACGGTCGAATCTGTCTTTGAAGGCTTATGGTGTCTGTCGAATGTATAAAGAAGATTCGATGGAGCTAGTATACAGCATACTTTAGAACCCTATTAAAGTCTATGGGACTCCAACGTTCAAAATCTAAAGTGCTAATTTTAAAGGCTAATTTGCAAGTTACTGTCCTAAAAAGTGTTTGGGGACCTGGGTCCTGCCCCAGGGGACATGTATCAATGCAAAAAAAAGTTTTAAAAACTGACGTTTTTTCGGGAGCAGTTATTTTAATAATGATTAAAGTGAAACAATAAAAGTGTAATATTCCTTTAAATTTCGTAGGGGGGGGGGGGGGTTGTCTATAGTATGCCTGTGAAGGGGCGCATGTTTCTGGTGCTTAGAACTATCCCTGCACAAAGTGTCATTTATGCAGGAAAAAAAGTCCTTTAAAATCACTCGCAGCTATTATGAATTGTCGGCTCCGTAATACAGAGAACACTCATTGAAAGTCATTGATAAAAAAAAATAAAAAAAAATAAATTAAAAAAAAAAGCGTGGGGGTCCCCCAAATTCAATTACCAGGCCCTTCAGGTCTGGTATGGATATTAAGGGGAACCCTGCCTCAAATTTAAGAAAAAATTTGACGTGGGGTTCCCCCTAAATATCCATAACCAGACCCTTCAGGTCTGGTATGGATATTAAGGGGAACCCGCGTCAAATTTAAAAAAAAATTGACGTGGGGTTCCCCCTAAAAATCCATACCAGACCCTTTATCCGAGCACGCAACCTGGCAGGCCGCAGGAAAAAGGGGGGGACGAGAGAGCGGCCCCCCCTCCCTCCTGAACCGTACCAGGCCATATGCCCTCAACATTGGGAGGATGCTTTGGGGGTCTGTGACCCCTCAAAGCACCTTGTCCCCATGTTGACGAAGACAAGGGCCTCATCCCCACAACCCTGGCCGGTGGTTGTGGGGGTCTGCGGGCGGGGGGCTTATCAGAATCTGGAAGCCCCCTTTAACAAGGGGAACCCCAGATCCCGCCCCCCCCTGTTTGAAATGGTAAGGGGGTACAAAAGTACCCCTACCGTTTCACAAAGAAAGTGTAAAAAATGGTTAAATAAAACAAACACACTTTTGAAAAATTCCTTTATTAAAAATAAAAAAATAAAAAAAAGATTCCAGCGGCGGTAATCCACTCTTGCTATCCAGCGACGGACGGTCATCTCTCCAGCGATGGCTCATCTCATCCAGCGCAGCGAATACATCCTTCTTCTGTCTCCGTGGAGGAGACACTGCAAGGATTCCGGCGGCTGACGTTTCTTATATACGGAGGGCGGGGCCACTCGTCACCTGACCCCGCCCCCCTCTGACACAAGGGGAAACCAGGGGTTCCCCGTGACGTATGGGTGACCCCGCCCCCTCTGATGTAACGGAAACCTGCCTGTGTTACATCAGAGGGGTGCGGGTCACCCATACGTCACAGGTACCTTACAGGTAAGGTAAGGTAAGGCACATTCGACCACAGGTTCTATAGACAGATTGTTATTGTCAGAGTCATGTCGAATCTCCTATTCTATATCGAACTGTTGTAACAATGAAAACGAAAATAAAGCATTTATTTATGTCGGATCTTTCGTTTTTCGGATTTTGTGCTTTCGTTATCGTTTGTCAAAACGAAAACAAAAATAGCTGAAATTCGGACGAAAATGCATTCGGACGAAAACGAATGCACATGTCTAGTAAACACCTAGAAAATGAAAACTAATACAGCCAACATATCTAAATACTGGTGGCTGCACCAGAATGAAGAGTGTCCCTTGATTAAATCATTGCTGATGTAATTCGTAGAGCACCATAAGGCATCTTGCTTGCGGTAATGGTCTTGCTTTGAACTGCAGCCTGTTCCTTTATCTCGCTGGAGCTGTCAGTTACACACCCAGCAGCTTTGGACGGGCGATTACAGCCTCTTGTTAGTTGTGCAATATATGAGTGAGTTTTTAATTATAAATTAGAGGATCATTTATTTTATACCGAGAACACTATTTTTTTATCTTTTGTGTTTTATATATGGATAAATAAGAAGGTGAATATAAATCTGCCCATCCAAATAACCATAAAATATCACCTTGTAGCGCTAAACTAGTGTAAAAAATAATCACATTAAAGTTACCCCTCAAACAATAATTTGTGTTTCTCACGAAAACATATCTAGAACCAGATATAAGAAAATATATATTTGTGAATAACAAACTCAATGTGATAATCCCAAAATAATAATACAATGCAAGTGTTTATATCCTTTAAAACAAAAACAATAGTCCATAGGAAAAATTCTGAAAAATCAAATCCTTTTCATGTGCAAATCTTATCAGTGTCCATATAGTAATGGTAAAGCCTTCACCGCACACCATCAGTGTCCGTGACCCCCCTCGTTGGAGCACTCACCAGCTGCGGCACCCAGAACTCTCGTGCCAAGCTAGATGGGCGTTAGATCTCTCAAACGATGACAGCAGATATTCAGCACTTAATGTATATTCTCCTTTAAGGCTTCAATAGAGTTACCCCTCAAAGCACCTCAGAAAGAAAAACAGAGACCTCCCATAGTGCAACACTGTAAAAAATCTTTAATTCCAAAATTAAAATCCACTCATTAATGCACTCACATGGACACAACTTGAACGAAAGCACTTCAAAATCACTACACTCCTCAGTAACAGCGCACTCTACTCCAAGGCATTGGTGGTCACAGTGGATACAGGTTAGATTAGTAGCACAGATACTGTCTTTCACCCTTCCTTCCGCTGTTAGGTACCTCACAGCGGAGTTCACAGTTTAAACACAGCGCCACAATCTCCCAGTTCTGTTCCTCGTGTTAGACACCTCCTTCCGCCTCGGTTGCAGTGCTCAGTGTATCAAAGATAGTTGCCAGATAGCCACTCCCCCGACATGTTTCGTCATAGGACTTACTCATGGGATTGGCTATCTGGCTCCCAGTTCCGCCTTTTATTCTAATAGCAACTATCCCATAATAACAATCAAACTAACCACGCCTCCGCCCCCACAGGCTCTGTAAACAGCCTGGGTCTTCTCATTGGCCACTCAGTGTTGATTATGCGCAGCCCCCGTCTGTGTAGGCTCCAGCATCCATGTCCTAACTTCCATTCAATCGCATAGTGAGGATGCATAAGTGGACAAGCCCTCACCTCCCCTAAAAACAACTACACAGACAGCAGCACAGCCCATAGATACAGCATGCATCCGGGTCATGTGCAGAGTAATACTACAACAAGCGAATGAGTGGAGTCTCTTGTCCCCATCTATTTAAAATAGGTATTGCATCCCTGTGTCACCAATGCCTCAAAGTTTACAATAGCACATTAATTAACCCTTTTGCTGTCAGAGACATTTTTTTATATTTTACACATGTTTAAAAAATAATTTTAGACATGTAGATTACATTAAAACCCTAATCATTACATATGATTTGCACATGAAAAGGATTTGATTTTTCAGATTTTTTCCTATGGACTATTGTTTTTGTTTTAAAGGATATAAACACTTGCATTGTATTATTATTTTGGGATTATCACATTGAGTTTGTTATTCACAAATATATATTTTCTTATATCTGGTTCTAGATATGTTTTCATGAGAAACACAAATTATTGTTTGAGGGGTAACTTTAATGTGATTATTTTTTACACTAGTTTAGCGCTACAAGGTGATATTTTATGGTTATTTGGATGGGCAGATTTATATTCACCTTCTTATTTATCTATTTATATATTTAAGTAGCAGCTGGGGGAGGGGTTATGTTGGCGCAGTGATGATACATTTAGGTGGCGATTTTTGAGGTGTGTATCGAGTTTTATATATGGTCATTTATACTATATCAGAGGTGAGCTGAGGTAAGTAGAGAGTTTGTTAACCAGCACTGCAACTGATCTGGGCTTATGAAGGGGAACCTGAGTGACTGGCCTTTATAATTGTAAGGTCCATATAGCAAGGTGAACACCTATCTATGTGTTCCTTTGTTGGTGGAGGTTTTATACTCATTTGGGACACATAATTGACGTTTATTTTGGTTATGTGGTATTGGAATTTAAGGTGGATCTGGCGTGGCACAAATAGCAATATATCTGCACTAGAATGTACCTCAAACACACATAAACACATAAACACATGCAAATGCAACTTATTAAATAATATGGAAATAAAATGAAATAATTATGGCAAAAAAGCACTGAAAAAGTGTAATTATTTTATTCTTTAGGGTAGTGGTTCTCAACCCTGTCCTCAAGTACCCCCAGCAGGTCATGTTTACAGGTTTTCATTTATCTTGCACAAGTGCTTTAAATCAGAGTCAATGGCTTGGCATTTTGGACAGCTTTTTTATCTAAGAGAAATTCCCCAAACACGGCCTGTTGGGGGTACTTGAGGACAGGCTTGAAAACCACTGCTCTAGGGTGTCTGCTTTTAGAAAATATGTAATGATTAGGGTTTTAATGTAATCTACATGTCTAAAATTATTTTTTAAACATGTGTAAAATATAAAAAAATGTCTCTGACAGCAAAAGGGTTAATTAATGTGTACATCAGAATGCAGTCATATTACCTTTATCTTTCCTCTGCGTCCTGTCCTTCTACACCAATCTCATCTGCTAGAATTTAATACCAAGGTAAGAGGTCAAACAATGCAGTCTTGGCTCAAGATTTCAACTCTTTCACACCTCTCTGGTCTTCAGTTGTCTCAGTGGCTTACAATAGCTAACAGTCTCATGGGCATTATGGGCCCTCCCTTTATTAATGTTTAACAAACAATGACTATTATCCGAGTGTCCTGTAAGAGTGAAAATATATTATTTTCTGGTTACACTACTATACGTTTTCCTTGCCTCCTTGACAAAGGTGTTCTTCCTCTGAATCAAAAAAAAAATGGTCAAGTCCCTTGTAGCTTTCATTAGAATTAGAGCTTAGGTCTCAAAGGAGACTTTGTCAGTTTTTTTTTCCCTGTCTCCAGCACAGTCTTGTCAGGTTCTCGTTTTTTAGGTCGTTGAGACAGATGGCAAAAGAGAACCATTCACTTGGGACCCTAAAAGCAGGACAAATGGTAATACGAAGAGTCCTTTATAGGGCATTAAGGAGCGTTGTTCCTTATACTTTGGTGCATGCATTTTTCTACAGTGTAGCCACAAGTTACTAGCCCTAGGGATGTTCTATAAAAGAACATTACACTGTGTGAATGACATAGAAACATTTACAGAGCGTATTCCTATAAACTGTTCAAAAATCTCTTTAGAAAGTTACCTTTTCAATGGTCAGTCCCAAATATTACACATAATGTTTAGGTGATGCTGATATAATAAGCCATCTGCTGAGTTCTATTTTTTTAAGACTAAGACCATTTTAAGTATACACTATACAGTATATTGTGAATACCTTTTTATCTTGCAAGAAATGCCATGTCCCTATCACTTCCTATGAGCTGCACTGAAGGCAAAGGTCTAAAGTTATCTTTCTTATGTAAACTACTGATCTGCCCATCCTCATGTACAGTAATGGAGATGACCAACGGCAGGCATCTTTGTAGTTAAGTCTGTATGGCAACCATGTGGCTTCCTTCATAAATACAATGGAGTGAGTGATTGTAGCCACCCAAGCACAGGACTTCGTAGGACTTGGTGGGTGAAAAAAAAAAGGAAAAAAGCCAATAAAACAAAACAAATGTAGTCAACCCATTTAGGAACTGGTAAGCTGCAACATATCATACCTCCAGATAAGCTCCTAAACTGTGCACATTGGTGTTCACCCGGGATGGATTCTTGCAGCTGGAAAGTGACAAAGGAACATGCATTGGTAACTATACCTAGATGGGGGAAAGATATCAACAGATATTGTTGCTTTGTACTGATTGAGAAAAGTGAAATTGTCTTTTTTTTTTTATAAATTAGGTTTATTAAAATTTTACAAGTTTACAGTTCCCAATCAACAATCAGGTACACAGCCCGCAGCAGGTGCGCACCCTAAATACAGTATAAGCATTCAAAATGAAAAAAGGCATCAAATATGTGAAAGAACGGGACCTATCAGCCTGGCAATTAATTCTGCACAGTGAGTACTCAAAGTGATTAGATCTTCTGCAGATTTTTGTCTTCAGATTTACCAAAAATAAAATCTGAAGATAAAAATCTGCAGAAAGTCTAATAGTGTGTATGGGGTCTAAACCTCTGACATGAGGTTTGAACAAAGCATATCCCTCTGCTATGTGTACTTGTCTCAAGCCACCCCATACAGACTAATAGATTTTCTGCAGATTTTTGTCTTCAGATTTACCAAAACCATATAATATGAGGTCAAACCTTAAGGCCGCGTGCACACGGGCGGACTGTCTGCCCAACTAAGTTCGTCAGACAATCCGACAGACAGTCCGTCCAAACTTTTGAATGAACGGACTTGCCCACACACGGCACTTTTTGAGCGGACTAATTACAGCGGACTAAGTCCGCCAAACAATCCGCTCAACTTTTGAAATGAACGGACTCGCCCACACACGCGGAGGAAAGTCCGCTCATTTCGAGCGTGTCTCCAGGTAGGCGGGGCCTGCGAAGGAGACGTCGCTGGCCCCGCCGCCTGGTATGGACTTAAAGGGGAACCCCAACGCCGAAAAAAATCGGCGTGGGGGTTCCCCCCAAGTCCACAACAGACCCTTGTCTGAGCACGCTACCCGGCCGGCTAGGAAAGGGGGGCGAGCGAGCGCCCCCCTCCTGAGCCGTACAAGGCCGCGTGCCCTCAACATGGGGGGTGCCTTGGGGAAGGGGGGGCCGCGCGGCCCCCCCACCCCAAAGCACCTTGTCCCCATGTTGATGAGGACAAGGGCCTCTTCCCGACAACCCTGGCCGTTGGTTGTCGGGGTCTGCGGGCGGGGGGCTTATCGGAATCCGGGAGCCCCCTTTAATAAGGGGGCCCTGGATACCGGCCCCCCCACCCTATGTGAATGAGTATGGGGTACAATGTACCCCTACCCATTCACCTGTGAAAAAAAGTAAAAAAAAACACACAACACAGGGTTAAAATATTTTATTGCACAGCTCCGGGGGTCTTCCATCTTCGGGGGTCTTCTCGCCGGACTCCTCCGCTATCTTCTTGTAGCTCTTTTTTGCTAGCGGAGGAGTCCGGCTTTCTTCCTCCCCGCCGCCGGCCTCTTCTCCCGACTTCGGGGGTCTTGTCCCCCTCTTCGGTTCTTCTGCCGGGCCACCGCGCCTTCTTATAGCTCTTTTAGAGGCGGTGGCCCGGTCTTCTGTCGCCGCTGTCGCTGTCGCCGCCTTCCGTTCTTCTTCTGCTACTTCTTCTTCCCCAGGAGATGTTGCCTCGACGATCTCTCCGGCCGGAATGCCAGAGCCACGCTGCGCGGCCACTTATATAGTGACAATGGGGCGGTGTCATATCTGTTCCCCTTTAAGTCCATACCAGGCGGCGGGGCCCGCGACGTCTCCGTCGCGGGCCCTGCCTACCTGGAGACGCGCTCGAAATGAGCAGACTTTTCTCCGGGCGGGAAAAGTCCGCTCATTTCGAAAGTACAGCGGACTGGCACACACACGGGCGGACTGTCCGCTCAAACCAAGTTTGGACGGACAGTTTTACGGAAATTCCGTAAGACTTTGTTCATCAGACAGTCCGCTGAAAAAGTCCGCTGAAGCCCACACACGAGCGGACTGTCCGCTCAAATGTGTTTCGGCGGACTAAGTTGGGCAGACAGTCCGCCCGTGTGTACGCGGCCTAAGAGTTTCAATTTGTATGTAATCAGGCAGGCCCTTGCACTACATGGTTTTGGTAAATCTGAAGACAAAAATCTGCAGAAAATCTAATAGTGTGTATGGCAGGGGTCTACAAACTATGGCCCTCCTGTTGTTCAGTAACTACAATTCCCATCATGCCTAGTCATGTCTGTGAATGTCAGAGTTTTACAATGCCTCATGGGATGTGTAGTTTTGCAACAGCTGGAGGGCCGTAGTTTGAGGATCCCTGGTGTATGGGGTCTAAAGCCTCATACACACGGTTTGAATGTTGGATGACCGAGCATCTGATTTTTGTCCAAAAGGAGTGTGCCAGGAACTTGTCTTGCATACTAACGGTACACAATTGTCAGCCAACAAGCATGAACTTAGTGAAGTACTACGAGGAATTTCAGCTCTTGAGTGCCACCCTTTGGGCTCCTTCTGCTAATTTCCTGTTTGATGAGCATTGATTCCGAGCATGCATGTTTGTACTTTTGTGTGACGGACTTGTGTACTGACCATCAGAAAATCTGACAACAGACACTGTCTGTG
Source organism: Lithobates pipiens (assembly GCF_037356315.1). Taxonomy (NCBI): domain Eukaryota; kingdom Metazoa; phylum Chordata; class Amphibia; order Anura; family Ranidae; genus Lithobates; species Lithobates pipiens. The sequence goes on from NW_027507785.1 coordinate 158,824,205, forward strand.
GAAAATTTACTAGCATGTCATCCAACATTTGTTGGCAGAAAGTTGGACAACAATTGTCAAAAGGAGCATACTAATGGTCAGATTTTAGGCCAACAGTCTGTCAACAGACAATCCCCTGCCAACAATCTAGTCCTGTGTACGAGGCTTTAGTGTAATTTCTGTTGATTCATTCCTCTGCTATCTGCCAGTCATGACAGGTTTCCCTGACCATAAATTAAAAATGTGACAAGGGAGGGAGCTCCAACACACAGCCTGTGATTGACAGCCTCAGCTGTTCCTGTGTACTATGTGAAGAAGGATGTGTCCCTTCCCTCCAATCAACACTCAGCTCTCCTCACTGAGCTCTGCAGAGTGTACCTCTGCCTTATGCTTTCTGAAAGCTCAGACAAGCTGTATAAATTCTGGACTTTGAACATCTGTAGAAAAGAAAAGACTGCAGATAAATAGGTAAAATGTATGTAGGAGGATTTGTTTCATCTATTTCTCTGTGTATCACCTGAGGATAGTCACTTAACTGGGTATATGTAACGCTTTGCAACCACTATAATGCTCAGGTCATCTTGGATCTTGCTAGGATAATAAGATGTCACTGGAAAAAGCAGGCTAATGTACTTTCCCATGTACCTACTTAGAAAGGAGAATGTAACATATAATAGTACTGGGCTGTTTTTTAAGAGTCCAGACAGCTTTCCTAGAATTTCCTGGGCACCCCTAATCCTCGTATGTAACCTTATTATTCACCTTATTAAGAGGCAGAGCATATCTGATTGGCGAAGTACAGTGTGGGTGGCTTCTTTTTCCATTGAAAAACAATGGCTATGCAGGTGTATTAAGCAACAATCTCAGCAAAGTTTGACTTACCTGTGTAGAAGTCAAAGGTTCAACCAACCCTAACAGGCAAACAGTTATATCAAGAAATGGAGGCCAAAAAGAAAACAAAATCTACACATAAATCTCATATTTTGTGGCAAAGCCAAAAAATATTTAATTAATGGCAGTTTCCTTAAAGCGGAGTTCCACCCATATAAAAGTCAGCAGCTACAAAAAGTATAGCTACTGACTTTTAATAATTGGACACTCACCTGTCCTACAGTCCAGTGATGCGGGGAATAAAGCCCGCTCCTTTCCCCCTCCTCTCCTCGACACTGGCATTGTGACTGTGGGGCACGCACTGCGCACGTGTGAGTCACGCTGCCTGATGTGATTGGCCAGGCAAGTTTCTGGGACCTGCGATGTGTCTCAGAAGATTGCGTGGAGGTAGGGAGGGAGAGGCGAACTTCCTTCCGGTTCCGCGGAGCCCCAGGAGAAAGTGGGAGCTGGGTGCCCCAAAAAAGAGAGTATCCACCCCTCCACCCCAAAAAAATTACATGCCATATGTGGCAATTTTCTGGGACCTGTGATGTGTCTCAGAAGATTGCATGGAGGGAGGGAGGGAGAGGCAAACTTCCTTTCCAGCTCCGTAGAGCCCCAGGAGAAAGTGGGAGTTGGGTGCCCCAAAAAAGAGAGTATCCACCCTCCACCCCAAAAAAGTACATGCCATATGTGGCAGGGGGTCACCTTCACCTAAAGCAGAAGTTCCATTTTTGGGTAGAACTCTGTTTTAAGTGAAAACTCCAGTTTTCCCATTGCCATTTTACATAATTCCCTTCAAAATCAGTCCACCATGCTTCCTCTCCTCAGGTTATGCTCATTGAGAGGACATAAAGCTTGCCATACTTGAAAAAAACAAACAAAGAAGGGCCAGGGAAGTGTGGCCCAACAAACCACAAAGAAGACTGTTGCTGACAAACCTGTCTGCAGTTAAATCTGAAGACAGACACCCAACTGAAAAGTTGACTTATTCTACAGGCAAAAGAAAACATGTGGGGAATTCACCAGAGAAAAAGTTAAAGTGTTTGTTACCCTAAAAAAAGGAGAAAAAAAAGGTTCCTGTTCCCTTAAAGTATGAATAACAACAGAGCGCTTGTGCTGTGTAAATTGGCCCCTTTATCACCTAAAAAACCTAGCTGATCCTGCCTGGTTCTGCCCTCCACTCTGTAAACTGACCACGGTTTATCATGGCTGCTGAGCCCTAACACCGTTGTCAGTTGACGTGCCTCTGTCATCTGCTGCCCTGCTCTCTGCTCTCCCCCCTCCCTCCCTGCCTATCACCTCTGTCCACTCCCCAGCCCTCCCCTCCTGCTGCTAAGGTACAGATTGGCATCTTTTATATATAACACAGACGCTGGGACACAATGTTATTTTACAGAATGAATTGCCTGTTTCTAGTGTAGTGGTTTAATAACCACTTTAAAGAAAATAAATAATAATTGTTTTAATGGGACTAACATGAAAAAAAACAACAAGCAGACAGACTATTTTTTACAGAAGATACAGTATATGTTGTGTTTTGTTTGTAATAAAATAAACGTATCTGCCTGTTGGCAATCTTTTCAATGTACACTTAGCTTTGCATGCACAGCCATGGGAACATTCTTGGCATAGTGCCTGTCTGGGATGAATGAACTGCTGTGCATGAGCCATCTCACGCCAATGCAACGTGTCATTTTGTTTCAGCCAATCAAGATAGCTGAAGACATGGCACCTGGGAGAAAACTGCAATGCCAGCAAGGTGTCAGGTGAAAGGTGTCAGTTTGTTAGAGCTTTAGTTCCACTTTAAAGCCCAACTCCAGGAAACCTAAAAATCCTCCCTTGCGTGAGGCAGAAGAGCAGCTTTACTTATCTGATCCCCTGCTCCCCCATGCTTTGGCGGGGTACTGTTCCTCACTATCTTCACATGCAATGCAGGGCTATGGTTAGGGTAAGTAAGGATGTTTTACCTAGTCCTTTTAACATAAACAAGCAGTTAGCCCCTGTAGTGCAGAGGACTTTAAAGAATAATATATTCCCCTCTAGATGATTTATGTACATTGCAGGGATTTTTACAAATGTTGTTGCAGATTCCTACTTTTAGTTATTCTGCAGTATTAGCTGTTTGTTTGTCTGTGTCCATGTGCTCAATGAATCTTTATGGAAGCAATTTTATAATTATCAATTAGCTGCTGCACCTACAGGGATCTAATGAGGAAAGTAACAGGATTAGGCATGATTTCTTTTTGTGAGTATCTCACCAAAAAATAAAATTTTTGTTGCAGGGCATGCTCAAAACCTGTTTTTTATCTTATGCTGTGTACACAGAATCGGAAATTCGGCCAGCAAAAGACCGGTGAGAGCTTTTGGTCAGAAAATGCAATTGTGTGTATGCTCCATCGGACTTTTGCTTGGGCAAATTTCGGCCAGCAAAATATTATGAGCTTGTTCTCAATTTTTCGGTCGGAAAAAGTTCCTATCCAAAAATGCGATCTTGTGTATGCAATTCCTACGTGCAAAAACTCACGCATGCTCAGATTCAAATACGAGATGGAAGCTATTGGCTATAGAACTTCCTTTTTCTAGTCCCATCGTACGTGTTGTACGTCACCGCGTTCTTGATGGTCGGAATTTGGTGTGACCGTGTGTAGGCAAGACAGCTTGAGCGAAATCCCGTCGGAATTCCATCGGGGAAACCATTAGAGCTTTTTCCGACCAAAATTCAGATTTTGTGTATGCGGCATTAGTGCAGACTTCTGGGAAAATCAGTAATTCAATCACACAAGCAGGAAAATACATATTGGGGGGGGGGGGGAACGTCCTGTACACCATATGTGTACAGAACGTCTCCCGATTGACATATTGCATTGCATTTTACAGAAAAAATACAGTGCTGCAGATTAAAAAGAAAAGGTAATTTTTTAATAATGTTCATTTACAAAAGTAGTGCGCAATTGTGTATGCTATATATATTTATATATATATATATTTTTTTTTATACTTTTTTCCAATGAAAGTTGAGTTACCTTTTAGGGTTTCTTAGAGTTCATCTTTAAGTAAACATTCTGGTAAAATATACTGCAGTTATTACAAAAATTTTACTACAGGCAGAGTCAATTTTTAAATAACATAGCATCGGTCACCGAACAAACAAACGCTATTGCCACTATGCTAAAAATACCATTGCACTGGAATCAACGTTTTATACTCTTTAACCACTTGCTGACCAGCGCACGACGATGTACGTCGACAGAATGGCACGGCCAGGCAAATGGGCGTACATGTACGTCCCTTTAAATTTGCCGCCCTGCCATCGGGAGCGCGCCGCCGGCGGCGCGCTCCCGCGCTGGTCGGGACCTCCGTGAGTCCAGTCGCGGGACCCGCGGACTCGATCGCCGCGGGCATCCCCACGATCGTCTCACGGAGCGGCCGAATGAAGAAATGCCGTTGTAAACAACATTTCTCCATTCTGCCTAGCAACTAGTGACGCTGATCTCTGCTCCATGTGATTGGAGCAGAGATCAGTGTTCACTAAATGAAAGCCCAAGCTCCACACTGGTTAACCCCTTCACTGCCAGTGTCATTTACACAGGAATCACTGCATTTATATAGCAGTGATTACTGTATAAATGACAATGGTCCCAAAAATGTGTCATAAATGTCCGATGGGTCCCCCACAATGTCGCAGTCACAATAAAAATTGCTGATCGCCGCTATTACTAGTAAAAAAAAAATAATAAAAAATTATTAATAAAAATGCTATAAAACTATCCCTATTTTGTAAACGCTATAACTTTTGTGCAAACCAATCAATAATCACTTATTGCGATTTTTTTTACCAAAAATATGTAGAAGAATACGTATCGGCCTAAACTGAGGGAAAAAAAATGTTTTTTTATATATTTTTGGGGGATATTTATTATAACAAAAAGTAAAAAATAATGCGTTTTTTTCAAAATTGTCGCTCTATTTTTGTTTATAGCGCAAAAAATAAAAACCGCAGGGGTGATCAAATACCACCAAAAGAAAGCTCTATTTGTGGGAAAAAAAGGACGTCAATTTTGTTTGGGAGCCACGTCGCACGACCGCGCAATTGTCAGTTAAAGCGACGCAGTGCCGAATCGCAAAAAGTGGTCTGGTCTTTGACCAACAAATTGGTCCGGTCTGAAAGTGGTTAAAGTATATGCCAATGCAAAATAGAAAAAAAAGAACATATTTAATAAATGTCTGGAAAACATGAACTTCCTGATTTTTTAGCTCTTAAAACATGCTTCATGTACAGAACAGCTCTGAATTTATAAGCATGTGTAAACCCCGCCTACCTAATTTCTGATGATTTACAAGGAACACAGACCTCTCTTCCTCTCCTTCCTTGCTATCTCCATAACTCCTCATTGTGCAGAAGCAGGGAGCACAAAAAGTTATTAGCTCAAAAGATTCCTGGCAAGATCAACAGGCATTTTTTGCACTTATTGAACAGATATAACAAAACACTTTCAATTGAATATTTAGCAGACCGAAAGGGAGCATTTAAAATAAATTAATTGTTTAGCCACGTACACATGATCGGACTTTCTGACGGGAAATTTTTAATGTCAGGCTGTTGTCGGTAAATCTGACCGCTTGTATGCTCCATCGGACAACTGTTGTTGGATTTTCCGCCAACAAATGTTGGATGGCAGGTTTTCAGATTTTCCGCGGACAAATGTGTGTTGTTGGATTTTCCGAACGTGTGTACACAAGTCCGTCGGAAAAAAGTCCAAAGTACAAATACGCATGCTCGGAAGCAGAAGTGGTCGGTCTTGTAAAGTAGAGTTAGTAATGGAGAATTAACATTTGTGGCAAATTATGAAATCTCCAAATGCAGCTCACATTCTCTTCTTCTTTAATGGGATAATAATTAAGCTGCTTTGCTGGTGATACTGATGGAGTTATTGCAAACAAATCTTCAAAGGCTTTTTTTTTCTAGTGATATTAATAATATTATTATGCTTTTTTTTTTTATTTGGGCAAGTTACCACAACACCATTATCCCATACTTTTTAAGATCAAAGATACAACTATGTTGGTGTCCCTTGTCATTGTATTTTTCGAAATGTAACTGCCTACTCCCAAAATGTAATTTGAAGTAAAACACATAGCCAAGTATTATTCTACGCAATTTTTTTATTGTGCATTCAACAAAGGAAACAAATAAAATTAGACATGCTATCTGCCAATAGAACTTAACCAAAAAGTACATTCTATGCATCCAAAAATATAGAAAATATACCAAATCAAATCATTATTCAACCAAAAAAAATAATATCAAAGCAATAACTCCAAGGCCAATAATAAATAACACGTTATCTCCTCCAATTCCGCAACATGTCTGGTTGACGAACGGCCGTTCAGAAGCAAACTGAAAAGTGAGAATCAACACAAAATTAGCAGAAGGATCCCAAAGGGTAGCACTGAAACGCCCTTCAGACAAAATTTCACGGTTTTGTTGGCCAACAATCCGATTGTGTGTACGAGGCTTAAAAGTTTACAAACACTTTAACCACTTGCTTACTGGGCACTTAAACAACCTTCCTGCCCAGACCAATTTTCAGCTTTCGGTGCTCTCACACTTTGAATGACAATTACTCAGTCATGCAACACTGTACCCAAATTAATTTTTTGTCCTTTTTTTCCCACAAATAGAGTTTTCTTTTGGTGGTATTTGATCACCTCTGGGGTTTTATTTTTTGCGCTATAAATGAAAAAAGACCGAAAATTTTGAAAAAAAACGTGCATTTCTTTGTTTCTGTGACAGAATTATGCAAATTATTAATTTTTCTTCATAAATTTTGGTCACAATTTATACTGCTACATATCTTTATTAAAAATAACCCAAATTAGTGGATATTATTTGGTCTTTGTGAAAGTTAGAGAGTCTACAAGCTGTGGTGCGAATTGCACAAAATTGATCACATCTGATGTACTGGTGGCCTATCTCGCTTCTTGTGACGCGAACAAATCAGGAAAGTACAAATACCCCCCAAATGACCCCTTTTTGGAAAGTAGACATTCCAAGGTATTTAATAAGAGGCATAGTGAGCTTTTTGATGTTGTCATTTTTTCCCACAATTCTTTGCAAAATTAAGATTTTTCTTTTTTTTTTCTCCACAAAATTGTCATTGTAATAGGTTATTTCTCTCACGTGGCATGTGTATACCACAAATGACACCCCCCAAAAAATTCTGCTACTCCTCCTGAGTATTACAATACCACATGTGTGGGACTTTTTCACAGCCTGGCCACATAGAGAGGCCCAACATGCAGGTAGCGCCATCTTGTGTTCTAGGAACATAAATTACACATCTAACTTGTTAACTATTTATTACACTTTTGAAGCACCAGGACAATGACACATGACACTGATGACAGATGGCACTGATGGCACGTGGCACTGATGACAGATGGCACTAATATGTGGCACTGAGGACAGATGGCACTAATATGTGGCACTGATGACACGTGGCACTTATACGTGGCACTGATGACACGTGGCACTAATACGTGGCACTGAAGACACGTGGCACTAATACATGGCACTGATGACAGATGGCACTAATACGTGTCACCGATGACAGATGGCACTAATACATGGCACCGATGACGCGTGACACTGATGACAGATGGCACTGATAAGTGGCATTGATGACACGTGACACTGACAACAGATGGCACGTGACACTGACAGGTGGCACTGATGACAAATGGCACTGATACGTGGCACTGATGACAGATGGCACTAATATGTGGCACTGATGACAGATGGCACTATGTGGCACTGATGACAGATGGCACTGGGGAAAATGGCACTGGGGGCAGGTGGCACTGGGGGCAGGTATCACTGGGGGCAGGTAGCACTGGGGGCAGGTAGCAATGGGGTGGATGGCACTGGGGGCAGGTAGCACTGGGGTGGATGGCACTGGGAGCAGGTAGCACTGGGGTGGATGGCACTGGGGCGGATGGCACTGGGGCAGATGGCTTTTTTTTTTTAACTCGATGCTGAATGGCTGCCGCTGCAGCCGTTCATCTCTCCCCTCTCACAATGACTGTGTGAGGAGGGAGAGCGGCGCTGAGAGATGATCTCATATGTTTACATATGAGATCATCTCCCATTGGAAACGCCGATCACGCTGTAAACGGCCGCTGTGATTGGCCGTTTACAGCAATCTGTGTTTGCCTGTCCCCGGGGGACACGGCAAACACAGCACTTCCGTGATGCGCGCCCGTGGCGGCGCGCATTGCGGAAGTAAACATTAGGACGTCCAGGGACGGCCACCCGGACGAACGGCCGTCATTTGGCTATAGGGCTGGCGCGAGGTGGTTAAAGTTGCTCCTCTGGTGCCCAGGCTAATGCAACTGTCCTTCAACCTGTACGACCCTGGAGACTATGTCAGCACTATAAAGGTGGAGAGAGTAACAGCACCACCCTAACTTGTTCAATCAGAGAACACTTTGTATTTATTTCAAAAATGCAAAGCACTCTCTGAATGACACCTGTGCTGGGCGGCCAACTTCCTGTATTCATTATGCATTAGGCTGGCCGCTCATCATGGACTTGAAAGCCAGAGAAGATCACTGGCATCCTGTGGTGTAGAAGCTGATGTGACGAGTTCATAGCATATAGGCAGAGTTGCTGACAAGCATATATAGCAGGAATCGTCAAACTACGGCCCTCCAGCTGTTGCGGAACTACACATGCCATGAGGCAATGTAAAACTTTGACATCACAGACATGACTAGATATGATGGGAGTTATAGTTTGTGAACAACTGGAGGGCCGTAGTTTGAAGACCCCTGATATATAGCATATAGGCATTGTTGACTAGAAAGTTACATAACTGTTCACTGATTACCTGTCAATAAACATTTAGGGGTACATTTAAAAAGCAACAGCCTTTTTCTCTCTATAGCTCCTTAAATTCCAGGGATTTTGAAAAATCATTTTGGCAATGTCTTGTTTTTGCACATTATAAATGTTAGCTTTTGTAGTCTGCCCTAAGATATCATACACCCTTTTTCTAAAACAAGATAAGAATATATTTGGTAGCAGCTTAGGAAATATACATTTTTTATTTCCTATGTTTTAATAAAAAAAAAAAAAGAAGCATTTTCTTGAATTTTTTTCTCAACATAATTTTTTATGTAATTCACACATTCCCATATATTTTCTCCAAAATATAACCATCAAGGTCAGCTGATTACAATTATATCACACTTTTTATGTGGAATTTTTAGTGGAATGTCAACTACTTCAGCCCCAGACCATTTTGCTGGCCAAAGACCAGACCACTTTTTGCAATTCGGCACTGTGTCGCTTTAACTGACAATTGCGCAGTCATGTGACGTGGCTCCCAAACAAAATTGACGTCCTTTTTTTTCCCATAAATAGAGCTTTCTTTTGGTGGTACTTGATTACCCCTGCATTTTTTTTTTGCGCTATAAACAAAAATAGAGCGACAATTTTGAGAAAAAACACATTATTTTTTACTTTTAATTATAATAAATATCCCCCAAAAATATATATATATATATAAAAAAATTCCCTCAGTTTAGGCCAATACGTATTCTACATATTTTTGGTAAAAAAAATAGCAATAAGCGATTATTGATCGGTTTGCGCAAAAGTTATAGCGTTTACAAAATAGGGGATAGTTTTATGGCATTTTTATAAAAAAAAATTTTTTGCTAGTAATGGTGGCGGTCAGCGATTTTTATTGTGACTGCGACATTATGGCGGACACATTGGACATTTTTGACACATTTTTGGGACCATTGTCATTTATACAGCAATCACTGCTATACAAATGCAGTGATTCCTGTGTAAATGACACTGGCAGTGAAGGGGTTAACCAGTGGGTGACAGTGTAGGGGTTAAGTGTTCCTAGGGGTGTGTTACTAACTGTTGGGGGCTGGGCTTTCTTTTAGTGAACACTGATCTCTGCTCCAATCACATGGAGCAGAGATCAGTGTCACTTGTTGCTAGGCAGAACTGGGAGATGCTGTTTACAACGGCATCTCCCAGTTCAGCCGCCCCGTGAGATGATTGCGGGAATGACAGTGGCGATCGAGTCTGCGGGACCCGCGACCGGACTCATGGGGGTCCCGACCGGCACGCGAGCGCGATGGAGGTGGCACGCTTGCGATGGCAGGGCGGTAAATTTAAAGGGACGTACAGGTACACCCATTTGCCTGCCCATGCCATTCTGCCGACGTACATCGGCGTGCGCCGGTCGGGAAGTGGTTAAAGCTCTGAGTTTGTTTTTGCATTTTTTTTAGGACAGTCCTTGTTTGAAATCACATTGTAATTAGTTTTTGCAAAAATTGTTAGCACAACATTAGAAAAGATGTTAACCCAGGAAACATTTATAAGAATCAGCAACCATTTCAATTGAATTAGTGAGGACACAGATTAGCATGACTTTTTCGCAGATTTCGATTGCTAAAATTCCAAATGTTATTGCATTTGCTTACATGAGCATTTGGCACACTAAAAGCAAACAATATTCAGACCATCCAATGTAAATGTTGGGATTTGGGGAAAATCTAGAGAGGAAATCCTTTCGATTTTTTTTATTGATCTGGATTTAGATGGAGCTGCTTCACCTCTGCCTGACCTTTTATACAAGCAGGAAGTGCCACAATGTCTCTAGTGCCAACACTTTACTTCCAATGTACAGAAACATTATGTAAGCGGTGCCATCTACATATATCTTCTGGGCTCTCCACAGTGCCTATACTGGTCCCGATTGCCAGTGCTTCAAATGCTGAAGGCGTTCATATACTATTATTTGTGGGATTTTATTATGAGATGCATGCAGGGCTCAAACTGGTGGAGTACAAAGAAAATTAATGGAAGTCAAAAATAAAAATTCAGAAGGTCACATGCTTATAATATAAGCCTTCTCTTTCTTTATTCTTCAGATGGTGTGAAGCCAATGATTTCAACATGTTCTGTAGTTCAGGTCCCCACCTTCAGCAGTCTGTTTTACATCAGTGCTTGCTGTTTAGTACACTCAAGGGTCAAATCTCATTTCTTGGGATCCCATTTCAACACCCATTGGGATCTTTTTTGCAGGGTGTTTAGTTTAATTGACTCACCTGTCAAGGCATCATACAGCCCTTCAGCATCATAACCAGGTTCTATGGGGTTGCTTTACTAAAACTGGAGAGTGCAAAATCTGGTGCAGCTGTGCATGGTAGCCAATCAGCTTTTAACTTCAGCATATTCAATTACGGTAAGCTTTGACAAAAAAACAACTGGAAGCTGATTGCTTTCCATGCAGAGCTGCACAAGATTTTGCACTCTCCAGTTTTAGTAAGTCAACCCACATGTATCCTTCAGGACCCTTCCTTTGAGCCCGTACACGAGGTACAGTAAATTCTATGACTACTTTGCAGATGGTGGCTTTCCTAATTGTTGTTACTTCAAATTGGGAGTTGTTACTTACAACTGGCAGCTCCATCCAATAAGCTGCTTTTCCTCATTATCCACAAGGAAAAGCTGATAATACAACTTCATACTTATTGACTTCCTAAGGTAGTATAATTTCATCTTAATAAAGACATTGTGTTACCTTAATTTTATCTATCTGCTTCTGATCCTAAAGAGATTGTTTTCATTCTCTGGGTGTGGTGAGGGTGGTCCTATACTGCACCCGCCATGAATATTCACTTTTTGTTATTTAGTAAGGTTCTTGTAAGGTTTTTTCTGTATCTTGTGCTGCAATTTCTATTGGAGCTATAGGCTTTATTTCAGGTATACCAGAGCTGTATGTGCCTCCTGAGCCTTTCAGCACAAGGTATCTGTCTCTAAGGTATGAGTTACTTCTACATGGTCCTAAGTTTACATGCGTGTAAAGTCCTGTTGTGTGGTCATTATGACATCAGCCAATACTAATTTGGGCTCAAGCTCTTTCTGGCAGCTATGTGGTTGACAGCTTACATATAGTTTCCTGCGCTCACAGTGGTCACCTAGAGGTATACTCAGTGTAAAGGCTTCTTAATGCTGGTGGTTTTGCTGCCTTCTCAGGATATTGGGTATCCTCAAACTGGAAACTAGCAAATAAGAGAGAGAAAGGTGCATTGACCTAGTGAATTACCACAAAAAAAAAAATGTATTGAAAGATTAAAAGAGTAATATATTCCCACAAACGTAATTGATAAATACTCATGTCATGACAAGTACACGAAGGTCTATTAACATCCATCGGTCCTGCCAGAAGACCAGGAGGTATCCAAATGGAGGTATCAATCAGTCATTTGGATACCTCCTGATCTTCTGGCAGGACTGATGGATGTTAATAGACCTTCATGCAGTGGAGGACACTTGTCATGACATCTGTTTTTATCAATTAGGTTTGTGAGTATTTATTAAGCCCCATACACACTATCAGATTTTCTGCAGATTTTTTCCTTCAAATTTACCAAAACCATATAATATGAGGTCAAACCTTAGGAGTTTCAATGTGTATGCAATCAGGCAGGCCCTTGCACTACACAGTTTTGGTAAATCTGAAGACAAAAATCGGCAGAAAATCTGATAGTGTGTATGGGGCTTTACTCTTTCAATCTTTCAATATGGTTTATTGTGGTATTGCACTAGGTCGGTGCGCCTTTCTCTCTTTTATTTGCTAGCTATGTGGTTGAGCCACACCACTACACTTGAGAGTCAGCCGTTGGTGTAACATTTTCCTTTCTTTTTAAGGTACTGCTATTGGACATTTCAGAGGTGCGTTTTGCCCCCAAAAGAATGCTGTAAATTTTTTATTTTTTTTTATACTTACTGTTATATCTTTTTCTCCATTAGTTCAATAGGAGACAACAGATCCCACACATTATTTGTTTTTTTCTGCGTAATGAGCCTGTTGCCATGGTTAAATCTGTTCTTTCAGAAGGCTTTGTTGTTTTATTGTAAATTTTTTTTTTACTTGTCGTTGCTTCTGGGCTTGCTTAGTATTTGCAGGGGTATAACCACTAGAAGCAGCTGTGCCTTTCTTGTATACCTATGAGAGGCAGGGAGCCCATTTACAGGTTATTAGGCTTTCTATATTCAGTGTGTAGAATTCAAGCTGTGCATGTACCAGGGATAAGGTGCAAGGAGGGGAGAAAAGTTTGAACACAGGTAGACCACACACACATCGGGAAGCTGCATTTTGGATATTACATTAATAAAATGCAGGGAAGGACATCTACAAAGAATAAACACATTTTACATCCATGTTTACTGATTGCTATACATGTTCCTTTGCTATATCAGATTAGCATAAGGATGGGTTCACATACGAGCACGCAGCAGCTCACAGCAGGAGTACAGTGTGTCCTCATTCACTGTTTCAGGTCCGATTCCAGCCATAATTAACTATTTGGACCTGAAATGGACCAAAAAGACGCGCAGCATTCCTGTACAATTCGCATCAGAGATATGTGAACCGGCTCCATAGAGAGTTGGTCACATTCTCCTGCTATTGTGAATTGAATGCGGGGAAAGTCACATCCAATTCACACTAGTGTGAACCCAGCTTAAGGATTTCTCATTTGGTACATCAGATTAGCAGAAGGATTTCTCCTTTGGTATATCCGATTAAATATGAGAGTAATGTGCAAGTTTATTTATACTTCAAGGGTCAAACCAACCTAAATATACATATTAAACATGAAGCTTTTTTTTCCCCCTCATAATAACCAGAGGCTTGATTGCAGAGCAAATTACACTCACCGGGCTATAATTTCCAGTGCTTAAAAACAGAATGTGTGTCCAACTGTGAACACATGGGCTGTGCTATGTTCCCAAACATTACAAAGAACTAAAAACCTGTTGCCTAGCAATCCATGAGGTTTGCTCCCACATACAACGAAATGGCGTTTCACAAACCATCTCTCTAAAGTCAAAGCTGTAATAAAAAGAATTCATGTTTCTCTTACTAGTCCAAGGAGATAGATATTTACAGAACTAGCTGTGTGATTTTTTTTTTTTGGATAGTTTTATCTAAATAGATTTCCTTTATACTGTCACAGAACTATCCATAGATGTATTATATCATTGCTAAAAATATACATTTTCCCAATAATTAAGTAAAGACACGCCATGAGAAATCAGCCATGCATCAAGTGCCCTGTGAAAAAGCACTGCTGAATACATTTTGTAATAAAGGAGTATTAAACCCAAAAGCAAATATGTATTATATTACAACTTACCAATTCTTAGGTGTGATGGATGCATTTGTTTGCTTTCTAAGGGTGGCTCCTGTGCAATTCACACGCAGCTCTGTGCACTGCGATTTCGGCCCTAATCATTATGAATGGGCTGAAATTGCACCGTGCCAAAAGTATGCACAGCAGCCGCATCGCATTTTGTAACATGCAATCCAGTGTGGGCAGTCACAGTGCGTTCTGCATTTGGGGTGTCATTAGCTTTGCACTGACACCCACAGCAGATCACAAGGGCAGCGCAATTGGAATGCAGTGCGGAAAGCCGCATGGGAACGTGGCTTCCCCGCACTACATTCTTGTCTGAACGGGCCCGTTGACTTTCTTTCCTTTAGCTTCATCTGATCCAACCAGTAAGTCTAGAGTGTTAAGACAAACTATTTACTACATACACGAGTGCTTACAATGATCAGCTTTTATTTATTTTTTGAAAAACTTTATCCCAAAAGAAAAAAACAAAAGAAAAAAAACCTTTATCTGAAAAGGAAAAAAAAAAAAAAATAACTCTTGCTGTGCAAAGAAAAAAAAAAACACGTTGGGGTTGAGTTACTAAAGGCACTTTCAATCTGCACTACAAGTGCACTTGGAAGTGCAGTTGCTGTAGATCTGAAGGGAAGATCTGAAATGAGGGGAAGCTCTGCTGATTTTATCATCCAATCATGTACAAGAAAAAATGCTGTTTTTATTTTCATTGCATGTCCCCCTCGAATCTACAGCGATTTCACTTCCAAGTGCACTTGCAGAGCACTTGTAGTGCAAGGTGGATTGTTACCTTTAGTAAATAACTTCCCCTCCGTCTCTCTTATCAAATGCACCCAAGACACTTTGCTCCTTTTCACATGGGATATCAAACACAATGGGGGTTATTTACTAAAAGAAAATCCACTTTGCACTGCAAGTGCACTTGGAAGTAAAGTCGCTGTAGATCTGAGGGGGATGTGCAAGGAAAATAAAAAACAGCATTTCTTCAGTGTTGTCACATGAAAAGACATAATACAATATTTACAAAAATGTGAGGGGTGTACTCACGTTTGTGAGATACGGTATGTCCCCTCCTATAGTCCATCTCCACACCAATTGTGCCTCCATATGTGTTCCAAACATTTGTGCGCCCAAGGCACCTTTTTTACCTCTATATATGCCTCAAACACTTTGCTTCTATAAGTACCTTTAGACAATTATTTCACTCAGTTCACTAGCTACTTCACTAGCCCAAACCCATATGGACCTGTAGACAATCTTTCTTTTGAACCCTCAGATGCTAACTTTGCCCCATACGTTCTGAGAGCGCAGCGGTGGCTTCTTTTCAGGACATCCAGCCTTGTGCAGCAACTTTAGCGGTGCCAACAAAGGTCATTACTAGTGGAAGTTTGGCACAGTGGGTGAACCCGGGAACTCGAAAATGTCAAAATTAGTGTGCTTTTTATAAATATGCCACTGTGAAGTTTTTTGTAACTTTAATGCTTTCATATCTTGACTGCCAACTCCTACTGAAACGATTCAAGCCTGGCTTACCATGAAGTATGAGATGAAAAGTTGCTTATATCTCCCCATTATGCAGGTTTGTGTCTGCATGTTTACTGTATATAAATAAAACATGGAGAGATTTCTTGCTCTGCAGTTCTCAGCTCTTGGGTTGTCAAGGTGTTTTATTTATTCCCTGCATCATAGGTTTCACTGCAATGAGTTTTTACTTACTCATAATACTGACAGCAAGATAAGGCCTCTCCCATTATCTGTCTCATTCACCGCTACAGAGCTTTATTCACAGACATGTCTGGGGCTCATTACTCTGCAGTGCAGCCTCATTCATCATTCTCAACGCTTGTGTTATATGAACATATACACTGCAAGGGGAATTCACCAGCAATCTACTTTGTGGTTCCACAGATCACTATAGATGATTTCGGCTGCGATGAGAATCACATCAACTATTCTCCATCTTTACTACACCAAACACGGAGATAGATAGTGTTACTACATGTAAACAGAACCATCTTTTAAAGTGTTGTATAACTCTTTCAAGGAGCTCAGGTTGTTGTTAAAGAAGAATTCCAGGCATAATTACATTGGCCCAGCTTGGTTTGCATTTACTAATTTAATGCAAAGCATTTTTTTAATTGATGAGGTAAAGATGCAGGCCAATGACCTACTTCAGTGAATTCCCGCTTCTAGGGGGATCGGCCAGGTATAGTATACACATACATACTAACAAGTTGGACCATCATATAAAATATCCATACCTGTAATTCTTCTTTAAACTTCCAATTTGATAAATGTCAGACCATACATTTACAGTCACAACTGCATAAGATGGTGCTTAAAGTAATAATAAAGGCAGTTTTAAATAACAAAGATGCTGTGTTCAGTGGTTTTGCACAGAGCAGCCTTGATCCTCCTCTTCTCAGGTCCCCCTGCCTATGCTCCTTGCTCCTCCCTCCTGCTGAGTGCCCCTATAGCAAGCAGCTTGCTATGGGGGCACCCATGCAGGCTCGCTCCTGAGCCACTACTCTGCATGTCCATTTACAAATGGAGCAGGGCTCAGTCCCACTCTCTTCTCATTGGCTCACTGGCTGTGATTGAAATTCACAGGAGCCAATGGCTCCCACTGCTATCTCAGCCAATGTGGAGGAGGAGACCCGAGATTCTTTTGTACATAACTGTATCAAGATGGGACTCAGGCATTATGGGGGGCTGGGGGGGGGATGTTTACCTTCATGCATAAAATGCACAAAGGTAAAAAAGAAAAACCTTGAATCTTTACAACCACTTTAAGGCCTGGTTCACACCTTTGCACAAAAACTTGCATGACATAAAAATACACATTAAAAATCGGACATGAATAGATGTGAACCTGGCCTTAAGGACATAGGTGCATGCTCAGTTTAGATTTGACTTTTGTTCAGCTAAAAAGTATATTTGATTGGAACTCTCTCAATAGATCACCGAGTGATAGCAAGGTTGGGTGAAATTGTGAAGGCCAAAAATGTGACCGGCTGGTTTGAAAATGGAAGCCTATGGTTTTGCATGGAATGCTAATATCTCAATGTAGACATTTATTTCATTTTTTTTTTATTAATGTCTGTTATAGCAGTACTTATTTCAAGCTGCTTCAGCTGTTGCCTGCACTATGCCTGTCAAAATTTCCTCCTTCTGTTCCTTTTCTCTTGGAATTTTGAAGCAGAAAAGAACTGAACACCCTGCTGCCTTTGACTAAGGTTGCTACAGCAACAAAACTTGTCTCTCTAAATTAGGACATTTTTTCTAAGCTTCATTTTTCTTCCTGTTCCAGAACCCCTGTTCCTCCCCTTGTTCTCTCTCCTTCATTCACCCCGGAGAAGAATCATCTGATCTTGACAACACTGGCCAATACGTAGATTCCAGGCCACTTCCCTGAGACTGATCTCTATCGGGTTTATTTACAGTATGCATAAAGCAGAAGGTTCCAGATACTTTTTATATATTAAAGAAGGTCTTTGGTCTATTTAAAATAATTTCTAGATTGTAATGTCAGAACTATTAAGATATGTCATCAGAACCTATCAATAATGTTTTAGTAGATGAGAGGAAAATCTATATTCAAATTTGCTGATATATACACTAGATTAACTTGCTGTACCTACCTTATACTTACCTTTTACCTCTGTACCTATCTTATACACTAAGCTAAATGTCATTATTGTTTTGCATATAGGTACACACATGCATACACACTCATTTTCAATACCTATATTAGTATGTCCATCAACAACTATTATTACCTGTAGTACAAGTTCTGACTTTAACAAGAATTTCAACATTCACTTTTAAATATTATAATTTTGCTAGCCTATCAAAGGTTAATATTTGCCCCCTTCATTTATTTAGCTGTACTCACTACTGCGTCTGTGTCTAGGGTCAATCACTTGCAGGTGATCACAGCAGGAGAGATTACATGTAAAGACTACAACAGGGGATTTAACCCAAAACCCGATCCGCTTTATGGATACTTTCCAGACATACTACTCCAAGCTATACTTAAACCATAAGATTCAAATCGCTAACGAACAGCACACTTTCATTTGGAATCTAACTCTCCTTCAATTATCGGACGAGCATAGGAACCTTATGGAAAGTCTGTTTTCCACAGAGGAAGTTCTGGAGGTAATAAAATCCCTGAAACTAGGCTCAGCACCAGGCCCAGATGGTTTATCCAGTGGCTATTATAAAAAAATTTGGCACCACCCTAGCCCCCTACCTAACACGTTTTTTTAATTCACTACAGGAGGGCTTTCCGATAGACAGAGACTTGAATAAGGTGTTTATCTTTGTTATCCCCAAACCAGGGAAAGATGGAAGTGATGTGGAAAATTATCACCCCCATCTCTCTCATCCACAATGATATTAAGATCATGACCAAAGCCCTGGTGAATAGAATGACTGTAGTCATAGCAGATTATATCCATAAGCATCAAGCTGGCTTTATGCTGGGGAGTCAGGGCATGGACCAGGTCAGAAGGGCCATGAATATCATTGCACTATTGAACTCCAACTGGGATGGTATTCAATGGAGGAGCACCACAAGAAGTCTTCCTGACATCTATTGATCTACAGAAAGCCTTCAACACAGTGTCCTGGCCCTATCTCTTTGATATACTGGGAAGGTGGGGTTTTGGCCCTTTGGCAATTTCAAGTGCACTTTGCACTTGTAGTTTGCGCAAATTGGATTTGCCTTTTGTAAATAACCCCCCAATGTGTCCTTTTTAGAAACCCAAGATTAAATCATTTCCACCCAATGCTAGACCCAATGCTAGTCACTATTTAAACATTTGTATATTGCAATACTATCCCCTCTTAAGTGTATCTTCTCCAGGGAGAATATATTATTGTTTGTAGTCATTTCCTCATAACCACTAAGGTCCTACAGTCCCCTTATTAGCTTGTAAGTCAAGGGAGACTTTGTATGCATGCGTACTCACATTCAGGCAAGGTGAATAGATAAATGCAAGTGGATACACTTTGTATGATATTTCCAATGTATATTGATCTTTCTCTTTTGTAGCAATAGATACAATGGAACATGACACAGTGAGGCCTGTTGTTTTGTATACTTACCCCTTTGTGCGTCCTGAGGAAGTGGGCCAGCAAAATGCATTGACACACTTACCCGAGATCATGTAACATGAGTTATATAATGGAAGCATCTGGCCATTGCTGCCTGACTGTACATATATGTGAACACATGTTTATTAATTAAATTTTGGTTACTTCTTATACGCAAACTTTTTTTATATTTTCTATGAATAAATAAAATATGATTTTTTTTTTTACAGAAATACTATGGTCCAATCTGCCTTTAAAGTCCAGTTAGTGGTTGGTTTTCTCTTTTTTTGGTTTAAACTTAAATTTACAGATGTGGCTAAGCAGATCTTAATACTTATATTGATTTTAGTCGACTAAAATGTACTGGAGATTTTAGTGTACTAAAATACGCTTAAAGCTAAAACAATTCAGGTGACTATAATACAACTAAACAAAAGAGTATGACCTAAACGAAATTGAAATTTGACATCAAAATTAACACTGCCGGTAGGAAAGTAGTTTTTGGTTGCAAAAATGCAAACAGAGCTCAAGTGGAAAAAAATAATGATTCTGCTGCAGAGAAACTTTAAAATATATCCTTTAAAATTGATCTTCTTGTAGTCATTAAAAAATACAGCATTCATAGCTTTTCTGCTTCCTGGGAATCATATGGAAACCATATAGGACAAAAAGAGAGCTTCACCAGCATCAAGTGACACCTTCACAAAACCATTATGGTATGATACCAAAGACTGGTACTCACATACATTTTTTACAAACTCGTCTTGACATTTAAAAACATTTGGGAAGAGACTTGCTCGACCCCCGATACGTGGAAGAAATCCCTGTAGCTGATCCTGTTAGACAGAATGCAGCTGCTGTCTCTAACGTGTGTTATGTCATCGGAGCTATAGCGTTCATTTCATCTACACAACCCTTGATATACATGAACGTGAGAAGCTTATGAAATCTACCAGCATACATGGAAATATGAAACCCCCAAAATGTTTCCATCATAACTAAAAGTATTTATCTGCATTCATTTTATACCATGTTGACTTTTTTCTGGGCCATCACAGTGCTAATGCTCAATCTTTATGGCTCTTTATTGATGCTTTATATTATATATCATATATTGTATAACTGTCAGCCTTCCTTCAGTGTGACTTGGTTTATGGATCCTTAGGACCCCTTAGTTGTGTACTACAAATAATACAGGGGTCTGCAATGTACAGTCGTGGTAAATGTGGGATCTACAGTAATTGCATGGAGAGCAGCATTAATAGTACAAGAAGACGTAAAGGATGTTATTTGTCACATTATAAATACCCCAACTTGTTTGGAATTAGGATTTGAAGTGGTACTATGCCTGCTGGCTAATATTGTGTGGTGTCAATGGTTACAACAAATGTTCTTTAGCAACAATCATTATAAGGAGCTGTATACATTCATATGCAGTTCAAGATATTGGTCTGCTTTAAAGTTACATTTATTCAGTGACTTGCATGATTAGTTCCATGGTATATGTAATGCATTGGGCAGCCATGTCTGGAGTTATTTACATTTTAATATTCTGTATACAGTATTGTTATGAAAGACTTTAATATAAGCAGCACTCTGCAGAACTTTTTATTTTAACCAACAGAATGTTAAGGGTGGCACTGGAGGATGGTATTCAAGGGACAGTGTATAATATTTTGGTTGATTTGTAATGCCATTGTTTCTTTCCTGTATAGCTTGATTAGGCAAGGGAGGGGGTTGGCGTGCTAGAAGGTTATGTGACAATGGTGTCAGTTTTAATTGATGAAGTGGGTGTTCAACGGGATCTTTTGATGTACAAATAATTTAACATAATAACGTATTTTGCATTGCAATAGGGGATATGGTTTGGTGGTGTATTTTTTTTGTTTTTTTCATCAGTTCTATTTATTGTTGTTTAATTATGCTTGGAGTGATGACACCTGCTTAAAATACGGGATGCAACCTCCTGTATACTTGAAGCACTTTCCACAGCTCTCCTCGGTCATCTTTTTATCCTAAGGTCTAATAACACTGCTGGTGATTTCAGAGCTGCACAGGAAGTTAGCAGTTTATCAGATTTCTGGCAGGATCAACTGTTTTCTTTCACTTTTACAGTACAACAGATAAAGCAAAACAATTCCAATGATACATGTAACAGGTCAAAAGCCAACATCAAGGTAGAAGTTCATTGTTCGGGTTTACATGCACTTTAATTCAGTGTTTCTTAACCTTTTTTTCAGTCAGAGTGCCCTTTGTAAAAAGCTAATATTTTTACATAATGCAGCAATGTCCACACATATCGTACACCCAAGTTTAGAAGCAATCTGTCCTTTCCGAAGCAAATGTACCTTTACACACTGGTACTGAACAATATTCCATTATTTCAATGTTCTCTCAGTTTCTCTCTCTCCCTCACTCAACTAATGTGACCCCAGTGCTGATGGAGAGGGGCAAACAAGGATGATGTGTAGGTGTCCAACGTCCTCCATATCAACCCGTGACATCATTGGTTGTTAGGACGCTGGCTGCTAGAAGGTTGTATTGGTGCACAATAAAAGCCTGTGGCTTTTCCGTAAATAAAAGGCGGGCTTGATCCACCTGCTAGCTTGTATACAATTCTGTGGGCAATTTTTAGGCATTTTGCCAGGGCAGACCTGAAAAAATCTGAAGGCCCTCTAGGGTTTCTTGGCACCCTGGTTGAAAAAGGTTTTAAATATTGTTATAAAAAAAATTGCACATAACTCCTGTGATATTGTACAGAACTCATTATTATTGGATTACTATAAATATTCATATTTAACCAAAATGCTTTCTTCACTATATTGAGCTGTATTCAGATGGTGGTGGGGGTTGCTGTGGACAATGGCAAAACCAGAGAAGTGATTTGATTCTCTTGAGAAGCGGAGTTGGCAGAAGGACAAGAATCAAGAGACTGACGAAATAACTGTTGCCATGGTAGCAATATGAAAAACATCTCTTCTTCTGCAGCTTCTAGGAGAAATGTACAGTTTACTTAAAGAAAAGACCATAAGTGCTATGTACATTTTGCATTTATTCACTAGGAAAGGGATGAGGAGTTGAAAGAATCTCTAGATCAAATCTGATTTTAACCTTGGCTGGTAATGAATTATGTGCTTTTTTTTTATTTATTTTTTATTAGTTTTTAATATACTTGCTGGTATAGCAAAATTCTTTAAAGAAGAATTGCAGGCGTGGTATATTATTTTACATAGTTACATTGGTCCAGCTTGGAGCATGTAATTATTTATAACCCATACCTGGCTAATGCCAGTGGAAGCTGGAAATCACTGAAGTAGACATTGCCACTCCAGCGATCTCCCCTTGTCTCTGAGTCCTTTGCTGAGCGGCCGGCCTGATGCATTGTGAATACTAGATTTCTGCTGGTCAGCACAGGCAGCATTCAGAGAATGATTTGCACTTGCTGAATAAATGCAAAGCGATCTCTAAATTGGAAAAGACAGAGAGGCTGTACGGTGACGTTATGCTCTCTACCTCGCCCATGCCAAATGCAGGCTTCTTATTTTCATAATGCATCAGGCCAGCTGCTCAACATGGAACCCAGAAGCAAGTACGGAAGGATCACTAAAGAAGCAATGGGGGTTATTTACGAAAGGAAAATCCACTTTGCCCTACAAGTGCAAAGTGCACTAGAAATTGCTCTGAAAGTGTACTTGGAAGTAAAGTCACTGTAGTTCCGAGGGAGACATGCAAGGAAAATAAAAAACAGCAGTTTAGCTTGCACATGATTGCATGATAAAATCATCAGAGCTTACACTCATTTCAGATCTTCCCCCTCGGATTTACAGCGACTGCACTTCCAAGTGCACTTTCAGTGCAATTTCAAGTACACGTTGCACTAGTGCAAAGTGGATTTGCCTTTCGTAAATGACTCCCAATGTCTACTTTAGTGATTTCCAGCTTCCAGGGGCATTGGCCAGGTATGATTTATACAGAGTTACATTGGTCCAAACTGGGCCAATGTAACTATGTAAAAATATAACATGCCCATAATCCTTCTTTAAAGAATTTTGCTATACCAGCAATTAAATAAAAAACAAAACAAAAAATTAATGGTATTGCAGAATTCCCAATAAACCAAATTACATCATACACAGACTTAAAGCTTTTGTTAGCCCAACACTTCATATTCCTGATATGTGCCTGCTATACCATGTACTTGTATGAGAAAGTATCCTGTTCTCTTTGTATTACTTCCTTTATGTGAAATCACTGGTGTTCCTGCCAGTGCCTCTGCTTTCCTATTAAAAACTGACCACAGCAAACAGGGGAACACAGCGTTGTCAGTTCTAGCCTATGCTAGCAACTCCACCTGCTCTCCTCCACTGATCAGACTTGCCCCCGCTGCACAGCTATTCACTGGAAAGCTCAGTGTGCTGCTTTTTCTCCCCCAAGCTCTTACACAGCTGAGAACAGAAGGAATGTGCTCACCTGTTAAAAAAAAGGGAAAAAGTGTGGGTGTGTGTATATATATATATATATATAATTTATGGTTCAGAGCCCTATGGCCGGTACGGATAAGGATGACAAACAGGGTTAACATAAACTCACCACTCGAAATGGACCTGAAAGTGTGCCTTGGTCTAACGTACGGTATACCAAAATAAGGGGGCATACCTTAGACAAGAAATGAGGATTAATGAAATGAACATGAAATGAAGTGAAATTAATACTCTCGTGAGGAGTATGATGCTTGAGAAATGCCCTAAAAAGGGGATGGGAGGGTGGGTATCGCGCACAGGAACCGACAAGGAACACAGCCGAACGGCCTGGTTAAATACCCCTCCGGTCTCCTCCCATAATTCCAGGCCACCATACTGGCCTTCTTATTTATGGTTCAGAGCCCTATGGCCGGTATGGATAAGGATGACAAGCAGGGTTAACATAAACTCACCACTTGAAATGGACCTGAAAGTGTGCCTTGGTCTAATGTACGGTATACCAAAATAAGAGGGCAAAAACATTCAGGTAGGGATTGTGCTTTATTTGACTTTAGTTTAGTTACTGGGTGAGTTTGACGAAGGCCTGGGTCATCTCAACTTATGGATTGGGGATGTAGCGGGCAAAGCAGGTGGACTTCCATCTGCCCATTTTCTTGATGACATGTTCCGGGACCCCTTGGTGGGAGGCTGTTGAGGCTGCCCCGATAAGGAACGAATGTCCGGAGTACTAGGCAGGGTTGAGCTGAAGGATACATAGATGTATCCTGACATGTTCCATGAACCGGGCAGCGTTTAGAGGCTTAGTATGGAACGGTAGGAGCGGGCTTGCGTCTGGTTGATCGGCCAGAAGGGACAACAAGCGGGTGAGAGTGGAGACCGGGCACCAGCTGTTGTTGGTCTTATAGTATAGTAGTGGATGTCCGTACCAGAGCCAACCTGCTGTGTTTTGGAGACTGCTAGGTGTAAAATGAAATGGTCTTCGTAACGGACCAGGTGGTGTTTGCAAAGCATGTGTTCTGCGGGGTTGTTACAGGTAAACTCGCCTGGCCGTAAGAAGCTGTAGAAGGCCAGATGTATGGCTGCTTGTAAGATGACGCTAGGACGTAGACCGAAAGGTGACGTGGCCAGGACATCGGACATGTTTCTGAAGATATCTCCTGTGATAGGCAGACGTCTGGTGCTGGCCACTGGCTGGCGCTTCTGGACGCCGCGCATGACAGCCCGAACGGCGTGGTAAGAGACTAATGAAGTTTCAGCAGGGTCCTGGAGGGACGTGAAATGTTTTACACCGGCTAGATACAGCCGGATCATATTGTAGGATAATGCAAGCTCCGAGTGGCAATAGGAGATGAAGGCCAGGACTTGCTTGACACGGGATGTCTCTGTGCTGTGATGTGTCATGAAGTGGTTGAAGGCCCTCCGGGCCGTTTGGTAGGCCTTGAGGGTATTGCGTGAGAGGGAAAGATCGGGTTGCTGCTAGGAGGTGCGGGGCTATTCCAGGGTCAGCTGAGACCAGTCCGGGATAGCTGCTGATATCAGTTCGGCTACGGGCACCTGTTCGAAAAACGAGACAAAATTAAAGTGGGAGAGGGCGTCTGCTGCCCGATTGGATTTACCGGGGATAAAGGAACAGTGGATGTTGAATTGAAATAATAATGAGAGCTGAATCACTAGAGACCTGGACCTGCCTTTATTAATGATCTCTGCAGTGGCCAAGTTATCTGTTGAAAAGGCCACAGTTTGGCCCAACCAGCTGTGGCCCCAAATGTATGCTGCTGCAACGATGGGGTATAATTCGAACAGGGAGGATGTTTCAGAGAAGCCGGGTATCGCCAGTATCTGGGGAGGCCAGGGAGCTGCGAGCCAGAGGTGGCAAAAATTGCAGCGAAGCCTGTGGAGGCCGCCGCGTCGGTCACCACCTGGGGTGAGAGGGAAGATATGGAGGGAATGAACAGGGACACGCCATTCCAAGATGACAGGAATTCCTCCCACATAGAGAGGTCCGCTATTGCCGCGGGATCAAGGCTAAGGACCTGCTCCGGATCCTGTGTGAGGGACAGTAAGACCAGTAGGCGGGACACGAAGGAGCGACCCCGAGGGATGATACGCATGGCAAAGTTCAACATGCCGAGAAGGGATTGCAGCTGTCTCTTGGTGCATGTTCTGGAGCGGGTGAAGTCCCTCAGGACCGCCCTTATGCGAGCCAGTTTATCCGGGGGGAGGCTGGCCTGCATGGTGTTGGTGTCTAGGTTAACCCCGAGAAAGGTGATGGACTGCGCTGGACCATCCACCTTGTGTTCAGCGATGGGGACATTGAGATTCCTAAAAACCACCCTTAATTTATCCAGGTCTCCTGGCGGTGAGCCAGGTGGCTCGATCAGCAGGAAGTCATCCAGGTAGTGTATGACTTCCTGACACCGGGCCACGTGTAGCAGGATCCACGTAAGTGACTGCGCGAAAGTGTCAAAGGGGCTGCTTTTAGACCCAAAGGTCAATTTGATAGCAAAATAATACAGCTCCCTCCACTTGATGCCATGCCAGCACCACAGAGATGGGTGGATGGGAGGGAGCTTGAAAGCATCCGAGATATCGGCCTTGGAGAGCCAGGTGCCCGTGCCTGCCTTGAGTATGGCCTGGATGGCCGTGTCTACGGAGGCACACTTAAGAGAGAACTCCTCGGAGGGCATGAGGGAATTTAGACTGGGGACAGGAGAGGAATGAGGCGCTGACAAATCATACACCAATCTCAATTTATTCGAGAACTTGCCCTTGACAAGCCCAATAGGGCTGACTCTCCAGGTGTTGAAGGGGGGCTGGGTGCAAGGGCCTATGATAAAGTCCAGGTCTAACTCGGTTTGTAGGAGCTGATCTATGGCTTTTTCATCGATAGCTGCTGACCGTAGGTTCCGGCACTCATACGTGAGATGAGGGAGAGAGATGAGCCCTGTGTGGAAGCCTTGTGTGAAGCCCTGAACGAGGTAGATGGACAGTGAGGGAGTGGGGTAAGCAGCAAGGTAGAAGCTGAGCCATGAGAGATCGACCCGGCTCAGTCACGACTTCTTAAGTTGTTTGACCTCGCACATAAGCCTGGGATGAGCCCTTTGGCACAGGGTGCAAATATGGAGCAGCCGGCATTGACTAAAATTGCATGAGCCGTAGTTATAGTTGTTGCAGATTGCTGCACCTCCTACAGTCTTGACCGGGCGCCCAAACTTATCTATCTGTGGCAGGCGTGCGGGCACCTGTTGGCCCTGAGCAGTACCCAAAGTAGAAGGGTTGTCTGAGGGCTGGGCTGCTATTGAGTTAGCGCACCAGGTGGCGGTATGGGTGGCCGACTGGCAAATTGCACAGAGGGGAGACCGTAGGCCCACGATGTGGCGGCAGAACAGCTCAGTGTCCATGACGCTCCAGTCAGTAGGCGTCTGGAATTGGAAGAGCCTGGCGGCCGCTTTAGCAGGCAAGGAGCGGTGGTAGTCATAAAAACCAAAACCGCCATACTTGTAACCCAGATCCACGACTGCGTGGAGGTACCGATCCAGCTCCTCTCTCCTGCTGGGGGAGGCTGAGCAGATAACATCCCTCAACATGCCAAAGGCCAATGTGAATTCGGTAACCGAAAGCTTTCTGTCCAGCCTGGGGTCTTTGGCCTTGAGGAACACTGACACATCCCCCCATGTGTATGCTTTATTCTTCGCAAGATCGTGGATGGAGATGAGTAGAGACGCAAGATTGACATCCTTGCCCTCTAGGATGTCCTTCCTGACGTTGGCCAGTACCAGATGAGAAGGGTGCACGATGGTACTGCACCCAGTGGTACCTGTGAGTGGGATAGCCACCGCCTGGGCTGCTGGTACGGGAGGAGAAACGGGCGGGCGGGTCTCCAGGAGGGCCACCCTATTCTGGACCTCTGAACTGAGGTCGCCAGGGAAGATACCAGGGTATGGAGTTGAGAAATCGAGGAGGCGATAGAATCCAGGGAGGCCTGCTGGGTACTGGCTCCTGCCATGGCTGGAGGAGGAAAGAGGAGCTTGAAGAGCTCGGCCTTCCTGGCTGTTGCCCGAAAGGGTACACATCTGTGCCTTAACTCTGATGTCAGTCTGGGAATGGTCCATGCTCTGGGGGACCGCAGGCTGCCACTCTCTGAAACTGGAGATGGGGACAATGCGGCTGTGAGATCCCCACTGCCGGCCAGGGATATGGTGGCGTAGTCCAGGCCTGGGTGAGCCTACTTGTCCTCGGGGTTGGGTTCTCTCTGAGTGGAACCTATATAAGGGTGACATGGATTACAAGACTCGCTGGTGACTCCTGAAGGTATACATACCTAATGAAAAGGGCACTCCTGCTTATGTGCGTCTTCTCCATTTTTATTTTTTTTTCTTACCTAAGGAGGCACCGTCCGAACGGGTGCAGGGTGGACCTACTGAAACTCGACTGACCTGAGAATATGAAGGCAAAACTTGTTGAGAGTACTACACCTGATTACAGATAACTAGCTGAAAATAGTGACTTCATTGGGGTGGTGAGATTTGAAATGAAAATAAAAATTAAATGAAATGAGACAAAATGAGACAAACAAACAAACAAAATGTTGCCTTTAAATGAAACGTCTGCCATGACAGAGGCACGAATCGGTCGTGTCGCAGATGCAACTGACAGCGAACCGGACTCTGGAGCATGTATTGAAATTAGGCAATTAGTGAAATGAGGCCGAAGAGCAAGGCCCCGGCAGGAATCAGAACATTGAAGAAACAACTGGATTCGAACCGGGAAGCAGAACGTGACAGTGAAATGAGTGAATCTGCCATGACAGAGGCCCGGATCGCCGTGCCGTAATCTTGCGACTGAGCACGAAACGGACTCTGGAGCATGTACTGAAATGAGGCTTGTCCTGGGGCACGCCGCAACTAATTTGGTACACAGGTGTGACTATTCATACCGGAGCGTGATAGGTGAAATGAAATGATACCCATGGCAAAGACAAAAATCAGAGGGTAAGCCCATGATTGACAAATGAATCCTGTCTCTGGAGCATGTACCGAAATGAGGCAAAAACAGCTGGCACACCGGAACGAATCGGTGCATCTAAACAAATGCGACAGGATTCGAATCGGGGCGTAATAAGTGACAGAAATGATATGCCATGACAGAGACAAGAATCAACGACTGGACCGATGGTTTGACAAAGAATCCGTCTCTGGAGCATGTACAGAAATGAGGCCAACAACTGGGCGCACCGGGGCGAATCGGTGCATACCTGAAATGCGACTGGATTCGTAACCGAGCGTAATACGTGACAAGAAATGATATGCCATGACAAAGACGAGAATCAGGGACTGCGCCTGAACCTGCGAGTGTCTCCGTATCTGTAGCATGTACTGAAATGAAGCCGAAAACTGGGGCACACCGAAGCAAATCGGTGCATCGGAGATGCGACTAGATTCGAATCGGAGTGCGGTAAGTGACATAAATGAATAAAATGATTCGAAATTATATGAAATTATTTGAAATTATATGAAATTATTTGAAATGATTTGAAATGATTCGAAATGATTTGAAATGATTCGGACTGCTTAGAGCTTGACATGACGAGCAACCACCTGTGACTTTAGAAATGATTCGAACAATTCGAATATTTTTTTAAATGACTAGGGAGTAGTCCAAATGAAATGTCTGCGAAATGAAGTGCCTGATGTGGCATGACCGATATGTCACGAACGAGTGACAACGACTTCTTTCGAGAAGTTTAGGGAGCAGTGATATTTGAGGTAACAAGTACGAGTGACACGATTGAAAAATAAGTTTTGTGAAATGTTATGTGAGTGGTTCGTGAGTTCAGGATATCGTGTATAGTGACATAGTAAGCATGAAATGAAAAAATGGGAGCCGAAGCCCTACTTGCGACAGCCGGCCCAGGCAATTTTCGAGTATTGCGACACTCAGACAAGGAAAACACACAAACGCTCACGAAGACAAGACGGACTGACAACACAGACACACCATCGGGACTAACGAACACGGGAACTGACGAACACTGAACTCACTCTAACGAATGGTCTCGAATAGTTGGCCCTAGATCTCTGACATAACAGATATCGCGCACAGGAACCGCAAGGAACACAGCCGAACGGGCTGGTTAAATACCCCTCCGGGCTCCTCCCATAATTCCAGGCCACCATACTGGCCTTCTTGTATATACTGTACACACACACACACACACACACACACACACACACACACACACACACACACACACACACACACACACACAAGAAAGTATTGCCTTTCATTTCTATTTGATTTACAATCACTTACAATCACTTTATCTACCAAATTATTGCCAGTCAGCAGCTGTTTAAGGCTCCTTAACTCCTTAGGCCTCTGTGTATCTAGGGGGGCACGTGACATAATTAAACTTGATAGAAGTCATTGTGATCAGACATTTGCAATGTGAATCCACAAGCTAATTCCCCGTCTGGCTATCTGTACAGGATCACTGGTGTGGATGATGTTCCTGCTGATATAGGCTCTGAAGTCTCCACACTCAATACAGTTAGCAACAGTCAGATGTGGGCAGAAACGTATATATATCAACAAGAATGTAGAGACGAAAAGCTGCAACAGAAGTACAATACTTTTTTCAGATATCTCAGACTTTATGAATTTGAGATTTCTTTTCTGTCCTCAATCATCTAGACATCTCTTGGTTTTGTTTTTTATACTTTCACCTTGTTTTTTTTTTTTTTTTGGGGATAATTAGTTAGAGCATGGTCAGAGATATATGCTATGATTTCTCAGATACATGACAATCAGTGCATAGCTAACAAATCATTTAGAGAAATGTCCAGGATTTAATTGAGAAGTAAGACTGTACAATCTACTCTTCTCTGTTGTATAAAGTTTGTTGAAAGTATTTGGTAATTAGTATTTAAAGGTAGCGGCTCTTTCACATTAAACACATTGCCATACATTTTTCTGCCTTTTTCCTAAGCAAAATTTATGGGCAGACAAAACCATATTGTTTTCAGAAGGATCTATCCCCACCAATGCTTTGCAGTGCATTGAAACAATGTTCTGCATACTAAATTTTTGGTGTGCCAACTTGAATTGATATTTAGCATTAAAATAAACATAAATTAAAACTCTTACAAAATGTAACACAGTGGGGGTTATTTATGAAAGGCAAATCCACTTTGCACTACAAGTGAAAACTACAAGCGCAAAGTGCACTTGAAAATTGCCCTTGGAAGTGCAGTTGCTATAGATCCGATAGGGACATGTAAAGTAAGGAAAATAAATATAATAAATTAGTTAAAATCAGCAGAGCTTCCCCTCATTTCAGATCTACCCCTCAGATTTACAGTGACTGCACTTCCAAGTGCACTTTCAGTGTAATTTCCAGTGCACTTTGCACTTGTAGTTTGCACTTGTAGTACAAAGTGGTTTTGCCTTTTGTAAATAACCCCCTTAGTGCTTAACCACTTTCTTACTTTGGGCATAGGAGATGTGCCCTAAACACTTCAACTAAAGCTGGTCATAGATGGATAGAAATTGCAATATTGTATGAAAATTCTTAGAACATTCCAATGTTATTCAAAAGATTTTGTTTGCTTTTAACATTTTCTTTTGGAATGAATAGACTTTAACGAATGAAAACCATATACGCTGTTAGAAATGTATTCGTTTGAGAACATTTTTTCATTCTGCTTCTTCCAATGTTCTCATCACCTGTGGTTGAAAACAAACATGAATTTGACCCACTAAGGATCAGAAAAACAAATTAACTTTCTTAGAACATTCTTTTCCAATCTATAGCCAGCTTAAGTTCATAGGTGCATCTCCTTCGCCCTGCTCCTGCCCCCCCCCCCCCCCCACTAGTGCTCCCCATCCACTATTGCCAGCAAATCCCTGGCTGCAGATGCTTCTATGTAACATGACACCTGCAAATAATTACAAAATTTAGATATACATCGCAGATCAGAGATATGAAAACACAATCTCCCCGAATATTAGTCCATGCAGTTATACAACTTAAATATCAATAAGCCCATAAAAATGAGCAAGTCCAAGAACAGGGCCAGAAGAAAGCACAACAGTAGGCAGCTCCACCAAAGAGACAGGAATCAATCTCTGTGATGCAACAAATGGGCACAGGTTCACCTTTTGGGACAGAATTTCACATTTCATAGTTAATAGTTTTTTCAATGCCATTTCTGGCCCAGTCATCCCAATGTACTTTTCTTTCACGTACCTTATCTACAGCAGGTTTAAAATCTTGTCATTTTATTTGAATTTTTAAAAAGATTTTCTGTAGGTCTCCCAGAAGCCTTCACTTCCTTGCATCACAGAAGAGGGTGTGATAAGGTGTGTTTACCACTCTGGACCACACTTACCTTATTGCAATAGCACATTCTATACAATCTAATTGTACAATCTCCTTTAGATCCCCCACCAGCTATGTAATACAATGCAGAAAGAGAGAGAGAGAGAGAGAGGTGAGGACACTCTGGTGGAGGAAGATGGCCGGTCCTGGGTGGTGGTGAAGAGATGGTACTTTGGGCAGCGCTTGGTAGAGGAGAAGCGACTGGAAGATTATGGAAGAAAGAAAGGCATCTCTAAGTGCAGTATTAAAAGATTTAATATAGAGCACAATGGGTTAAAAACACCTAAAGGATCGTAGAAACAATAAGGAATGTAATGTGGAGTCCTCATGTGAGTTCCTAGTCCTTCCTCTGTGGAGAGTAGAGAGAGACATCCAAAAGTTGTCAGAATTCTCCAAAGACACGCAGGAGCGATGAGACAGTGAGGTGGCCCAGGTACCGGATTCATGCTGGAACACACAAGGCTGATGGTGTCAGTAAAGAGGGTGGTAACACGTTTCGGATCTTGCAGGGCTCCTTTATCAGACCTACGGTGGGGAAAAAAGTGAGAAAAAGAATGGTGGTAAGAGGAGGATGGTAATCAGAGGTAGATCATATATGATATAGTTATCCGGGTTGAAGGTTAAGGGATTTAAATGTTGGTGGACAGATTTCTTAATGGACCAGGTGAAGAGCGTGGGTAAGAGTATATTAACAGATGATGATATCTACTAGGCTCTGGGAATCCGGATGTCATGACACTGGTGGGTCCAGCAGTGGAGTGAGCTAGACACCAGATTATGCTCCTCGATCGGGGATGTTGGGAGTGACTTATTTTTTAGTGTGTAACGATGGTGTTCCTGGTGGTATGTTTTATGTTATGCCACTGTTAACTGTGTGGCTTATGCATAGTTTGTCTGGGGCATACTCACTTTTTTTCCCAATTAAATTTTATACCAGTATTGAGCACGACAAGATCTGTGCATCTATCGCCTCTTAACCTCCCTGGCGGGGATCCCGAGTCTGGCTCGGGCTGGGATTTTAGTACCACGAGCGGTAACCCCAAGCCAGACTCGGGATCGCATCGCTAGATACAGAGAAGATACAGGGAGATGTTACTTACCTTGTCCCCTGGATCCTGTGATGTCCTCCCCACTGTGTGTGCGAGCTATCCTCTGCTCCATTCACACAGTGCCCGAGTGCCGCCAAGCTCCGTTCACTGCAACGTTACGACGCACAGCAACGGAGATCGGCGCCAAATTCAAAAAAAGTAAAAACACACAAAACACAAACAGCACTGTAATCTTACAGATTACAGTACTGTATAAAAAAAATACTCACCCCCCTTTGTCCCTAGTGTTCTGTGCAGTGCCCCGCATGCACGTTTATATTATAAATACAGTTTTTTTTCTGCCTGGAATTTGGAGATTGTCCAAAGCAACCAAAAAGTGTCCCTTTATGTCAAAAGTGATTTTAGACCAACTAGAAAACCGTGATAATAAATTAGAATCACTTGCAGAATTGAGCGATAGCAATTTGTTGGGAAATTCGTCACACTAAATCTAATGACAGCGACAATTCTGCAAATGAGCAAATTTCAGTGTTTTTGGATTTGATTACATTAGTGAATAATTTTTATTATTATTTATTATCATTATTCATTATATTATACATTTTATCATACCCGGGATGTCTACTAGACTCTTGTTTGAACAGATTTAAGAGAGTTATTCCTAATAATTGCAGGCCTACAATATAAAACACCAAATTTCCATGCAA
This sequence comes from Lithobates pipiens, assembly GCF_037356315.1. Classification (NCBI taxonomy): domain Eukaryota; kingdom Metazoa; phylum Chordata; class Amphibia; order Anura; family Ranidae; genus Lithobates; species Lithobates pipiens. Next base: position 158,857,998 of record NW_027507785.1, read on the forward strand.
AATAATTATACCGCTTTCAGCACCTAAAATCAGAACTAATTGTACCGCCCGGGAGGTTAAGTGGCACTCGCATCATGTCTCCAGCAATACAACCCCGGTTGCCATCAGTCATCCATCAACCAAGCCCTTACTCCTCCCCTTACTCCCCCCCACCTCTCATAAGTCCCCTCGGCAAATATGGGCGTGGGTCTTGCAAAGGAGCCACACATGCTCTGAAACACGTTACCGCCCACTGCCCTCCACTGACAGCGTGAATCCGGAACCCAGGCCGCCTCACTGTATCCTTGCTCCTGCAGGTCTTTTGAGAATTCTGACAGCTGTTGGACTGCTCTCTCCACTTGTAAAACAGAGGAAGGACTAAGAACTTACATGAGGACTCCACATTACATGCCTTTTTGTTTCTGTGATCTTTTAGGTGTTTTTAACCCATCGTGCTCTATATTAAATCTTTTAATACTGCACTTAGAGGTGCCTTTCTTTCTTCCATATGTAGTACAATAGCCTGTATGATACAAATTAAATGGATTGGTCAGATGGGTCCTCCTATTCTATAGTTCTGGTAAATTTTAAGGAAATTGTACAAAGAATCTACAATCCGATTACATAGTGTATGGCCTTTTTATACAAGTTCAAAAGAGGGAATGTTGTCAGTTGTCAGGCCTCATTCACGTCTCCACGTAGTGAAAACTCACATTCCTGAATGCGTTATTTTTTTTGTTTTTTGTGCTTCTGTGTTTGGTGTGCCATTAACAATTAATCACACTGAATGTGCAACTAGGTAACTTTAGATGTATAAATGTGGCCATACACTACTATACGATCTGATTTTACAAACTCTGTACAATCTCTTATAGATTTACCAAAACTATATAATAGGAGGACACGCCATCTATCGAATCACTCTGTTTCCAATCAGGCAGGCCCTTGCACTAGATCAGTAGTGTCCCATGGGCTGTATGCCACCCCAGGGAGTTTAGCATATGGCCTGAGCCTGTCTGGACGGACACTGGGGAAGCCAGGCAAATACACAAATGGAGAGTTGCTGAGGATGCTGTGCAAACATAGTTAATGGGTGAAGGGTGTGTGCTAATGAGGTCAGCTAATAAACTCCTTCCTGTGCCTTACTGGTTTCTCTGTCCCAAATCTACATACCAGCAAGTGATGAAGCTTTCTAAGAAATAGAGCAAGGGCTAAGGTAAGGCCTTGTTCTCAAAATCAAGGAAAGCTTTTATTTTTCTGCAAACCACTATAGGTACATTTATATGGGTACAAAGGCAAGCTGGATTTTAGAAAAAAAAAAAGGTGAACTTAGCCTTTAATGCAGCAACCAAATGTAAACTTACATAAATCCACAGAAATGCACTTGTCAGTATTATGAGAGCTGTTACGGGGATCGTTCACCCAGGAGAGGTACATCAGCAGCAACAGCCGGCCCCTTGTGTCCTTTTGTGACAATTGCAAATAGTGTCTGTAAGTATCATTGAGAAATATGATGTAAAAATGTATTGTTACTATGTGTCTACTCAATTTTTCCATTTTTATTTGCACGTGACATTAGTTAAAGCAACTTTACAATTAGAATAAATAAATATTATATAATATGTCCCTTTGTTAACTTTAATCAGCCATAGTTAAAAATAGACCATCAGTAAGCACATTCAGCAGGCGATTTAATCACTGGGTATGTAGCTTATTTACTTCTAACCCTTGCCTATGCTCCAGTTTAAACTGGCATCATGGCTGCTGTCCCATGTTTCCTATTTCTGGGTGGCTTATTTCTTTTGCAGCATCCTATGGAACCTTTACGTTCAGAAACTAGAGTTGTGCCTTCTTACACTGTTTGTTTTCATCAGTAGAAACACACAGTGCTGTAGTTTAGAATGCCAAGGCATTTTTTTGTCACCTAAAAAAAAAAAGTTGTACTATTACTTTGTTAACGTTTAGTTTTCAGTGAATAAACGTGCTCATAGTGGAAATGTCGAAATTGCTCTAATCCTTGAGGAGTATACAGGTACAGGAGCTAATATGGTTAAAAATACACTTGAATATAGATTGTGACAGACAAAGTATTCCTTAAAGCGGAAGTAAACCCATCCATAAAACAGTTTAATTTCCGGCACGTGCCAGAAATGTAATGCTACCATTGGTTGTGCTCTCAACCTAACTGTCAAGCCAGCCAATGCCTGGTGTGTAAACTGATCACATGTGCAGCATTATGGCAGTTGTAGATTAAACAGAGGCAAAGATGGCAACTTGGGTGAAAACAATAGGGGGGGTTACTTACACTTTAACCTTCGTTTTCTTAAAAACAAAAATAACAAACATATCTATGCTTACCTGCGCTGTGCGATTGTTTTGCACAGAACATCCTGATCTTCTTTTTCTGGGGTCCCCCATCAGCACTCTAGGCCCCTCCTCTTCATTGGGTGCTTCCCGGGAAAGACGCTTTCCCTGGGTGCACCCGTGTGTGCTCGTTCCTGAGTCCGACTGCTGCGCCCATTAACAGAGACAGCAGGACTCAGCCCCCCCTCCCATTCCCGCGTCACCGGATTTGATTGACAGCAGTGGAAGCCAATCGCTCCCGCTGCTATCAATCTATCCAACGAGGGGAAAGACAGCAGTGGGAGCCATTGCGTTCATGCACATCTCTTGATCAGGTGGGCTTAGGTAAGGAAAAATGGGGGTCTGGTCAGCAGCTGCAGCACAGAAGGTTTTTCACCCTAATGCATAGAATGTATTAGGGTGAAGAAGCTTAAAGGGTAAGTTCATCTGTAAGGTGTAAGGTTTGTAAGGTGAACTTACACAGGACCCCCCTCCTCACCCCCTCACCCCCAGTCCGGCTTACCTGCATGGCATCGATCTGCCGTTATGAGCCCCGGTATAGCAGGCTCAAGGCTCCGGGGCTTAGAAATCCATATCTCCTAAATGTGCCCTGTCAGGAGGGACGTTTATGAGCATTCTAATTAGTCAGCAGGGAAGAAGGAGCAAGAAAGTTGAGGGGATTTCTAAGCCCTAGACCCCTAAGGCGGCTATACTGGGGTCAGAACGGGAGATCGCTGTGCTACAGCTCAGCGGGACTAGGGGGGGGGGGTGAGGAGGGGGTCTTGTGTAAGTTCACTTTTTTTTTTTTTTTTTTTCTCTAAAGGTGAACTTACACTTTAAAGCTTTAGAACCACTTTATGCTAGTCCTTGTAGAATACAGCCCCCTGCAAGGTTTATGTGATGACATCTCCAGCCCTTGTGCACCAGAAACATCTGTCAGCAAAGACTGCTGTCTTCATCCATTCACTCAGAAAAGGTGCAGTATCATCATGACTACAGTCTGTACATTCACACTGCTGCTGCCTATTCAAAGAGTGCTTTGTAAACACTAAAGTAGATACCATAGCCACTGTGAGCCTAAGCTGATTTTTTAGGGCAGTCCTGTACAAGTCAGTTTATTTGACTGTTGCATGACCTGCATTTTATTGAAGTACTGTCTGCAGTAATTGATAGAACAATACAATAATTGATTTATGGGTGCATTAGAATTACATATTAATTAATATTTACTGGTATTTAAAAGTTATATCAACAAGCAACATACAAAAAACACATTTTTATACATATAAAGTGGAGAAGGGTGAGAACTGCTGCCGATGTGCCCTCCTGCCCTAGTAAAAGGTGACATACTAATTTTTGTCCTGGTGTCACAAGGACAAGAACTAAGGGAAAATCTCTCCACAGAATGACAGACAGAAATAAAAAATCTGGGATGAGTTGTAAATCTTTCCTCCTGTATCTAAAGATAAAAAATGGCTGAAGCTAGGCTTTAAAATATATGAGTAAGTTGAATTCTAAGCCAGACCCCATGCATGATGCAAGAAAGTGTCCTATTTGGGCAAAACTGCATTCAACCTCTTTCAAGATCTTTTATGAGTTATTAATGATTAAAGATCTTTTATGAGTGAGGGGACGTATACTGTGTATTTATATGCAAGTATATACAAGTGTTTATGCTTAAAATGTACCACTGGCAACTACAAGAAAACGAAGAAGAATTTTATGCCTGTATCCTTTAACCCAACTGTGCATGCAACGTTTTTGCCAAGCATCACCTTTTTACTCAGGATCTGCCAGCAAGATCCCGTATATCAACATCAGTACATTTTTACATACATGTGCAAGAAACCTTAGTGCATTGGAAACGAGTAATCAAACCAGTCACAACTATACTTTTATGCCATTGAGAAGTTGCATTCGTTGGGGACCTCAACTCAACTCAACCCTCCCAACTCAATTCAGAGATGGAGGTTTTTAGATGGTGACAGGCCTGTGTGGGTCAGGCTACGAAATCTATAAAATAAACATACACGTTTCATGTTTTCAGTGTAGCTAAAGAGACCAAAACACAAAAGGAGAAAATAAGGACATGGGAACCACGTTAAGGCACTCTGTCAAGAATATAACATAGCTCAAAAAATATTTCAAATCGCAATGAATTGCACCCCATACTTCACAGTGTCGTTACAGCACAAGATTTAAAAAAGCATAATATGTAGCAAACAAAAAGGAAACAACATCAAATTATGTTGGACAGCAACAGCACAACATAAGACATATCTTTGGTGTTCGTGGGAAAGGACCCCCTGTCACTGGTTTGAATGGGAAAAGGGTCCCTATCATTGCTATGAGTGGCAAATAGTAACCTGTCTTTGATATCAGTAGGTATTTTGCCCCATGTTGTGAGTGTTAGTAGAAAAGGACTGTCATAAATAATGTCAGTGGGAAAAGGACCTTCTGTTATTGGTGTCAGTGATAACTGGCCCACTGTCATTGGTGTCTTTGGGAAAAAAATCCACTGTCATTGATGTTAGTAAGAAAGGCCCCACCCACAATTTGAGGGTACTGTAATGAATCTGAAAGTACTCCAGCAGGCAGTGGCAGACATCTAGCCTCTAAGGCCGCGTACACACGGGCGGACTGTTCGCCCAACTTTGTTCGTCAAACAGTTTGACAAACAGTCCGCTCAAAATTAGCATGAACGGACTTGACCACACACGACGAACGAACAGTCCGCTGAAAACTTGCGCGATGACGTGAACGGCACGTACGACGGGACGAGAGATTCGAAGTCCTATACACTGCAATGCAACCTTCAGCGTGTAAATCCTTTCTGAGCATGCGCGGAACTTAGTTTGACGAACAGGCCTACACATGAGCGGACTGTCCGCTCAAACCAAGTTTCAGCGGACAGTCTTACGGAAATTCCGAAAAACTTTGTTCGTCAGACTGTCCGCTGAAACTGTCCGCTGAAGCCCACACACGAGCGGACTGTCCGCTGAAACACTGTTCAGCGGACAAAGTTGGACGAACAGTCCACCCGTGTGTACGCGGCCTAAGGCTCTGGGACCTATTAAAGGCAGGGGCAGAGACACTTCTGCCTTTAAAGGAGCCCAGGTTGTCAGAGGCCCCTTTGTGCTCACACCCCTGCTGACACCAATAATGCTCCTTTTTAGTGTACCTAGGCCCCATTTGGTGTAAAAGTAGCAAACTAGAGGGGAAGCGTTGCCTCACTGCAAGTAATACTTGGTGAAGCGGCACCAGCTTTTTGGATACAACTACATATATTTGAGTACACTATGCATGCCACATTTTTCTTCTCAGTCCCTTTTAGCTGTCCCTTCTAATTATATTGGCATATATGCTATTGTTATGTGCGCTGAACAACATTCTCCAATTGTGTCATTCCTTAATTCACTGATTAGTCTGTCCTACATAACCAAGACTGCAAAAGTATTTAACAATGTAAATTAAAAATGAAGAATTTCATGTACGTATGCCTTTAAATTTAATTAAAATGTGTGTGTTTCCTCACATTAAAGTGATTATAAATGATCACCTTGTAAAACAACCCATTCAGTTTAAAATAGAAACTAAAGGCAAACCATTTGTGCATATATAGAAAAAAACATTATAAATACTGATCACATCTCCAGTTTCCTCTGTTCTAAGCTGCATAAGAGCTGAGGGGAGTAGAAGCAACAGCACACTGATCTTCCCATCAGGATACAAGTACAGGATACAAGTACATGTTACAGCAGGCACATATCATGAATATGAGATGTTGGGGTAACAAACACTTTAAGCAAAAGCGACCAATACCAGCATTGTGCAGCGTGTGTGTGTGTGCATATATATATATATATATATATATATATATATATATATATATTTATTTATTTTCTTTTATGCAAGTGGTGAAAATAAAGCAGCAAACACAGCAACAACAATGATTCCAGGGTTGTTTTTCTGCATGAACTCCCGGATAAAAGACTGTATTCAGAAAGTAATGATTAATGGTTTAAACTCTGTGTGGTCTAAGGTTGTTAGTGGTGTACCACAAGGTTCAGTGTTGGGACCCTTATTTTTTAATATATTTATAAATTATATAAAGACTGTGGTTCAGCTGCACCTGGGGTATGCTGTCCAGTTCTGGGCACCAGTCCTCAGGAAGGATGTACTGGAAATGGAGTGAGTTCAAAGAAGGGCAACTAAGCTAATGAAGGGTCTGGAGGAAAATTAGTTATGAGGAAAGGTTGCGAGCACTGAACTCTGGAGAAGAGATGCTTGAGAGGGGATTATGATTTCAATCTATAAATACTGTACTGGTGACCCCACAATAGGGATAAAACTTTTTTGCAGAAGGGAGTTTAACAAGACACGTGGCCACTCATTAAAATTAGAAGAAAAGAGGTTTAACCTTAAACCACATAGAGGGTTCTTTACTGTAAGCGCAGAAAAGATGTGGAATTCTCTTCCACAGGCGGTGGTCTCAGCAGGTAGCATCAGTAGTTTCAAAAGACTATTAAGCACCTAAACGACCACAACATACAGGAATATACAATGTAATACTGACATATAATCACACATATAGGTTGGACTTGATGGACTTGTGTCTTTTTTCAACCTCGCCTACTATATATATATATATATATATATATATATATATATATATATAGGGTCTGGGATTAAAAGTATCATTTCAGTCTTTGCAGACTCCAAGCTATTCAGTGGAATAATGTCCCTGTGGTACTGTTATAAATGCGTCACATTACAGGCATGATATTTAAAGGAATATTTATTGTTTCACTTTAACCACTATAGATCCGCGTTATAGCCGAATGGCGGCTACAGCGCGGACCTGCTTTGCCGGGATGACGTCTATTGACGTCTATGACACTCGCCTGATCACAGATTGGTGCAAGGGGTCGATCCCGACCCCTTACCACGTGATCAGCTGTCGGCCAATGACAGCTGATCATGTGATCACAACAGAGCCGGTAATCGCCGGAGAAAAGCCGGAGAAAAAAAAAGCCGATCACCGGCAGCCGTGAGAGGGACTTCAGTCCCAATCACGGCGAGCTGGAGTCAGCTCATCCGTGCCCACCTGCCCCCTGCCAGTGCCATCTATGTATAGGAAAAAGTGCCACTCAACAGTGCCACCCATTAGTTCCCATAGTGCCACCCATTAGTGCCCATAGTACCAGCTATCAGTGCCCACAGTGCCAGCTATCAGTGCCCACAATCTGCAGCAACAGTGCTGCACCTCAGTGCCACATACCTGTGCCCATCAGTGTCATCTACCAGTGCCCATCAGTGCCGCCCATCAGTGCCCAGCAGTGCCACCTATCAGTGCCACCTATCAGTGCCCATCAGTCCCATCTATCAGTGGTACCTATCAGTGCCCATCCGTGCCACCCATCCATGCCAACCATCAGTGGCATCTTATCTGTGCCCATCTTTGCCCATCAGTGCTGCCTTATCTGTGCCCATCAGTACTTCCTTATCTGTGCCTATTAGTGCCGCCTTAACTGTGCCTATCAGTGCCCACCAGTGCCGCCTCATCAGTGTATTTCAATGAAGGAGAAAAATGACCTGTTTGCAAAATTTTATAACAAACTATTAAACATGATTTTTTTTTTTTTTTGTTTGTTTAGCAAAAAAATTTACTCCCAGCTGTAATTAAATACCACCAAAAGAAAGCTCTATTTGTAGGAAAAAAATGATAAAAATTTAGTTTGGGTACAGTGTTGTATGGCCGTGCAATTGTCATTGAAACTGCATCAGCGCTGAAAGCTGAAAATTGGTCTGGGCAGGAGGGGGGTTTAGGTGCCCAGTAAGCAAGTGGTTAAGCATTAAAAAAATCTCTGCTCCTGAAAAAACGTCCGTTTAAAAAAAAAATTGCATTGATACATGTCTCCTGGGGCAGGACTCGGGTCCCCAAACACTTTTTATGACCATAACTTGCATAAAAGCCTTTAAAATTAGCACTTTTGATTATTCATGTTTGTGTCCCATAGACTTTAATGGTGTTCGCATGCTTGAACAAATGGGGTGTTCGGCTCATCCCTACTTTTTATTTCTACTTAAATAGAAAAGTCCAGAGGTGTACAGAAGAGGGAAATAAAGTAAGGAAAAAGTTCTAACAATTTGTAGATTTTGAGGTTAACCTTGCTATTCAATCTACTAACCCCATTATGGTAGATACAACTTTGAATAGGTGCCTGGGGCTTACTTGTGGTGATGGCAGCAGAGGCACCAAAGACACATTCCCAATTTGGTTGACAAACCTGTAATTTTATACATTTATAAGACTTTTAATAGACAGATAAATGCATATAGAGGTTTTAAATTACAATTCATACAGTGTTTATCTGTGTTTTGGTATGTTCTGTTTAGCTGCATTTAGAGAAAATAGAATTATGCACATCCAAGGTCAGATTAGATGCTCTGAATACATCAAAATGCATATAAATGTGTGTAACCACATGTGAAGGCAAAATACATTTAGATGCTGGAGAGCTTGACCTAGGAAGCATAAAGTTTATTTATACTTTCCAGGTAATTTCTCCTGTATTTATGGCCTTGTGCACACTGGGTGTTTAGCACGTGTCAAATTCCAGCATTTTTGTGAGACATTGTTGCAGTATCCAGCCCTGCTGCGTGCATCCTGTCAAAGCTTGACAGTCTGAAATACGCTGTGATTACACACATTCAGAGCTATATACAGCCTTATGTGGAACAGGCTAGTCTGAATGTAGCATAAGATAGACAGTAACTTTCACCATTTTCCTGCTATTATCTAATAAGGTTTACACCCTACTTCTACAAAATTTCCAGTGCACATCTTAGTAAGCTTCTACTTGCTTCTCCTAAAGTTTTACTTTTTTTTTTTTTTTTTTTAAGGTTTTCCATTTGGTGTACAACCATACGATGATTAAAAGTTTTTTAATCAGATATAATACTACCATTAATAATGCTGAAAGACTTAATTGTGTGGGTCGTGCTATCACAAATGAGGTTAATTAGACTCTTCAGAAATAAAGATTGACTCTTTTAATGAAGGGTCCTTTTTCATAGTATGAAGAAACAATCCCCGCAACACCTTTTGCTCCCAGAACCCTGCTTACAATTTCCATTCCAGCTTGCAAAGGCATCTTTAGTAACCAGTATGTATTTTCTGAAACCAAAGATTAGATAATATAGAATTAAAAGATAATATTCTTGTTATTTCTGTCTTTCAATTTTGCCTCAAATATTTATTGAAGTTATCTTTAATCAAACTTACATTAAGCCTTTTATTGGCAAAAACACAATAGAAACAACTATATTTATACTAAATGTAAAATAAATAAATAAAGATGAAGACCTAATAAACACATGTACCTACAGTATATACTTCAAATGGTGTTGGCTTTTGAAACTATGAAAAAAATCCATGTGAAATGCCAAATGTGCAACATATACAGTATTTAAAGTGATCCTTAACTTTAGCAGTTTATTTGACATTAACCTACAGTCATAACACTAATTTCATTCTCTAACCTCTAATGTGAACACAGATACCTAATCGTTTTATGCATATTTTTGTAGATGGGTTTATATCTTAAAGGAAGACCTAATAAACACATGTACCTACAGTATAGACTTCAAACGGTGTGGGCTTCCGAAACTATGAAAAATAAATCCATATGGAATTTTAAATGTTCAACATATACTGTATCCAAAATTACCTACAGTCATAACACTAATTTTATTCTCTAAACCCTAATGTGAACATGGATACCTAATAGTTTTATGCATATTGTTTTTTTAGATGGGTTTGTGTAATATGTGTATGTTTAAGTAAATGTGTAAGCCTATATTATCCATGTACCTGTGATTTGGTGGGTATGTCTAATTTATTTCCATTACTATTTCGACAGATTTTTATTTATTTTTTTACAGGTACATTACTGTACCAAGGAGCAGTTTTGCCACTTGTGTGACATATATTATAAACTCCCATTAAAGAGCCATGTAGCGCTTTGAGGGGTTCAGCTAGGGATCAAATGGGAGAGGGGAGGGAACTTCTCAGTTTGTACATTGTAAATGTGAACAACAAGCAATCACATGTGCATCTAGTTCAGGACCCCGAGGGGTCCAATTGGGCACAAGGTTGTTGTGATTTTATCAGCCATGAGCATGCAATCAAATGTTAATTTAACAGCAGTGGCATGCTACAAACCATATTATTCCATGATCAAATTAACATTCTTGGCAGTGAGGGATGGGTTAAATTATCTGTAAAGTCATAAGCAAAAATTAAAAGCACAAACACTACCATAGTAGTAGCCACAGCAATGTATTAATTAAAAACATAGTTTAATGCACATTGGATGATGGGGCTGCATGCAGCCCACACCTCAAATAATAACATTTATTAAAACTTAACATTCCCCGAAAATACAGCCTAAAGAAAAAAACACCAAGACAATATATTGGCATATGTATATATATATATATATATATATATATATATATATATATATGGCCACGTCACTTTATTGATTTGCAATAAATTGTAAATATTTCAAAACTTTTCATTTTTATTCAACCAAGTAGATCTGAAGTCTATCTATAAGCTAAGTTATTGGAACTCAAGCCATATTTAGTTAAATTAACTAAATTAACATTAAATGTCCCCCCTAGAAATCCAGGGTGACCAACCACATGTGCCAGCGACAAAGGGGTGGGAAGCTCTTTTGCCAAGGCTTGACCAATTGTGAGAAATCACTGTAAAATCTTCATATTTATAGGGCTCCCAGAAATTCTAGAAGCTTCCAAAGATTTTAATTGGTTAAAAAATTAATATCTCATAAATTTAAAGAGACAGTAACCTAAATCTCTAAAACCTATATTACCTCAAAAATAGCATGAAATTTAAACAGGAAGGAGGCGGGATTGAAGAAAGCCCATGAAGGTGGGCCCAAATTAATGTTCCCTCCTTTTACATTCTTTTTGCATTATTGATTGAATTGTTACTAAGCTTACCGTACCCTGTGACATCATACCTGGAAGGGGCGGGGTTGTCTAATGTGCTGATCTTGATCCTGACAGGAGAAAATCAGCTTTAAAAACTCACCTAAACTGCATTTTTTTTCAAACAAGTTTAGGTGAGTAAAGCAGAATTTAGCAACATTTGGTGTTAAGGAGTTTATTGGCCAGAGTTTTTATTCATTCTCACCACTGAAATGAATAAACCCTGAAGTCCTAAAGCACATTGACGCGTTTAGGTGCGTCTGGAGGTGTTTGGCATTTTTTGTGCCCAAAAGCTCCTTTCCTGAATGCAATTTTTCTGTAATAAGGAGAGAAGCTTTGCCTGCCTCTAAACTCCGCTGCTCTTACACTCTGGTAAAAGCCTATGTTTGCATGGACACATAGGCTTTTATTGAGTTGAGTTCAGAGGCTTTGACAAAAAACACACCAAAAGCTCCTAAATGTAATTTTTACAAGCAACGGTGTGCATGAGGCCTAAGACTGCTGAGAGGGACTGCTTGTGATGGATGTTTGTACTGTAAAAGGCCATCTTCTTGTATTGAGCTACTAAATGCATTTAACCATGTTTTTAAATAATAAATGGTGCTCTAATTACTACACAATTGTAGCATTTTGTGCCACTCTTTGCTTGTTTCAGGAGATGTCCCTGGAGCCACCACTCCTCCATTTTTCTGAGTTGGCTACATCAACCTTTAATCACAAATAGTCAGACAGGGTATGGTGATGAAGATCATAAAATAAGGTAGAGGTTGGGTGCTACTACCAAATAAGAAAAAGGAATTTCAGAGCTGCCGGGTTCTAAAAGTAAGTCGCACAGCTGCAATGGAAATCATGAAAATAGATAGTCCAACACCTTGCTTGCTCTTTAATATCTTCAACGTTTATTGGTTCTCCATAAAAGACGCAGTATCAGATAGCAAATGTAGATGCTTTTCGGCCTTGTGGGCCTTGTTTACTACTAATGGTGATGAAGAAGTGTCTTCCCAAAATGTGTTCCATACCCTATGACAACCATACCCAGAAAGAGCTGATTGTGTTCCTCCTTGCAGTTGCCAGTTTTCCTCCCTCAGCAGAATGAGACTAATGCCTTCTACTTTCAGCCAGAACAGTTCTTTATACCACTGAGGCCGCGTACACACGGGCGGACTGTTCACCCAACTTTGTCCGCTGAACAGTGTTTCAGCGGACAGTCCGCTCATGTGTGGGCTTCAGCGGACAGTTTCAGCGGACAGTCTGACGAACAAAGTTTTTCGGAATTTCCGTAAGACAGTCCGCTGAAACTTGGTTTCAGCGGACAGTCCGCTCGTGTGTAGGCTTGTTCGACAAACTAAGTTTCGCGCATGCTCAGAAAGGATTTACACGGCGAAGTTGCATTGCAGTGTATTGGACGTCGTATTTCTCGTCCCGTCGTACGTGCCGTTCACGTCATCGCGCACGCTTTCAGCGGACTGTTCGTTCATCGTGTGTGGTCAAGTCCGTTCATGCAAATTTTGAGCGGACTGTTTGTCGGATTGTTTGACGAACAAAGTTGGGCGAACAGTCCGCCCGTGTGTACGCGGCCTGAGAGGGACTGCTTGTGATTTGTACTGTAAATCCATCTTCTAGTATGGTAAATGAATGATGCTCTAATTACTTCAGTGTTATAGCATTTTGCTCTGCTCTTTGCTTGTTTCAGTAGATGTCTCTGGAACCACCACCCCTCTCTGTTTTTCTGAGTAGGCTGCATCACTCCTCTGTAGTCAAGCATTAGCTGATCTTTATGTAGGTTCAAGACTACCTCTAGCATTGTATAATATTATCTTATCCCAACCATGACACTACCTGCCTGGAGTTTGCATGTTCTCCCTGTGCCTGCATGGTTTTCCTTTGGGTACTCTGGTTTCCTCCCACACTCCAAAGACATGCATGTAGGTTAATTGTCTTCTGTCCAAGATTGGCCCTAGTATATGAATGGGGACCTTGGATTGTGGGCTCCTTGAGGGTAGGGACGGATGTGAGTGTACAATGTACAGGGATAGGGACAATTGTAGACACTCACTCAGGTTGAACTGGATGGACTGATGTCTTTATTCAACCTTACTAACTATGTAACCAGTGTATTATCTCTGGTTCATGGGCATTGCATAGCTAATGTTTAACAGTACAGCAACGGTGCTGTCAATTGTTTATATAATTATGTAAAATTACCTCAAGATACCTATTTTTACCTTTTTTATCTGAGGTTACAAGATCACCTTCTCCAAAACCAGCTTCATGGGATGCTTACAGCCTGCCAAATAACACAGTGAGGGGTGTCAGGCCACAGCTAGGGGCAGGTTGCCTGTGTAACTGAAGGCTGACTGAAGTATTGTGCAAAAGACATATGGCGTCCCAGCATCCAATCCAGTTAAACTCTTTTGCTCAGTCACTGGTGCACTTATGCCTACCCCTCAGTGCCCAGTCCTATACACATGGGCTTTTCCTCCTTAGCTTCTAGTCTTCATCTCAGGTGTGGTAGCCCCTCAGTACCCAGTCACCAGCATATGTGCAATAATCCCTCACTGTCTAGTTCCAAGTGCATATGCCTTGACCCCTCAGTGCCTTGTTCCCAGCACTTATCCATTAACCCCTAAGCACCCAGTGTTAACTCCCTGGTAACCATTCCCCAGCATATGTTAATGCTTTATTGCCCAGACCATGCATGGTAATCTCTCAGTACTCAGTGCATTAGCCCCGTAACACACTGTCCCCAACTGAGCTGTTGTGCATTAAGCTTTTAATTCCCAGCTATTGTGTATTAGCCACTCAACTCCCAGTTCCCAGTGCCTGTGTGTTAACCTTTTATGACCCAATTTGGGTTTGTGTGCTTTTAAGAACTGTTGCCAGATAGCCACCAGTAAGCTTCTTTTTTATGCTATTGACCATAGGAATAGCCAACACAAGCAAATCTATTCAGTTGCATATGATGCCAATTGTCTATTTTCTGTTTCACCTCAACTGTAGATGTTTCATTTTTATTTTTATTTCTGAGATCAGCCATATATTTGTCTGCAGTTCACTATTTCTAATTGTATTCCATTTTAGTGAGTTATCCCTCCATTTTGATAAAATAAAAAGGCATTAATTAGTTGAAAAGACTGAGATGGTAGGCAGGATACAGTTAATGTGACCTCTCCCCTTCATTTATAAGATACACTGTAACCACAAACATGAAAAGTTAATTTCACAGCCCAGTGCTGCTGACTCCAAGGGTTTCGGCAGCAGTGATGAGTGTTTGCTTGATGCATTGACAGCCTAGCACAAGGTATCCTGTGTCATTTGTACGTCTATAGCATAACAATACCTTTAAAAACCCTCCCTCACATTGCTTCTTCGCAGCACTGTAAATTGAGCTAAAGAACAGAGGAAACAACCCACTTTAGGCTTCGTATCAAACAGAATATGGCAGTGTTCTGTAGTAAGCTATTGTACCTTCAGCATAAATACCTCTAATAAGATTAAAACAACATGTAGAAAAAACAAAAAGCCCTATTTGTGCTGAAAATTGCAACAAAATGACCCACCTTCTAAATATCGGGAGATGGGGGCACCATCCTTCTGACAAGATACAGGGAAATGCCAAGTAGCCCAGATTTCACTAGATGTGGTTCCAGAAGTGTGAAAATCTCTTCTTTTTATGAGATTTAGACAACTCAGTATACCCCAGGATCTTGCCAGCTGGGATGACAATAAACATATCTATTGCAGGTGAAAGGGTAAGCATATTCAGTCCCGGATAGTTTTGTTTTGCATTGTGATGCAGTGTTTTAATGGGGGAGTAGTAAATAAACACATTTTCACATGTTTGTTTTTATTCTAAATTGGGTACGATTAAGCACAACATATTTTACATATTGGTACAATTAAGCACAACATATTTTACATAACCACTTTAAGTATCCCATAAAATCAACCCCCCCCCCCCCCCCCCACACACACACACACACTTGCACATTCTGTACACTTTGTAGTATTAGAGTCAGGCATATGATTAACCAATTATACCAAGCAGGTGCTAATGATGATTTCATATGTAGGTTGAAAACACAGCCATTACCTGAAACAAAATGAACTGTGTATGGGGCTTAAAACTGGGTGAAGAACAGCCAAACTCTACTAATAAGGTGAGGTTGTGGAAGACAGTTTCACACTGTCACAGGTCATACACCATACAAAGACTGAGCACAGAAGCAAGACACAGGGTAGTTACAGTATACTGCATCAGCAAGGCCTGTCCTAGACTGGCGACTGGACTTTTAAAATGTGCTGTTCAAACTCTTTTGAAGAAGCACAAAGAAACTGGCAATGTTGAGGATCGTAGATGAAGTGGTCAGCCAAGGAAATGTAATGTAGCAGATGAAAGACACATGATGCTTACTTCCCTTCAACATTGGAGGATGTCCAGCAGCACCATCAGCAGAAAACTGGCAGAAACCAGTGGGGCCCATGTACACCCATCTACAGTCTGAAGAAGTCTGGCAAGAAGTAGTAGTATTCATGGAAAAATTGTGGCCAAAAAGCCATACCTCTGACGGGTAAACAATGCTGAGTGACTCAACTATGCATGAAAACATAGAAACTTGGGTGCAGAAAAATAGCAGGGGGTACTCTGGAGTGATGAGTCAAAATTTGAAATATTTGGGTGAAGGAGAAGCTAGTTTGTTTGCCGAAGGGCTGAAGAGCAGTACAGTAATGTATGTCTGATATTTATCCATCATGCCATACCATTCAGGAGGCATGCGATTGGCCCCAAATTTATTCTGCAGCAGGATAACAACCCCAAACATACAGCCAATGTCATTGGGAACTATCTTCAGTGTAAAAGAGTGATGGTTTGGCCCCTACAGAGTCCTGATCTTAACATAATCGTCTACCTTGGATTACAGGAAGAGACAGAAGGAATTGAGGCAGACTATATCCACAGAAGATCTGTGGTTAGTTCTTCAAGATGTTTGTAGCAAGATACCTGCCAAGTTCCTTCAAAAACTGTACCTATTGTACAAGAATTGATGTTGTTTTGAAGGCAAAGGGTGGTCACACCGAATATTGATTTGATTTAGATTTATTTTCTATTCACTTAATTTCCATTGTTAATTGATAAAAATAAACTATTAACACGTCTATTTCCAAAAGTATTCTTTTTATTATTTTTCTATTTTTATTTTTAATGTTTTATTTACAGCATTGTTTTCACACCTACCTAAAACTTATGCATAGTAGTGTATACAGTATATTCTGTAAGCCTTGCTATTTTGTCTTTATAGTGTTTGTTCCCCTGGTCCCCCCCTAATCTTATTATATGGAGAGTCTGTGGATATCCACATTTTAATTAAGTTGCATTGTTAATTAGGTACTGTAATGTTTTATATAAGATCAGATTACCACAAGTTTATTTATTTATTTTTATTTCAGAGTCATTGTTTCAGATTTTTAGAGACGCCTTAATTACTGGCATGGTACCAATAGATAAGTGTAGGGCCAATGTGGTTCCTATATTTAACCACTTTGTTACTGAGCCCATTTCTGAGATTTGGCGTTCACAAGTTAAAAACAGTTTTTTACTTAGAACCCCCAAACATTATATATATTTTTAACACCCTAGAGAGTAAAATTGTGGTCATTGCAATACTTTCTGTCACACCGTATTTGCGCAGCGGTCTTACAAGCACACTTTTTTTTTTTGTATTGCTTGGCGGGCCAGGGCGCATTTACATTTTTTTTTCTTATTTATTTTACCTTTTATTTTTAATTTTTTCACTGTTCTTTAAAAAAAAAAAAATAATAAAAATGTGTCACTTTTATTCCTATTACTAATGTAAACATCCCAAGTAATAGAAAAAAGCATGTCAGGACCTTTTAAATATGAAATCTGGGGTCAAAAAGACCTCAGATCTCATATTTACACTAGAATGCAATAAAAAAATTAAAAATTGTTGTTTGAAAAAAATGACAAAAAAAAATGCCCCTTTTAAGAGGTATTGGCGGAAGTGACATTTTGACATCGCTTTCGCCCTGCAGTGTCATGGAGACGGGTGGGGGCCATCTTCCTCTCACTCATCTCCCTGCACAGCTAGGGAACGGACTGGATCGCCTCCGCCGCTGCCAACGGCTTCGGTAAGCGGTGGAGGGCACTGGAGCGTGGCGGGGGTGGCCCTCTCTCGCCGCTGACAAAAGTGATCTCGCAGCAAATCTGCCACAGAGACCACTTTTATCTGAAAGAGAATCGCAGACTCTTGAAGAGGATACCAGGGTTATGGTAGCTAGCTGCTACCATAACAACGGTATTCCTCTTCAAAGAGAGGACGTTCAGGAACATCCCACAGGAAGGAAGTGGTTAAAAAAGGCTCAAAGTATTTACCAAGTAACTACAATATAAATATTGATATAAAGTTTGGGATAAAAAGTACCATTTCAGTGTTTGCAAGTGACACCAAGCTATGTAGTGCAATAATCTCCTTACAGGATTTCTCCTGACGTAAAAGCTGATCTCCTTGCACTTTAATTGGGCAGCTACACTGTATATGAGGTTTAATGTTGATACATGTACAGTTAAGCACTTGGAGGGCAAAAAGCATTCTTGCACCATACATTCTAGGAGAAGAACAACTGCAGGAGTCAATAGTAGAGGAGGATCCAGGTGTTCTGGTATATTATAATAATCTAAAGCTAGCAGAATATTTTCTTATATTAAAAGTGGTATAGACTCAAGAGAAAGACGTAATTGTGTCCATGTACAAATTATTAGTAAGACCCAATCTGGGATATGCAGTTCAATTTTTGGCACCAGTTCACAAAAAGAATATTGGAGAACTGGAGAAAGTGCAGGCAAGGGTAACACAACTGATAAGAGGCATGGAGGAGCTCAGCTATGAGGAAAGATTAGCTCAACTGAATTTATTCTCTCTTGAAAAGAGAAGATTAAGGGGGATATGATTCTTAAAAAATAGTTTTGGCCAACTCATTGGACTGCTTTTTAAAAAGAGCTGGATGCATTTCTAAATGCAAAAAATATAACTGAATATTAACATATATGTTAATAACACCAGAGATTGCTGATCCAAGGAATATACAATTGTCTCCTGGGGTGCAGATAGGATTTTCCCTTGCTGGAGGAAAATTGGGCTATGCTTCTAAAGTTGTTTCCTTTTGAAGCAATTGTGGGTATAATATTGTGTATATATAGTTACATAGTTAGTAAGGTTGTATAAAGACACCAGTCCATCCAGTTCAACCTGAGTGAGTGTCTACAATTGTCCCTATCCCTGTACATTGCACACTCACATCAATCCCTACCCTCAAGGAGCCCACAATCCAAGGTCCCCATTCATATACTAGGGCCAATTTTGGACAGAAGCCAATTAGCCTACCTGCATGTCTTTTGAAGTGTGAAGGAAACCAGAGTACCCAGAGGAAACCCACAAAGGCACAGGGAGAACATGCAAACTCCAGGCAGGTAGCGTCGTAGTTGGGACTCAAACCAGCTACCCTTTTTACTGCTAGGTGAGAGTGCTAACCACTACACCACTGTGCTGCCCAAAGGTGTATATGAAGGTATATGAAGATGGAAGGGTCTGTCAGTAGCAGAAAAAACAGGAGCAAAGCTAGAGACATTTTCCAGCACACACTCATTTTGATACCAATGTGCAATGTATATTCCTTGCTAAAGAACATTATTTTTTTCAAGTTGTTATGGGTAATGTTCCACTTTCAGGCTATGCTGAAGTTGTAGGAATCTTTGGAAAAAATCTCCATAAACTATATTTATTTTGTAGTTGAATAAGAAGGCAGAACATGCCTCCAGATTATGTATGTGAGATGGTATTAATCTTGTTTGATATCCATAATCCAGGGTTGGGTATGGTAGAGAGTTGGTGTAATAATGGGTAATTCTAACAGAAATAAATAATAAGACATCATCTGCTTAATTTTCCTTCCAAACAGGCATTGTCAGTCTGAAAAGAGGTACGCTTTTTTTTGGGGGGGGGGGGGGTATAAGTTAGAAGACTAGATGAAGGTTAAAAACAGGGTAGTATCCACAACATATGCCAGATAGACCTTAGAGTTAGCATGTGTTATTGGAGAGATCCAAGCAACCAAATATTTTCATTGTCCCACTAATAATATAAAAAATATATCTGGAAGGGCCATTCCTACTTCTTTCCTTGGGGTTGTGGAGTATGCTCAATTTCAGCTTCAGTCCAGATCTGCACCAAATAAATGAGGAACAGCAAGCCTTCCAATTTTAGTGCAAAATTTGCTTTAAAGTGAATCCAAGGCAGGAAATAAAGACGTAAATAAATGATTTTCTGTATTCCAGTTCAGCTGTGTTCCTTATCAGCCAGTACGGTGGTCGGAATTTATGGGAGGAGCCCGGAGGGGTATTTAATCAGCCCATTCTGCTGTGTTCCTTGTCGGTTCCTGTGTGCAATAGCTGCTACGTCACAGATCTAGGGCCGACTATTCGAGACCGTTCGATAGAGTGAGTGAGTGAGTGCAGTGTTCGTGAGTTCCGTCTTCATTGAAGTCCTGTCTTCATCCTCGTGTTGCAGTCGGTTTTTTGCCGTCGTGAGCGTTCGTGTATTGTCTGAGGCGCAACACTCGAGAACTTGCCGGTATCGTGCAACGCATCTGGTTCGGCTGTCACGGGTAGGGCTTCGGCTCCCATTTCTTATTTCATGTTATTTCATGTCACTAAACTGTGATCCGTTGAACTCACGAACCACTCACTGAAATGTCACCTTCGTATTTTTCCGATATTGTTTCACGCATCCGTTACCTCTTAACATTTGTGCTCCTTGCTTCTCGAAAGAAGTCGTGGTCACCCGTTCGTGACACCACATCGAGCATTTCGTTTCACAAACCCGCTATACCAACCAAATCACTGGTCTCTACTGAAACATCCGAATCGTTCGGATCATTTCGAAAATTCCCAATCAGATGTTCTAAATTCTAATTAACCGGCTCATTTCAATCATTGCAATCGTTTTAATCATTGCATTTCATTTCATTCTTCTCGAAAGAAGTCGTGGTCACTCGTTCATGACACCACATCGAGCATTTCATTTTCAAACCTTCCGCATACCGACCGTATCCAGTCGCATTATACCGATGCACCGATTCGCCTCGGTACGCCCAGTTGTTTGGCCTCATTTCTATACATGCTCCAGAGACGGATTCTTTACCGATCGGTGGGCCAGTCGTTGATTCCGGTCTCTGTCATGGTGTGTCACTTATTACGCTCCGGTTCGAATCCTGTCGCAGTTATGTGCACCGATTCGTCTGGTGTGCCCAGCTGCTTCGCCTCATTTCAGTACATGCTCCAGAGACAGGGTTCACCGTTGATTCTTGAGCGCAGCCGTTGATCCCTGTCTTTGTCATGGGTATCATTTCGTTTCACCTATCACGCTCCGACACGAATAGTCACGCCTATGTTCTAATTTGTCTCGGCGTCCCCCAGGACTGGCCTCATTTCAGTACATGCTCCAGAGTCCGTTTCGTGCTCAGTCGCAAAGTTACGGCATGGCGATTCGGGCCTCTATCATGGCGAATTCACTCATTTCACTCATCTCACTGTCACCTCCTGCACCTCGGTTCAAACCCAGTTGTTTTACAAATTCGGGTTCTAGACAGGGGGCCATGCTCATTTGGCCTCATTTCACTAATTGCCTCATTGCAGTACATGCTCCAGAGTCTGGCTCGCTGTCAGTGGCGCCGGTGACACGACCGAACTGCGCTTCTGCCATGGCAGGTTCTCATCAAAGGCAACATTTCGTTTATGTTTGTTCGTTTCATTTCATTTAAAAAAAAAAAAAGGGGGGGGAAATAATAATAAAAGAAAAAAAAAAAAGGGGGGAAAAAGAAAAAAATATATATATAGGAAAAAAAAAATATAAAAAAAAAAAAAAATTTTCATTGTGTTTGTCTCATTTCATTTTATTTTATGTCATTTCGTTTCATTTCAAAGCTCACCACTCCCATTAGGAGTCACCATTTGGCCAGTTGTGTGTGACAGGTATGGAATTCTCAACTGGTTTTGCCTTTGTGTTTACAGGTCAGTCGAGTCCAGTAGCACCCTCCATGCACTGATTCATCTAGGCATGCCCCAGTTGTCTTGACCTCATTTCGTTCTGTGCTCCGCAGTTCCAACTCATCGTTAATCATAACATACCAATTCTTGTCGATATCACGGCAAACATTTCATTTATTTCATTTCACATATTCATCACTTACCAAGTCAAACCCCTCAAGCCAGCAACGCATTAATCCGCACCCGTCATTTCAGCCTTTACGGGTATAACTAAAACAATTCATATCGGATTCATTTCATCTACTCCACGATCGTTTGGGTCGGATTTATCACATAACCAATTCATAGGATTCATTTCACACCTACATCCGATTCATATCGGATTCATTTTGCATGCATCCAAGTACAACTTTGTGCAAGCTTGTTGCTAGCACGCATCCAATCACAAACGTCCTGCAGTCACCGCAAGCACATCTAGGCATACCTCCCTGCAATCATGGCAGACTCACATCCAAGCATAAACTTCTTGCAATCGTTGCAAACACGCATCCAAGCATAGACTTCTTGCAATGGTTGCTAGCACACATCCTAGCATAAACTTTGCAGTTGTCACTAGCAAGCCCCAGGCACAAACGTAGTACTATCCTTGCTGGCGGGCAGTTCTGGCTGGCTCAGTGCATTGCTGGGTAAGGCCTGGATACTTTCCTAACGTACGTAGTATAACGAGGTGCTATATTGTAGGTAGGTTGATCCAGGGAGAAATCTGATTGCCGCTCGAGGGGTCAGGAAGGAAGTTTTTCCCCTGCTGTAGCTAATTAGAGCATGCCCGGCGGGGGTTTTTTGCCTTCCTCTGGATCAGCTGTGGGGATAGCATTGGGTGTGTCAGGTTGTGCAATGTTGTTTGTCTAAATTGTTGATTTTGTCGTGGGCTGGGTGGACTTTTGTCTTTTCAACCTAGCTAACTACGCATCCTAGCATAACTTCTTGCAATCGTAGCAAGCACGCATCTTGGCATAACTTATTCAGTCTTTTCAGGTCATACTGCTCACAGCCCTGTGTCCGGACGTCTGCGACACCACCGAGTCCAGCCACCACAAACACATCTCCAGTGACGTTAACTCCCTTGCTATCATTGTGAGCACACATTTAAGCGCAACACTTGCTATCACGGCTAGGCGTGCAACTTAGCATAACTTGTGATCGTTGCAAGCATTTTGTTGGCACTCAGCCACACATCATTTTCAGCGGTACTCATTTGGCCACTTAGCCCCAGTGACATTCTTTTTTTTCATACGCCACTCGCCATTCCTGACGCTCATTCCTCCCGTTGGGCAGTTGAGTTCAGCTTCCGTCCTACACCAGAGGTCGAGTTGCCACACGCAGCTGGCTTCTTCTCGCAACACTATCAGGCTATATCTAGCCAGCACCCGACATTTCTATCCTTACAGGACCCCGGTGAGCTGTCTGTTGATGGCCCATACAGTAAGATCCCCTCTAACTGGTATCCAGAAACATTAGCCCGTAGCCAACGCTAGACGCTTGCCCATCACAACTGCCATCTTTAGGGACATGTAGAGCATCCTCGCACGCCAGTTTCCCCCTCGACAAGCTGACCCTATCAGGTCAGTTTTTCAAACACTTCACCCACACACAGGGGTATACCCAGAAGCAGCTTCAGTCTGTTTCGGGTATGCTCAGTTCTGCAATATGGTCATTCCCCAGGGTTGATCTTTATGTCATGCATCCTCGTCTTCCCCTCCCAGATTCAGGGCCCCTGTCAGACCCTAATCTGGATGCCACGGATCTTTTAATACCAAGAGGTTCCGTACTACGTAGATTGGTTTATCATGTTCATAGCGTCCATCTCGCCCCTGTCACCCCAGCTAGTGACAGATGTAGCGACCATCACAGGCTTCGCTGCAATTTTTGGCCACCATCAGGCAACCAGCAGAGATTATTGCAAGATAGGTCTAAATCCCTAGCAGTCATGTCCTTCCTGGGTAGGCTGGTACAGCTGTCATCATAAATTCAGTTAAAGTTGACTATACATTGTTCCTGGCCTAGAGCAATCTCGTAGCAGATGCGCTGCCGTATCTGACTGGAACCGATTCATTGTCAGCCATTGTCCTTGGTCGGTCTCACCTAAACCCCGGTTTAGTACAATATCTACAAACAGCGACCAAACTCGTAAACGTCTCGCTTTCTCACAACATGCTCAACCTACCAGACGGCCTGGAGGGCCTTCAGAAATTCCGGACACACCACTCCTATGAAACCTCCAACATCAGGCAGTTACTGGCCTTTCCGTCATACTGTCATACCCAGCTGCCTATCCCATAACACTGTTCGGCTATACCTAGCCGGCAGGCAACATTTCTTGTCCTTGCCGGACCCCGCAAACCTTCTTTATTCATGTCCCACGCTGGTTTAACCGTGCTTCGTGAAATCCAGGAAATCCAACCGATGGTCGGTGACAAATGCTTACCCGAACGGGTGACATCCTTAAGGGTATTCCGACCATCCTGACTATCCCTTCCTTTGGTCTCTCCCCTAGCATGATCCTACAAGCAGCCAGGTGTTGGCCTACTACAGGTTCCTGTGACCGGGAAAGTTCACCTGCGGTAATCCAGCAGGCCGAGAGCTATGTAGACGCTACTTAGCCTGATACAAAGATCACTTCGTACTTCCCCTAGCGGTTTCAAAGAGCAGCAAGTAAGCTCCAGCGTAGACATCCACTTTTACAGAATCGGTAATAGCGGGTCCCCAAACAATGTCATTGAATAGCTAGGCAGGTAGGAGTCTGCCTGCTTCACCCAGTACAGCCACAATCCTCAGGTGGAAATGGCTCAGGCATCTATTAATCTCACTCAGTGATCAAACTCAATCAATAAAGAGCAATTCCCTACCAGAAGGTTTTTGCCCCCTTATTTTGGTATACCGTACGTTAGACCAGGGCACACCTTCAGGTCTGTTCAAATGGTAAGTTTATGTTAACCCTGTTTGTCATCGTTATACGTATCGGTCATAGGGCTCTGAACCATATATATATATATATATATATATATATATATATATATATATATATATTATAATATAATATAATATAATATAATATAATATAATATAATATAATATAATATATATATATATATATATATATATATATATATATATATATATATGTATGTGTGTGTGTGTGTGTGTGTGTGTGTGTGTGATATATATATATATTTCATGCAAGCAGCGTAAATGCCTTGTTTTGACTTGATATCTGCATCTTACAATCCTTGTGCAGCAGATATCAAAGTTGGGGATTGTATTATGAGCTGCACAATCAGTTGTGCTACAATGCAAGGAACATGTTGATAGGAGGAGAGTGACAGAGATGAGATAAGAGTAACATAGATAAGCATAAGCCTGTTGCATCACATTTCATGATCTAGTCACATGCTGAATGGGAAAAGACCTGTAAGTGTTAGGTGGTAGGTGAAAGGACTCCTTTATATCTATTCAATCTGTGTATTTTATGGTTTGCTTGCCTTAGGCCGCGTACACACGGGCGGACTGTCTGTCCAACTTAGTCCGCTGAAACGTGTTTCAGCGGACAGTCCGCTCGTGTGTGGGCTTCAGCGGACTTTTTCAGCGGACAGTCTGGCGGACTAAGTCTTTCGGAATTTCCGTAATATTGTCCGTCCAACTTTGGTTTCAGCGGACAGTCCGCTCGTGAGTAGGCAAGTTGGACGGACTAAGTATGGCGCATGCTCAGAAAGGATTTACACGGCCGAAGGTTGCATTGCAGTGTATTGGACGTCGTATTTCTAGTCCCGTCGTACGTGCTGTACACGTCACCGCGCAAGCTTTCAACGGACTGTCTGTTCATCGTGTGTGGTCAAGTCCGTTCATTCAAAAGTAGGACGGACTGTCTGTCGGATTGTCTGACGGACTTAGTTGGCCAGACAGTCCGCCCGCGTGTACGCGGCTTTAGCCTTAAATATGAAGAGGGATGCATATTAAGTGCAAGTTCACACTAGCGCGATGCGAGAACCCTGCAAATCATGTGCGGGCTCCCACATCACTCCCGACACGCACGGCAGTTCACATACTGCGAACTGAAAGTTCAGACATGAAACGGATCGCATATGTGTGAACACACATGCGATCCGATTCTGGTCCGAACAGAAAAAAGGGTCCTGTGCGTGTTTGGACTGAATGCGGTGTGATATCAGCCATGCTATCTGTATGGCTGACATCGCACCCGCACAGACATTGCATGTAATGTGAACAGCAGTGCGCTGCGAATTACATGCAATGTCTGGCATCGCACAAGTGTTAACCGGCACTCATGATTTTCTATAATAGGACAACTCCAGTGAACTTAAGAGATCTACTATACAATTCATGTATGTAACATCACTCAGGCAGATTGCCATTTGGTAAGATGGACTCAACCTCAAGACGTGTCAAGTCTTATGTGTGTAAATTTACTCTTCAGGCATTATTGTTGTAATTGTGTCATAGTGATTTTCTGGCAATGGAAATCCACACTGAAATAGAAGAAATCAATTAATTTAAGAGTAGAATTTATTTTATTCACAAATGCCAGATATTGGCTCTGATCTTTTTTTTTCTGACTTGGCAATTTTGCTGCGTAATCACTAAGCAAATTGAGGACAATCCAACCCATTTGCAGCCGAGGAAATGAGCTTAGAAATCCAGAGGCAAACCCCCACCTATCCTTTCGGGCTTTCCATTCATCTCATTACCCCTACTATTTTGAAATGGTTTATTTCCCTGATCTCATTGTGACAAGCTGGGACACAACACAAGCAGCAGCTGCTTCTATGACCAGAGCCAGGGAACATATAACAGATGTCAGCAGCTGGAAAACAATCACTTGGGAGGACATAAGAATATTAGCATGTGGGGCTTTTCTCTTAAAGGGATAGTTTTGTCTTTATACTGTATACAAATCAAAGCAAGGGCTTTTCAACCCAACACCTAATCAAATGTTACCCATGTAATGTATAGGAAATACAATGGAATTTAGTTTCAATTGATCAGTAATTATCTATCTCAGTTATAAAGGTCACTGCTGGGTTCTTTGATAGATGGAATGGGACTACAATAGTTGAGTGAAACAAGGTATAATATGTACTAAGGATAAGATACTATGGGAATGTTTCTGACAATATGCTTTGACATGTCCTTATCAGTCTGCAGTGCACATTCTTTAATGCTACATGTCTAATTACCATATCTGCAGATTACATTAAATCAGCCAATCACTTTCTTGGCTAATGCTGCTGTTCACATTTCACAAATAATGGGGGCCAACAAAACTTGATGGGTGCAAGCTTGTGTTTGAGAGGGTAAGGGTAAGTGTGAAGAAAATGAGGCTTTGTGGACACATAAATTATCACTTGTCAGACTAATGAATTGCTGGTTTGCTACACTATTGACATATTGCAGCATCAGGACTTCATGGTAGGCTTCATGAAAGCTAAATGTCCTTAAGTAATCAGACAGATCTAAATGAGAAGTGATTTACACCTTTTGTTCTTAAAGATTAAAGCATTTTTTTTGCACAGCCTGTGACTACTAAATGCAAGATGTCCTAGCCCCTTGATAGAAAAAATCTTAAAAGTAACGCTTAAGGGACATTTGGCAGGAATTAAACACAATAGGCAAAGCAATGCTAGCAATTTTAACATGGGTGAGATAGAAATCTCTGCATTTTTTAGCTTTGTAGGTTTTGTGAAACTATTTATATTTGGTGATAATTTTTGCTACTCTGCTGCAATATCCTGGATTATATCATCCTCTACTGCTCGGGTCGGTTCACATAGATCCATCATTATTTTCAAATAAACCAAAACAATTCAAATGTATGCAGTCAGTGTTGGGTTTTGTTTTTAGAAAGACAAGTATGCTTTGCAACTTAAAGGAGAAGTACAGCCAAAGCCAATTGGCTGTACTTCTCCTGTGGATCACTCCAGTGACCCCTTTTCAGCAGACAGCTGGTCACTCCCACTCCCTTCACAGCATAGCACTCCAGTGACCCCTTTTCAGCAGACAGCGGGTCACTCCCGCTCCCTTCACAGCATAGCACTCCAGTGAGCAAGGAAGGGGTGTTAGATCTCTCAGTTCTCAGTGTTAGAGCTGGCGGGGGGACAAATACAGCATCGGACTGATGCTGCATCCACCTAGGTAAGTATAAATCTGCAAAAAAACAAAGACCATATTTCTCCTTTAAGTATCATGTTGATACACTGTTAGTTTTTTTGGGAAAAATAAATTTTTTATATATGTAGGGAACAAATGTATATAATATAGATTTTCACCTTGCAAAACTTAAAAAAAACTGACCAAAGAACATTGTAGAATTGCTTTAAGAAGTAAAGCCCTTTACAGGTATAGGCTTATTCAATAAGGCAGTGGGTGTCTGCCAAGCTAAACACAGTTTAGCAACTAACTAATTAATTCCATTTAACTATAGTGAAAACAGTAAAGAAATGAAATGCACTTTGCACAGTGACTACCATTTGAAGTACCTTACTAAAGGTAAAGGTGTTTTGTTTTATTCCTGAATTAAAGAATATGCATAGATTTGTTGTACAGCTAATTATTACATTAAATACAATTCCTTGAGGTCCCTGTACATTGTCCTATATATAAAGCACCCATACTTACTCAAAGGTTCCCTGCAGCAATAAATTAGACACGTTCTTTCACTTTGCAAAATGCTGATATGATTAGTTGGTACAGAAACATCTTCACCTTTTTTCCTCCAGAATTTTTTTTTCTTTTTACATAAGGCACAGTGTTGGGAATTTCGTTATCTTTCTGTTTGGGGCACGGACCCATTTCATTGTCTTGAACCTCTGGAACGTTATCTTGCTGAGGCTAAAATCATCAAGAAAAAGGCTTGATTTAATGCATTTACACTTTTATTTAGAGCTATTTTAAGGGACTTTAAATAAGACTTTGTTATTCTATGGATACATTAAAATGAATTTGGAGTATAACTACTTAGGCCCCTTACACACAAGCGGACCATTCAGGTCCGCCTGTCAGTTTTTTTCAGGCAGATATGAAATGAATGCTCTATGCATCTCTATGGAGCGACGGATGTCAGCGGTGACATGTCCACTAAATCCAGACAGATGGTGGTCATAATTTTCCATCCGTCTAGTGGATGGGATTAGATGAAAATGGACAGGCGGTCCTTTTTCATCTGATCTCACTGTAGAGGAAAGCGGAGATCTGACAGGTCCATCTCTGCATAGTGAACGGAGACGGACCTGTCATCTGCCGGCTCAGCGGGGATCAACAGATCAATCCCTACTGAGCAAGGGCAATCTGTATAACGGATCTGCATGTGTGAAAGGGACCTTACGGTCTTTCACCTTAATGTATTCAATGCATTAAGATGAAAAACCTTTTGTGCAGCAGCTCCTTCCCAGCCCCATCCTTTTTCTTACCTGAGCTCAATGCGATCCAGCGATGTGCATGAGAGCAGTGACTCTTGCTGCTGTCTCCTTCCTCATTGGGCAGATTGAGCTCCTGCTGCTGTCAAGCAAGTACTGTGATACAGGGAGTGGGGCCGAGCCGCCCACTCTGTGTCAACAGACACAGACAGGGTGACTTGGGAGCAAGCATGCACAGGTGCCCCCATTGAAGGTGGCTTTCTGTGGGGGCACCCACCGAAGGGGAAGGGCATGGAGCGCAGGTGGGAGACTACAGGAGAAGAGGATTGGGGCTGCTCTGTGCAAAAGCATTGCACAGAGCAGGTAAGTGTAGACATGTTTGTTATTCTAATTAACAAAAAAACACAAAGATTTAATAACACTTTAAGCATGGATAAATATGTAACTGCTGTTATATCAATTTTCAGACAAAAAAACGAAGAGCTTGCTCACACCACATCCATTAAGTTGTGCTGATCCGCTTATATTAAAGTGGGCTCAATGCAAGAGGCACATGGAAAACAACAGTTTTTTTTATATACCCTCTTCATACTATAGATGTGCTGTGGTTTGCACTGTAATAAAATACAGCAAATATACATTCTTACACAGCTTATTTCACCCCATCACAGAGCTTTGGTGCATTGAAAGGAATGTCAGTCTCCTGCACAATGCACACCAGCATATGTTTTAGCATGTGGGGTGCTGTGAATGAGTCCTAAAATATTTAAAGAATCACTCACGATTAACTGGTAACATTTTAATTGTCTTTAATGTTTTCATGAGTTTGGAAGAGATACAATTCTTGCAGCAAACCAGTGCATGAAGTATACTTTATGCAAGCATGGGTATATATGATGGCAACCTCCATTACAATCTTGCATGCACATTATATAATATTTCTCTATCACTTGATCTTGATAGGTCAAAAGTTAACAATAGATAGAACAAAAGTTAAATGCTAGTATCATGTATTCCTCTGTGCTTTTCCTTTAGGGGATAATTTCACTGAATTTCATAACTAAATTATAAACTAAGTAAAGCATTCAACAAATCAGAGATGATTTACATTATGTCACATATATTGTTCGATAGAGTTTTTACCATGAAGTCGCCCCACCGTTGTTACTTTCATAGAGAATCAAAGTATCACTCGTACTGTAATAATATGAAAATCTTTTGAAGATGGCACAAACTGTGTCACAACAAAATAAACATCAAAATAATGCTCAAGATTTAGAAGGTAATAAATAGATAAATGAATGAAGAAAAACTCCACTATTTACTGGCTCCTTATACTTTAGTGGATGGATTTCTTATGGATGTATCTGTGTATCCCTCCATGAACCCATAACAGTCAGAAATGTCAATTTCTACACTATGAACAATTCATCTCATGAACCTAATTGTTTGTTTTTATTTGATATGGCAGTTAGAATTTTGAATTCTGATAGCGATATTTTATAGTGGAGTAATCAAAAGATAAGAAAAATGAGTATGCAGTTCCACCATTGTGCAACTACACAAAACCGAAGAATCATCTTTAAGTGGAGTTACCATTTAATATGTTCTGCTTAGCTTTGTCTAAAAGACTAACTCATTGAACCTGAAACTAAATAAAAGTAATGAACTTGCTAACAGTAACATTAGATTTCAGACATTTGATTATTTTTGCTGATAACATCCCCATTTCCGGAAATGTTAATTTTCTACAAAAAAATAACTGTAATTGTGGCTCAAAGACTTGGAAATACACAGACCAGTCTTGAGATGGAGGATCTTGCACAGGGTAACAGACACTCAGTTGGGATTGATATTGAAAGGAAACTATTTTGAGGTACACTATCCCATTAGATGAATATTGTGCTATTATCTATGTATTAACATTTCTTCATCTTGTGACAGACTGTGATATGAGGTCAAATATACAAACGTTTAACTGTTCACTTTATCTAACTCTGTTCTTTTTTGTTTTAATTATAGGAGGAATCATCTATGTTCTTCCAATTTGGACCCTCCATCCAGCAACAGGCTTCTGTGATGCTAAACATTATGGAGGAATATGACTGGTACATTTTCTCCATCGTCACAACATACTTCCCAGGATACCAAGATTTTGAGAATAAGGTGCGGAGCACCATTGAAAACAGTTTTGTCGGGTGGGAATTAGAAGAAGTTATCCATTTAGACATGTCCTTAGACGACAATGACTCAAAAATACAAAACCAACTTAAAAAGCTTCAGAGTCCTGTCATCTTGCTGTACTGCACAAAAGAAGAGGCCGCTTATATATTTGAAGTAGCCAATTCAGTGGGATTGACGGGCTATGGCTACACATGGATTGTACCCAGTCTGGTGGCTGGAGACACTGACACTGTGCCAGCTGAGTTCCCTACAGGGCTCATCTCTGTGTCCTACGATGAGTGGGATTATGACTTACCTGCTCGAATCAGAGATGGAATAGCTATAATCACAAGTGCAGCTTCTACAATGCTGTCTGAGCACAAATCCATTCCACAGTCCAAGAGCAGCTGCTACAATATCCAAGAGAGCAGGCACGATGATGCTCACGTGTTAAATAGGTAGGATATTGATTTTTTTTTTTATATCGCTTCTGTTGGTTTGTACAAAAATTGTGTTTTGTTTCTACTGTGGATGTAGTGCTGATTATTCTATAGCAGGAAAAAAAAAATTTAAAAACCGTTTTATGTCTCAAGTCAAAAATGATCAAATCATCTTGTTATGGTTAGTGAAGGAACTTCAAAGTGTAAGAGTCCATTCACACAGGGGCAACACGGCTTCCAGCGAGACTTTGAGAGGCAACTTGGACACGACTTGAGTATGAATCACAGCACGACTTGAGGCAACTTACAAGGCAACTTGAAGTTGCCTCCAGGACAGGAGACTTTGCCAGTGGCCAATCACATAATAATCAGCTCTGTGGGAGGGAGGGGTTTGCCTAGAAAAATATTTTTACTTCCTGGAAAGTTGCTTCAGTTAAGACAGGGGATCTGACTTGGAGGCAACTTCCATTGAAATGAATGGGTACAAATTGCCTAGAAGTCAGATTGAAGTCGTACAGGAACCTTTTCTGAAGTCAGGAGAGACTTCAGTAGTGTACATTAAGACGGCTCTCACTTACTTTTGAGAGGTTTGTAATGTGTCAACCTTTGTTCCAAAGCTTTGAATAGATACTTTTTTCTTGTATGAAGAAAAGCGTTGCCATGTTGCACTACACACAAAAACATCTACAGAGGTGTCAAAATTCACAGAGGTTTAAATCAGCGAAATCCATAACAGCGAGCACAGAGATTACCTGTCAAAAATGTCCAACACCTATCTGTTGTTATTTTGTATATATGCAAACAGAGATAAAATAATAATAATATAAGCTTTTGGCATGGCCTTATAAATCTGAGTAGAAGATGAGTGAGTATACATTGGTTCATAGTCTTTTTTGGGCAGCTCCAGGTTAAATGTGCCCTTAATGAGAGAAAGTTCTTGCATGCCATTGGTGACCTTCTTCTTCACATGCTAGTTGTCTATCTGTGTCTGGTTTTAGTAATTCTGATTCACAGATCAGCAACAAGGGTCCATTTAGATGTTTGCAGTGCGTTAACAAATGTGCACGTAAATATTTTACATTGAGGCAGAATATTGAAATAAATGGGCTGTCAATGCACCAAACCATCACAAACATCAGACATGTGAATGCATGTGTAATTCAGGGTTCCATGGTGTGTTGCATTGCATTGTGACACACACGTAAAAATCAATGGCACATCAACACATAAAAGGTGTAAAGATATAAACGATAAAGCTTTACATGGGTCTTAAACATGCAGCCAATGAAAGTCACTAATACACTGGACTTTCTTAAAGCCTAACTGAACTTTAATTTTAATCAGCTAAATACAAAAGGTCTGCAAAGTAAGACTGTTTATTTTCTTTGCATAGCAGCCCCATCCTAAAGTGCTTGTAAAGGCAGAAGTTTTTTTTTTTTATCTTAATGCATTCTATGCATTAAGATAAAAAGCCTTCTATGTACAGCAGCCCCCCTAATACTTACCTGAGCTCCCTCCAAACTAGCATTGTTGCTCAATGAACTCGGCTGTCCGGGATTCTCCCATTGGCTCCTGCTGCTGTCAGTCAGAGTCAGTGAATGAGGAAAGAGAGGGGGCGGGCTGTGTCCCTGTGTCTGCTTGGATACACAGAGCTACAGTTCGGCTCAGGTGCCCCCATAGCAAGCTGCTTGCCGTGGGGGCACTCCACAGGAGGGAGGGGCCCGGAGTGTAGAATAGGGACCCGAGAATAAGAGGATTGGGCTGCTCTGTGTAAAACCACTACACAGAGCAGGTGAGTATAACAGGTTTGTTATTTTAGAACAAAAAAAAACAAGACTTTAATATCACTTTAAGTAGAGAAGCATGTTGCGTTTTTGGTCCCTTGGTCTTCATGTAGAAGCAGTGATCTCTTTACAGAAGTCTGATATGACCCCTGTCATGTTAAGACCCCTGTTAAGTCTAACCTAGAATTTTCCAGTCAGTAGAAAGCACAAGCTTTGTGGATCGCAGAGCTATAGTCCTAGCTCCACAAAGGTCCCCAAAGGTTCTTCTCTGAACCACGCTAAATTTTTTGACCGTGTGTAAATAACCTCATGTGAGATGATTATTGATATAAAAAATGGGCAATAATTATATAGGGTAAAGCCACCTTTTTACCCCTGCTGCCTATAGTCACATGCCTACTGTGCCCAATGTTAAATCCTCTCTACCTGGAATGCATTTATAGCTAACATAACAGAATGTTCAGCTGGGCTTTATCTTAGTACTTGTTAAGGTCCGTGACTCATTTAACATGAAAACAAAGCTTTATCATGACTAGATATAAGACAGGTGCTAGTTTCAGTTGAAGTGGTTGAATTCAATCTATCAGAAATAAATGAAAATAGAAAAAAAAAAGTTTTCCAGAAATACCAGCATGGCACTGCAGTGCCTTGTTAAATTAGGGCTTTGCACTGAGCAGGGTAATTATCCAAGGCTAATGGTAACCAGAACTGGCAGAATGTGTTTACTACATTTGGCAAGGTCCCTATGTATAAACAGATGCATGTGGAAAATAGTTTACAAGCTTTGCAGAAGCACTCCCAAGCTAGTTTTCTGAGATATTCAAACCACCTATAAAGGTGCCCATAGTCAATACATAATCAAGATATCCTTCAGTATTTGAAGACCTCAGAAGACTTGGGCTAATGGATTTTGAGGTACAAAGGCTGGAACTGGAATGTATTGCTATATGATGAGGTCTGTACATTCATGGGAGCCCAATCTGAATGTCTACATCCCTTTGGCAAAGGTGATGATCTTTCTGTGACACCCTACTTCCAGCATAAATGTGTAGCCAGCTTGAGCTATGGGCTTGTTTACATCTCAGATGTCTGTACATCTATGACTTCTGTGTTATCACAGGAAGTGTACTGGATGTCTATCTTAGATGTCTATCCTTTCACCTGTCTTTTTTCAACCTGTCTGATAGCAGTAGCAGTCTACTGAGGTATTTGTAGTCATCGTTTATTAAGAGGAGAAATATAGCATTGTCTATGTGTGACACGGTCTACCTCAGGATGCCGTCTGTCCTTGTTAACAGTTCCCAGTGTCTTAAAGGAAAGTGGATATTGGGAGAAAAATGGAGGCTGCCATTGCTGAACTCCTTATACTATGTTTTGCCTGCCAGTCATACTTTATCTTCTGATTTTAGTACATTGTTAAGCTGGCCATAGATGGATTGAATTTAAGCTGCTTTGTTTCTGCCATCCCTATTTCACACA
Organism: Lithobates pipiens; assembly: GCF_037356315.1. Lineage (NCBI taxonomy): Eukaryota > Metazoa > Chordata > Amphibia > Anura > Ranidae > Lithobates > Lithobates pipiens. Next base: position 158,892,697 of record NW_027507785.1, read on the forward strand.
AGTTGATAGAATACAATGTTAGAAAACAGTGCCCCCAGTGGGGAGAATACCTCCATCCTCTATATTTTGTACTTGTTTCAATTAAGAGCACAAAGTGTAATTTATGACTATGGGGGATATCTACTAAAGGCAAATCCACTTTGCACTGCAAGTGCACTTGGAAGAGCAGTCACTGTAGGGGGGGGACATGCAAGGGAAATTAAAAACAGCATTTTAGCTTGTACATGATTGGATGATAAAATCAGCAGAGCTTCCTCTCATTTCAGATCTTCCCCTCAGATCTACAGTGACTGCATTTCCAAGTGCACTTGCAGTGCAAAGTGGATTTGCCTTTAGGGGATTAACCTCTATGTCTATATCTATGTATCACTTTTGCCAAATTTTCCTGACACCAAGAGAAAAAAAGGTGACAGGGGAGGGAGCCCCAGCTAATTGACAGCCTAATTTCTGTTCCTGTGAGCTGTTTGAAGGGGGGGGGGGGGGGTTCTTTCCCTGCAATCAGCTTCCAGAACTCTCCTCACTGAGCTCTGCAGTGTGCCATATCAGCTGTCCACTCTCTTTTTTTTCCTGAACTCTCAAGTTCTAAAAATTCTGGACTTTGAATGGATGTAGAGAAAAGAGGACTGCAGATAGACAGGTACAACTTATGTAGGAGGATTTATGTAATCTCTGCATGAGGCCAAACACTTCACTTTCCAACCACTTTAATTCACTGATCCAAAACACTGATCCAAAACATCTTTACATCCAGTAGACTTTTTTTTGCATACTTGTTCCTGGTCTGTGATTCGGAAGTTACTGATACCATTAAATCAGCACAACAACCAGGCAACTAGCATTTTCAGATGGCAAGGTCTGCAATGGCAAGCCCCAAATTTTTTCAGCACTGGTTATCTTTACATTGTTATTGTTTTCACTAATATTGTCACTAGTTTTATGTTATTTGAATATATCTTGCTCTGTTTAGTTTATCACAGCTGGCATCTTATCTCTGGTCTACTCCTGTGTTGTCTTGTGCCTAATGCCTAAGTGTGCCTAAATGTGTACTCAATGTTCCTGGTCAAGAATGATGATTAAGCTTGCATAGTATTGATTTGGACTACCTTGGGGGCAATAATGTACATTGTATGTAGGAAGATCTAATTATCCCTCAAAGAGATGTTCTATGTTGTCTCGGGGCAATGGAGATAATCACTTTCTAGTGAGAAGGAGGAAAACAAAGGCAAGACTGACTGTGTGGAACTTCTGCTCACCAGACAAGTCATATTATACAGGCCCGATCAATGCCACTATGTGCAGGGACTGGAGCTGTCCATCTTCCCATCTATGGCCCCCCTTGGCATTGCATTACTTCTTAACTCATAGTCCTAAATGTATCATTTGTCCAAGTCATCTGCTTATTATTCTTATCTATCTCCATAATCTCATATCTTAATTTGTGTTTTACATAATGTACTTTGCATATTTATTTTGCTTTCTGGCATTCATAACGTAGTGCTGGTGAATGTGCTTTTAAAGTTAAAGTTCAAACTTCCTGTTGTGATTTCACGTCAGGTCAGTCTTTGTTTTTTGGACTTTTCCTTTACAATTGTATAATTGTTTCTGATGGATCACAAGGCACTGCCACTGACCCTCACCTGTCATAGGAAGCTCTGGTTTTGATCCTTCCATGGCTTTGATTTTGCCCTTGTCATTATGTATTTGTCCTTTTTGTTCTCTGCACTTAGAGATTCCGGATTCCAAGTCTATGACTTGAAGTGCCATAATCGCAATTACAGCAAACATCACTTTGCTGAAAAATAAATGAATTCATTTTCATGGTTTGCCTCAAGTATTGCATCAGTGCTTTATTTGCAAAGATAATGTGATTACAAATATCACAAAATATCACCACAAATAGCCGGCAGCACCCTGAACTGCGATATTAGATCAAGTGAAAATGTTGTACTGTATATAAATTGGTTCTTTCAGAGGCTTACAATCACTTAGTGACATATAGAAGTTCTACGGTTCCTGATTGTGCTGCAATCTTCTTTTGTCCGCTATGTACTTTGTTATAGATGTCCTGCTGGCTGGAATAGATCACTGGTACAGCACCTAGCACAACTTTTCTATAAAGATTACTATTCTGTTATCACATTTATTACATGGATTAACGGATGTTAAAGTGAACTTTTCTGTAGTATGGGGGTGAACAGGCAAGGAAACACAGCAGATGTGTACTTTGGCCCACGTGTTAACAAAAAACGCAATTTAAAAATAGTCAACACCTTTGAAAACATTTCTTGAAATGTTTGGTAATTACAGAAATCTGATGCACATCCAAGTCTCTATACACTGATCAAGTTAATGGATGTTTGATTTTTGTTGAATATATGGGTGGCATAGTGGTGTAGTGGTTAGCACTCTCACCTAGCAGTAAGAAAGGTCGCTGGTTCAAATCCCAACCATGACACTACCTGCCTGGAGTTTGCATGTTCTCCCTGTGCCTGCGTGGGTTTCTTCCGGGTACTCCGGTTTCCTCCCACAATCCAAAGACATGCAGGTAAGTTAATTGGCTTCTTTCCAAAATTGGCCCTAGTATATGAATGGGGACCTTGGATTGTGGGCTCCTTGAGGGTAGGGATTGATGTGAGTGTGCAATGTACAGGGATAGGGACAATTGTAGACACTCACTCAGGTTGAACTGGATGGACTGGTGTCTTTATTCAACCTTACTAACTATGAAACTATGAAACTATGAAGCATAGCTGTGCTAATTTCTTTATATTGTTTGGCCACTGGAAGGTTTTACCCCCTTCATAACCAGGCCCTTTTTTGCTATTTAGGACTGCACTACTTATTGTAATTGTACGGTCATGTAGCGCTGTACCTAAATGAATTTCTTTTCACACAAATAAAGCTTTTTTTACTGGTATTGGACCAGCACTGTTTTTTTTTTTTTACACAAATAAAAAAAAAGGCAAGAGAAAAAAAAAAAAATACAACTTTCTGCTATAAAACATATCCAATAAAAAAAATGACTTCATACATTTAGGCCAAAATGTATTCTGCTATATTTGTGTGAAAGTTATAGTGTCTACAAACTATGGTGTGCAGTATATACCAGAATTCTTATTTATTTTTTATACTAGTAATTGCGATGATCAGTGACTTATAGCGGGATTGTCGTAGTGCGGTGGGCAATCTGACACTAGCTGACATTGGCTGAGAGGTAGGCTAACTGACTGACACTGACATCACCAGTGACACTAAAACAGTGATCAGTGGTAATACTATTCACTGTGCTAATGATATTGGATGGAAAGGGGTTAACATCTTGGGGTAATCAATGGATTAAGTGTGTGCCTAATAAGTGTTAATGTGTGTAATATGTGCTGCTTTTTACTAAATATCAGTTTGTTCCTTCTCCCTCTTCCATGTGACTGGGAAAAAATACACTTTTTTGAATTAAAAAATAAGACAACAGTAAAGTTAGCCCCATATTTTTTATTGTGAAAGATAATGTTACGCTGAGTAAATTGATACCCAACATGTCATGCTTCAAAATTGTGCCCGCTCGTGGAATGGTGACAAACTTTTACCCTTAAAAATCTCCATAGGCGGCATTTAAAAAATTATACAGGTTGCATGTTTTGAGTTACAGAGGAGGTCTGGGGCTAGAATTATTGCTCTTGCTCTACAGATTGCGGCAATACCTAATATGTGTAGTTTGAACAGTTTGGGATGGGCTACGTTTAAATTTTTTTTTTCTCTTATTTATTTTACCTTTTATTTTTACACTGTTCTTTAAAAAAAAAAAAAAATTGTCACTTTTATTCCTATTACAAGGAATGTAAACATCCCTTGTAATAGAAAAAAAGCATGACAGGACCTCTTAAATATGAAGGTCAAAAAGACCTCAGATCTCATATTTACACTTAAATGCAATAATAAAAAAAAATCCCCTTTAAGACCATTGGGCGGAAGTGACATTTGACGTTGCTTCTGCCAGTCAATGTTATGGAGCCGAGCGGGGGCCAGCTTTCCCGCTCCAGTAAGCGGCGGAGACGCCTGGAACATGAATGCGCCACGGAGACCACTTTTATCATAAAGCGCATTGCCCGCCGTTTCAGAAAATGCTGGGGTTATGGCAGCTAGCTGCTGTCATATAATAATGTTATTTAGCGTCAAAGTACTGACGTACAATGACTGTGATTTGCGCTAAGTGGTTAAACTTATTTTTTTGTACTTTTTTTTTCTAGTTCTGATCTTTTATAATAGTTGTTCTGAGAGAAATATAAAATGTAGCACAACTCATTTTTAACTGGGATGTAGAAAGCACAAATGTGGAAGCATTGATCTGTAAAGGGGTTGTAATAGTAATCTTTAGTCATCTCATGTAAAGTGTCTCCAGTCTATGGCTGTCTCTAGTGGCAGGTTTACAGATTTAAACAATTCTATAGAATGTTCTCAATCTCTCACCACCTCCAAAAGTCCGGCGGACTTAGAAATAAAACTTGCTTCCAATCTTTCTGACGGACTTGAATCGGGTCGAAAAAAACACGGTCATCTGTGTGCTAGTCCGACGGACTAAAACCGACGCTAGGGGAGCTATTTGCTACTGGCTATGAACTTCCTTATTCTACGTCATCACGTTCGAATCTGTCAGACTTTTGAAGTGATCGTGTGTGGTCAAGTCCATTGAAAGTCTGGCGGACCTCAGCTGCAAAGTCCATCGGATTGTCTGCCGAACCAAGTCCGTTGAAAAGTCCGGTTGTGTGTACGTGGCATAACATTTACTGAATATTAGTTGCACTTCTTTGGTGATGTCAAGGGCTAACATAAGAGGTTTCCTTTATCAATCAAGTTGACCACTACTGTTTTAATGGATGTGGCTATTGCATGGGAACGATCAAGCTTTGTGGGGTCAGTTAATGGTACAGATTTTTTCCAGGGACTTAGTCCTAAAGGGTTAGCTCACCTTTGAAAAAAAAAAAAAAGCTGCCTGTGGCGGCAGATAAGTGACATCTGTAGATAAAAAAAAAAAAAAAAATTGTGCATCTTTGACTAAAGTTGAATAATTACCCTGATATAGGTGTAGGCCAGTTATCCATAGCATGGCCAAAAAACTCCCAAAGGTGGTATACCCCCAAGAAGGTCTGCCTTCTTGCCAGGGCGTTGCTATGACACCAACTGTTACTGTTAACCCTTAGCAACACAGGAGCAAGCTCTTCCTCTGATTCAAACCCTCTTACATGCTCCTTCGCTCCCCTGTTGCAGTAGCTTTGAGCTCAGCGACGGTACAGTGGAGAAGATAGTAAACAACACATGCAGGGGTATTTGAGAGCTTGTTCCTGTGATAGGTGGTTGAGCAGTAACAGCTGGCAGTGGCTTAGCAATGTCCTAACAGGGCAGGACAAGATGATGCTTTTTCTACCAGGCTTTAAGGGGTATGTAAATGACCTAGGGCATTATTCAATTTTAGTCAAAGCTGCACAGTTTTTTTTTTTTTATTTTTTATCTGCAGCTGCCCCTTACCTGTATAGGCAATTTTTTGGGAACGGTAAACTAACCCTCAGATATTTACTAATTCATTTCTGCTGGTTTAATTTACCTAACACTTAAACAAATTATCTTGCAGACGTGGATGCACATTGCCCAAAAATGCACTGAAATATGCATAGTCATTTGCGTTTATACTTGCTGTGACTGGAACGTTACCAAAAGCTACAGTCACACTAAAAGGGACAGAAACCAAATTCTAAGCTGGTGATCATAGTCATTTGACCTGACAAAAACTGTTGCCTAAGCATTGCTTTGTCATAACAATCTATGTCCCTCGCTCCAGTCATGAAGGCACACACTGTAGATGGTCGGGTCATGAAGGGAATGTGTTTACTAACAAATTATGGACATGGTTTATGGACAGCCTTTTTAAGTGTGAGTGATGTATGAATGTGTACAGCAGCTGAGACATGCTGACCCTTAATCCCAGCCCTATTTAGCAGCATTTCAGTGGTATATCCCAGGGGAATCCTCTTGTCTTTTCTGCTGTGTATTTTCAGGGTCTGTTTCTCAGTGGATTTGTCCTCCAATTTGTTTTATGATTCACAATTGTGCTATAATTTCTCTTACCATCAAAATTAATAACCTAAATTATGCATATAGACTTGTGTAACAAACAATATTATATTAAGTTTTGTAGAACGTTTTTGCATGGCCTTGTTGGCCTATGAACCTGTGATCATGGGAGACACATTGTATTTTTTATGTGTACTTGTGCAGAGCAATAGTATTCAGCCACGTGATGTTCTGTCGGTTGATCTACTAAAGGCAAATGAGCTGTTCACTTTGCAAGGGAAAAAAACAAAAAAAAAAATTTGTCACGCACATAATTGTATGATGGAGGTCATCAGAGCTTCGCCTCATTCACTAAGCCAAGGAAAAACTCCCAGGCAAAATGAACAGTCCATTTGCCTTCGGTAAATCATCCCAAACATCTGTCAGACAAATAGCATTGTATCATTTTTTAATGGTTTCCTATTTAGAATAATAAGCTGTCTGGTTAGTAAAGCAGTGATATCAGAACCAACTCAATCATACAGTTTGTAGTGTACATAGATTTGTTTTTTCTTATTGCTACTGACAAATTGTGTGAATGCATCAATGCAGTGGATGCAATCTCAGCTTGCAGAGCTTGGATTCATTGAATGAATTTACCAAAAATGTAAATATTTCAGACTATACAGCCTCATGCTACATAACTAAGCTCAATTTCAAGATGATTAAACAAAATTATTAATGTATCTTAAATAGAAAAATACCTTTAGATAAATATTTACTCCAAAAATAAATTTGATAAAAATCAAAAAAATCTGATTTAAATAAAAATCAGATTTAAAAAAAAAAAATGATTTTTATCCACCCTGCTTTCCATTAATCAAAAGTATGGGGAGCAGATGGCAACCATTTGTTGGATTGGGTTTTCATGAATAATAATTGAGTAATAGTGTGTATTTGTGGAGTATAATTTTCCTCATCTATTAAACCCAAAATACAAAATGTTGGATTGGGGTAGATTTGTTTGAAACATATTATAAATAGTGTTAGTGATTGCACTCCAATATTTAAATAGTTTGGGGGTCTTCCATTGCATGTGTATCACTGCGTCCATGCCTGCTTCGCACATGGTGCATAATGGAGTATCTCTGTGTTTTCACTGATGTGACTTTTGTATGCTAGGTCCTGCAGGATTAAAGGTTGGCTGAGCTTTTGAGTGGGGAATATAGACACATTAAACTATTCTGCGTCCAAAACAATCTCACGCCTGGTTCCCAGCCCGTCCTACATAGTAGTGAAAACGTGTTCATGTTTTGAAGCACCAGTGCTTTATAGGTGGTAAAAGTGAAGCCTCTTTTAGGATGTACACTGGTTACACATGTAAGGGGTATCAACATATGACCAATTGCAAAGTTTGGACTGTTCCAGCAAAGCATGGTGCCGTTCTGACTACTTTATACAGTATTAGCAATTAGAATAACAGACGAAATAAAGCAGAGAATTAAGTCTATATGAGTTTGTTCAGGAAAATATGGGCATCTTTTCATATCATAGGAAATCTTGTGCAGGTCCAGGGCATGATGGCATACAGCTAATATCAAGGTGTTCAATGTATATAGTCAATGTATCCTAGAAAGTCAAATCCACATATATTTATATATAATAAAAATTTAGCAAGCCATCCTAACATTCTTATTTAATAAGATTTAATTTTACTGCTGACCGATCTGTAGATGTATTGTAGATGTAGTTTACACATCATCTTTACTGTTTGCATCGCCTTATTAAATTTTTTTTTTTTTTCTTTTTTGCATCTCATTAACTGATCAGCAGACCTTGTAGACACAAAATAAAAATCATTATTTGGGTAATGTGATGTTTCTTGGCATTCAACCCCACCCCTCTCTCTTCAGCACAGGTAGAAATGTAGATGTTTAGTAAAGACAAACAAGTATGAAAGAAAGTGATTACAGTATATTGTGATGAGTCTTAAACATACTCCATAACCATAGGAGCATGTTTAAGACTCATCACAATATACTGTAATATATATATATTAGGGCTTTGGAAATGAAAGATTAATTCCTTGATTAATCGATAATTTTTTTTGATCAATCAAAATTCTTTTGATCGGTACTCACCTCTCCGCCGATTTCCGGGTCTTCAGGGTTTCACACATATTTAGTATGTCTTCAAGTAAAGATGAGTACATTAAGGAACATTTCTGTGACTACCCCATTATTGTAGACTGTATCTAATCCCTAAAGATGAGAGATGAGAGATACAGCGTTATGGTGGTCTGTATAACAATTTGTTTCTACAGATGCCACCGTGTGGTTATCATACTCTATGCATTGTGCTGACACTATTGTGCATGCTGTAAAGATCATGCTGCAGATATCATAAGCTAACACCAACATTTCTCATTGTTAAAAGGAAGAAACACACAGAGTGAATTTATAGATTTAAAACACACTTTTTTTTATGTCTCTTTTCAAACATTATGCAAAAACACAGGGATGTTTTAAAAAAAATGAAAAATACTCATGAATAATAATAAAGCTTTTTAAAAAAAAATATCCATCTATGGCATATATACAGCATAGATATATCGTATTCTTTAAATGATCTTTATACGGTAAAACTGCTCTATTTAAACTGGTGTTTATAGGAAACAATAACTCCTGGAAATGTATATAAACCGGTTCAAGGCCATCCCAACAAGAAGGAACTTAGATGAGTTCATCATTTTCATTGGCTACTAGATCTGTTTCCATGACAATGTAACTTGCATGGGTTTCAGCCTTCATTGCTAAAACATACATTATGTGCAACTATATCTAGTCTATCATCCATCTGTTCAGGGAAATGTGCATTCTTTATCAATATCTGCTTTTTCTGGGATGCTTAATATTAGTTAAAGTGCATTTATGTTATGTGTTTCCCCCCAAGCTTTTAGTGTAGTGTGATTAAAAAATAATGGAGCATTTCACAGACAAACATGTATGAATCCAATCATTTTCATGATTCAGTATAGCTAAAATAATATTCCTTTCTTGCATATCATTGGCGTTCTTCATCTTTCCTAAGGCTTATATATTTTGCTCAGATTAATGTTTAAATCTGGGAAAATGTATGCTATAATTTTAATTAAAAAAAAAAAAGCTTGATTTTTATATAGATGCATTTAATATTAAATGATAGCCTCATGAAAATTAAACACAGAATATACAAGATGATTTGTAAATCATGGCCTCTGATCTGATCATTTGGAATGAGTCGGGGTGGGCACAACTCTTATAGTGATCCTATGCTTGAGAAAGTGACTTTTTCACCTAAATGCCCCAAGCTGTTTATATTTACCTTCCTGTCACACACTCCCCTGTGTACCCGCAGGAGTGAGGAGAAGTCACGTGTGCGCTCCAGGTCAGTCCGGTCATTCCGGTGTAAATAAATTTAGAGCACACAAACCCTTTTTCAGATTTATTTATGAATATTATTTTATCATCCCTCTAAAAATATTGTGCAGTCCTTGAGGTTTACTTTTTATGCCTCTTGTAAATGGGCATTTATGCCCATTTGCTCGTATTTTTGTGCATTTGCGCTCATGAGGCATAAATTACTAAAAAGCACAGCGTTTGTTTACCCTCCTGTGTGCATAGGCACATTACAATTAATGGGCTGTATTTCAGCTCAGTAATAAAAAGCAGTACCCCTCCCCTCCCCCGATCTTTATAATTGCATCCACTGTGGAGCAATTCATCATCAAACACACAGTAGAAAAACAGAAGCTGTTCAAGTCAGAACAGATAGCCATCTCTCTTTCCCTTCTCCATGTGCGCCTTCTCTGTGCTTATGTCAAAGATTAAGAGTGTTAAGCTGCCAAATTACTGGTGGTAGTGGGGAGTAGGGATGGGCGAACAGTTCAGGCTGAGCATAAGTTTGGCCCAAACATCACCCGTTCGGGTGTTCGTAGGACCCCTAAATTTTCTCTGCGCTCAGTGGGATGTTCGCCCCGCTGAGCACACAGTCAATCGGGAAGCCGGCCACCATGTCCTTAACAATGAATGAGTCATCATTCATAGTAAAGGTTTAAAAAAAAAACCCTGCAAGTTAAAGGCATAATGTGCTAGTATGCATGGCTTAAATCTGATAGTATATGTGATGGTATATGGTTAATTGATTGTGTTCCTTTATCCACATATTTTAACTTAAACCAGCTATAAAGGGCAATTTCAGAATACTGTAATGCATAAAACATCCCTTTGCAATGTTGCATTACATTTTACATTTCAGTACCATGAACAGCTCACTAGCTGCATCTCCCACTTCCTTCAGTACTACTGTGGAATGTGCCTGCTGGCCAGTCAGAAAGCAATCTAGCTGTACAGGCAAAGGTTGCCTAAGTTTTTACTCATGTATTTTTACAGTGTAAACAAAGGCAAAACTTTGTATTTTTTTTGTTTAGTTTTGGATAAAGTGGAGAGGGATTAGAACATCTATCAGTTTTTATTGCTGTCTGTGCCCCTGTTAAAGAGGAAGTAAACCCTCTGGAAAAAATAAATAAATAAATAAACACCCTGCAAGACAAAGGCATAATGAGCTAGTATGCCTAGCATACTAGCTCATTATAAATTACTTACCTGAGACCGAAGCCCCTGCAGCGGTCCTCATACCCCTCCTCTGTTGCCACCATATCTCCCAGAGTGACTTCCGGGTATCGCGGCTCTGGCGACCACTAATGGCATGATCAGTGCGTCTGCGCACCGCTGTCTACAGCCCATGCACCGTAGACATCGGTCCCTGTCTTTTGCAAATATCTCCTAAACCGTGTAGGTTTAGGAGATATTTCTTGCACCTACAGGTAAGCCTTAATCTAGGCTTACCTAGTGGTAAAAATGGTCTGCAAGGATTTACAAGCACTTTAAGGAGATTCACCCTCTCTATTTGTCCTGTATACTGTTATCATCACAAGTGAAAGTAAAAGTTTCCCAAAGTCCCAAATGTTGGGTTGACACCAGAACAATAATAGAGGAGAAACCCTTTAATAGAGAGACTAGTTCTGGTGACACGGCGATACCCCGGGATTCCCTCACTTTGGAGGGATTTCCTCTCACTTCTTATTTTGGCTATTGGACAGGAAATGAAGGCAAAAAAAAAAAATACCGACAGGGGTTATAACCCTCCCTTACTCTCTCCAAAATGTAAAAAACAAAACAAACAAACAATCACCTTTAGTTCTACTTTAACCACTTCAGCCACGAATGATGCCCTTGCTCCCATCAACATGGGGACAAGGTGCTTTGGGGGGCTACCATGTTGAGAGTATGTGGCCTAGTATGGTTCAGGAGGGGGGCGCTCTCTTGCCCCCCCTCTTTTCCTGTGGCTTGCCAGGTTACGTGCTCGGATAAGGGTCTGGTATGAAAAAAACGCATTATTTTTTACTTTTTGCTATATAAAAAAACGTTTTTTTCCTCAGTTTAGGCCAATACATATTCTTCTACATATTTTTTGTAAAAAAAAAAAACGCAATAAGCGTTTATTGATTAGTTTAATCAAAAGTTTCTACAAAATAGGGGATTGTTTTGTGGCATTTTTATTAATAATTTTTTTTTATACTAGTGATGGTGGTGACTGCGACATTATGGCGGACAGATCGGACAACTTTGACATATTTTTGGGACCATTTACATTTATACAGCGATCAGTGCGAATAAAGTTGCATTGATTACTGTTTAAATGTGATTGGCAGTGAAGGAGTTAACACTAGGTGTGCCATAGGGGTTTCCTAGGGAGTGAGTCTAACTGTGGAGGGGGGAGCTTTGTGTGACACATCACTGATCATGCTCCCGATCACAGGGAGCTATTATCAGTGACAGTGTCACTAGGCAGAATGGGGAGATCGCCTCAAGGGGCTCGCAGTGGGTACGCGCGGACGCCGGCGGGGCCGAGCGTGCTCCTGCTATGCAAGCCCTGCGAGATCACGTAGTATAACGTGATTTCGCGCAGCAGAGCCAACCTGCCACAGTTAAACTGCGGCGGCTGATCCGCAAGCAGTTAAGGAGTTTGTATAAGCTTGCATTTCAACAGAGACTGAACACAACATTTTCCTAGGGAGTTTTTATACCAAGAAACACAGATTTGACAAAAACGTGGTTTATGTTTTATTAAAGTAAATGTAAACCCTCATACCCAGTGAACTGAACAGCCTCAGATGACCCACAGGGGTTAAACAAATCTCCCCACATACGTTTTACTTGCATATCTGCTGTCTTCAGCTTTATACATTTTTTAGAAAGTGCAGATCGTGTAAGGCCCCTTTCACACTATATTTAGTGGCGCTTTACAGTCGTTTTAGCGGTGCTGATCGGCCACTAGCGGGGCAGTTTTAACCCCCACTAGCGGCCGAAAAAGGGATAAAACCGCTGCAGCGGCACTTTGCAAGCGGGTTTGGAACGCTGCCCCATTGTTCTCAATGGGAAGGGGCGCTTTAGGAGCAGTAAATACACCGTTCCTACAGTGCTCCAAAGATGCGGCTTGCAGGACTTTTTTGACCGTCCTGCAAGCGCACCGCTCCAGTGTGAAATCCCTCAGGGCTTTCGCATTGCAGTGCACTGAGCGGCTCTCAGGGCACTTTGCAGGCGCTATTTTTAGCACTTTAGTGCCTGCAAAGCGCCTCAGTGTGAAAGGGGCCTTAGAGATTTTCTGTTCAGCACTAGGAGTGAATTCTTGGCATGCAGCCAGGACAGCTGATCGGAGGAAAGCGCCCCCCTCCTCCCCCATAAGCAGAAACTTGCAGAGCGTTGACAAGTGTGATAAGGCAAGCTCTCTGCTAATCTATTAATAGCAACCTTTCAGGTTGGTTTTATCTTGGTTCACAGAGAACTTGTCATAAGTTATCATGCTGATAACAGAGCAATGAAACAGCAGAAACACATGGGACTTAGTGCTTTGGAGAGAGATAAGAAAACACTACAGTTATATGTGCTAAGGTCAAATTTCATAAATTAGGTTGACATCCACTTTTTTTCTTTGGTAGATGCAGTACCAGCCACTGGTGGTATTTATATTGATGACTGAAGGCAAAGTCATTCCTACCAATGCAATGAATTATGACTGATTGTCATTATCTTCTTCAACTATATTTTGTACATTTAGGAATGCACCCAGCTCTTTTTTAAACAATTTACCAAGCTGGCCAGAACCAGTTCTTGAGCAGGCCTGGACTGGGACAAAAAATAGGCCCGGGCATTTTGGAATGAGCAGCCCATGACACCATAACCGGCCCCTTTCCCACTTTCCATCCTGATGAATCCCCCGGGAGAGGGGAGGGGGAAACCTGTCAAAGGTGCGGGGGGCGAGGGGGACAGGGAAAGAGTGGGGGGGGGAGAGAGAGCACAGGGAAGAACCTTGAGAACATGGGGTGGGGCGAGAGCACAGGGAGGCTGGAGAGCACTGTGGGGGGAGGCGGAGAGCATGGGGGGGGCAGAGAGCACAGGGGAGAGGCAGAGAACACAGGGAGGAAGAGGAGAGCACAAGGGGGCCGGAGAGCATGGGGGGACTGGAGAGCACAGGGAGTGGGGGGTTGGAGAGCACAGGGGGAAGCAAAAACACAGGGTGGGGCGGAGAGCACAGGGGGGAGGTGGAGAGCACAGGGGGAGGCGGAGATCACTGGGGGGCTGTAGAGCACTGGGGGGAGGTGGAGGGCAGCAGAGAGCATGAGAGGAGGTGGAGATCATGGGGGGGGGGGGCTGGAGAGCACTGGGGGGGTGGGGCTAGAGAGCACTGGGGGAGAGGCAGAGGGCACAGCAGAGAGACCGGCAGAGGGCACAGCAGAGAGAGAGGCAGAGGGCACAGCAGAGAGAGGCAGGCAGAGGGCACAGCAGAGAGCATGGGGGAGGTGCATATCACAGGGAGAGAAAAGCAGAGGGCACAGCAGAGAGAGAGGCAGAGAGAGAGGCAGAGGGCACAGCAGAGAGAGAGGCAGAGGGCACAGCAGAGAGCATGGGAGGTGGAGAACACTGGGTGGGTTAGAGAGCACTGTGGGGGTAGAGATAAGCAGGATAAGAGGAGCAGTGGGGCTGCTGCATATAGAAGAATTATTCTCTCCATCTTCCTCCCGCAGTACCTGAAAGCCTGCAAAAGGGAGAGGAGCAGAAGCAGGCATTCAGAGACTGCGGGAGGAAGATGGAGAGAATGATTCTTCTATATGCAGCCACCCCACTGCTTCTCCTATTCAGGTTACAGGTGGCCGCACTTACTTCCTCTCTGATCCGGGGCTGCATCAGGCTCCTCTCCCCTTCGTGGTCACGCCCCAGGCTCCAACAGCTTAACTCTACTGGCGGCCGTGGAGAGGTCTCTCCTCTAGCTCCTCCCCCCTTCATGCCTCAGGCCGATGGCTGAGCCTGAGCTGAACTGGCAGCCGGGCGGCCGTGGAAAGGTTAGGGGACTGGCGTGGGCTTAAAGAGCAGCCTGCCTTGGCCCCACAAGCAAGGACATGCGGCCTGGCAGCCCCGGCCCACCGGGCATATGCCCGGTTTGCCCTATGGCCAATCCGGGCCTGTTCTTGAGGGAATCTATTCTACATTTTCACAGCTCTTTCTGTGAAGAAACCTTTCCTTATGTGAAGGTTAAAAAAAAAAGCAAAGAAAGGACAGATCGAAGGCTAATTGGGACTTTACAAGATGCGTTAGTCTGTCAAGAAGTAAGCATATCAACACACATAGTTTAGAAAGACATTCATTTTATAACAAAGAGACTTCATAGATTAAAAACAACATTTATGGTACATCAAATGATCCAAATTAATAAAAGCAGAACAATTGATGCTAGGATATATTATACAGCCAACGCGTGTCAACACCGGCAATGCCAGAGTCACCTCAGTGGGTTCGTGAGTGTTGGGCCATGTGAATGAATAAAACGATCTTATAAAATGAATGTGTCCAAATTGGTCAAGCAGCGGTTCGTCAGGCGATGAAAGGAATTCGAAATTCCAGCTGGCAATTGAAGCCAGGGGAAAAACCCCTCAAATAACAAGGGTCGCCAGGTACATCCGCATGCGTCCAGCCACGCCACCACGATATGAGCCACTTGCTGCTTCCACCATTCAGTGAACATGTAGTCACCTACTAACAGAGCTCAGTGAGATATTGGCTCAGGCACAAAGCTTGTGTTTAGAAGCTCTTAGCTATATGAGATTTTTTGTAAAGTTGAACTCCAGGAAAAGTAAAGGTCCTCCCTTGCAGTAAGGTTGTCTGCAGGAGTTAACTGCTTGTTAGACTCTTGTGGGATGGATAAAGCGCCTCTTCTCCCCTGTACTCTGGTGATCAGATGACTCTGACATAAAGGCCAATGCAGGGACCATAGCCCTACAGTGGACATGAGGTTGCCAAGTGACTGTTCACTGCTAGAGCAGAAGGGCTTACTGTTTCATGGGGGAGTGGTAGATCTGGTAAATAAACCTGCTTTTAGCATCCTCTAGACCAGTGTTTCTTTAACCTCTTTCCAGTCACAGCGTCCTTGAAACTTATTTTCAGTCTTAAGGCAACCCGGTCTTAGTTCACATTACTGCATGTTGGGAAATGCGTTCAAAATCACACATATTCCTGACACACAGACAATTGTGCTGAACTGCAGTCTGCTTACAATCTGATTGGGCACAAAATATGTGTAGTGTATAGCCATTAGGGATGAGCCTGTTTTGGGGTGCTCACGGCAAATTTGAAAGCTGCAGAACACCCTTTTAAAGTCTATGGGAGAAATCAAAAGTGCTCATTTTAAAGGCTTATATGCTTGGGACATGTATCAATGCAAAAAAAAGTTTTAAAAACGGACGTTTATTCAAGAGCAGTGATTTTAATAATGCTTAAAGTGAAACAATAAAAGTGAAATATTCCTTTTAATTTCGTACCTGGGGACGATGAACTGGAAACAATCATCTCTCCCCTCTGTCAGATTCTGGAAAAGCCTAGTAAATGCAGTACCAAAGGTTTGGCCCCTGTGTGGGCTAATTTTGTATGCTAATGGAAAACTCAATAAAAAAGATTTTGCAAAAAAAATTTAAATCTGTACCTGGGGGGTGTCTATAGTATGCCTGTAAAGTGCCGCCGTGTTAGAACAGTCCCTGCACAAAATGACACTTCTAAAGGAAAAAAAGTAATTTAAAACTACTTGCAGCTATAATAAATTGTTGGGTCACGGCAATACGGATAAAAGTCATTGAAAAAATGGCATGGGGGTCCCCCCAAAATCCACACCAGGCCCTTTGGGTCTGGTATGGATATTAAGGGGAACCTCAAACCAAAATTGAAAAAAAAATTGCATGGGGGTCCCCCAAATTCCATACCAGGCCCTTCAGGTTTGGTATGGATATTAAGGGGAACCCCGAACCAATTTTTTTTTTTTAAATTGTGTGGGGGTCTCCCCAAATTCCATACCCTTCAGGTCTGGTATGGATATTAAGGGGAACCCTGTGTCATTTTTTTTAAATGGCGTAGGTGTCCCCCTCAAAATCCATACCAGACCCTTAAGGTCTGGTATGGATTTTAAGGGGAACCCCGCACCAAGATAAAAAAATGGTGTGGGGGTCCCCTCAAAAATCCATACCAGACCCTTATTCAAGCACACAACCTGGCAGACCGCAGGAAAAGAGGAGGGACGAGAGAGCACCCCCCTCCTGAACCATACCAAGCCACATGCCCTCAACATGGGGAGGGTGTTTTGGGGGAGCCCCCCAAAGCACCTTGTCCCCATGTTGATGGGGACCAGGGCCTCATCCCCACAACCCTTGCCCGGTGGTTGTAGGGGTCTGTGGGGAGGGGGCTTATCGGAATATGGAAGCCCCCTTTAACAAGGGGACTCCAAGATCCCGCCCCTCCCTGTTTGAAATGGTAACAGGTACATTGTAACTGTACCATTTCACAAAATAGTGTAAAATAAAAAATAAAAAAACTCAAGACACACTTTGGGACAAGTCCTTTATTAAAAAATAAAAATGTCCCATGAAGTCCATTCAGCTTCTTCTCTCGCTTTGCAGACGGGCCGGAAAAAAAAACCTGCACGTCGCTAGCGATGCGCCTCCATGGGAGGCACCCGCCATAATGACCGTCCTCTCGGGTGACAGCTCTTTTATAACTGAGGGCGGGGTGATGTACCCGGGGATGCACGAGGAGTTCCCAATGGCTTCCCCGCGGCGCCAGGGGGGGTCGGGTCATCCGGGTATGTCACTGTGTGGCCCCTCCCTCAGTTATAAAAGAACTGTCACTTGAGAGGACGATCATTACGGCAGGTGCCTCCCATGGAGGCAGATTGGTGGCGCCGTGCGAGTTTTTTTTCTGGTCCGTCGGCGGAGCGAGAGAAGAAGCTGAATGGACTTCATGGGACATTTTTTTTTTTTTTTTAATAAAGGACTTGTCCCAAAGTGTGTTTTGTGGTTTTATAAAAAAAATTGACACTTTTTTTGTGAAATGGTATGGGTACAATGTACCCGCTACCATTTCAAACGGGGGGGGCGAGATCTGGGGGTTCCCTTGTTAAAGGGTGCTTCCAGATTCTGATAAGGTTGTGGGGATGATGCCCTTATCCTCATCAACATGGGGACAAGGTGCTTTGGGGGCTACCATGTTGAGGGTATGTGGCCTAGTATGGTTCAGGAGGGGGAGCGCTCTCTTGTCCCCCCTCTTTTCCTGCGGCCTGCCAGGTTGCGTGCTTGGATAAGGGTTTTGTATGGATTTTTGGGGGGGGCTCCAACGACATTTTAAAAAAAAAATTGGCACAGAGTTCCCCTTAATATCCATACCAGACCTGAAGGGCCTGGTATGGAATTTGGGGGGCCTCCACGCAATTTATTTTTTAAATTGTGGTTCAGGATTCCCCTTAATATTCATACCAGACCCAAAAGGCCTGGTATGGATTTTTGGAAGGACCCCCATGCCATTTTTTTAAAATAAATGTTATCTGTATTGCCGAGACCCGATAATTCATTATAGCTACAAGAAGTTTTAAAGCGGGAGTCTGCCGTTTTTTTTTTTTTTTTTAAAGCCAGCAGCTACAAATATTGCAGCTGCTGACTTTTAAAATAATGACACTTACCCGCCCAGCACGCCCGCGATGTCGAAACCCGAAGCCGATCTCTCGATCGTCTCTCGGGTGCTGCCGCCGCCATCTTGGCTATAGAAATCAGGAACTGGAGCCTTGCGGCTTCATTTCCCGGTTCCCTACTGCGCATGCGTGAGTCGCGCTGTGCAATAAGGATGGTCCCCTCTGTCTCTGGGATCCATGTGTTTCCCAGCAGACAGCGGGGGACTTTCGGAAAGGGGCGTAGATTCTGCGGAAAGGGGCGTACTTTCTGCAGATATCTATGCCGGAAGTGGGTGCAGATACCTGTACTGTACAGGTATCTGCACCCCCCTCCCCCCTGAAAGGTGCCAATTGTGGTGCCGGAGGGGGGTAGGGGTTCCAATGAGCGGAAGCTCCACTTTAGGGTGGACCTCCGCTTTAAATAACGTTGTGCATGTCATTTTGTGCAGGGACTGTTCCAAACACTGGAACAAAATTTAAAGGAATATTTCACTTTTATTGTTTCACTTTAAGCATTATTAAAATCATTTCCCCCAGAAAAACAGGGTTTTTAAACCTTTTTTTTTTTTTGCATTGATACATGTCCCCTGGGGCAGGACCCAGGTCTCCATACACTTTTTATGACAATACCATGCATATAAGCCTTTAAATTTAGCGCTTTTGATTTCTCCCATAGACAATTCATTATAGCCACAAGTAGTTTTTAAATTACTTTTTTTTTCTTTTAGAAATGTCATTTTGTGCAGGGACTGTTCTAAACACGGGAAACATGCGCCACTTTACAGGCATACTATAGACACCATGTGGAAAAAATAAGTGTAGCTCTCAAAGTTATGCCCATATAGATAAAGACAAAGATGAAGTGACAAAATCTTACTAAATATATAACACTGCGTGAACAACAGTGAAATGTGATAGTAATATGACACCAGTATGAACGCTAGAAAAATGCAAATCAAACACAATAATATAGGACAAAGTCCATGTGTGGAGTGTATAAAAGAAAGGACATTTCTAAATTCCGGTTCAGGATAAAATCATTGGTGTAGGGTCCTGGTGAGCCGACGAATGTACCCATAGATACTACGGGATACTACGGGTACTATGGGTACATACACCAGTGCTGAAAGCTGAAAATTGGTCTGGGCAGGAAGGTGTAATAAGTGCCTGGTATTGAAGTGGTTAAAAAAAATATAGGGTCCTTTCACGCGGATGATCCGTTCAGGTCCGCCTGTCAGTTTTTCAGGCGGACCTGAACGGATGCTCCATAGAGCTCTATGGTGCCTTGTATGTGAGCGGTGACATGTCCGCTGACATCCGAGCCGCTCCGATCCGAAAAAGTGTGACGGAGGAAAAAGCTATTTTTCCATCCGTCATCGGATCAGGTGACGACGGACACTGCGGTCCGTTGTCACCCGATCTCCCATAGGGGAGAGTGGCGCTGGGACAGGTCCATCCCTGCACAGTGTGCAGAGACAGACCTGTCCTCTGCCTGTTCAGTGGAGATCGCTCCGGTGATCCCCACTGTGCAAGAGGATATCCACAGGGCGGATCATCACTGATCTGCCCCGTGTGAAAGGAGCCCTAGGAGTGGGAGGGTGGATGTTGCTGGGTGTGTGCTAATGAGGTCAGCTGGTCAACTCCTTCCTGTGTCATGACCTAAATTCTGATCAGGAAAAAGACATTACTAATGGAAACGTCTGGATACATGGATGAGCACAAGAAAAGAAAGTGACTGTAGATTTAATGAAAGTGTTGATATTTTTGCAAAATAAGTACATGAATGCTATATTTGTATCTATGTGCTTCTGCGATCTATGAGAAATAGAAGAGGGAGGTAAAAAAGAAGCAGCAATCACTGTATGAGTTAACTCTCAGTATGTAAACTTAAGATAAAGTGGGGATGTGTGCGCTAACTTTAAAAACCAAAAATATGAGAGAATAATAAATAAATATAGGGCACCCTAATAACAACAAGGTGTAAATATACGTGTACTTGTAAACAATCACAAATGATTAGATATTATGAAAAAAGTGCATTAATAAATAAAAAGTGACTTAGTGCATAATTTAAGTGAAGTTTGCTACATGCAAAGAAAACACATACCGTATATACTCGAGTATAGGCCGACCCGAGTATAAGCCGAGGCCCCCAATTTACCCCCAAAAAACTGGGAAACCTATTGACTCGTGTATAAGCCGAGGGTGAGATATGCCTGTCCATCCCTGTGTGTGTCCGTCCATCCCTCTGTGTCCGTCCATCCCTGTGTGTCCGTCCATCCCTGTGTGTGTGTCCATCCATCCATCCCTGTGTGTGTGTCCATCCATCCATCCCTGTGTGTGTGTCCATCCATCCATCCCTGTGTGTGTGTCCATCCATCCATCCCTGTGTGTGTGTGCGTCCATCCATCCATCCATCCCTGTGTGTGTGTGTGTGTGTCCATCCATCCATCCATCCCTGTGTGTGTGTGTGTGTCCATCCATCCATCCATCCCTGTGTGTGTGTGTGTGTCCATCCATCCATCCCTGTGTGTGTGTGTGTGTGTGTGTCCGTGCAGCCTTGTGTGTCCAGCCTACCTGTGTCCTGAGCCTCCGTCCGGTCCCGTCCCGAGCCTCCGTGTCGTCCCGTCCCGAGCCTCCGTGTCGTCCCGTCCCGAGCCTCCGTGTCGTCCCGTCCCGAGCCTCCGTGTCGTCCCATGCCAGGATCGCCGCTCTTCGTCGGCGCCCTGGCGGCCATTCCCCTGTTCAAAAGCCGCGACTCCGCCTCCGCCTGTGATAGGCGGAACACTCAATTTCCCAGCAGTCAGTGTTCCGCCTATCACGGACATCGGCTCATCCGAGGATGAGCTGATGTCCGTGATAGGCGGAACACTGACTGCTGGGAAATTGAGTGTTCCGCCTATCACAGGCGGAGGCGCGGCTTTTGAAAGGTAGAATGGCCGCTGTCTGTCTGCTCGACACGCTGTTCGGGCAGTCAGACAGCGGTGACTCGAGTATAAGCCGAGGGGGGCACTTTCAGCCTCAAAAAAGAGGCTGAAAATCTCGGCTTATACTCGAGTATATACGGTATATCTGTGTGAAGATAAAATATCTAAATAGCATAAAAATGTTCCAAACAGAAATTCAGTAGCAGCAGGTAAGTGAATTGTACAAAAAATGGCAACAAATATGGTGAAATGAGATATGGTAAAAACCATATGAATATATCAAAGTGACATCAGTGCATCACACTAAAGTGTCCCATACAGGATGCAATCGTGCAACTCAGATGATCGCAAAAATTATAAAGTGCAATGTGCCAAAGAGACAATCCTCTGGTGATGATCCGTGCCAGTAGTGCTAACGCTAGGTAATTACCTCACCGCTGCAAGGTAAGCAGCGAAAAAACACAGGGCAACCAGATGGCAGGGGATGATCCAGGGGATGGCTGCACAGCAAGTTCTTGGAAATAACACAAATTCCTCCGATTTCCTCGTTAGTGGTAGATGGTAAACAAGCTCAAGGGGATAAACCAGAAAGATCCGCCATGGTGTAATATTTCAAACATAGAGTTTTATTAAAAATAAATATCTACTCACAGGGGAAGTGGGGAATATGCACAGTATACAGCAGACCGCCGAGCGCCTTGCTCGGATGTAAACGTCACTTCCGTTATGTCATCAATAGGACTTCAACCAGAAATAGATAGAAAGAAGAAAAAACAAAAAATAGTAGAGGAGATCATTATGGGAATAAAAGAGGAATTGGAAGCATACAAGGACACAGCGGAATTTGTAGCCCTAACAGCACAACTAAACAAAGACCTCACAAAAAAGGATAGAGAAGTCCAACAAAGGAAAAGCAAGAAATACAATCGAGACATGAACGATTTCAAAACCGATCGAGCTTTTAAATGGCAAAGCCAAGTGGGACATTTAGACCCAATCTCAACCTATTCCACTCCAGAAAAACTAGTAAGAGTTCAGCCGGAACACACTAATATGTGAGTAATCAAAGAGAACCAAAACCCAAATGGGCCCTACGACACATATGAACGAACTAGATCCGATACGATGAGGAACGAAGACAGACAAGGTAACCATCACCAATACACTCCTCGAACTAATGATAGAGGACATACACCCTACAGAAACCAGAGGAGACCATACCATCAAGACAGGACACCCAGAAACGGTTGGAAAAAAACTTTTTGGAAGAACAATAGGAGGAACAACGGACCAAGACCTCATTATGACAATAGAACTTACCACCAACAAAGAGATAACAGAGGAGCAAATAACGATAACAGAGGGCGCCCCTACGACACACAAGCACCAAGGGGAAGGAGCCCCTACAGACAACACGAGAGAAGGGATGAGGTATACTACAACCCCCCTCCTCAAATACCATACCACACATATGAGAGAAGCCCAATTCCGACATATAACTATTATGCACCCCTGGAGCAAAGATGGGAAGACGATAGAGCGGATAGACACAGACAATCTGCCATGGAATATGAGAGGTCTTTTTTAGAGAGAGGCCGAGAGAACGATCCAGCAAGGAGGAACGAAAACCCAAGGAACAAGAGAAGAACGCCAGAAAGAGAGGATGCAGAGGGGGGAAGAGATCACAAAAGAAAAAGAGAGTGAAGGGAGAGGGAATTTTTAACCTCAGTGGACAACCACTCTCTCATGAAGAAATAGGGGTTCTGGATAAGGGTCTTAAATACGCACCTACAAAAAATCTCGATAAATTTCAAACCTATATTGGAATCCAGAAATTCGTGAGGAAATTGAACATTAAAAGGTACCTGATCAGCAACCCATGTAAACCCAAGACCACAAGATCCACTAATGAAATTATGCACAGTACCCTGAGAAACAAATCTACCTTCAATCCAGTAACAAAAGACAACAAACATATTGAAGTATTCAAACGGATTGTTCTAGAGGAGGTGAAAGGACTAAAGATAAAGAAGCGTGATGAACCGAAACACATTAAAAGCGGTATTCAGAAACTAACAAAAAGAAAAGATCTGGTCATACGACCAGCAGATAAAGGAGGAGGCATCGTAATATTATCTAAAGATCAATATAATGCAAGCATGAACTCCCTACTTGAAGATAAAGACACTTATGTCTAACTGTTCAGTAACCCAGTTTTCAAATGCAGGAAAGCACTTGAACAAGTGGTACATTTAGGCCTGAAGAAGGATATCCTTAACAAAAAAATATTTAATACCTGAGGCATGTAGAACACCAATTATTTATTCACTCCCAAAAATCCATAAAGATAGGGATAATCCACCTCCCAGACCAATAGTCAATGGTATTGACTCTCTGACAGCGAGGATGGGACAATATATAGATTATTATCTTCAGCCGGCAGTACAGAAGACACGAGCATACCTGAGAGACACCAAGCACATATTACAAATTATAGAGGAAATACCAACAGAAGAAGGACCTTGGTGGCTCGCTACAGCAGATGTAGCCTCACTATACACAATTATCTTACACCACCAAGCCTGCGAGGCAACAAAATGGGGATTACGGAAGTACACAGATCTCCCCTGCCCCCAGAGAAAATTCCTTATAAAGTGTCTTGACTTCTGTCTGAAAAACAGCTACTTTAGGTACAATAAGAACTATTACCACCAAAAGACGGGCGTAGCTATGGGAGCGAAATTCGCCCCCAGCGTCGCAGGCCTGTTTATGGCCCAATGGGAGGAGGAAGAAGTATTCGCCAACCCCCCAAACGAACTGCACACATATTGGAGATATATCGATGATGTCATCATATTGTGGAAGGGTGAACAATCAAGTCTGACGACTTTTCTAGAAAAATTGAACAAAAACAACAGAAACATTAAACTATCATGGGAGATAAATAATAAATCCATTACTTTCCTGGATCTTGAAATAATACAGGACAACAATAAACTGCTTTCTAAAACACACTTCAAGAGCGTAGACCGTAATAGCTACTTACCATTGGAAAGCTGTCATCACAGGAATTGGCTGTACAATATACCAAAAGGCCAACTTATGCGCCTGAGGCGCAATTGTACACAAGAAGAGCATTTCCTTGACCAAGCTAGCAATATGAAACTAAAATTTATAGAAAAAGGCTACGATGAAGGATTTATTAATAAGAAAATATCAGAAGTCGCCAATTTAAATCGCAAAGACCTTATAAAAAATAAACCCCACAACGCGACTACACAGGACAACATTCCCATTATTTTAGACTTTAATGTGCAGTTCAAACAAGTTGAAAAAATTATCAAACGCAATTGGGAGATACTACGCGCAGACACATGCCTCAAAGATATTTTGCCCACTCGCCCAAAATTTGTGTACAGGCGAGCCCCAACCATCAGGGATAAACTGGTAAAGAATATACCAGATCCACCAAGTAGGGGTTTTTCCTTTTTTACAGGGAAAGGATTCTTCCCCTGCAAACGATGCTACGCATGTACTAAGACAAAGCGTCCTAATGAAAAGAGAAAAGAGTTTACTTCAACCAGCACAGGAAATAGCTATGACATCAAAGAGTTCATTTGCTGCAACACGATTGGAGTGGTATACGCATTGGAATGCAGCTGTGGCCTTCAGTACATAGGCCGTACCAAGAGACCACCCAAGGTACGCATTAAAGAACACGTAAAGAACATACTGAAGGGATTCGACAAGCACAGCGTATCTAGGCATTTTGCGTTACACCACAAGAAAGACCCCTCCCAACTCAAATTCTGGGGAATCGAGCCCTATGTTAAACATTGGAGAGGGGGTCATAGAGTAAGAACCCTCAGCCAAATCGAGTCCAAATGGATTTTCACACTAGACACTTTCTCGCCAAAGGGACTTAACGTGGAATTCGACTTGAATTGCTTCATTAGCGACTTTTAACCTTTTTTCAAAACCTCTGTCAACTCTTCTCTACATATAATTTTTAGACCATTTTATATATATTTTTTATAGTCCATATACTTACCTCCCCACACATTAGATCCTTGGTGCACTATAACCACTCTTCCAAAATAGCCAACACCATATACTCTGATTGTCTGCATGCAATATGATCACCTGAGTCACCAAATCGCAATAGTCGCATGTTTATATGACACATTTATATATGGATGGGCTCACACATATGTATGCACCGTCTTATGGATTTTTAGTATTTGTGTTTAAAATACTCTGAATATGTTTGAATATCCCCGCTCTTAACGTCATTTCTGGCAGTAATGGGAATTTTTTTTTCCTTCGTTTTTTCGTTCTCCCCCCTTTTTTCAGATTTTTAATACATTGTATCCGATATAATTTTTTTATACTGATTTTTTATACTAATTAATTTTAGAATATTCGAATTAATTTTAAATTTTGATTTTGATTTTTATTTTTATTCGGATCTTGCTATATTAACTTTGCTCATTAGTAAGATCTTACCACTTATTATTTAAATTTGCTCATTTTAATTATTGTCATTCTCTTCTCCATATGAAATAAATATATAATTAAATAGTAATCTTTATTATATGTAAATAAATATATAATTAAATAGTAATTTTTATAGATAGATAATTCCAGTATACAATTCTACACATCATTTGGATATTTCCCCACTTTCCACTGCATATATAATTAACCATTAGTGCCCCGTTTTACAGAGTCCTAGACTTATTACTATGGTTACCATTATCCAATTAATCCAGATCTTCGTTAATTATAATTATTTTTATTTTTAAATAGAGGATTAAGTATCTACACCACAAGGCCAGATTACTCATCCGGTTTGCATACTCTGATTAACTCCGCCTGCCTCTCCCTTCTCTATGAATGAATATTTTGTTGCTTAAGTTGGGCGGTGACATCCATATGCAAATCCGTTTGAGATACCTCCAAAAAAATGGCCACATGTTTATTTCTGGCCAACAATACAACAAACCCGGTGTGACCACCAAAAAAATGGCCGCCCGCACACTTCCGGCGACCTGATACACCGCAAAATGGCCGCCGGGATACTTCCGGGTCTCCCCCAAAATGGCCGCCAAACAAGCAATTAATGTCTCTATTTAAAGACACTTCCCTGAGCACTAGACATCCCCTGATGAAGTCACGTGACCGTGACGAACACGCGTCGGGACGCTACCGGAAGTGACGCAATCAAGCTCGAGGCTCGTTTATACACCATACAAAAACTCTGTCTGTTTGTGAGTACTAAAGCTGTTTTTATAAATAAACTTCAATACTGTTAAAAAAAGACTATACTATGGGGCTCCCTTCCTCCTTATCTGTTTAACCTCTTGCATAAAACTGCCAAGGTATACCACCACTTCCCCCCCCCCCACGCTGAAGTACCGCTGAGGGACCACTTAAAGAGCCCAATACGGCACAGTAGGCAGGAGACGCCAGGACCCGGTTATATGTGAATAGGACCTCGAGGGATAAGGACCACCAGGAACCCTGAGGACACATATATCATATGCTGTTACCTTACAGCTGTAAGGTAAGGGGACACCCATATTCTGATCACACAGGACCACGTGGGAGATATCCACCATCACCATTATCACCGTTTAAATCTCTACCTTATAGTGCACATATATTTTAAGCACCAGCACTGCAGGCGATTGTCTTGTTACATGCGATTTTGGGCTAATCGCCACCTGTTGTTGCACAAGCTGAATGGACAATTTTAACTAGGACTATTGTTCAATTGTTGTTCTTTTATAGTTTCAAATACTGTGCACCTTTTTTCTTTTGTTTTGGACTATTCCCAGAGGGTTGTTTCCCTCCCACCAACACTTGGATTGTTTATGCGTTTTTTGCTTTGATTCAACAATTTGATTTAATTTTTTTTGGTTCTATGATTCAATTTAGTGCACTGCATCGATATTTAAGTCTATGGTATAAGACACCCGCACAGAGTCACTCTGTTTAACCCTCCCTTGGCTTTAACACCATATGCGATTTCTTTAGTCACAAGGCAAGCATTATTTACATCTTTTGCCTTATCCAGCTAATGATTGTTTCTGTACACTGTTACACATATACTTTGGTTTAGCAGATATTTTTTTCAGATCTATTCATTGTTCAGCACTAGCACTTTGTATGCGTTTTTTGTCATTTTTAACAAATCGCATGGTGATTCACTTTATATATTTTTTATTTCGTCCACTACTTTATGTATAGTATTTTAGTCACTTTAAAATGCAGTAGTAGTTATTTTCACGGACCTTCTTTATATTCAACACTGCCACTTTATGCAACTTTGCTACCTTTTTAAAAAAAAAAAAATCGCATTGGGATCACCAGTCTTAATTTTTTTAATTGTTTTTCTTATCCACTTGTTTACCACTCAAAATACTACTACGCATAGGAGTGAGGGTCCCTCACTATATATATATATATATATATATATATATATATATTTATTATATATATATATATATATATTTTATATACATATATTGTCTTTTCTTTTTTCTACGTTCCATTTATTACCTGTAGTGGAGACGACATTACATTTATCATCTAATCTTTTGAGTACCTATTGAATATATTAAACCTGTTTTAACTAGATTCTTCATCGTAGTACCGCACACCACTACTCTTTTACCCTTTATCCCCTGCCATCTGGTTGCCCTGTGTTTTTTCGCTGCTTACCTTGCAGCAGTGAGGTAATTACCTAGCGTTAGCACTACTGGCACGGATCATCACCAGAGGATTGTCTTTTTGGCACATTGCACTTTATAATTTTTGCGATCATCTGAGTTGCACGATTGCATCCTGTATGGGACACTTTAGTGTGATGCACTGATGTCACTTTGATATATTCATATGGTTTTTACCATATCTCATTTCACCATATTTGTTGCTATTTTTTGTACAATTCACTTACCTGCTGCTACTGAATTTCTGTTTGGAACATTTTTATGCTATTTAGATATTTTATCTTCACACAGATATATGTGTTTTCTTTGCATGTAGCAAACTTCACTTAAATTATGCACTAAGTCACTTTTTATTTATTAATGCACTTTTTTCATAATATCTAATCATTTGTGATTGTTTACAAGTACATGTATATTTACACCTTGTTGTTATTAGGGTGCCCTATATTTATTTATTATTCTCTCATATTTTTGGTTTTTAAAGTTAGCGCACACATCCCCACTTTATCTTATGAATGCTATATTGGTGCATAGGGGAGCTGGAGTTTGAAAAAAAACGAGTGTACAAAGGTGAACCCTGTAAGAGGGAGACGGAGAGCTCGGGATTCAGGAAGACGCCTTATCCTTTCACTGCTTTTACTTTCCTGACTGTCATTTTCTGCCCTGACCGAACGACTACTTTCTCTACCAGGATGCTGCTGCCCCCCTGAAGACCTCAGGTGGAGAAAGGCTGCCATAGACCAAATGACTATTTAACCCTTGCAGTATGAGAGCAGCCCCAATGCAAGGAAGGACCTGATCTTTTCATGGAGTTGGGCTTTAAATACTTGTCTGTGTAATGTGTTACTATACTGTATATACCATTGGAGGTATTGTCAGGCAGTTGTACTTCAAGCCTAAGAAAAGATCCTGTGTTTCTGAAATCAGTAATAAGAAAAATATGCACTTTGTTGATTGAACAGTATAGGTAAAGTATACATATTGAAGATGACAGTTAAAACAAGAGCTTCCAATTCCAGCTTTGAGTTAATCTGTAAAGTGGTCATGAATAAGAGGAAAATGACTAGTGGATGTGTTTTGCAGCTTCAGCCCAGAGTCGAGGCATTCTTACTCTTTATAAAGAAACAGTATAGTCTTACTGTATGGTTTGTTTCCTAGGTTACAAAGATGGAGAGACTGTTGCTAGGTTACCCCCTCCCACATTCCATTGCTGGAAGGATTGAATCTGGAAAGCACCTCCTTTCCATGTTTAACTCATATCAAACCATAGAAGCTCAGCACCTTGCTCTGGGTGGTCATAGCCTGCTCCTAGTGGTAGAAGATAGAACTTCAGCTCATAAAAGGTTTTTATTCCTTAATGAATTAATGAATGAGATTTGAAAGATCTATTCTGCTGCACAGTGACACATCCATTGAACTATTTTAATTCTTTCTGAAGATTTATATGTTCAGATAGAATTGAGTGTGTTAGATCTGTATACAGAACAAATATATTTTTATTTTAGGCCATGTATGAAAGCAAGTTACCTTGCTAAAACAAAAAATAAAATGTAACTGCAATAAATATATAAGTCCTGCATACAGCAAATGCTGTAGATTGTAGATGTTATTTTTCAGTTTCAGGGAATAAAAATGATTTTATCTGCTGCTACACCATTCTCCCAAATAATCTGCTTTGTATTCTGCCTTTCAT
Source organism: Lithobates pipiens (assembly GCF_037356315.1). Lineage (NCBI taxonomy): Eukaryota > Metazoa > Chordata > Amphibia > Anura > Ranidae > Lithobates > Lithobates pipiens. The sequence goes on from NW_027507785.1 coordinate 158,922,174, forward strand.
TTCTCACATAATACCTACAGATACAGATGTATATATACATGAAAATGACAGTATTCATTCTAAGTATGGAAGTGTAAACTGTACAACCTATAACTAATTTTAGATTAACATAGTAAATATTATTATTATTATTTATAGTACCTATTTTTTTTTATTCTTTAAAACAACCAATTTAATTTAATTCACAGTCAATAAGATGTATGTACTAAAGAGATCCATGATTATTTCTCTCTAGACCTGCATCACTCAGTCGGTTCAAAAAATGACTAAGTCAATCATACCTAAAGGGGAAATGATCAGGTGACCTGGCATTGCCTCAAATGTTTCCAGCTCTTGTCTAGTGACAGCAGTACTATAAAAAGAAGAATCATTTGTTGGATTTTTTTTAGTTGGTTTATCAGGAGTTTTAACAGCGGGCACTACCAAGGTGTGAACATTACCTGGTTGTCACAGTGCTCTTGGCTAACACCATTCAAGTCAGTGTCTTGTACTCAAAGGCCCCCTAATTATTATGACTTTAGGAGCTGCTGATGTACGATGTTGCAAAATCGCCAACTCAGCTCTTTCTTCTGCTCTTTTCTAGGCATATTGTCAGATTTATCCAAACAGAATATGAACTCATCATTGAAAACATCTTTCTATTGCTAAGTCAACCAATTCCCTTCATGTATAGCACATTTATCAATCTGTGTGGAAAAAAAATTAAAGCTATAAGCTGATTGGTTGCAAAGGGCAATGGCACCAGTTGGCATAGTACTTATCTCAGACACTTTTTATTAATTCCCCCAATAGTGTGATTGTAAATTGGTCAAGATCATTCAAATGAATGATGCTTTACTCATCCTTTTATCTTAATTTTCTATTATCCCTCTGAGTGCAAAGTGCAGGGGGCGAGGTGGGTGCAGAGTGCAGGGGGCGAGGTGGGTGCAGGGGGCGAGGTGGGTGCAGAGTGCAGGGGTGTACCTTGTCTGGCATGTGACTCCTCATTTGTCTGTTGATTGACTGTACAGTGAAGTGTAGAATTTTATTTCAGCTCCTGGGGCAATTTTATTTATGAAATTGTGATCTTAAACGTGCCAAAAATTCATCACAGGCAACTGTTATAATAGGTTTTCTTTTTGACTTTTTGACATGTCAGTTCAACACAGCATTTTGTCAATTCAAGCTGTGAAATTTTTATTAATGGCAGAACTTTTAGAAGAAGCACAAAATATATGAAATAGTGCTGTAATATTAACATTTAAATTATGTGATGAAATGCTATTAACATTTAAGCGGAAGCCTGAGTAAACTGTGACACTACTGTGTAGTGTAGTATAGAACCACCTTTCGCTGCAAATACAGCCAGGGCCATCTTTAACGCGGGGAAAAAGGGCAAGCTGCCCAGGGACTTGTCATTGTTGGGGGGGCCCTGCGCTGCCCGCCTTTTGAGGCCCACGCTGCCTGCCAGAGTTCGGCCACCTCCTGTGCTGGTGGCATGGTGGCTGCTAGAGATGGACAAACTTCTGACGGGTTGTTTGGCGAACGCGAACCGCAATCGTGGCCGAAAATTCGCGGCGGGCCCCATTGACTTCAATGGCAGGCGAACTTTAAAAACCTACAGGTCATATCTCCAGCCACAAAATAATTACTAGCTGTGCACACATAGTCCCACCACATGGCCACTGACATAACACATGTATGAAGTGAATCTGGGATCGACAACTACAAGCATTCTTTTTTTTATGTGTGAAATTTTGACAATTCAGGACTCAGGAGCGCATGAAGGCAATGGAGGAGAGGAAAAGTCAGGGTAGGCTATGATGAGGGTGCAGGAGATGATCACCAGCACTGTGATAGAGTGCACTGACACCAGCACCCTGATAGAGTGCACTGACACCAGCACCGTGATAGAGTGCACTGACACCAGCACCGTGATAGAGTGCACTGACACCAGCACCGTGATAGAGTGCACTGACACCAGCACCGTGATAGAGTGCACTGACACCAGCACCGTGATAGAGTGCACTGACACCAGCACCATGATATAGAGCACTGACACCAGTGTTTTTGGGGGCCACTGGTCTATCACACCAGTTATAATACTTTTTTTTATTGCGTTTGTCGCTCTCTGTAGTATCGCTGCAGAACCGCTCAGCAGTCACAATGCTGCACAGTGGAAATGTACTATACTATGCTTTCTATATGTGCAAGTATTTTATACGTGTATTACACACCTATATATTGCACACCAAATAGTACACCTATACCAGTCCTTACAAGGACCTTTGTGGACCAAGTAGCTAGTGATTTGCAGACTGTACCTCAGTCCCTACACTGATAAAGGACTGCTGCAGAATAGGGCAGCAATCTGCAGCAGTGCACCACAACCCTCCAAATAGTACACCTATACCAGTCCTTACAAGGACCTTTGTGGACCGAGTAGCTAGTGATTTGCAGATTGTACCTCAGTCCCTACACTGATAAAGGACTGCTGCAGATTAGGGCAGCAATCTGCAGCAGTGCACCACAACCCTATATATTGTACACCTATACCAGTCCTTACAAGGACCTTTTTGGACCAAGTAGCTAGTGATTTGCAGACTGTACCTCAGTCCCTATACTGATAAAGGACTGCTGCAGAATAGGGCAGCAGTCAAGTATAATATTCTTTCTATATTTGGAAGAAAGTATATTAAACGTGTACAACTCTATATACTGTACACCTATACCAGTCCTTAAAAGGACCTTTGTGGACCTAATAGTAATAGCTAGCTAGTGATTAAACTGACTGTCCCTGCTGCACAAAGCGTCCTGTCCCTCCCTGCACTGACAAAAGACAGGCTGCTGCAATCACCAATACAGCAGTGCACTGAACCCTATATACTGTGCACCTATACCAGTCCTTAAAAGGACCTTTGTGGACCTAATAGTAATAGCTAGTGATTAAACTGACTGTCCCTGCTGCACACAGCGTCCTGTCCCTCCCTCCACTGACAAAAGACAGGCTGCTGCAATCACCAGCATAGCAGTGCACTCAACCCTATATACTGTACTACACCTATACCATACCAGTCCTTAAAAGGACTTTTGTGGACCTAATAGCTAGAGATTTGTGTCACTATAGTCTCTCCCTGCTGCACACAGCACTGCTTCTGTATTTCCAAATGACAGTGCTCCTCTCCCGGCGGCTGCTCTGATCATTCTAGTACACACACGATCTATGAGAGCAGAGGAGGAAGGGGGCGGGGAATCTACACAGCGGAAGCTGCCTCTGGAACTGGCATGCTGCATGGAAATTGGAGGACAAAATGCTGTGAGTAACATTTGGGATAGAGGAAGACTGTACTGGAATGGGGGGGGGGGGGGGGGCTTTGCGGGAGGAGAGTCCTGCCTTGTACTTGGGGGGGAGTGGAGGGTGGAGCTCTGTACTGGAATCAGGGGGGAGGAAACCCACCTCACCCCCTGCACTCTGTACCCACCTCACCCCCTGCACTCTGCACCCATCTTACTCCTGCACTCTGTACTTACCTCACTCCTGCATTCTGCACCCACCTCACCCCTAAACTCTGCACCCACCTCACTCCTGCATTCTGCACCCACCTCACCCCTACACTCTGCACCCAACTAACCCCTGCACCCCTTAACCCTGCACTCTGTACATAGCTCACCCCTGAACCATGCCCTCTGTATGTGATGCACCCATGAACCCTGCACTCTGCAACCCTGCACTCTGCATGTAGCGTACCCCTCAACCCTACACTCTGCACCTAGCGCACCCCTCAACCCAGCATTCTGCACATAGCGCACCCCTCAACCCTGCACTTTGCACCTAGCACACCTCCCAAACACTGCACTCTGTAAATAGCTAATCCCTGCACTTTGTACCTACCGTACCCCTGAACACTGCATTCTGTACATAGTGCACCATTCAACCCTGTATGTAGTACACCTTTCAACTATGTACTCTTTATGTAGTGCACCCCTCAACCTTGCACTTTGTACATATTGCATCCCTCAATGCTATTGCAGTTTGGGCACACCCGTAATTTGATGCAGAGGTTATGATGTGCAGTAACCTCTAGCAACCAATCAGTGAGCAATAATGATTTTCAATAACTTCTAGAAACCAATTAGTGAGCAGTGATGATGTTTTGTAACCTCTAGCAACCAATCAGAAAGCAGAAATTATGTGCTGTAACCTCTAGCAGCCAATCACTACCTGATCTGCTGCAGTAAACTCATTTTGATTCTAGCTGGGGGGGTGTTATAAAATGTTTGCCCAGGGTCCAATTAATATTAAAGATGCCCCTGATTACAGCTGCAAGTATTTCTGGGTATGTCTATAACAGCTTTGTACATCTAGAGAGTGACATTTTTGCCCATTCTTCTTTGCAAACTAGCTCAAGCTCTATCAGATTGGATGGAGAGCATCTGTGAACAGCAATTTTCAAGTCTTGCCACAGATTCTCAACTGGATGTAGGTCTGGACTGGGCCATTCTAACACATGAATATGCTTTACTCTAAACCATTCCATTGTAGCTCTGGTTGTATGTTTATGGTCATTGTCCTGCTGGAAGGTGAACCTCCTCAAGTCTTCTTGCCGACTATAACAGGTTTTCTTCTAAGATTTCCCTGTATTTGGCTCCATCCATTTTTCCATCATCTCTGACCAGCTTCTCTGTCCCTGCTTAAGAAAAAAGCATCCCCACAACATGATGCTGAATTCTTAATTCTTAATGCATTCTTTGCATTAAGGTTAAAAACCTTCTATGTTCAAACCCGTTCTATGATCCATGCCAAAATGGAAGCCATGGACAAAGATCAAGTCCCCAAGTTTGACAGGATCTGAAAACCCTGGATTACACACTGTTTACCACCAACGTTCGACCAAGCAGTCGTTTTGCCATGGTAGCCATCACCCTGCCACCCCTACTCAGCCCTGCACAGGCAGCTGGACCATCTCCAAGGACTCCCTTTTTTTCTTTTTCCTCTCTTTCCTCTCTTTCCATCCTCTCTGGATGTGGAGATATCCCACCCTGTACAATATGAACTTCTTCTCCCCAGACTAAACCCCCATTCTTCCGCTCCCAGGTATCTCTACCTTACTTGTATCCTAGCTGTTGCTGTTTGTATTCTTACTCTGATCACCATATTAGTCCTAATACAAGATTATCTCATCACCTACTGCATGCTCATGTTATCTGGTGGACTGCACTTTAACATGCTCCACCAACTCTATTCACGTTTGTTTATGTTTGTTTAACTTTGATCTCTGTTATCAAATGTAAACCTAATAAAACCTATTTAACAAGAAAAGGTTAGCCGAATGGACTCCCCCCTCACAACACAGCTATCAAGGCTGGGCTCAGCCCTCCCTTCTCTGAGCTGGCCGCTCAGCTGTTGGCTAATTGCCAGCTCCAATCTCTGCACAGTGACTCACCTGTTGATGATATCCTGCTATTCAGTCCTGCCTACTTAAGCCGTCCAGCCCAGATGATCTCTGCCTTTGCCTTGGTCACATCTCTAGCCACTTGGTGCCCATACTACGTCATATGACGTCATGGACTTTGTGGCGGTATATCTGAATGATGCCTGAGCCACAGACATCATTCAGATATTGGCATTTTCAGCCGGCAATTCCCTGCACCATAAGAACCATCATAGCAGCTGTTCTGCCGCTTGATCATTATTACGGGCAGCGGAAGGAGACACCCCCCCCTCCCGCCGCCCTCCGGTGCTTGTACCGACTCACCGCTTCCATCGGTGAGTCGGTCACAGGATCCGCCGGCCCCCGGATGATACCATAGAGATTTCCGGCAGACCAGATCGTCCCCAGAGTCTCTATGATCGTTCGGAGGCATTCAAATTAACAGCCCCATTTTTGCTGGGAATCCAGGATCGTTTTTTTATTTATTTTAGGCTTCCCAGCCTATAGGTGAGATATGGGGTCTTATTGACCCCATATCTCACTGTAAATAGGTCCAATCGTGACATATTCCTATTACAAGGGATGTTTACATTCATTTAATAGGAATAAAAGTAATCAAATATTTTTTTTTTTTTAAAGTGTCAAACTAAAAAAAATAAAAATAAAATTAACAATAAAAAATAATAATAATTAAAGCACCCCTGTCCCCGTGAGCTCATATGCAGAAGCGAACGCATACGTAAGTCCAGCCCACATATGAAAACGGTGTTCAAACCACACATGTGAGGTATCGCTGCGAACGTTAGAGCGAGAGCAATAAAATCTAGCCCTAGACCTCCTCTGTAACCCAAAACATGTAACCAGTAAAAAAATTTAAAGCGTCGCCTATGGGGATTTTTTTAAATACCAACGTTTGATGCCATTCCACAAGCGCGTGCAATTTTGAAGCGTGACATGTTGGGTATCTATTTACTCGGTGTATCTTCCTCTTTCACATTGTGCAAAAAAATTGGGCTAACTTTACTGTTTTTTTTAAAAACATGAAACTGTTTTTTTTCTGAAAAAAACGTGTTCGAAAAATTGCTGCGCAAATACCGTGCAAGATAAAAAGTTGCAACAACCGCCATTGTATTCTCTAGGGTCTTTGCTAAAAAAACATATATAATGTTTGGGGGTTCTATGTAATTTTCTAGCAAAAACATTATGAATTTTACATGTAGGAGAGAAATGTCAGAATTGGCCTGGATGCGAAGTGGCTAGAGATGCTCTCCTGTGATCTTGCTTGCCTTTCTATTATGCTCATCTCTGGCTCCCTGACATTTTGGCTTGTCTGACTATCCATTACAGTTCCTGAACTCTGGCTATATTTTGACTACGTTTACTCTGTTTATCTTTTTTTTTTTATTATTATTTTATTATTAAACAAGTGAGATTTAACTGTACTTCTGTCTCAGTCTGATTCATGGTTTCTGACAGTAGGCGAAGGCCATGAATTCAGAAGATGTAGTCAATCCACTTGTTGGTAATATTTTTTCTAAATTGGATGAGCAGGATCACTGCATGGATCAGTTTGCCAATAGCGTTACAGATGCTCCTGAGTCGTACGGCTCACCTAGAATCTCCCACTGTGGCTGCTCCGGTACAACCTGTGTTGCAGGCCGTCCCTGCTGCTCCAGTCTCTGTGCAGGCACCCGCCTCAAGTATTACCTCCATAAGAGGTATGTCTGGTTCCAATCTGCTTCCCCAGCGATTTGGGAGCAATCCAGTCCAACGCAGAGGGTTTCTCGACCAGGTTGAGATATACTTTGAGATGCTGCCCCAGGCGTTTCCCACAGACAGAAGCAAAATAGGTTTTGTGATATCTTTGCTTTGCCTTGGCCTGGGAAAACCCTCTATGGGAGATGCAAAAACGTATTGTCTTGAGTTATCCTGAGTTTGTGGCTTCCTTTAAAAGGGTATTTGACGTTCCCGCATGCTCCGCTTCTGCTGCCAAGTGCCTCATGTCCATCAAACACAGTACGAGAACTGTTGCCAATTACGCCATTGAATTCCATACTCTGGCAGCAGAAGTTGCTTGGAACAATGAGGCCCTCGTGGCTGATTTTTCTCATGGTCTCTTGGATACCATCAAGGATGAAATAGCAGCCCAAGATATACCCACTGAGCTGGAGAAGCTGACATTTGCCATCCTCATTGACTCCAGACTCAGCGAAAGACTCTCTTTTAATGAGCGCATGTGGAAGCCTCCTGTATATTTGTCTCCGAGCTTTGCAGTCCCACCCTTGCCTCCCTCACCCCCCAAGCCTCCTGGTACCGAGTCAATCAATGAAGATGAACCCATGCACTTGGGATTCACGCATCTCAGATAAAAGAACCTTTGGGAGAAGGAAGAGATTGTGCTTTTATTGTGGCAAGGTCACTTTTTGAAGTCTTGTCCTACCTGTCCAGGGAACGCCTGAGCCTTGACGTCCTGCCATGGACAAATCTTAGGTGGCATTGTTTTGTCCCCAGTTATCCAGAAGAATAAGCCCCTGGTTTCAGTGACCCTTTCCTGGGCTGAGTTGTTTATTGAGATAAAGGATCTAATGGACTCTGGCGCTGCAGGCCTGTTCATTGATGCTGCCTTTGTAGCACATGATTCCGCTGCAGCTGCGGGACACTCCACTTGCCATTGAGGCTCTTGATGGGAGACTTATACAGCCTACCCATGTGACTCATGAGACTGTTCCATTGTCCATGGCCGTAGGGGCTCTTCACCATGAGATAATCCAATTCTAAGTTATTTCCTCACCTAAGTTTCCATTGGTCATTGGTAATCATTGGTTACAGAGGCACAATTCCTCTTTTGATTTTCTCCGTGCTGAGGTTCAAGATACTGCTCATCACAATGCAATAATACATGCTTCCAGAAGGTAGCCAAGGTCCTATGCACTTCTTCTCTCTCCTCCCTGCTGGAGGAGTACTGTGATTTTAGCAATGTCTTTGCCTTCACAGCGGTCGTATGATTGTGCAATTGACCTTTAACCTGGTGCCATACCCCCTCGTGGTCCGGGTTTACCCTTTGTCTTTCTTGGAGGATAAGACCTTGGAGTATGTTGCATATGCACTTTCTTGAGGTTTCATCCGAAAAAATCCTCATTTCCTGCTGGTGTCGGTTTATTTTTTTGTGAAGACGAATGGTGAATCTTAGACCTTGTATTGATTATAGGGGTCTCAATCATTTCACGATTAAGAATGCCTATCTGATTCCGTTGATTATGGAGTTATTTGACCGCCTCAAGGGAGCAATAGCTTTGACAAAGCTTGATTTGAGAGAGACATACAATCTCGTGAGGATTAATGAGGACAATGAGTGGAAAACTGCGTTTAATACCAGAACAAGCCATTATATTTTGGCAGTTTTCCAGGAATTTATTAACGATATCCTCTGAGATTTTTGCAGTTATGTGTGGTGGTTTATCTTGACGACATCCTCATATTTTCCAAGTCCCCTGAGAGCCACCGCACAGATGTCTGTCGAGTGCTTCAGAAACTAAGAGAGAACAATCTCTATTGTAAATTGGGGAAATGTGAATTCCATCCTGAACAGGTTAAATTCCTGGGTTATGTCATTTCCACTGCTGTTTTTTCGATGGATCCCGAGAAACTTTTAGCAGTCCTACAGTGGCCCTGACCCATGGGTTTACATCCTCTGCAGCGTTTTCTTGGCTTTGCCAACTATTATCAAAAGTTTCTTCGTAACTTCTCGTTTCTGGTCAAGCCCCTGACTATTATGACCAGAAAGGACAATAAACCACAGTGTTGGTCTCCGGAGTCCATTAAGGCCTTTGAGAGTCTCAAGGCTGCATTTGTTTCTGCTCCTGTGTTGGCACATCATGATCCTACATTACCTTTTATCCTTGAGGTTGATGCTTCTGAGACTGGAGTTGGCATCCTTCTATCTCAACTTCCTACCTTTTAGACCGCTATGCATCCTTGTGGCTACTTTTCCAAGAAATTGTCACCTACGGAGTGCAATTACGAGATTAGTGACAGAGAGCTGTTAGCGATCATTTTAGCCCTGAAAGAATGGAGACATCTCCTCAAAGGTACCACTGTGTCGGTTCTCATCCTTACTGACCGTAAGAATCTCACATTCTTGTCTGAGGCTAAATGCCTATCTCCCAGAATCACGCTATGGGCTCTTTTCTTGTCTAGTTTCAATTACATTGTCTCATTCTTACCCGGTACTAAGAATGTAAGGGTTGACGCTTTGTCACAACAGTTTTCCTCCACTTCCAAGATGGAGTCGGTTCCGGTTCTTGTGATCCCTCCTGATCGTATTCTGGCTACGGTTCGCACCAGTCTCACTTCTCCTTTGGGTGACAAAATTCTTGCTGCTCAGGTTCATACTCCTCCTGAAAAACCTTGTGACTGCTACTTGGTCCCAGAGAGTCTCAGTAGTGCCATGCTCCAGACTTACCATTCTCCCAAGGCTGCTGGCCACCCTGGGAAGAATCAACTCATTTGGGGCATTTCCCAACAATTCTGACAGCCTAGTCTGCGGGCTGATGAAACTGCCTTAGTAGCTGCCTTTTCCGTGTGTGCTCAGAGTAAGACTTCATAACACCTTTCAGTGGGCCTCCTACAACCCATACCCAGTGGAGAGAGGCCCTGGATCCACCTGTCTATGGATTTCATTGTGGAGTTACCCAACTCCCAGGGCAACACACTTATCCTTATGGTGTTTCTCGAAAACGTCTCATTGTATTCCACTTAAGAAGTTGCCCACTTCTAAGGAACTGGCTACCATTTTTGCTCAGGAGATCTTTCACTTACATGGGCTACCCAAGGTGATTGTCTTGGACAGGAGTAGTCAGTTTTTGTCCCGGTTCTGGCGAGCCTTTTGTGCACAGTTGGGAATTCAGCTTGCTTTCTCCTCTGCGTATCACCCGCAGTCTAATGGGGCTGCAGAACAAGCCAATCAGTCCTTAGATCAGTCGTTGCTATACTTCTGACCATCATAACAACTGGTCAGCCCTCTTACTCTGGGCAGAGTTTGCTCACAATAGTGCCTAGAATTCTGCTTCCTCATTGTCCCCATTTATGGCGAACTATGGTTTCCAACCTTCCTGGTTGCCTGACTCATTAGCCTGCAGAGTATTCCTGCGTTAGAGGAGCATCTCCATGGTCTTCGTTCCACTTGGGCACAAGTCCAGGAGGTTTTGTGACATACTAAATATAAAGTGATCAGTGCAACTATGATGGGCTAAATTTAAAATAGGTGAGTGAATGTCACTAAAATAGACTACAGTGTGAAAAGGGGAGTATATGTATAAGTTCCTCTATGAAATGTGATGGTATCACAACGACTTGTGCAATGAGTAAAATGGAGCTACTTATGTTAATATGTAAAAAAAATAATCACATATACCGGTACATACAATAACAATACTCAGCGAACACAAATAAAAATAAAAATAAATCCTGTGCAAAAAGAAAATGTCTGCAAAAATGCAATTCTGTACAATCCTGTGCAAAAAGCAATAATGTGCAAAATAACAGTTCTGTGCTGGATTCTATAATCCACTGGAAAAACAGATTGCAATAATCCTGTGCAAAAAAGCATTGCTGAAATCCTGTGCTAGAGAGCACTACTGTGCAAAATGTCTTTAATGCTGTGCAAAAAGCAAATGGTATTCCATATAACTATTTAAATATATATGTTACTTGATGACCAATATAATTGACTACATAAATTCTAATCATGTGCCATTTACGCCACACAATAATGATGAACTGCTTATATTGACCCAATAGTCCATACAATGTAGCTGGAAGACTCCACAACCATACTAAGTTTATTAAGCTGGTTATCATCTGAATAGAGGTAAGCGCATAGAGAGCATTAAGTGACACACACAAAGATTTCACACTGGAGAACACTATTAAAGACTCTGGGTGAAGCACAGCTGCACTTTTTGCCCCATTCCAGTTTTATCAGTTACATTGTATGGACTATTGGGTCAATATAAGCAGTTCATCATTGTGTGGCATGAATGGCACATGATTAGAATTTATATAGGCCATCAAGTGACATATATATTTATATTGTTATTTGGCGCTGTCATCTGGCACTGGCATCTTCACTTCACAGCCTATTTCCTACCATGCATGTGGACACCTTTGTTTGGTGTGCCATAGTGCCATAGGTTTTGTTAAGATGAAGGTTGAGAGGTCAGATAACTTTGTGCTGATTTTAGTGTTCAGCACAGTCAGTTAAAGGCATGTCCTTGCGTAAAATTTGTAATTTTGTTTTGACCTAATTCTTAAGTTTAGCAAGCAATTGGTCTCCTCTACACAAACCAAGGATGAAATCAATTATACATTTAACATTTAGGCTGCAGTCTAGGCTCACCAGCCTTGGGAGAACAAGAATGAGTATCCTTATGTTAATCCTTTGAGTTCTAAAGGTGAACTATGCCGAGTGTGTATAATCCACAGGATTACCTGTTGGCAAATGAGGACCACGTTTTAACCTATTGATTGTCTGATATTTGCTGGATGGAGAAATGCAAAGGGAACATCAGCAATATTTATGCACAGAGTAGTTTGCCAACTGATGAACCTTTTAAAATTTGTGACTCTAAAAATAGCTTTTATTCAGCATAATGCTAGGTTTGCATCTCTTTGCCACCTGGATACCCACAGCAGTGCAGTCTTGAGAGGTCTTTAACCCTTTTTCTGCAAAAGTGATTTCTAAATGTTTAGCCTGAGTATGTCAAGTGTGTGTGCGTGTGTGCGTGTGTGTGTGTGTGTGTATATGTATATATATATATATATATATATCTATATCTATATCTATATCTATATATATATATATATATATATATATATATATATATATACTATTAAAAATATTGTCTTTCTTTCTTTTTATTCTTTACTTTTTGTAAATCTTCATCAAGCTGTTAATGCATCAGTTCAGTTCTGTGAAGAATAAAGAAATGTATAACACACCTAATCCTTATGCTGCTAGCATTTGTTAATAGCAGTAGTAATGATTTCTTCAGTTACTTCTTGGTTTCCAGACCTAGGCAAACTATGTCATACATTCCAAGAGTCTTCAAGAGGGGAGCAGGGTTTTCTCAGATAAGCACACCCTCTTGCCTGCATGCCTAAGCTAATGGCAGATGGATTCCAAGTAGTAAATTCCTTTGCCCAAGATGGCCATGGCCTGAAATGCTAGGGGGTTTCTCAGCAAAATAAAACATGGAGGCACGAATGAAGGGGTGAATGTGCTTTTAATATTAAAATATGGTTTGGGGTCCTCAGATGCAGTTTAGTACATCCCAGTCATGCAATTATTTAAAGTAAAAAGGAAGCTAAAACTTTTTTTTAATTTTATATGGTATGGAAAGGGATTAGAACACCTGGTACTTGTAGTATAGCTTGTCTGTTAAGACTATTCACCCTCTCTATTTGTCATTGTGACCGTTATCACTGAAAGTGAAAGAAATTACACATATAGACAAAATAGACATAGAGGGGAAAACTTCCAATGGGGACATTAGTTCTGGTTGACCCTGGTGACCAACAGGAAATTGCCTCACTTTACATTTCCTCTTCCTTCCTGTTGTGGCAATGTGACTGGAAGTGAAGGGAAATCTCTCCAGTGGGAAACAAATGCCAAAAAAAAAAAAATTTTTTTGCCTTTCCTTCTATTTTAAAGGGTAACTCCACTTCTGTGGAAAAAAAACCCATCGAATTAAAAGAAAAAATAACATAACATATAATAGCGACACAAACCACATTACCATATCAATTATTTGAAAATTATTTTTCCTTTTCAATCTGCAGCACTGTAATCTTCTGTAAAATTAATTACAGGACACCTCCAGAAATGTAATTTCCTGTCTGTGTGATTGGTAGTCTGATTTTCCCAGAACTCTGCACTCAGATTTTAGGCATCCTTTGCAACAAAAAGTTAAGTTTTGGTGAAATGCTCCCAAAGGGCTAATCACTTCCAAAATGATGCAGACCTTGCAGCTTTCCTCATTTAAACACTGCAAGTGCAGCAGCTGATTAATAATGAAAGTCACTCGCATTCAGATTCAGTATAAAAAAGAAGAACAAACCGCTTTTTATTGGGCAGAAATAAAGGTAGGAATCTGCAATAAAGTTTGTAAAAATGCCTCCAATGTACATTCATCACCCAGATGGGATTGTTTTTTCATAACAAAAGTGGAGTTACTTTTTAAATTCACAGCCTGTATTAAAGTAAAGTGAAAAAATTTGTTGCGCTAAAAAGCAAAATCAATCTATATAAAACAAAAATAGCTGCTAACACAAATATTGCTGGAAACAATATATAAAGATATATGGACAATGATATAGCGCTCTATTCAAAACAAACAAAATATATAAAAAAGTTCATAAACATAAATATAGTGAATGGCTTCAAAATACGATATCCTCAGATATGGTGATCACATCCAAAGGCAGAAGAAGGAATAATCATAATCCATTTCGTACGCAGAGGAGGAGGGGAACCGTCACCAACACCCAAAAACACTGACTCTTACCATAGATGTACAGATAAAAACGCATGTAGTAAATCACCAAGGGGGAGGCAGTTTTCTATGCTGATTTCCCTTCGTCTACAGAAGCGCAATCATCTCAATGGGAGTCGTCCAATGGGAAAAGAGGATTCCTATTTCTGTTTAGTAGGCACTTCACTTCCCAGGAACTGCTTAAATCTCCAGACCAACAATCCTCCCAAAAACCATAGAAAACATAAAACAAAGTGGCCTCATTGCGCAGGTATACTGATAAACCAATAATCTTTTTATTCTCTAAAACCGTAGTTGAACTCACATTTAAGATGAGATATACAGGCATCAAATGACAATCGGCTACAGATGGAAAAAACGAATGAAGACCACTCCTGTGCTCCTTCTGATGTCACCAGGTCCCAAAAAACGCCCATTTTTTTCCATCTGTAGCCGATTGTCATTTGATGCCTGTATATCTCATCTTAAATGTGAGTTCAACTACGGTTTTAGAGAATAAAAAGATTATTGGTTTATCAGTATACCTGCGCAATGAGGCCACTTTGTTTTATGTTTTCTATGGTTTTTGGGAGGATTGTTGGTCTGGAGATTTAAGCAGTTCCTGGGAAGTGAAGTGCCTACTAAACAGAAATAGGAATCCTCTTTTCCCATTGGACGACTCCCATTGAGATGATTGCGCTTCTGTAGACGAAGGGAAATCAGCATAGAAAACTGCCTCCCCCTTGGTGATTTACTACATGCGTTTTTATCTGTACATCTATGGTAAGAGTCAGTGTTTTTGGGTGTTGGTGACGGTTCCCCTCCTCCTCTGCGTACGAAATGGATTATGATTATTCCTTCTTCTGCCTTTGGATGTGATCACCATATCTGAGGATATCGTATTTTGAAGCCATTCACTATATTTTTGTTTATGAACTTTTTTATATATTTTGTTTGTTTTGAATAGAGCGCTATATCATTGTCCATATGTATTAAAGTAAAGCTCATTTGCATTTCAAGTTTAATCTCCTTTTATCAATAAGGAAATGGGCAGACCTTGCACTGACTTTTGGTCAGTTTTTCCAAATGAACCTAGATCTAAGAATACCTCTTCTTGAGCAGGATGTCCTTCTTTACAACATACTGTCTGGCATGGCTAAGAGTAAGGTGTTAGCATCATAACATGGTTGTAAAGACAGAAGTTTTTTTTACCTTAATGAATTCTCATCAAATCCCCCCCCCCCCCCAAAAAAAATACTTAGCGAAGCTTGGACCTGATCAATTGCTGTGCACAAGAGCAGCATTGCTGCTCTCCCTCTCCATCCTCATAGGACATAAATGCAGCATTGGGAGCCATTGGCTTCTGCTGCTGTCAATCAAATCCTGTTAGGAGGTAGCAGGGGAGTGAGGCCAAGCCACAATGTGTGTGTCAATAGATGCTCACAGTCTGGCTTGGGATTGAGCCTGCAGGAGTGCCCCATAGCAAACTTGTTATGGAAGTGCTCAGAAGAGACCAAAAGAGGAGTAGGTATGTATAACATCTTTACCATTTAAAAAAAATGTAACCTTTTTTACCCCGACTTGTTCAAGCCCCGACTTTTTCATGCCCCGACTTAGTTGGGGTAGGCGGAACACTTTGTTGGGGGTGGGTCAGCCCGACACTTGACATTTGACCTCTGGGGACACGCCTCCTGACCTTTGACCTTCGGGGAGGTCCCTATTCTAATCCCTGAGTCCTAACCTTGTTCTTCTAGGGTAAACCCTAACCCTAACCCGCAACCCTAACCCGCAACCCTAACCCTAACCCTAACCCGCAACCCTAACCCTAAGTCTTAACTCTAGCCATGATCCCAAATAACCTTTGACATATGACCTTTAACTCTAACTCTAAGTGTATCTCCACTTTATGACTCCCCCACCCTAAAACCCCTACCTTTCCCAGATCCCGCTCGGTTTGTCAGAAAAAGGGTAAAAAAAAAATTTCAGTCTGGGATGTAACCTTCACAATCACTTTAATTAATAGGTTGACCGGTGAAAGAAGTGGCAGCAAAAACGTTATTGGTTGTTGACTGAGTGCAGTGTGTGCCATGCATATTCTGTGAATGTGTAAATGGTCATTTTCCAAACCATGCAATGTGATTTCTTGATCTGACATTTAATGTTGTTATTTCAGGGGTTAAAAATGAAAATAAAACTTTAATTTGATATTTTGCACAAATGAAAATGTAGTTTAATTGAAAATATCAAAGCCATCACATTAGATCAAACAATCTGTAGCTAGAGCCTAGCTTGGTTGAGCTCAGTAAGGCAAGTAAGCAAACTTGGAGTCTAGCTTGGTTGAGCTCAGTAAGGTAATTTGTACTGTTAATTACCTAGTGCTAATCCATGGACTTTAATCCATGCCTTTCTCCAGGGTGGTGGCTGAGCACTTTCCTTTTAGGCAGGGTTCACACTATCTTCACATGGGGCTCACAGCAGGAGTCCTGTGCGTCCCCGTTCACCGTTGTAGGTCTTATTTCAGACTGAATTTTTGGCTGAATTCAGACCTGAAATGGGCCAAAAGACACACAGGGCTCCTGTGGAAATTTGCACCAGAGCCGCAGCGGAGATGTGTGAACCGGCTCCATAGGGAGCCCATCAAAATTTCCAGCATCCATGTCATGATAGTGTGAACACAGCCTAAGATAAAGTAGATCCTATTGTAGATGCAAACCTCCCAACGACAGTTGATTATCAAGCACCTTTAGTATGAAAAAGTGATGATCCAATACAATAGAGTTGATTAGAAAAACACTACCTTCTGTAAATAAAAAAAGGTGTTTGAGGCCTCTGTATATATAAATACCTACCACTTGTAGGCCCCCCCTGGAACTTTGCCAGGCTAATTCAACTGGAACAAGACCATGGAGAAGTCCTAAAACATTCGAGTTGGATTACAGTTCCCTTGTAGCCTGGGATTGCTTAACCAGCGTTCTGCAGAGAAATATCTTGCTGGTCTGTTCAGCTTGCTTTTCTTGTGACTGCCACACATATAAACCTTTACCCCTTTAGCTCTCGAACCTGTTCACCACCATGGTCCAGAGCAATTTTTACATTCCTGCTACCTAATTTATTTTTTTGTGATATCTTGAAAAAAATCGTTATGTAATCCATAGAAAAAAATGTACCACATTAAGAAAAGGCACTTTTTTTCTACTTTGATCAGTAGTAGTAGGTTTTAAAATATAGCATAGACAAAAAGGGGTTTTGCACAAGGACCAGCTAAGACGGTTCAGTGGAATTGCAGCCTTTTTCTCCAGCCAGGTGCAGTTTACTGCCTGGCATGATTGGCTGTGCATTGCTGTGTTTGTGCACAAATAACATGAGTACAGCATACACGTGTGTTTTCCTGTGTGGAAGAAAAACTGCAATTATGCTGCATGGAAGAGCCCAAAGGCATTTTTTGTTTTTCAATTTTGCAAATGCAAAAATGAATAAAAATGAGAGTTTAGCTAATACAGGTTAGGAACATAGAAGAACAAATAAAGAATATAATAGCTAAGGGGAGAAAGGGAAGAGGGAGTTAATTAGGATGGATTAGGGTTAACTAGAAGTTAATAAGTGGTTAAATAGGAACACAGTTTTTCTTTTAAGGCCTACTTGACACTAGTGCGATTTCAGATGTGACTTGAGTTGCTCAGAATTGCATGGCAGTGGAATTTCCATTTTTTTTATAATGGTGCTGGGTCACATTAATGCAGCACAGCATGGCACAATCTTGGGAAAGGATCCTGTACCACTTTGGAGCAATTCCAGTGTGATTCTGGCCCAATATACTTCAATAGAAATGCAGCAAAAATTTTATACATATGTGATTTGACACATTTGTGATGCATTTTTTATGCAACGTCATTGTTTTTTAACTACTCTTCGCTTTCCAGGCACATCCCACCTTAAAGCGGAACTTCAGTCATGTTTTCATCTTTCCATCTATTAAATCTTCTGCCCTTGTTGTTTTAACTTCAGATAGTAAAACATTTTTTTTTTTATCTGCCAGTAAATACCTTATACAGCCCACTTCCAGTTTCTTGTCTGGAAGAAAGCCTAGGCTTATGAAATCATGTACAGCTCTTTCTCTCCCTCTCGTGAGAGTTTGCAAGGAAGGGAGGGGGGATGAGTCATAAGAGGGCCAATGAGAGTGGCAGAGCTGGGGGTGTGCACCTGTGTAAATCCAGGAAGTGAACAGGCAGCAGCTTCAGCTGCCCACAGTTAAAACGATTGCAGCCACACTCAGTGGAGGGAGGATATTGCAGCATATTTGGCAAATACAGAATCACAATATATATAAAATAATATGGAAAGTCGTTGGATGTAAACCTCAGAATGGCAAATATTTTTTTTATTACAAATTATGTGAGCAGACGGCAGTTCTCCTTTAAAAAAAAATCGAATGAGGCGAAGCATATGTACACACCTTTTTATTGACATGCGTGTGTGAGGTCTTTAAACATGATCCAAAAGTTTCCTATTTGCAATAACTGGATGTATCCAGTGTCTACATTTTCCCTTCCTCTGTAACGACTGCTGATATGACCAATGACAAAGAGGACATGACTGCAGGACAAACAAGAAAGTAAAAAGGAAGAGGACACCTTTAATTTATGTCACAGTAGACATGCATATCATTGGCCACAACTAAAGATGCAGAGACATGAAAATCGCAATAAAAACACATTAAAACGCAACCGAGTTTCACCAATAATTGCAGTAAAATTTGGATCAAATCGCAGCCACATTAGTGTAAACCTATGCTTACTTGACAGGTTGATTCAACTGACATCATATCCAGATCAAAGCTTATCCCTTTGATCTGCAGATGAATGGAACAGTGTAGCTAGAATTAACAGTGCTACTTTGTATCGCTCATCTCCAGTCTGAAGAATTTTTATAAACAATGTGTAAGGTTCGTTTTTTGAGAGCAGCTGCTGAAATAGCTCTTGTATTTGCATTGCAACTCCCTGATGTCTTTTAAAAGCCAGGAATTGCTTGCAAATGCAAGGTGGGATTGGCAGCAGGATGGAAGGACAGGTTGTACTACCCATACCATGTGTACTGCTGATTAAAATGCTCATCATGTTAGTGTGACTTTTATGTAATGTACTGAAGTGGTAAAACTCAAAGTGAACACATGCATTTTACTTTAGGAGAGCTATATTCCCTGTTTGAAGCAATAATTTGACACACCCAGGAAAAATAAAAAACAAACAAGAAAAAAACAGTTTATTTAA
This sequence comes from Lithobates pipiens, assembly GCF_037356315.1. Taxonomy (NCBI): domain Eukaryota; kingdom Metazoa; phylum Chordata; class Amphibia; order Anura; family Ranidae; genus Lithobates; species Lithobates pipiens. The sequence continues at coordinate 158,941,383 of NW_027507785.1, forward strand.
ATTGTTAGTTGAGTGATCTGTCAGAGCATCAAAAGCCCAGGAGCTGAAATGCTGGATGCTTTAGTGTTGGATTCTGACAGACAGCAGTTCCAGCCTAAGCTCTCCCCAGGACCCACTAAAGCTACTGATTCCCAGTGCTAGTTTAAAATGCTCTCTTTGTGCTGTTTTAAAATCACACTGGTGGTTAAAGTGGTTAGGGAACCATTTTAATCATTTTTTTTAAACCATTTTAATCAATAACAAATTCATCAGCAAGTTGTAAAAAAGTGAATGAATGAATCTCAAAAACATAAAATAATACATTTTTAAATGCATTGATTTACAAATAGAATTTACTTACAAAGGAAATTAATTCTGAATACTGTGCCCAAGAAAGGCAGGCATAGGGCAAATGACTTACATTGCCGGTGGTCTTCCTGCAGCTGATCTTTTCCCTATTATTGACTTACCAGAAGTCAGAGCAGAAGTATGGGTATGATACGATGCAATTTTAAAAGTTGTAAAACCCAAAGTTTTGGGCTTTCTTTAGCTGAAACATGGTGGAACAGTGTTTCACCACCTCTGGCACTGGCCCTATTATTGCCATTCACTACTGTCACCTCTAAACACAGAAGCCTAGCTTCTGTGTCCACAAGTGACAGTGCTCCTCTCCTGGCTGCTTCACTGAACCCTCCCTGCCCTGCACATGCCTTTGAGAGCAGAAAAGGGGCAGGGGATGCATACATTTGCACTAGCTCTGCTTCAGCCGCTTCTGAAGCCTGTGCCTTTCCCATAGTCTACACCCTTTACTCTCCTGTTGAGGTAAGCTGTAGCTGCTCTTCTGCAGCAGCAGTTTCCTATCAGATACTGTCAAGGGGGATGGGATTTGGGGGTGGGAAGAGAGCACTGTACAGAGGGAGGGGGGAAATTTGGGGTGAAAGGGGGAGTAATTTTTGGTTGTAAAGTGGCCTGAACTCTGCACACAGCACATTCCTGAAACCTGCACTCTGTATGCAGCGCACCTCTGAACCCTACACTCTGTGTATAAAGCACTCGTGAATCCTGCATTTTGTACAGAGCTTTTTCTTGAATCTTGCACTCTATATTTAGCGCACTCCTGAACCCTGCGCTCTGTGCATAGCACACTCCTGAAGTCTGCAGTCCTAAACCCCACATTTTGTAAGTAGTGCACTCCTAAACTCTGCATGCAGCACACTCCTGAACTCCTCACTCTGGACCTAACACACTCCTGAACTCCTCACTCTGGACCTAACACACTCCTGAACTCCTCACTCTGGACCTAACACACTCCTGAACTCCTCACTCTGGACCTAACACACTCCTGAACTCCTCATTCTGCACGTAACACAGTTATGAACCTGGCACTCTGCATGTTGCACATTCCTGAACTCTCCACTCCTGCACCCTGCCCTATGCATGTAGCACACTCCTGAACTATGTACTCCTGAACCCTGTGCTCTGAACTCTGCACTGTGTACATTTTGTACTCCTAGAATTTAATACACCTTTAAGACCTCCCCTCTGTCAGTGTGATTTGGCCACACCCACTATTTGATGTAGCGCTTTCTCCCCGTGCTTGAGTTCCTGTGCCTATTCTCTGACAGAAAAAATCTCTGGCAAGAGTTATGATCTAAATAAAGGGAGTTTCTCTTAAAATATATGATCAAATCAGGCATGGTTTCATAAACCAAAGTGTCTGTAAGAAGAGAAATAACAGCGATACTAGACAGCTTACCTGGGAGGAAAGAAAGAATAGTAATTGAACATCAGTGAAATCCTTAAAAGTAAAGACATAATTCACAGTAGCATGCTGATGTCTAATCAAGTCATGGACTAGAAGGTTCACAGGATAACGTAGAAGCAGAATTTAATAGGACGTTTCCAGTCTTCCTGCTCAGGGTATTTAAGATAAGAAGGTACAGAGATGTTCTTAGCTCCTGAAGAAGCCTTAGAAGACTATTAATATGGATAATCAGATTGCTTCTTTATGCCCAAAGTGGCACATACTGCATAATTTAGATTTGAAAGAATATTGGGAATATCAATAGGTCAATTGAATACAGTCTCCGAACGGTTTCTGAATTAGTCATATGTTTAACCACTTGCTTACTGGGCACTTAAACCCCCTTCCTGCCCAGGCCAATTTGCAGCTCTTGATTCACACTTTGAATGACAATTGTGCATTCATACAACAGTGAACCCAAATTAAATTTTTATTCCACAAATAGAGCTTTCTTTTGGTGGTATTTGGTGGTATTTAATCACTGCTGGGTTTTTTATTTGTTGCTAAAAAAAAGAAAAAAGTAAAAAAAAAGAAAGAAAAAACAGTTTGATAGTTTGTTATACAATTTTGCAAACAGGCAATTTTCTCCTTCATTGATGCCTGCTGATGAGGCTCTGATGGGCACTGATGGGCACTGATAAGGTGGCACTGATAGACACTGATAGGTGGCACTGGTGGGCACTGATGAGGTGGCAATTAAGCCCATGCTGTAGCTGTCATTAGGGTATAGTGCAGGTGCGAAGCTGTTAACTATACTTCCGCCCGCAGCTATTATTGCCCCTAATCCCGCACATGCACAGTAATAGCGCTATCCACGATCCTTTTCACATTGCAGAACTATAATCAAGACTTGCGTGATTTCGGGGATGACATCGACACTCGGAAATGATGCAGCCCCGGCATAGACCCTGCATTTTTCCGGCAGGGCCTCTGCTTGCCACGAAAATAGGTAATAAGGCGCATGCACGGGCGACGTCAGAAGTGGAATATATACAGAATACAGGAAAGGCAAGCAGGTAAGGAGACTTTCACATAGCGCAGCACGTTTTAAAACCTGCAATTGGCTATTTTCATAAAAGTCATGGGAATGGGCATACAACCACTTTAAGTGGTTCTAAACACAAATATAAACAAAATTACTTTTTTGCCATAAATGCATTTTACTGTAAACATACATACAGTTGTGAGAGTACCTCATAAAAATGCTCCCTAAGCTTGTCCTAAAGCTGCTGGTCTGTGGACGTGACTTAGGACTAGATAGTAGTAGACGGAGATGTGATGTCACACAATCCCCCAGTTATACACCTTCCAGCCTTGGCTAAAGAAGGAGCACAGCTATCTGATATCTGTATGCCTGTGTGCATGTCACTCTAAACAGGTGCCAGTGGCTATGCCAGCTCTGCTTACCGTACAGGATCTGTGCTAATGAGGAGACAGCTGGTAGGAAGGGGTTAATAGTAAAACATCCTAGGAATCCTGCACCCTAAAGTGACATTGTGGATGGGAAACATTCTCATGTAAAGCTCTATAAACAGAAATTCACAAGCTAGGTGCTGGGACAATAATCAGCTGTCAGCAAACAGACTTAGATGGTAACAACAGGGTTATTGAAAGGATGCCAATGTATGTCATAAATCACTGGTGACTTCTCTGAGGGAGCTTGTCAGGAGCTCGATCTTGTGATGTCATAGAGCAGCAGGGAGAGGAAACCCCTCCCCTTTGTAGTGGATTACTCAAGGAAAGTGCTGCTCTTGTGTTCAGCACAGCCTGTCACTCACAGGAGAGGGGCGTGGTGACAAAAATGTTTTGCTTGTGTTTATTCTGTTCAGAAGGGATGATAAGGGGAATTCTTCAAGATACCTAACTAAGCTCAAATGCTTAGTATAGGCAATAGGTATAGTATAGGTAATATCTATCTAACTGCATGATTAGATTAATTTGTTTTTTTCAGGTTTATGACCACTTTAATGCCCAGGCAAGCAGTGTTCCAAGAAAGACCAAAGACTGGAAACTACTGTGATGCTGAATAATCAGGCGAGCAGTTGGAGGAGGCTTCCTATAGGCCAAAAAGCAGAGAGGGAAACACACAGTATGCACACAACACTTCCCCAGGCTGATGAAGTGGGTGCTGAGTTCTCTCAGAACAAACAGTTATCTCAGAAAAAAAAAGGTAGCACGTTAAGTTGAAATATAGGCAGCCTGACTGCTTATAGTGTCAACTGTGTTAAATAATAATTCCAGACATCGGCATAGTATACATAGTTACATTGGTAACAATGTAACTATGTTTGTGACATACCTGGCTGACACTTCTGGAAACTGGAAGTCACTGAAATAGGCACCACTACTCCCGTGATCTCCACTTGCTTCCGGGACTTGCACCGAGCGGCTGTTCTCCTGCATTGTGAACACAGGAGGTTGGCCCCTTTCCTGAATAAATGCAAAGCATTCACTGATTGGACCAGGCTGCGAGATTCGGTGTAGTGATGTCACACTCCCCACCTCATCCATTCAGAGAACTCTTTGCACTCATTCAGAAAATGCAAAACATTTTCTGCAGAGCACCATTGCTTAACAGTTGATGACCTAAAGATAGACAGTTTTTGTTTTATCTAGCTGTATTTACTCATTGCAACGTATAACATCCAAGTGAAGGATAAAACACCAACATGTAAAAAAATTGTAAAAATAATAATAATTCGAAAACCGAATCACAGAGTTGGAAAAATAATCACCCCCTTGTGTCAGTATTTTGTTGAACCACCTTTTGCTTTAACCACTTCATCCCCAGAAGAATTTACCCTCTTCCTGACCAGAGCACTTTTTGCGATTCGGCACTGCGTCGCTTTAACTGACAATTGCGCTGTCATACGACGTGGCTCCCAAACTATTTTTTTTTTCCCCCCACAAATAGAGCTTTCTTTTGGTGGTGTTTGATCACCTCTACGGTTTTTATTTTTTGCGCTATAAACAAAAAAATAGCGACAATTTAGAAAAATAACACTTTTTTTTTTAACTTTTTGCTATAATAAATATCCCCCAAAAATATATAATTTTTTATCCTCAGTTCAGGCCGATACGTATTCTTTTACATATCTTTGGTAAAAAAAAATCGCAATAACTGTTTATAGCGTCTACAAAATAGGGTATTGTTTTTTGCCATTTTTATTGATATATATATTTTTTTTTTTACTAGTAATGGCGTGATCAGTGATTTTTAGCATGACTGCGACATTATGGCAGTCACATCGGACAATTTTGACACATTTTGTGGACCATTGGCATTAATACAGCGATCGATGCTAACAAATTGCATTGATTACTGTAAACCTGTCACTGGCAGTGAAAGGGGTTAACCACTAGGTGGCGTTGTAGGAATTAAGTGTGTTCTAGGGAGTGATTCTAACAGTGGGGGGGGGCTGTGTGTGACATGTCACTGATCAGCGCTCCTGATTACAGGGAGAGCTGATCAGTGACAGTGTCACTAGGCAGAACGGGTAGATGCTTGTTTACATTAGCGGGTCATCACGGTCACAGGGCTCCTGGCTCCTCTTAAAGGTACGTTAATCTTCCTGTATGTGCCCTTCTTCTGCAGTATATATCGTGAGGTGGTCGGGAAGAGGTTAATTACAGCCTTTAGTCTGTTGGGATATGTCTCCACTAACTTTGCACATCTAGACCTTGCAATATGTTACCACTCTTCTTTGCAGAACTGCTCAAGTACAGTTAAATTTGATGGTGACCAGCTGTGGACTGCGGTCTTCAGGTCATTCCACAGATGTTCAATGGGATTGAAGTCTGGGTTCTGACTAGGCCATGCAAGGACATTCACCTTTTTCTCCTTCAACCACTGTGTGGTCATTTTTGCTGTGTGCTTTGGGTTAGTGTCACATTGGAAGGTAAATCTTCTTTAGATTAACAACTTTCTGGCAGAGGGCAGCAGATTTTCCTCAAGAGTTTGGCAGTATTTTGCCCCATACATTTTTTCTTCTATCCTGACAAGAGAAACAACCTCGTAATAGGATATTACCACCTCCATGCTTTACTGTAGGAATGGTGTTATTTGGATGGTGAGCTGTGTTGGATTTCTGACAGACATATTGTTTGGTGTTGAGGTCAGATTGGAGTGATCAGCCAGCTGTGGATATAACAATTATTTTAAGAAACAGCGTTAAATATTAGAGTAAATATTAAAACGTGCCAGCAGGGCAGAGTAGAGGAGGCTGGCAAGGGAGAGCACCGTGGGCAACAGGGCAGGTTACAGGAAGTTAGCAGGTCACATCACATGGGAGTTCAGCAAGTCAGCAGGTCACATTACAAGGTGGGCATCAGGGCACATTACATGGGAGGCCACAGGCCACATTACATGAAGGGTAACAGTATACATTATATAGGGAGCAGCAGCAGGGTACAATTAGGGAAGGTAGCAGGCAGTACAGTAGCAGTGTGGTTTACTTCACATGAAGCTGCTGGGAATCCTGTTGTGATGTCATCTATGCTGGCCCTCCTCTTTTTCACCTAACGTGATGTCACATACAAGCACTTAGGATTGGCGGAGGGGAGGAGGGGCCGGCAGAGAACAGCATGCCATACATGCAGGGGAAATGTGGGGATGCGATCTACCTGTCAGCTGTCTGTTGTTGATGTGTAGATTGCAGCAGGAGCCCTGATGACCTCTCATTGAACTCCAGGGTTTTGCAGAACTCAGGTTGAGAAACCTTGCTTTAGAAACGAAACCCATTAAGGGCTGTGCTTCCATGTAGAAATGAGAAACACAGTAGAGACAATGTTTTGACAGGTGGCTTCTCCTCAGCATTGTATTTCGCAATTTTATAAAGCTTTGCTGTCTTTTCAAGAGTTTGGATGTCCAGCGTATCTAACCCATTGGGAAACGGGTCTTCAATCCAGTCTTGATAATACACAAAGAGATAAGATTCTGATACTTTCTCACATTACCTCCCTTTCTTCAAGAATAGACAAAATTAACTATAAATTGCTTGTTAGATGGTATTGTACGCCTGTTAGATTGCATTTGATGTTCTCTTCTAATTCTCCTCTATGTGGGAGATATTGTGGAGGCCGCGCTACTCACAGTCATATTTGGTGGTCCTGCCCTTTTATTCAAAAATACTGGCAGACAATTATTAATATGGCATCTATAATACAAAAAGACACAATCCAGTTTGATGCTTTGGTTATTTTGTCTCACCTTACTTCACAATTAATATTTAGATATAAAAATTCAATAACCCCGCATTTGTTAAACACGGCAAAATCCTTAATACCTATGTAATTGAAGCAAAAGTGTATACCAAACTTAACTCAATGGTTATGAAAAATAGATGATATATGTTATAAAGAAAAACTTAGGTACAATATGGCTGACAAACATTTCCTTCGCTCCCTTCCTCCTTCCTTATTCATATTCTTTTTTCTTTTTCCTCTTGTTTTTTTTTTTTTTTTTGTTTTGGTAAAAATAAAAATAAATGGTCTATAAGCAGAGATAACATATGTGTTGTTTGTTTGAATTGTTCCATGTCAACCATAAAAGCAAGTATATGCTCCAAAAATATTGGCGTAATCCCCTCAGCGATCATTCCAACCTGAATTTTCACTATGCAAAGCTGGTCACATAGTTACATGTATGATTATATGTCAATATTACATTGTATATCCCTGTATGTTGCTGTAGTTCAGGTGCTTATCTAATAGTTTTTTGAAACTATCGATGCCTCACCCTGCACAAAGATTTTCCAGCTTGAGGGACCACAATCTACAGTAAGTGCAAACAGACTGAGATTGATGAAAGTGATTGCCACTAGGTTAGGTTAACTAAGAAATTGACTCTTTAAACTGCCACCACCAACTACTTTTATAGTCAAGTAGTAAACTTTCACAAAATTAGAAATAACAACTTATGATTTTATAATAAACATCTGGAGCACACACTGTCACTACAGACAGGTATATTCAGATATTTACACTATAGTAGCACTCTTTAAGGGACAGCGAGCTTTTGAGTTTTAACACTTTTCAAAATATGGTTTAATAATGAAAAGGTTAAAATTATGAAAATAAAATAAAATATGTACAAAAAAAAAAATACTACAAAGAAACAGAGACAATAATTGAACCACTTAACGTCCGCCCCATAGCGGTTTTTCTGCTACAGGGCGGCTCTCCTGTGTAGAATCACGTATAAATACGTAATTTTGCACTTTTGGCTCTAGGGGTCACATGTGCACCGATGGCGGGTTGTTTCAGCTGTGATAATTCACAGCAGAAGCTGATCTGCAGATGATGGGCACTCAGTGTCCTTCGGCACCTGCCAATCATTGGCAATACACAGAGAACTGAGATATGCCTATGTAAACAAAGCATATCTCAGTTCTGACAGGGGCTAGAATACATCTCTTCCCCTAGTAAAAGCAGCACACTGTGTACATTCTGCTCCCAGTACTCCTAGGGTAGTGGTGTTTGGGCTCGAAATGCTATAAATTAACTGAGGGAGGTAAAACATTTCCTTATTCTGGCTGAGCTGTTATTATTATTTTATGAGTTATGAAATACACTGAAGTTTGTGAGTCTGCTGATAACCAGTTAATCAGGTGTGTATATTGGCCATTCCACCAGCTGAACTACTTATGACTGTTAAAGGACTGATGTGCCTGAGATCCGGCAGGTTATCTGTTAAAACTCTAGGAAAGCCTAGTGCACATGATCAAAAAATCATATGAAAAATACTGCTTTAGAAGCGACTATAGTATACAGCTTTCGTATGATATTATCCGAAGGGACAAACATGAAAATTTTCTCATACAATACCAGATCATACAATTTTCGCTTAGTCAGTACAGGTTTGTAGTGGTGACCCGTGGAGTTGCTGAGTGTAGTAGTTCCACCTGTCATCCTATGCAGCCTGGCATTCACTCCCAGTCACACATTCCCAGACAATGAACAGTTCATGGGCTTGTTTTTGTTTTATTGAGGGATTTAACTTGGATGAGGAAAAGGGACATGGGATGCCCAGTTAATTGATCTTGTTAGATTGAACAAAGGATTTTGAATCTATATTGGCAGTCTCTAAAGCTCCATACTCTTCCAGCACATCACTTGGGTAAACTCCACTTTCTCTACTGTGCAATCATAGATTACTTGCACTGCTAGCACGTGGTTAGGCCTCACTAACTGTTCAATATTCGCCTTTTGCTGGCAGGGGTCTGTAGTCCCCTTTGGTGGAACCTTCCAGAAACTGGAGGTAGGCACCAGAGAGATAAAGCCACATGTTAGTCACCTGCTGCTTCTCTAAAAACCACTCCGAACCCCCAGATCAAAAACAAACAGGCCTAGCTCACTGCTAGGCCTGCCTAAATTTACCTGCACTGGCCGTAAAAACAAAACAACTACCTTTAGCACAACCTACTTGAGGTAGAGGGTGCTACAGTTTTAATCAGTACAGTTTTCATCCAAAAATACAATACAAAACATTACTTCCAAATTGTTATTCTGTCGTAAGAGAATTTTTGGAACTTTAGTAACCTATTCTTTTTTAATATGGAGATTAGCAGGCTAAACAAAAAAAATGGATGATCATTAATCTGCTAATCTCACTGTGTGTATGAGGCTTTACTCTGAACAACATGGTATCCTTGCCCTTTCACATAGCTTTGTGAGGGGCCCAGTACGTGTTACCATTTTAAATATGTTTTATGGCAACACACATAGACCCACAATAGATAATACTACTTCTAATGCTACTTATTTGTGTCACACCTATGTGATATTATTTGATTTTGACCTAACCCGTCTTTTACCTAACCCAGTGGCACATGCTTCCACTAACTCCAGTGGTAATACCCTTGACCTTGTATTCTTCCATCTGTGCAATCCTGGTAACCTCACCAACACCCCCTTTCCTCTCTCTGATCACAACCTCATCAGTTTCACCGTATGCTTGCCTCCTACCACCCTACCAAGCAGCAAACAATTACTTGTAGGAACCTTTGCCACATTAACCCTTCTCTTCTCTATTCTGCTACTGACCACCTATATGACATAATCTCTCACCTGTCCTGTCCTGACCTGGCCACCTCTGTCTACAACAGTTCACTCTCATCATCACTAGATGCACTTGCTCCTCTAACCACGCTCTTGAACGATTGTGGCGTAAAACCAAATGCCTGCAAGACTTCATCCTATATAAATCTGCCCTTCTAAAATATAATTCCTGCCTCCATGCTGCCAAAGAAGCCTACTTTCTCTCTTTTATTAATACCTTGACATCCAGTCCCCATCGGCGCTTCTCATCCTTTAACTCTCTGCTTCGTTCCCCACCCCCTCTACCCACTAACTCACTCGCTGTCCAAGAGATTGCCAATCACTTCAAAGACAAGATTGATGCAATTCGTGAAGACACCTCCACTGTACGTACCTCTTCCCCACCCAACATACACTTTTTTCAGATGCCCACCTAACCAATTGTCCCTTAGATCCTGTTCCCTCACAACTACTACGGTCACCCTCTTCTTCTATTCTATGCTCCCTCACTCACATCTTCAATCTCTCCCTCTCTAGTGACACCTTCCCCTTCCCCATAAAACATGTGCAGATCACTCCCACACTTAAAAAGCCCTCACTGGACCCCACCAACCTGAACAACTTAAGACCCATCTCACTGCTCCCATTCACCTCTAAACTTCTAGAACGCTTAGTCTACAACTGTCTTAGCTCTTACTTCAGTGAAAATAACCTTCTTGACCCCTTACAGTCTGGCTTTCGCTCGCAGCACGGAAACTTCCTTACTAAAATTCACTAACAATTTACTAACTGCTAAAACCAATAGCCATTACTCCATACTCCTACTACTTGATCTCTCTGCGGCCTTTGATACTGTTGATTACCCGCTCCTTCTCAATAAACTCCATTCACTTGGCCTTCAAGATTCTGCTCTATCCTGGTTCTCTACCTATCTGTCATAGAGTTCCTTCAGTGTTACCTACAACTCTGTCTCCTCCTCTCCATTACCCCTTTCTGTGGGGGCCCCCCAAGGCTTTGTTCTTGGACTTTTTCTCTTCTCTATCTACACCTCCTCTCTTGGTCACTTGATAACTAACCACAGCTTCCAATACCACTTATACGCCAATGACACCCAAATCTATCTGTCTACTCCTCACTTCACTCCTTCAGTCTCCTCTCACATTACTAACTTACTAACTGACATTTCAGCAAGGATGTCACACCACTTCCTTAAACTTAAATCTCTCTAAAACAGGGATAACAATATTCCCCCCCACCCATGCCCCCCTCCCTGACTTTTCCATCAAAATCAACAATGCAACCATCAGTCCCTCCCCTCATGCAAGGGTAATAGGTGTAATCCTAGACTCTGACTTGTCATTTCAGCCTCAAGTCCAGTCATCAAACGTTTGTAGAATTCACCTCCGTAACATCTTTAAAATGCGCCCCATTTTAACAAATGAAGCCATCAAGCTCCTCATTCACTCCCTTGTTATCTCTCGTCTTGACTATTGAAACTCCCTTCTCATTGGTCTGCCTCTCCATAGGCTATCCCCTCTTCAGTCTATGTCAAATTTTACATTTTAAGATGCTGCAAAGTCTTTAATTTGAGCTTCATCCCCAGGTTCCTGCTTTCCAAATTGATTACAGGGAAACCCGAAGATGTGTAAACCTTTCTTAGCAAATTTTGCATGCAGACTTGTCCACCTTACCAACCACTCAGTGCCTGCCAGCCCTCTTAGAATTAAATTCTAAATACTAACCACAACATACACAGCCATTCACAACTCTTCCCTGAGCTACATCACCAACTTTGTCTCCAAATAGCACCCAAACCATCCTCTCCACTTTTCTCAAGACGTCCTACTCCCAAGCTCTCTTGTCTCCTCCTCCCATGCTCATCTCCAGGATTTCTCCAGAGCCTCTCCCATCTTCTGGAACTTGCTACCTCAACCTGTCTGGCTATCCCCTACTCTTGCTACCTTCAAGTAATCCTTGAAAACTCATCTCTTCAGGGAAGCTCATCATGTCTCCAACTAATCGTTTACAGCTTCCATCAGCTCATTCCCCACAGCTACAACATTTTGTACCACTTGCCCCACCCTATTAGATTGTATACCCTTCCGAGCAGGGCCCTCTTAATCCTCTTGTATTTTATTGTATTATAACTGTATTGTCTTCCTTTTATATTGTAAAGCGCTGCATGAACTGTTGGCGCTATATAAATCCTGTAAAATAATAATAATCATTTTAAATAACCTGGTAATTTATTGGTCATAGTCAAATATATCTTTATTCTTTGAGTAAATTTATCTGAATGCTGGAAGTAAAGCCCCATTGTGTAAAATGATAGAAACGTGATCTCTCCAGGGATGGACAACATTAATTTTGTACTTTTAGGCATAGATGCTGCATTTTCAAAAATTTTAATTCACATTTTTTTTTTAGCATTGTATTACCTTAAAAATATTTTTAAGTGAAATATTTAAAGCTGATCTCCAGGCACAAAAACTGTATATTTGCGTATACTCATCAAGAGATACAAAAATATTGAGGCCTTGTGCACACTGAACGTTTTGGACGTTTTTACAGCAGCTTTTGGCTTCCGATGTTTTTTTCTACAGTCAATAAACTCCCCATCATATTATTCTATGTGTCCATGCACACAAAGGCTGTTGTCAGCAGTTTTTGGCTGGGGCGTTTTTTGGCTTTAAAACAAATCCAAAACTAGTGGATTCTGAGAGGAGTTTTTCAGCTGCTTTAAGCTGTAAAAATGCTCTAACATCAAAAAAAGCTGATAAACACTGATAAATGCTCACAAACCAAGCTCACCAGTGTTTTTTTTAAAGTTTTTGATCCATTAGGAAAAAAAAAAAAGAAAAAAAATCTTATAAAAGAAAAAACGCTAAAAAACCTTAAGGTGGAAAAATGCTTAAAAACACTAATAAACACTATTGCAAAAACATTACAAAGCATTGAAAAACTCACTGCAAAGCTACTGGCAGTTTTATAATGTTATTTTAACGTCCAGTGTGCATGAGGCCTTATGCCGCGTACACACGAGAGGACTTATGTCCGACAGACCTCCAAAGGAGTTCCGCCGGAGTTCCGACGGAGTTCTGGCGGAGTTCTGGCGGAATTTTCGACTGAACGGACTTGGACACACACCATCACACCAAACTCCGACGGAGTCGAACGTGATGACGTACGACTGGATTCGAATAAGGAAGTTCATAGCCAGTAGCCAATAGCTGCCCTAGCGTCGGTTTTAGTCCGTCGGAGTAGCATACACACGAGCGGATTTTTTGAAGGGGACCGGGTCCGGCGGAGTTCCGTCGGGAAAATTTGAAGCATGCTTCATTTCTAAAGTCCGTCAGACTTTGGCGAATCAAAAGTCCGTTGCAGCCCACACACGATCGAATAGTCTGACGGACTCAGTCCGTCGGAGTTTGGATGTTGAAAAGTCCGCTCGTGTGTACGGGGCATTAAAGTCACTTTGGATGCACCTAATACATTGCAAACCCAAACATTATCTTTTAAAGGTATAGTATAGCTGATCCAGAGATCAGAGCTGTGGGGCAGCTACAATTGTCAAATGTAGAAGATATTTCAGCAAGATTTGCTCTTGATTGCAGCAAAGTTTGGCAGCATGAACCATGGGGTAGATAAGATAGGTATACAGTATCTGCTTTGGAGGGAGTTTCAAGTCACTGACAAGGTCTATAAAATCATTTTTATGTGACTTACAATTTTTTAAATTCTTGCTCAGTGTGTGCATTTTTTCCCAGCTCCACATGATTCAAGTATAATCTGCACTTAAAGCAGCAACATGCATAGCATTATAAATACAGTAAAACCTTGGTTTGAGAGTTACTTGATTTGAGAGCATTTTGCAAGGCAAGCACGTTTTTTAAAATAAATTTTGACTTGATATACAAGCGATGTCTTGATATACAAGTAACGTCATGTCAGAACTGAGTATAAAAGAGAAGAGAGTGTAGCAACATGGTTACATTTAATGAAGGTACAACATTTAACCACTCACATGATTGATGATTAAAACAGGCACATCTAAGTATGCAAGCATTCGGGGTAAAGTTGTTCACATAGACTGTCCTACTCACCTCCATCAAAGTCGTCCCTTCCATGAACGGTTCAAGCCTCACTTTCAAATCACTCTACTGCAGGGTAGTCTTGATTGCAGACTGACAACAGTGAGAGCCAGCAGTGCAGGGGATGGTCTATGTGGACAGCTTTACCCCAGATGCCTGCATAGTTAGATGTGCCTTTTAATCATCTACCATGTGAGTTGCTAAATGTTTACCTTCATTAACCACTTAAGCCCCGGACCATTTTACTTTTTGCGATTCAGCACTGCGATTCAGCAACTGACAATTGCGCGGTCGTGCGACGTGGCTCCCAAACAAAATTGACGTCCTTTTTTCCCCATAAACAGAGCTTTCTTTTGGTGACGTTTGATCACTCCTGCTTTTTTTTTGCAAAGAAAACAAAGAAAAGAGCAACAATTTTGAAAAAAAACTCATTATTTTTTACTTTTTGCTATAATAAATATCCCCAAAAAATATCTAAAAAAACATTTTTTTCCTCAGTTTAGTCTGATACGTATTCTTCTACATATTTTTGGTAAAAAAAATCGCAATAAGCGATTGATTGGTTGGCGCAAAAGTTATAGCATTTACAAAATGGGGATAGTTTTATGGCATTTTTATTAATATTTTTTTTACTAGTAATGGCGGCGATCAGCGATTTTTATTGTGACTGCGACATTATGGCAGACACATCAGACATTTTTGACACATTTTTGGGACCATTGTCATTTATACAGCAATCAGTGCTATATAAATGCACTGATTCCTGTGTAAATGACACTGGCAGTGAAGGGGTTAACCAGGAGGTGGCAGTGTAGGGGTTACGTGTGTCATAGGGGCGTGTTTCTAACTGTGGGGGGCGTGGCTGTGATTTACAGATCACTGATCTCTGCTCCAATCACAGGGAGCAGAGATCAGTGTCACTTGTTGCTAGACAGAACAGGGAGATGCTGTTTACATCGGCATCTCCACGTTCTCCCTCCCTGTGAGACGATCGTGGGTATCCCCGCAGCGATCAAGTCCGTGGGACCCGCGGTCGGACTCACGGGGGTCCCGACCGACACGGGCGCGCGCTGCCAGTGGCGTGCACGCAATGGCACGTCAGCAATTTTACATCGTCGTGCGCTGGTCGGAAAGCGGTTAAATGTACCATATTGCTACACTTAGAGGGGCCTCTCTTCTTGTTTATTCTCTTGTTTATACTCTGTAGCTCCTGCTGGATTTTGCTTCTAATCCCCTTGTGGAGGCTTACGTTTGTGGATGGACATTTTATGGTTACACAACCTGGTCACATTGGTATAATCTTTTTATATGGACTATAAACTGAAGGACTTATGAATAAATGTTTGTGGAACAAATCATTTTAGTTTCCCTTATTTCTTATGGGGAAAATCACTTTGATATACAAGTACATGTTGTACATTTTGCTGCCTTATGCTGTTGACAGTAGAGACTCTCATCCTGAAAGAGTGTAATTCACACCACTGCGCGGCAGATACAAAAAAGCCCTGTTCACTGCTCTGGCTTTATTGTCCCTCTCACTTAGCTCATCTCCTCCCGCTGCATGATGTGGTTCCTTCCACCGACTCATACACCACTACAGCATGAACAAGCTGGCCAAGGAACCCTATTGTGCAGCAGGGGGGTTGAATATTTAACACACCTGGGAATGGGATATCTGCAGTGTCTGGGGTTCAGGATCATGGCAGAGTGTTATCAAACAAGGTACCAGAAAGGTAAGTATAAAGAATGTTCTTTTACAGGCTATTTACTTTCCACCCTGTAGTCTTTTATTTTCTTAGCAATGTCAGTGCTACTATGGTAGTAATTTATGTGAATCTGGTGTGGGTTGGTGTGCGATAGTTGCTGACTAGAAAAACATATATTCAGGCTTTACTGCATGAATAGAATGATAATATTGACCTTGTTGTGTGCTGACTGCTTTAAAAAGGACATCATTAGAATTGAACAGATACAGTTGAAAGCGCATTTCACATGGAAATATTAAAAACTTACAAAACCTGTGTAGAGTGCTGTGAAAAAAGGAAAAATGTTTTTGTTTTACTTTTGCGAGTGCATAGGTTACCAGTAGCTTCAGGCAGATACTGTAGTGTGGTACTTTCTAATTTATTATTAAAATGCATTAAATGTGGGCCCAGTTTAGCAAGGCTGTATTTGCACAGGCTGCTTAAATGTCCCTATTTATATACTGTATGTAGCGGGTGCTGTATTATAGTTTTGTTATGCCTGGTTCACCCAGACTGAATACCAGCCGACATTCGGCCCAGCAGCCTGTCCAACAGAAGCCGACGTAACTTTCGGCTTCTGTAGAACGGGCATGCCAGGAAAACATCTACGGATTTGAATCCGATCAGCGCTCACAGCCAATGTGACTGGTGTGTTCTGATGGAGGGCAGTCCCACTGTCAGAACACAATAGCTCAATGGGAACATTGCTGTACTAACATTGCATCATTCGTATAGTGACCTCCTCCCGAGCTCCTCAGTTTTTTTTAGTCCGCTAAGCTGAAAAAAAAAATACTCATAGGGGGCTATTTACGAAAGGCAAATCCGCTTCGCACTGCAAGTGCACTTGGAAGTGCAGTCACTGTAAATCTAAGGGGTAGATCTGAAATGAGTGGAAGCTCTGCTGATTTTATCATCCAATCATCTGCAAGCTAAAATGCTTTTTTTTATTTTCCTTGCATGCCCCCCTTGGATCTACAGCAACTGCACTTCCAAGTGCACTTGCAGGGCAAAGTGGATTTTCCTTTAGTAAATAACCCCCATACTGTGTACCAGGCTTTACTTGCTAATCCTGCCAGTAGATCTGTTGTTTTTTTGCACTTCTTTAGCAGGTCAAGCTGTTAACCAAAATTGTCAGTTAGACGGGTTGGGAGAAACCATATACAGTATCATTGTTGGGGGCACTTACAACAATATTTTTTTTTTCCTTTTGTTTTCAGAAGGAAAAAAAAAACTGTTGTACTACCAGTTAAAGACGTTGTAGCTGGAATTTGCTTTCATTTTTTTTTGGTCACTTACGTAAATTCCATTTAAAACGAAATGTTCCCCAAAGACTACCTTGTCCACAGGGTGGCAACACTGTTCATTCTGCAGTGAAATTGCACAACAGTGTTGTGATGTTGTAGATACCCTTTTACAGGAACTATAAAAATAAAATAGTTCCTGGCAGGATTAACAGGTATCAGAACTATGTTGGGAGACTCAGAAAAATGAAAGTTGCAGATGTTAGTGACATACTGCCTCGTATTTATCTTTTTTTGTATTTTCCCAAAAGTCACACTTTAAAAGCCCATTTATACCAGCAAGCTGTACTGAACGCACAACCACTGGTTTGTCCTGGCAGTAACAGTGCTGATCCTGGTGCATTGCACTGTTTATTTTTTTATCTTTTTTTAGTTTTTGTTAAACTGTCCCACGTGCCATTTTATTCAGTTCCATTTCTTGCAGTGGCATTTCGGTGCTGTACTTTGCTGAAACAAAGGGGTTTATTTACGAAAGGTAAATCCACTTTGCACCACAAGTGCACTTGGAAGTGCAGTCGCTATAAATCTGAGGGGTAGATCTGAAATGAAGGGAAGCTCTGCTGATTTTACGATCCAATCATGTGCAAGCTAAAATGCTGTTTTTTATTTTCCTTGCACATCCCCCTCGGATCTACAGCGACTTAACTTCCAAGTGCACTTTCAGTGCAAATTTGATTTGCCTTTAGTAAATAACCCCCAAAGTATCCCATGTAGTACTTTTCTTGAGCTCTGTGTTGTTAACTGACTTCATATAAAACAAGTCAGATTGCAGTGCAGCCCAGTGCAAATGGTGTAAACAGTGTAAAGGATGATAATGTCCAAAACTGATTTAAAAAAAAAATAATGTTTATCTAAACATCTTTCTATTATACAAGTTTGCTAAAATAAATAATCTCCTCTTGAGAAGAGGAGATTAAGGGGGGATTTGATAAATACATACTGTAAGTGGTCCATACAATGAACTTTGTGATGAGTTATTAACTTTAAGGTCATTACAGAGGACAAGGGGCACTCTTTACATCGAGAGGAAATGCAATTCTCCTTCCATGCATTGGATCTCTGCAATATAGTTGTATAATATGCATAAACCAAAAGGAACGATTTTATCCATTCTGCATAGCCAAACATGTTATTATAAATACTGTTAGATTCTTGGTGTAAAGTGATATAATAAAACTCATGTTTTGAGCATTTGAATGCGTTCTCATAGTATCACCTTCCAGGTCTTTTCTGTATCTGCAAATATAAAACTTGTGAAAACTGTCATTTTTAGGAACAGCATTACAAGCTAGACTCAGCTTCTGAGACCACATATTCTTTAGTTAGTAGTGAATTTGCAAAACATTGCTGAATCTAGTAAGTTTGGTTCTAGTCAGAAAATAAGAAGGTAGTACAACCGAAGACTTTTTTATTTTTTTTCAATACCAAATTAGATTTTACTAAAACTACAAAAGAGAGAGTAGTGAATCAGAGGAGGAAGTCCCTCCCAAAAGAATAACAAGATTAGAAGATTTGCCTACCACTAGCAGCGCCATACATACCAATGGCACCAACTCAGGATCAGCTACAATGCCTCCTTTCACCGTACAGCCCAACAAATATTCCAAATCATTTTTCTGAATTTGATTGTTTTTAGTTTTTCCCTCAAGATTTGCTACAGTACATCATGGACCAAACAAATCTTTTTACAGAACAATTTATTGGCACCAACCACAATTCGCCCTTACATAGTTACATAGTTAGTAAGGTTGAATAAAGACACCAGTCCATCCAGTTCAACCTGAGTAAGTGGGCCAGGTATGGGTTGAAACTAAACAAACTTTGCAAAACTTTGCAAAAGGACCACAGGATATGTGTACGCTTTCCATGTGTATGAAGGCAAAGACTCCCAGCTCCAACCCCCTGAGTGCCCAACATGCATTG
The DNA here is from genome assembly GCF_037356315.1 of Lithobates pipiens. Taxonomy (NCBI): domain Eukaryota; kingdom Metazoa; phylum Chordata; class Amphibia; order Anura; family Ranidae; genus Lithobates; species Lithobates pipiens. The sequence goes on from NW_027507785.1 coordinate 158,960,263, forward strand.
GAACCAGTGGAAAAAATGTCTGTGACCTAGCATACGCCATGCTCAAAAAAGGCTATCATACATACATAGGCAATTATTATACCAGTTTGCCCCTTTTCCACCACCTGTACCATTAAAAAACCTTGGCCCTGAGGTACCGCTAGAAAAAAATAGAAAGAGCTTCCCACAAAATTTAGTGACAACAAGGCTACTAAGGGAGTAATCTACAAGTCTGAGGAATGAGGAAGTGTTGGCCGTGAAGTGGAGGAAAGTTGAGGAACAAGAGAGATGTTTACATCCTGTCCACCATGACATCTTGGTAGAGATTCACGGAAGACACGGCCCCATTGTAAAGCCTGAATGCATCCACAATTATAATTATTGTTGAGGATGGGGAAGAGCTTAAAGCTCAGAATTCTGTGGAATTCCCGGCAGATGAGTCTGCTTCCGAGCAATCTGGACAAAAAGATATCCAACTGATGTCCGCCTCTCAGTCTCAGAGTCTTTTGATCCTGACTCTGATCGAAATGGTTCTTTATGCCTTTAAGTTGCCTCTTGCAGAGGTGACTGAGCCCCCCTGGTCCTCTTTGGGATCCCTGAGGCCTCTTCCCCCCTACACTTCCTATTGGAACAGATGATTTATGCGGATTGGAAACATCTTGACAGGATATTTGTTCCTCCTAAGAGGTTTTCCCTTTTATATTCCATGGATGAAAAGTTTGTTAAAAAATGGAGCATGCCAGCCATACATGCAGCAGCCTCTTCCTTAAACAAGAACTTAACTTGTCCGATAGTTAACACACAGGGATTGAAAGACCCTGTTGACAAGAAATTGGATACACTATTAAAGGCTTGCTTTTCTTTGGCTAGTTCAGCTATTCAGCCAGCTGTTGCAGCAATTGCCAGTCCGTAAAGTATCAGGTCAAACGGCCTGATAGGCCTAACTAGAAGGATTATCTTCCTAAAGTAAGACAAATATTCCTCGAATGCTCTGTCTTGCTGTTGACGCCTAAAAGGATTCAATACAGCAAGTTTCTTGTTTGGCTCTCTTGTCTTTACATATGCGCAGACTTTTGTGGCTTAAGAACTGGTCAGCCGAGCTTCCTTGTAAAAAAGTTATTGGCAGGTTTCCCTTTTCATAGGGAACATTTAATTGGTGATCATTTGGACAAATATATCCAAAAGATTTCCGGAGGGAAGAGCTCTCTACTTCCTGTGAAGAAAAGCACAAGACATCTTAAGTTTAAAACCTCAGGGACAGCTTCCTCAAATGTCTCAGCGTCAAGGCGGTTCCACTGCCAACAGGGTGCTAGGTCCAGGGGCAAGCCACAGGGCCAGAAGAAGCCCTGGGTCCAAAATTTTTCTAAACTCAGCACCAAGCCCTCCTTTTGAGGGGATGCCCCCACTCCATCGAGTGCGGGGAAGGCTGCTGCACTTTGCGGACATTTGGAGAACAGTAATTTAGGACGAGTGGGTCACCTCAATTATATCTCGCCTCAGATCCTCCAAAAATAAACTTATTGCTTCAGGCACTACATCTTTTTACTTGAAAGGGGCACAAGGTTTTACTCAAAGGCCCATTTTGGACCTAAGATCCCTGAACAAGTATCTATTGATACAGTCCTTTCAGATGGAGTTTGTCCGCTCAGTAGTAGCCTCACTCCAGAGGGGAGACTTTCTAGCCTCCATCAATATAAAAGACACATATTTACATATACTTATCTTTCAGCCTCATCAGAGGTTCCAACGTTTTGCAGAGGAACGTCATTTTCAGTTTGTGGCTGTACCCTTTGGGCTTGCTTCAGCTTCCTGGGTGTTCACAAAGGTTCTAGCACCAGTACTGGGTATTTTAAGGGCCCAAGGGATCCTGGTGCCCAGGTATCTGGATGACCTCCTGCTCAGAGATCACTCATTACAGGCTCTAGAACAGAGCATAATATGCGCGGTGCGGTATTTGAAAAGCTTAGGTTGGATCATAAATACCGAAAAAGCCAGCCTTGAAACTAGCTCAAACTCTATAGTATTTAGGTCTGATGCGGTTCAAGCAAGAGTATTCTTGCCACCTGTAAGGATCTGTGCCCTGAATGTTCAGGTGCGTCAGATAAGGGGCACCAGACAACCCTCCATTCGGCTCTGTATACGTTTTCTAGGGAGGATGGCATCTTCTTTCGAGGCATTGCCCTATGCCCAGTTCCATTCCAGGCCTTTACAACAAGACATCTAGTTGGCTTGGAACAGAAGAGGGCAAGCCCTGGATTATCCAATGTACTTATCTCCTCGGGCATGCTTAAGCCTAAACTGGTGGTGGCAGGATCAGAACCTGCGAAAGGGAAAATTATTTCTACTGGTAACTTGGAGAGTACTGATTACAGATGAGTCTCTCAGGCTGGGGAGTGACTCTAGAAGGGACAAAACAGATCCTGCCCATCAATGTCTTGGAATTACGGGCAGTGCGCCTGGCCCCATGGTCCTGGATGGTGGAGCTTCAGATTGCCCTATCAGGGTTCAGTCCGATAATGCCACTGCGGTGGCCTATATAAACCACCAAGGTGGTACCAGGAGTCGTTCAGCTCTTAAGAAGGTGAACCACATACTAGCCTGGGCAGTGGAATAGTAGAGAACTGGAAGACAGTGTCATGGTTATGCAATAGAGTTTGTCTTCTTACCTGTCTCCATGTGTTACTCTCTAGAGACCAGCCGACCCTTACCTGACTGCTTTTGTAATCCATCCCCTGGCATGGCTCCACCCTAGCACCTATCAGAGAACTCTATATTAACCTGTGCACTGCAGGCCAACCCTGCTGATCAACCTTTGTGTGTTTTGGTTTCCTGTTACCTGCCATGTGCTCTTCTGTTGTTCTGTTACCGACTTTGGCGTGTCCCTGACTATCCCTGTTTGCCTGTGATGATGAACTTTTGGCATGTCCCTGACTATCCCTGTCTGCTTGTGGCCCCGACCTTGGCTTTATCCATCACTATCCCTATCCTCCTGTTGCCTACTGTGGGTGTGAGCTGGGGGACCCTGGGGGTCGCGACCTGGAGCCAGTTGCAGCCCAGTCCATCCTCACCACTAGAGGCTCTGGTGAACACATGCTGGCTCTCCGTGTCCCAGGGAATCTTACTCTCTAACCCCGGTGGGATCCGTCTTGGTGTTCCGCCGGCCCTGCCTTCCTTATCACCTTGACTCCCGTCCGCAGCAGTCAGCCATAGGGTCCACAACCTTGCAGTGCACTCCTGATCCCTACGGTGTGCATCTATCACCTGGCCTCTAGGTGACCTGACAAGCAGATTATCTCTTTATGATAATATTAATTGTCCCTACACCCACAGGTGTTCCAGGAAATTTGCCAACATTGGGGATGGCCAGAGTTTGACCTACTGGCATCCAGGTTCAACAAAAAACTACAGTAGTTTGTGTCCTGAACAAGAGATCTCCTGGCAATTGGAGCAGATGCTCTGGTAATTCCATGGATCCAGTACTCCCTGGTTTATTCTTTCCCTCTGATCCCTCTCCTTCCACATTTGTTGCGCAGGATTCAGAGAGAGGGGGTTCCAGACATTCTGGTGGCACCAGCCTGCTCCAGAAGGCCCTGGTTCCCGGAGATTGTGAGACTGACAATAGATGAGCCATGGACATTTCCACGTAGCCCCAATCTACTGTCTCAAGGTCCTATATTCCACCCCAATTTACAGTCTCTAAATTTGATGGCATGGCTATTGAAGCCAGGGTGTTAAAGGACTGTGTCATCTTGGGACCAGTGGTGTCTACCCTAGTGAATGCTGGAAAAGCTGTCACTAGGAAGATCTATCATAAGGTCTGGAAGACTTATATTGCTTGGTGTGAAGCCAAAAAATGGCATCCTCAGAAATACGTGATTGGGAGAATTCTCTCTTTTCTACAGTCAGCTGTGGAAATCAAATTGGCTTTGAGTACAATCAGAGGTCAATTTCAGCTCTATCAGTATTCTACCAAAGGCCTTTAGCCTCCCGTTCACTGATCCAAACCTTTATGCAGGGGACAACTCGCTTGCTTCCCCCTCTAGGTCATCTATGTGTCCTTGGGACTTAAACTCGGTGCTGTCTATGTTACAGAAACAACCATTTGAACCTATCAAGGAAATTTCATTAAGCTTGCTGTCACGCAAGCTAGCCTTCCTGATGGCCATCACCTCGGCTAGAAGGATGTCAGAGTCGGTGGCCCTTTTCTGCAGTGAACCATACTTGATCCTTCACCACGACAGGGTCTTGTTATGACCTGTTCCATATTTTTTTGGCAAAAGTGGTGTCGGCTTTTCATTTAAATCAGGTTATTATTTTACCTTCTCTTTTCTCTCAGCCTCGCTCGGCAGAAGAGAGACGACTGCATTCGTTGGATGTTGTCCGGGCAGTCAAGGTTTATTTGTCTAGATCTACGGAGATCTGAGGATCAGACTCCTTTTTTGTTTTACCAAGGCTTCCATTGCCAATTGGGTCCATCAATTGGTCATTCATGCCTACAGTCTGAAACGTAAAGCTCCTCCCTTTAGGGTGAGAGCTCATTCTACCAGGGGTGTAGGAACCTCCCTGGCTTTTCGCCATCAGGTATCTCTGGCTCAGACTTGTAAGGCTGATACCTGGTCTTCAGTGCATACGTTCACAAAATTTTATCAAGTGGATGTTCGAGCAGCCGAGGATTTGGCTTTCTGCGGGCTGACATATAAGTTCTGATGGCTATTGCTTGGCAGGGTGTCTCCCTCCCCTCAAGGCTATTGCTCTTGGCTGCCCCAGCAGGTAATGAATATTAGCTTGACTCTGTGTCCCATGATGTATAAAAAAGAAAATAGTATTTTTCGTCATACTAACCTATAAAATCCTTTTCTGTGAGTACATCATGGGATACAGAGATCCCTCCCCTCTTTTTTGATAATTCAGTGCTTGCTACAAAACTGAAGTGCTTCCTGTGTGGGAGAAGTTATATAGGGGATCACTTACTGGCTAAAGACCTTTGGTCTACCAGTGTCCATTCACCTGGAGAAGGAGTATAAACCAGCAGGTAATGAATATTAGACTGACTCTGTGTCCCCTGATGTACTCAAAGAAAAGGATTTTTCAGGTAAGTATGATGAAAAAATACTATTTTTCTATATGCTACAAGAATGACAAAACACATCCTTGCATGCCAGAAGTGCCTTAAAAACATTCAAAACTACTTTATATAATTAGGTCCCTTTCACACTGGGGCGGGAGGTGCGTCGGCGGTAAAGCGCCGCTATCTTTAGTGGCGCTTTACCGTCGGATTTGCTGCGCTATTTGGCTGCTACCGGGGATGGTTTTACCCCCTGCTAGTGGCCAAGAAAGGGTTAAAAACCACTGCAAAGCACTTTTGCAGTATAGCCGCAGTACTATATTGATTTCAATGGGCAGGAGCGGTGGAGGAGTGGTGTATACATGGCTTCACTGCTCCAAAGATGCTACTAGCAGGACTATTTTTACCTTCCTGCCAGTGCACCGCTCCAGTGTGAAAGCCCTCGGGGCTTTCACATTGGAGACAAAACAGCGGCTCTTTCAGGGCGCTTTGCACTTGCAAAGTGCCCCAGTGTGAAAGGGGTTTTAGATGAGGACCATGATGAAAGTGCAAGTAGCTTTTCCCTCCAGAGTTCTCATTCCAGAACAGGCATGTACTGGCCATCGGGACTACCGGGAGATTCCCAGTGGGCCGATGGCTCAGTGGGCCGGTTTCAGTGACAGCCTAGCCAAATGAATGGCTGCGCTACTCGCACAGCCATTCATTTGAGCACCGCTGTACTTCTGAGCACAGTGCGGCGCACTTCGGCTCTTTCCGCCCCCACTCGGCGCTCTCATAACACATCTTCGGCCACCTCTGCCACCGCTCGGCTTCCCCCGCCCTGCTCCTCTCCGACAGCGAACAAAACTCGGCTATCTCCGGCGGCCCCCGCGGTAACGGACGCTGTGAGTTTAAATGAGCCGGGGGCCGCCATGAGAGCAGCCGACAGGCAGAGAAGTCCCTGGAGCAGACGAGGGAGCCTGGAGGATGGCGGTGCTGCAGGAACCCATCCAGGTAACCGGCCGGCCCATTGAATACTGTATATAGCACATGGCTGGATATATATATATATATGCTGTGCATGTATGTATATGTATATATATATATATATATATATATATATATATATATATATATATATATATATATATATAGCTGTGTGTATATATATATATATATATACAGCAAAGGATGTGGTGCTAAATAAAATAACATAAAACATCCATTTGGTGAAAATAATGGTTAAAATAATATGCAAAATCCAACATAGCTAAAAGTTCACCAAAACTGTCAATTAATAATGTTAAAATGTGCATAAAAATATTTTCAGCAAAAAAATCATATATAAAAATGCTTATAATTAAAAACCCCCCTTTTTTTTGTACTCTTTTTGCACTTTAATACCAAGGACATAGTTTGGATAAAATGGTTTTAATTATAAGCATCGTTTATATACAAATTTTTTGCTGAAATTTTTTTTTATGCACATTTCAATATTAATTGACACGTTTGATGTACTTTTAGCTATGTTGGATTTTTTGTATTATTTGAATCATTATTTGCACCAAATGGATTTTTTTTATGTTATTTTGGTTAGCATCACATCCTTTGCTATATATTCAATTTATCTGTGGGTTTGTGTTAGGCCCCTTTCACACATGCAGATGATATGTCCGTATTTCATCCATCCGTTTGCAGATGAAATACGGGCATACATTCATCCCTATGGGATAGCGGGTGTCTGCGGATGAACATCCGCAGACACCCGATTTCATCCGCCTCCGCAACAGTCCGATTCTGCAGACGGAGGAAAATCCTATTTTTCTATCCGTCTGCAGAGCGGATCGGATGAACACGGACAGACGGTCCGTGCTCATCCGATCCCCATAGAGGAGAGCGGAGAGCTGACAGGGCGGTCCCCGCACAGTGTGCAGAGACCGCCCTGTCCGCAGCCGGCTCAGCGGGGACAACGGAGCGATCCCCGCTGAGTGAGCAGATCATCACGGGGCGGATCATTACTGATCCGTCCCGTGTGAAAGGGGCTTAAACCTGTTTGATGTTGGCAGCTTCTCATTACTGCGGTTGATCAAAAATAGGTGTGCACATTAGTTGTTTATTTTAAAATATATAATGCAGAGCCAGACTTCGGGCAGGTGACAGGGGGACACCAGGGGGTGGGGGGGGGGGGCTGGAAAATAAAAGATCACCAGCAGTGTGCTGTCGGCTTCTGAGTTTGCATACTCCTGCTATGTGTCTAGCCGGGCCGTGATGACGTCACTCTCGTGCAAGTGCGCAGCATACTGTTTTTGTGCGCGTTTGCAAAATTGGAGTGGGCCGGTCTGGATGAAGTCCAGGGCCAAATTTTTGTCCCAGTCCAGCCCTGTTCCAGAAACACTCTTTCTGTTGCTTGTGGATCATTACAAAGTTTTTGTTCACTAGCAGCATCTTCAAGGAAGGAAGTGTTGCAAACCACGTCCTCACAAAAATACACAATCCCTTCATTTATAGATAAAATGACACCTGAAAATCAAGAGAACATTAATCAAGCTCTTGCAATCAGCATTATGATCAGCATTACCAATAACTGAAAATGCATATTATCAGGAAGCTTTTAAATTACTATTAGGGAAAGGGGGTGGTTACCTATTCTTGTGTATAGGTCTTAACATATACAGTCCTTGTTATTCCATTTGTAATAAAAATACCATTTTAAAAAGCAAGTTTAGTTTATTTACTGGATAAGCTGTACTTTTATTTCAAGCATAATACTTTTATATGCACTGCATTTCACATTCCCAGTGTAACAAAATTACTTTCAATTTAAAAACGACTCCACAATTACTTCAATTCTTGCAAAATTTTTCATTTTTCCCATTAACAAGAAACAGTAACAATAATAATTACACAAAATTGTCTCACAAGCAATCTATGAGTGGCGAGCTCGTACTCCTGCGTCACTTCTGGTTCTGCCTATTGCTCAAGTGAGTGTATCAGCCAAATTTTTTATTTTAATAAATCTTTTATCAAACATTACTTATCTGGGGTCTTCCTTCCACTTTTATTACTGGCACCAAGGAAACCATATAGGAGGCTTTATCCATTGTAAGGCAGTACCGGCCAGACCCACTGGAGAGGAATCCCCAGAGAACCCCTGGAGGCCTTCTGAATCACCTGACCTAGTTCTATGCTGTTACATTACAGCAGTAAGGTGAGAGGCTAGTAGTGCATACTGAGGTGTCACCATCTTTTGATTGTCCTACGTACTATAACTTTTTGATTACTATCTGTGCCTAAGGTAGCGCATGGGACTTTTTGTGTTCATTGCACATTATTCACTTTTCTGCTTGCTTGCACATCAAGTTTTTCACTTATTTACTGTGCAGTTAATTTATATTGTGATTTATCAATTGATCTACTGTGGGAATATTCACATATTTGCATACATTGACTGCTATTTGCACTTGCACTTTATATTGAAGATTTTATATTTTTCACTATTACTAGTCGCCCTACAGTGCAGCACCATCACTTTTTTTTGTTCGCTGTATAGAAGATGTTTGGCTTCTGACGAATGGGCTAAAAGTCCAGTATTCAAGCAAGAGCTGGAACAAGCAAAGTTTAGTCCAACCCTGTGTTCAAACTTAACCACGGGATCACCCTAATGGTGAGCTTGGGAATCAACCACAAATATAAAATCATTTTCCAATATATGTTAGGTTTATTGATACTTTTACAGACAGAATGCAGTCTGTGCTTGATCAGCTTCTACCCTGGCCAGAGTAGCTGGTGTTTGACAGCTCAAAGACTGGAAATGATCAGATCTAGGTGCTTCTGGGTTCAGGCTACCAAGAGACACCTCAATTCTACTGTATGTAAAATCCGGCAGCTGGGAGTAAAAATGTAAATAAGCTCCCAGTTGCTTAGTGGCAGAGAGGTTATTTACAGTACATACGTGTGCTGACATCGATATAACCTTTATGTCATCAGCAGTGAAATAATTAAATATTAGGGATTATAATCAAAAAGGCAAGGAGATAATCAGGAGGATGGTGTTCTGTGACTAATGGAATAGGTCGTGTTGAAGCGCCTACACACATAAACACAGTACTGCAGTTAGACAGTTTCTATTAGTTATACGTGACCCTTCAATAAAGTGTATGTCAAGCCAATAACTTTTTTCTAAAATAAAATAATTACAGCGCTCGCAATGGTGCATAAATCATTTCAATGAAAAATCTTCCAAAATAAAACTAATCAGTCAAATAATAATATTGAAATATTGCAAAATGCCCCAAATAAAAGTGCTTAAGTGCTCCAAACTGCAAAAAAGTGCTGTAGTGCTCCAAACTCCCACTCTGTGGTGTGGTACACACCTCTCCTGTGTCCCCACTCACCAGACGAAATGGATTCCTAGCTTTTCAGTTTAGGGGTCATATGAGCTGTATAACTGGCAAAAAATGGCGACTCGCAGAAGGTCCAATTGAGATCTCCGCCAGCGTGATAGTCACAAGTTAGTAGATTGGGCAAAAATGAAAATAAGGCACTGACAGTGAAGCACAGTAAGGCAGGTATTTCTTGTGTAAATAAAAGTTAGTACTGACAGGACAAATTAGTAAAATGGGCATATAACAATGCAGGGATAAAATCCAGGAAATGCCGCATCCAGCGTGTTCCACCAAAACCAGAATTGACGTCGTTTGGACTGGGCATCAGAAATTATGTCAGCACGTTTCGCCTACCCACAAGGCGTCATCAAGGATGTCTTGCTGGTCCTTGATGACGTCTTGTGGAAGCAATAAGTGTCATTTCTGTCTGCTGCTTCATTCCTATGCTATCAGCATAAGTCACTTCTGACAAGTTTTCCTGACACCAAAAGATAATAGGTGACAGAGAAGTGATCCCCAGCTGATTGACAGCCTCAGCTCTGTTCTTTGTGCTGTGTAAAGTGGGATATTTCCCTTTCCTCATGCAGAGTGTGATTTCAGCTGCCCACCCCCTTTTTCTGACAGCTGACACAAGCTTTATAAATGCTGGATTTTGAATAGATGTAGAGAAGAGAACAGGTGAAAGGTATGTAGCAGGATTTGTTTCATTTCTTTGTATCACCACAGGCTATGCACTTCACATGGTATATGTAAGGGTTTACAACTACTTTAACCCTACACTGGTCCAGGGTGCAGTTCTTATTGTAAATTATTCCGGGAAAGAGTGATAGATCAGTGGCAATGTCTGTGGGGTGGGGGGGGGGGGGGCAAAAAAACTCCTAAATGAGCAATACCTGGGGGCAAGGACATGGACATCACTCCATAAGCAATGTGTGTGGGTGCTGCAGAGTTGGGAATTTCTCTGGAGGGGAGCAGATGCTGGAGAGTGAACATGCCCTGTACTGAGGTGGTATATGGTGTGTGCAGCTAAATTACTGGGGCATATTTACTGTATAATATTCACAGTGTACACTTGTATTTGCTGTTTCCATTATGCATATAATACCACATTTAAGCCCCAGTTGACACAAATATGGCCAAACCATACTATGAATATAGGTTTGCCTACGTAGAATTTCCCTTAGTGTTCTAATTATGTTCATTTATATCATTAGTTAGGCACACTGAAGATCTTTTGTGTCTGGCTTGTACAGATGGTCTCCAGAGGCTATTGACTTTGAGCTGATATATTTGTCTACAGCTGCTGAATAGAAACGATGTTCCTGCGATACCTTCAGTCCTCCCGTTAGCAATGTCAATAGGTCTGTTAATGTACATCTGCAATCTGCAGCTTGGGGCTTTGAGAATTGGCAGTGCCAAAGGAAAACAAAAGCACTACAAAGAGAGAAAGTGAAAGAGAAGAGTCATGCATTAAAAGGACAGAACCTAAACATTCACATGCATGCACACACACGTGCACATGCGCATGCACATACACACACACACACATCCTCTCACTACAAATATTTGTAAATCTTAATGAGAATGCTTTAATTTATTATTTATCTCTTCCTATCTTTGGTAGCAGTTAAGGAGATTTTTGGAGTAGTTCTGTGTCACTATAGGTAAAAAATACACAAATGTAAAATAATGCATTTAGGTGGCAAAAAGTAGTAGTAGATGAAAGGCTCAGCAATGGCATGCAATCAAGCTGCTGCTAACAAAGCAAACAGAATATTGGCATTGCATTAAAAAGGGGATTAACTCAAGAGATAAAGCGATAATTCTCCCGCTCTACAAGACTCTGGTCCGGCCGCACCTGGAGAATGCTGCCCAGTTCTGGGCACCAGGAAGGATGTGTTGGAAATGGTGAGAGTAAAGAGAAGGGCAACAAAACTAATAAAGGGACTGGAGGATATTAGTCATAAAGAAAGGTTACGAGCACTGAATTTATTCTCTCTGGAGAAGAGACACCTGAGAGGGGATATGATTTCAATTTACAAATACTGTACTGGTGACCCCACAATAGGGATAAAACTTTTCTGCAGAAGGGAGTTTAATAAGACACGTGGCCACTCATTAACATTAGAAAAAAAAAGGATTAACCTTAAACTGCTTAGAAGGTTTTTACTGTAAGAGCGGTAAAGATGTGGAATTCCCATCCACAGGCTGTGGTTTCAGCAGGGAGCATCAATTCAAGAAGCACCTGAATGACCACAACATGCAGGGTTATACAATATAATACTGACATAAAATCACAAACATTGGCTGTGCAGTCACTCTAAATCTAAGGGGGAGATAAGAAATGAGTGGAAGCTCTGCTGATTTTATCATCCAATCATCTGCAAGCTAAAATGCTGTTTTTTATTTTCCTTGCATGTCCCACTCGGATCTACAGGGACTTTACTACCAAGTGCACTTTCAGGAAACTTTCAAGTGCACTTGCAGTGAAAAGTGGATTTTCCTTTAGTAAATAACCCCCTATGTGTTACAAATAAAGATATACATTAGGGAAGACTACAAATGCTAAAGTGTGCAACCAAGAAATCTCTGAAACATAAAAATACACTCTAGGACACAAGGAGATTACTAGAAACTCAAGTTAATGTGAATATATTTCCACAATAAATTTTTCAGTTTGTTCGGTATTATGTCTCACTATATACAGTTTTTATAAGTAAATACATTTTTGTGAATCTCTTGCAGAAGGCTCTATTTACAAAGTGTTATCTTACCGCATCCGGGCATGTGGTAAGATACCGCAACTGAGTATGCGGTAAGATACAGCACAGCGTTTTTCAAAGGTTTTTTGGCATTCACTAAAACACTACCAAAATACCACATGAGTTATTTTATGAAGCAATGTGGTATTTTAGGAGTGAAAGCCTGCAGTCATTAACTGCTAGTGGGAGCCAGCATCCACAGACTGTAAATAGCTGGTTGTTAAAGCGGAGTTCCACCCAAAAGTGGAACTTCTGCTTATCTGGTTCCTCCCATAATGTCATATTTGGCACCTTTCAGGGGGGAGCAGATACCTCTCTAATACAGGCATTTCCTCCCACTTCCGGTGATGGATCGCCACAGAACCTGCAGTGATCTACGTCATGTTTGGCCCCTCCTACATCCCCTCCACTGTCTTCTGGGAAACACACAGGTCCCAGAAGACAGCAGGGACCAGTCAGGACATGCAGCATGACCCAGGCATGCGCAGTAGGGAACCAGGCTGTGTGCCAACAATGAAAAATTAAGAAAAAAAACGGTGTGGGGTCCCCCAATCCTTACCAAGCCCTTATCTGACCATGCAGCCTGGCAGGTCAAGAAAGCTCACTCGTCCCCAAGCTCCTTAACTGTACTTGGCAACATGCACTCAACATGGGGGACAAGGGCTTCTTCCCCACAACCCTGGCCGGTGGTTGTAATGGTCTGTGAGCAGAGGGCTTATTCGGAACTGTCAGAAGGCAGACCAGGCAGACGAAGGAAGCCTTTGACAGGAGTGGATCTTTTTTTTTTTTTCGGGTTGCGATGGGCATCACGATCGACGATGGATCTAACCAGGGGACATTTTTTTTATTTTTAACCACTTGACCACTGGGCACTTAAACACCCTTAATAACCAGACCAATTTTCAGCTTTCGGTGCTCTCACATTTAGAATGACAATTACTCAGTCATGCAACACTTTACCCATATGAAATTTGTGTCCTTTTTTCACACAAATAGAGCTTTCTTTTGGTGGTATTTAATCACAGCTGTTTATTTTTTATTTTTTGTGCTATAAAAGAAAAAAGACCGAAAATTTATACTACTACATATCTTTGGTAAAAATAATTCAAATCTGTATATATTATTTGGTCTTTGTGAAAGTTATAGCGTCCACAAGCTATGGTGTCAATATCTGAAAATTGATCACACCTGAGGTATTGAGTATTTCAATTCTTGAGACCCAAACAAGCCATAAAAGTACAAATAACCCCCAAATGACCCCTTTTTGGAAAGAAGACATTCCAAGGTATTTAGTAAGAGGCATGATGAGGTTTTTGAAGTTGTCATTTTTTCCCACAATTCTTTGCAAAATCAAGATTTTTTTTCCTCTTTTTTTTCCACAAAATTGTCATATTATCAGTTTATTTCTCACACACAGCATATGCATACCACAAATTACACCCCAAAACACATTCTGCTATTATTCCCGAGTATGGCTATACCACATGTGTGAGACTTTTACACAGCATGGCCACATACAGAAGCCTAACATGCAGGGAGCACCATCAGGCGTTCTGGAGCACCCAGGACAATTCTGACATTTCTCTCCTACATGTAAAAATCTGAATTTTTTTTGCTAGAAAATTACATAGAACCCCAAAACATTATATGTTTTTTTAGCAAAAACCCTAGAGAATACATTGGTGGTCATTGCAACTTTTTATCTCGCACGTTATTTGCGCAGCAATTTTTCGAACATTTTTTTTTTGGAAAAAAAAGTTTTGTGCTTGCTTAAAAAAAAAAAACAGTAAAGTTAGCCCAATTTTTGCATAATGTGAAAGATGAAGTTATGATGAGTAAATCGATTCCTAACATGTCCCTCTTCAAAATTGCAGACGCTCGTGGAATGGCGCCAAACGTCGCTACTTAAAAATCCCCATAGGTGACGCTTTAATTTTTTTTACCGGTTACATGTTTTGAGTTACAGATTAGATCTAGGGCTAGAATTATTGCTCTTGCTCTAACGTTCGCAGCGATACCTCACATGTGTGGTTTAAACACCGTTTTCATATGTGGGCGGGACTTACGTATGCGTTCGCTTCTGTATGCGAGCACATGGGGACAGGGGCGCTTTAATTTTTTTTTTTTTTATTGTTCATTTTACTTTATTTATTTTAGTTTGACATTTTTTTCCCCAAAAATACATTTTTTGATCACTTTTATTCCTATTACAAGGAATGTAAACATCCCTTGTGATAGGAATATGGCATGACAGGTCCTCTTTACAGTGAGCTATGGGGTCAATAAGACCCCACAACTCACCTCTAGGCTGGGAAGCCTGAAATAAAAAAAAAAGATTATGGCTTTGATCGTATTGGCGAGTCGGTAGAAGCACCGGAGGGCGGCGGGGGGGGGGGGACGTCTATGGCTGGGTATTGCAGGGTATCTCCGAGTATGGCTGGGTATCTCCGGGTATGGCTGGGTATGGCAATTTATGTCAGAGTATTGGCAGGGTATTGCAGAGTATTGGCAGGGTATTGGCTAGTATTGCAGAGTATTGGCTGGTATTGCAGAGTATTGGCTGGTATTGCAGAGTATTGGCTGGGTATTGCAGAGTATTGGCAGGGTAAATACTCTGCGGGTATTGCAGTGTATTGGCGGGTATTGCAGTGTATTGGCGGGTATTGGCAGGTATTGCAGAGTATTGGCGGGTATTGCAAAGTATTGGGTGGTATTGCAGAGTATTGGGTGGTATTGCAGAGTATTGGCGGGTATTGTCTGGTATTGCAGAGTATTGTCTGGTATTGGCGGGTATTGCACAGTATTGGCGGGTATTGCAGAGTATTGGCAGGGTTTTGCAGGGTATTGGGTATTGCAGAGTATTGGCAGGGAATTGAGGGGTTAAATTCGGTGAGCAGCGATGTGGACACTGTAGATACAGCCCCGATCGGTACAGAGAGGGGAGGGAGGAACCGGCGTCATAACATGGCACCGGTTTGTTTACAAGTGATCACTCCGTCATTTGACGGAGCGATCACGTGGTAAACGGCCACGGTGAGCGGGCGTTTACCGTGATCCGTGATGCTCTCGAGTGCGCATGCGAGAGCGGAATTCTGGGAGGACATCATATGACGGCCTCTCACAGTTAAGAAACCGCCCTGTAGCTGTCATTTGGCTATGGGGCGGTTGTTAAGTGGTTAAATAAAGAACTTGCCAAAAACTGCCTATTGTGTTTTTTTTACAAGACACTTTTTTTTTCTTGTGAATGAATAGGGGTACTATGTAGTCCATATTCATTCATATAGGGGGGGTGGGATCTGGGGGCCCCTTGTTAAAGGGGGCTTCTAGATTCTGATATGCCCACTGCCCACAGACCCCCATAACCACCGGCCAGGGTTGTGGGGAAGAGGCCCTTATCCCCATCAATATGGGGACAAGGTGCTTTGGGGGGCAGAGTCCCCCTGCTTCCAAACACCCCCTATGTTGAGGGCATGTTCAGGATGGGGGCTCTCGCCCATACTCCCCTGCTTTTCCTGACCTGCTGGGCTGCATGTTCGGATAAGGGTCTGGTATGGATTTTAGGGGGGGGGATCCCATGCCTTTTTTTTAAAACAATTTGGTGTGGAGGTTCCCCTGAAGATCCATACCAGTTCCAAAGGGCCTGATATGGATTGGGGTGGTCCACGCCATTTTTTTTCCTTAATTTTTCTTATTGCCGATATGTTTTATTTTTTTTTTACATTCAGCTGTCAGCGGGTAATCCTGCTGACAGCTGATGACTCATCAGTTGTTAAGGATGCAAAGGCTGCCCACTCCTGAACATCCATGTTGTTTACTGATTATGGATGCAGACGGCTGCTGGTTCCTTAAATATCACATGCCAGGACCACTACTTATTTACTGCATGCATTTTTTTTTCTTTTTGTGAATTGATTTTCACTCCTCTTTTATGTGGTGATCATTTTTGCTTTATGCAGTAAATACCACATAAAGCAATAGTGAATTGACATTTTCAGGATCGCAAGTGGTATTTGGGAAAACACCTAAATACTGCATGCGATGTGGTTCTGTGAATTCAGCCCAGAGTCTCTTTCTTAGCGATCCTGCTGATAACATAACTTGCTATTGTAGCCTGACAACCCTAATGCTGGCCATACATGGATAGAGAATCAAATGAAAAATCAAATATGTAGACTGAGGCCGCGTACACACGGGCGGACTGTTCGTCCAACTTTGTCCGCTGAACAGTGTTTGGGCGGACAGTCCGCTCGTGTGTGGGCTTTCAGCGGACAGTTTCAGCGGACAGTTGGACGAACAAGGTTTTTCGGAAATTCCGTAAAACTGTCCGCTGAAACCTTGTTTCAGCGAACAGTCCGCTCGTGTGTAGGCTTGTTCGTCAAACAAAGTTGCACGCATGCTCAGAAAGGATTTTCACGCCGAAAGCTATAATGCAGTGTATAGGACGTCGTATTTTTCGTCCCGTCGTACGTGCCGTTCACGTCATCGCGCACGGTTTCAGCAAACTGTTCGTTCGTCGTGTGTGGCCATGTCCGTCCATGCTAAGTTTGAGCGGACTGTTTGCCGAAACTGTTGGACGGACAAAGTTGGGCGAACAGTCCGCGCGTGTGTATGCGGCCTGATGGTTCGATTTTCGCATGGTTACTGTGCTTACTGTGACAGTCAACTTCTGTAACAAACATGTTGCAAATAGTTTTTGGACAAATGATTTTCTAAACATTTGAAGGTCAATCATTGCAATATACATTTTAAAGCGGTGTTCCGCTTAAACAAAAAAAAAATAAAAGTCAGCAGATACAAATACTGCAGCTACTGACTTTTAATAATCGGACACTTACCTGACCCAGGGACCAACAATGTGGGAGAATGAAGCCCCCCTCGTCTCCCCCTCCACTCAGCGGTGCCGGCATTGTAACTGTGGCCTCCCGGCCACAGCCGTGGAACCCACTGTGCATGCATGAGTGGCGCCGCGCATTGTGATTGGCCACACAATCATCTGGGACCTGATACGTGTCCCAGATGATTGACAAGAGGGAGGGGGCAGAGCTGATCTCCCTTCCTGCACTGAGGAAAGTGACGTCAAGAGTCCAGGCGCTGAAGGAGGCAGACTACGAGGGACCCTCTAGCAAAAGGCATTTAGAGGTGAGTAAAAAAAAAAAAAAAAAAAATTCTCCAATTTTTTTTTTTATGCACATAAATTATATATCTTTTTTTAGGATGGAGTTCTACTTTAAGTGAAATATGCATAAGCAGTAGCAGTAGTAGTAGTAGAAATCAAAACAATGGGGGTTATTTACGAAAAGCAAATCCACTTTGCACTACAAGTGCACTGCAAGCGATAGATAGATCTGAAATGAGGGGAAGCTCTGCTGATTTTATTATCGAATCATGTACAAGCTAAAATGTTGTTTTTTTATTTTCCTTGCATGTCCCCCTTGGATCTACAGCGACTTTACTTCCAAGTGCACTTTCAGTGCAATTTCTAGTGCACTTTTCACTTGTAGTTTGCACTTCTAGTGCAAAGTGGATTTGCCTTTCGTAAATAACCCCCTATGCGCCAGACTTATTCTAGGGAAATGGCAATTTTTTTAACACGTGATGACTTTAGGATCAGCCAAAAGTTTCTACTAATGTCTCTTAATGCTCACAGACATGAAGATTGTCTCTAAAACTGTTGTGAGTGACAAACATTTATGTTCATTTTGGAAGTAAGTCAAGTAATGTAAAGTCACTCCAGTTTGTAGGTTATGCATAAAATGTACAGATTATTTTTTAATGCAAACAAAATTCCCAGAGGGAAAATCATAAGCAACAGTCTAAAAAACCACTGAAATCCAATCCAGAAATGTTTATCGGCAATATAGAAGCAACATGGAACTTGCATTGTCCATACTTGAGCTCCGGGGTTTCAGAGATACAAAGAAATCCCTTGGGCATATTTTGCTGATTGTGGGAAAATGAATACAGTGAAATTGTAAGGAAGTAATTTAATCTCAAAGGCTTCTTTTGACTGAAAATAAATGATTTTTCTAGTGCATTGTGTTTGAGAATACAATTCAATGAAATTATTTTTAAGTATGTCATTTGTTTTGTCCTTAGCTAAAGATGCGCAAAGCAAAGATTGCAATACAGTGGTAAAAAAAAAAAAAGATTCCGCTATTAGATTAGACATCAAGTTATCAGTCCTTTTCTTTCTTGGAGTGAAATTCTGTGCAATTATTTAGTATTCTATCTGTTCTTAAGTCGGTGATTTTTAAATGAAAAGTTGATACGCCTATCGTGTATTGATATACTTTATTGAACTTCTAGTCGATGCACTTCTCTACAGACTTCGTCTTCTGCAAAATAAATTGTTGTTTCTAGGAGACATTACTAACTATATCCCTTAACATGAATGTAAAATGGTTTTGTACATTTTTTTTTCTTATTGTAATAAGTAATAAAAACATGCATAAAATGGTTTATTTTGGGTCAGGTAACTCTGGATCATAATTTTCTTTTTGTTGCCAGCAAATGTAGCGCTCAGCCACTTCCATACACAAGTTGAATTGAGTCACTCATTCCAATCACTCATAGAAATGATAACTTAGTGGGCAGCTCCCATCGGAATAAAGAGGGGGGGTTAAGCAAGTAAACCTCTGTTGAGCTTCTTTGCTAAGCTGTAGTGCTCTACGCAACACAACTAGCGATGGGCAAACTGTTCGGCCTGAGCATAAGTTTGGGCCAAACTTTCACTGTTCGAGGAACAGCCGAACAAACGAGTGGTTTGACCATTTGTCTGTTGATCACAATGCATTGCGGCGCAGAACATAGGATTGCAAGCCCTAATTGGCTGAAGCAGTGTAAGCTTCAACCAATCAGGGCACAAAGCACTATCAGAGTCATGACTGAACAGTGTCATCATGACTATCCAATCATGGCTCACAGTATAAAAGTATTTTTTTAATGGCAGCCATTTTCAGTGTGATTTCAGCATGGAGAGAAACCATGACCATAGTCGTACAAGCGTCGGGTCTTAAGGGTTAAAGCCAAACTTCTCTTTTAACTGAACAAGCTGAAGTTAGAAGCTGATTGGCTACCATGCAGGGCTGCACCAGATTTCTCCAGTTTTAGTAAATCAACCCATTGCATAATGCATGTTTCCTTAGTGGTAGATGTCGCACAAATTGCAGTAGCTGCTTGAAAAAGGGGTATTAACTGCTTCAGCCCTATAAGATTTTAACCCCTTCCTGAACAGAGCACTTTTTGTGATTTGGCACTGCGTTGCTTTAACTGACAATTGCATGGTCATGCGACTTTGCATCCAAACAAAATTGACGTCCTTTTTTCCCACAAATAGAGCTTTCCTCTGGTGGTATTTGATAACCTCTGCAGTTTTTATTTTTTGTGCTATAAACAAAAAAAAGCGTCAATTTTGAAAAAAAAGCAATATTTTTTACTTTTTGCTATAATAAATATTTCCCAAAAATATATAAAAAACCCCATTTTTTTTCCTCAGTTTAGGCTGATATGTATTATTCTACATATTTTTGGTAAAAAAAATCGCAATAAGCGTATATCAATTAGTTTAAAGTTATAGCGTCTACAAAATAGGGGATAGTTTTATGGCATTTATATTATTAATTTTTTTTTTATTAGTAATGGCGGCGATCTGCAATTTTTATCATGACTTGGACATTATGGCAGACACATTGGACACTTTTGACACCACATTGGGACAATTGTCATTTATACAGCGATCAGTGCTATACAAATGCACTGATCACTGTGTAAATGACACTGGCAGGGAAGGGGTTAAACACTAGGGGCAATCAAGGGGTCAATTGTGTCCTAGGGAGTGATTCTAACTGCTCCCGATGACAGGGAACAATGATCTCTGTCATGTCACAAGGCAGAATGGGAAAATGCCTTGTTCTGCGGCTCTGTGACACAGTCGCCGGGACATAGGTGGACGTTGAGTTCACGGGTCCCTTGGGCACGGTGATGCTAGCCCTGCTAATTAAAGGGGACGTACAGGTACGCCCATTTGCCCACTGCTGCCATTGTGCTGAAGTATAACGGCGTGCAGTGGTTCACAAGTGGTTAACAGAACCAGAGGAATAGGTCGGGGCCCTCAAGTCAGAAATACACTATAACAACATTTGTTGTTGCAGGAACATACTGTATGTACATCAGGGACTTGCGGTGAGGTCAGTGGCTGGTGAGGCATTCGCTAGTATCAGAGCCAGATACACACAGGTTACATACGCCATGATCATTAGAGTGAGAGCAATAATTCTAGCACTAGACCTCTTCTGTAACTCTAAACATATAATCTGTAGATAATGTTAAAGCGTCGCCTATGAAGATTTTTAAATACGGAAGCTTGGTGTCATTACACGAGTGTGCGCAATTTTCAAGCATGACAGGTTAGGTATCTACTTACTTGGCGTTACATCATCTTTCACAACATACAAAAAAAATGGGTTATCTTTATTGTTTTTTTTTTTTATATTCATGAAAAAAAAACATGTTTGAATAATTGCTGCACAAATACAGTGTAACAAAAAGTTGCAACGGCCACCATTTTATTCCCTAGGATGTCTGCTAAAAATATATATATAATGTTTGGGGGTTCTGAGTAATTTTACAGCAAAAAAAATGATGATTATTACATGCAGAAGAGAAGTGTCAGAATTGGCCTGGGTGGCAAGGGGTTAATTACCATAAGTAATGTAAAAATAATTATTATATATCGTTTTTAAGGTAATTTACTATATTTTCGAAAACTGTACTCAAGCAGGTGGCTTAACAGGCAACTGACTGAAGTTTGAAGTTATAAATAAATAAACCAGTAATTTCACATTAAATAAATAATAAATTATTATCTTATAACATATAGCATAATAATATATGATTTAGCTTGATTATAAAAGTACGTTTTCAACAGCAGCAGATTCTCATTCTCCCTCTTACTTGTGTGAGAAATGCATGTGATTATGGGTAAATGTTAAACCCAGGTATTTCCTTGTAGTTAAGAGGGCTGGGCTGGAAGGGAGATGTGTCTTTTAGGCACATGCCCCTTCTATGGCACTGCAGTGAGAGGTGTGCTTCCAGCATTTATTTTTTTTGCAGCATTTTTATTGGACAGCTGGGGCTAATGGTACTTTACCATTGATCCAAGGCTCCAAGCTGCTCGTTGAGTCCAGTGCCTCTGAGAAGAAGTGAGGAGAGGCACTGTGAGCTCAACCTCTGTCTGCTGCAAACAGAATGTGCCAGCTTGTATTTAAACTGGCTTTTCTGTATTTATCTTCTGACAGGCTGCGCAAGGAGCCCTGTATCTCTAGAACCATAGGTTGTAGGAGCCCCAGTGGTGGGGTAGGACTTAGGCTACCTACCTCCCAAAATTTGGGGTCTCTGTGACCACAGGTGGCCAAGCTACGACCCTTGAAGCTTGATTTTCTTTTCTTTTCTTGTTTTCTATGTTCATGAGCCTCATCTGCCTCCCCTGATTGCATGTCCCTGATGTACATACCTTAAATGGTAAGGGAGGTGATAATCTAAACTAAAATTCTGATTTGTTGGAACATTTTAAGATAGTCCTCTTGTAATGCTGTAAGAGCATGGTTAGAAAGACTCTGGTCAGCAATTCTACATGAGTTCAAATATCTTTAGGTTTCTTTAGCATATGGATACTTTAATAAAAGTCCTCTTGGCCACTGTGAAAATGTGGGTCTCTATCTAAAATCGGCTGTTATGGCAGGTTTCATGAAAATAACTTTCAGTGGATATATATGGAGCCGTCTCCCTAAGGCCTCTGCCAACTGCTTTGCATACCCCTGTCCAAAAGGTTGCCACAAGGCAATACCACCAAATAGATCTGAAGGTTCCCTGTGAGGATCCACCTCCAAAGCTGTAGTAGGATGAGAGGGAATTCAATATCTAAGGTTGGGTTCATACTTATGCAAATTGGATGCGGATTTCTCTGCATCCAATTCACATGACAGGAGAGTGTGCCCAGCTCTCAATGGAGCTGGTTCACACATGTCCAGGGCCACTGCCGAGTGAATTGCACAGGGGTCCTGTGCATCTTTGGCTCAGTTTCAGGTCCGAATTTAGGCAAAAAATTTGGGCCTGATTCGTCCCTGAAACAGAGAACAGGGGCACACCGCTGTCAAAAGCATCCGAATCAAGTGTGAACCCAGCCTTGGAGGGAACAAAGTACCATTAAAGTAAAAGCTTACAATTAACCATCGACAACCAACTGATTATGTAAGCTTTTGGATAAAATAGGTATGCCATTCTACAGGGGATATTGACTGCTGCCATCAACAATGACTGAAATTGGGAGTATAGATAGGATATCATACCTTGGGTATATTGATCTGCTTTTTTGCGTTATTGTTCAAAGATAGTAAGTGTAAAATCTGTGGTTGACTTTTGTATGACAGAAGTAATGAAAAGTTAGTTTTTTTTAATGTAATAGTATAGTTGTCCTCCTATGATATTTGACTCCCAAATCATTTTTATTTTTATTTTTTTGCCTAAATACATTCCTTGCATTAAGGTAAAAATGGTCCTTGTTCCTCCCTTCCTTCCTAAACAATTATATCACTCCTCCTTCGATCTAACTGTCACTACTTCTTGGGTGCTACTTTGTTACGTCACTAGTAAATAGAGCGCTAAGGATTCTCCTTTATTAATCGCACCTGGTAGAACATTGAATTTGGACTATTTTGGACTTTATCATTCAGTTTTTTTTAGGTTACATCACTATATTAGTTAAATTGATTGGTTCACTCAAATTTAATTTCCTCAGCATGACCAGCTGTTATCACATATTTGTTGTTTTTTTCAGCGCAGCTAAAAATATTTTCTATCTATAAATGAAAATAAAGCATTTATTTATGTCGGATCTTTTGATTTTCGGATTCTGCACTTTCATTATCGTTTCTTAAAACAATAACGAAAATACCTGAAATTCGGACGAAAATGCATTCGGACGAAAACGAATGCACATGTCTAGTGGTTATCAGCATTGACGGATCTTTATGTACTCTACATCAGCAGGGCATATTGATTCCCAATCTGTGGAGACAGCAGGGTCATGTCCCATAAAGATACTGTCCAATCTTCCAACAGTCTGTGGGAGATCTTTGCTATGATTTAATATAGGGAATCGTGTTAAAAGGAGAGAAGCATTCTCTTAGTGTTTGTAGGTTCATCTTAAAGTGGTTCTAAAGACACCATGCTTACCTGCTCTGTGTAATGGTTTTGCACAGAACAGTCCTGATCCTCCCCTTCTTGGGTCCCTCACTGGAACTTCTGGCCCCTCCCCCTTGCCGATTTTCCCCATAGCAAGCTGCATGCTTGCTTCTGAGCTGCCTCCTGTGTGTCTATGGGACACACAGAGCATGGCTCAGTCCTGCACCCCACTCCCTCCTTACTGGCTATGATTGACAGCAGTGGGAAAAATTGACTTTTGCTGCTGTGTCTCAGCCAGTGAAGAGGGAATGACCCAGGAGATCCGCTACTTGCATGCACATGACTGGATCGGGATGGGCCCCGGGTAAGTATTGGGGGGGGGGGGTTGAGGGGGGAGCTGCATACTGAAGGTATTAAACTATCATGCATAGAATGCATGAATGCAAAAAAAAACTTCCCCCTTTACAAACACTTTAATGAAACCTTCAAGTCTTTACTTTGTCTGACCTTAAAGTGAATAACTCAATACCAACTTCACTATATGGATGAAAGATATTGGGGAGATTATACTCTATTGGTGCATGCAATTTCAGGAACATGTGTCCATCCAGACTACATTTTAAAGGCTTGGCAGCCCACTTTTATTTAAAGTAAACAAAGTTCAAAGAAGATAAAAGCAATTTCCCTCACAGGGGGTTCCACCATTACTGTATAGTTCAAACATTCAGCCCCCTGGCTTACTCTCTTGCAGCACTGCTGTCTCAGACCTCATGGCTAGGCCTTTGGGTTGCTCCTTAGAACGTATGCTCACACTGCCAGCTACATCCTCCCTCTCCTAGGGAACATGGGTGTCCTCCAGACACTCATACACAAATGTTGTGTCTGTAGGGTGGAGTCCTCCTGACTCATCGACCAGACTTCTTGTCTGCCTGGATGGAACTGTCTCCGAGTGGAAACTCTGCGCTCTAATCCTGGGAAGAATATAAACCCAACCCAGAGGTGTGCAATCAGCATGCCTGTCTGTAAAAACCAGGCTGAAAGTGCCTATATACACAGTGACACAGGGCCGGGTCTCCACAACCACGTATGCATTTATACATGTTGATCATATCCCTCCTTCTAATCTTCTTTTTCTAAAGAGAATACATTCAGTTCAGCTAATCTTTCCTCATTGGCTGAGCACCTTCATTTCTCTTATCAGTTGACTGGAAAGTTACCAAAGGCTTGGTAACCAAAAATGAGGCTTGGTTCCTGAGTATGCACAACAATTATTAGCTCATCCATGAAAATATACTGATTTTGGATGTTGGTATTGTGCTTATCTTTTTTAACTTGATGGAGATTTAATGAGAAGAGTTAGCACTACAGAACTATGATTAATAAGAACAAAAAGGCCTTATGGGGTAATGTATCTGATGGAGCTAGGACAACTAGAACTGGTGTCTCAGGGTCTCCGCAGATGAGCTGATAGTGCTGTTTGCTTGGGGGCTGGGAGATGGATTGTGGATCAGACCTATGCAATGTAGTCATCATTTAGCTTCCTTTAAAGTGGTTGTAAACCCTTACAAACCACTTTGACCTACAGGTAAGCCTAGATTAAGGCTTACCTGTAGGTCCAAGTATGTGCCGTAGACAGCGGCACGCAGGCGCACTGATCGCGGCATTTCCAAGAATGGAGCTGCCGCGCGTGTCGACTCCTGTGTGCATGCGCGGGAGTGATGTCATCGCGGCTTCGGCGAATGACAGCGGCGGAGCTGCGAGACCCCACCAACAAGATGGATGCGGCGGACTACAGGGGACAGTGGTGACTTCGCTGGCTCCTGTGTCAGGTAAGTGACACATAATGGGCTACTATGCGATGCATAGTAGTCCATTATGCTTTGCCTTTGCAGGGAATGAAAGAGGAAGTAAACTCATCAGGGTTTACTTCCTCTTTAACCTTGTTTACAGAGCACAATGAGCCTAGATGGACAAACTGTAAATAAAATGGGAAGCCCCATTTATATTTTATTTTGTGCTTCTGTAGTATTTTAAGGCATAATTTGAAATCTTGTTGTTGGGCTGTGGTGGTAAGAGAAGGATCATCAAACAGCTGGTATTTCCAGAAATGCAAGTGCTTATTTTTTTGTGGGCTGCTACCAGGAATCTTTACATTTATAGCAATGGCATCAAATTTGATAATGTCCTGAGGAGGGCTGTTGAGTGTCCCTCTCATCCGTGCTCTGTGGGTGCAGTCAAATTCCAGTCTTTCTATTGTAAGTTCAGGAGCCAACTCATGAAAAAAAGCAGATACCCCGGAGTTTAATTTCTCAGTGGATTTTCAAAGCCCCAATAAAAACCCTCAATGGTTCTCAAAGTTCTCTAGTTGTGATCTGAAGGGGTAAAGTTCTGCCTTCAGGTGCTTGACATCCCTCCTTGTAGCTTTGGAAGACCATTGGGATATCGTTAGTGTATTTCTAGGGAGGTAGTTCTCCTATTGATTTCTTTCTTTTTAGTTGGTCTGTATATTTTTTGGACACTCTGTCCAGCGCCTTCTGAAACAGGGAGTAAAACTTTATTAGAAATTCACTCATAAATACCTCTTAAAAGGCATGAGTGAATGAATGGGTGCAGACTGCGTCCAAAGAGTCTTCTGGGCCCCGTATGAGAATCTCTTTTATTAGTATGGCTGTGCCACCTGTACAGCTGCATGTGCCAGGGCTTCCTAGATGTTTCTTGTGCTCGGTTTGCCCTTTTTATGCAAGCTAGGGTGCACCGTGTTTAACTCAATTAGTACAGTTTAAAGAATCCAGCTACAAGCAATCCTACAAGCTAAAATTAGGTTGTTCTGAGGGTTAAATACTCACGTAAAACATGTCCCTCAGCAAGTTCCTCACATGCACCCTCTAGTTTCCTTTTTCGTATTGTAATAACAGTATTGCATTAAGAATGAAGACGAGCAAGTTTATGAATTATTAACAGAAAAACTGCAGCAGAAGCGGAACTGATGTCCATATCAACCTACCATTTTTAAACTTGAGTTTAAATGGTCTGTTTAACCATTTCATTTTTTTTTTTTAACCCTTTCATGACTAAGCCTATTTTTTACATTTGGTGTTTACAAGTTAAAATCCGTATTTTTTGCTAGAAAATTACTTGGCACCACCAAACATTATATATATATATTTTTTAGCAGAGAATCTAGAGAATAAAATGGAGGTTGTTGCAATATTTTATGTCACATGGTATTTGCGCAGTGGTGTTTTAAACTTTTGGGAAAAGGGACACTTTCATGAATTTTAAAAAAACGAAACAGCAACATTAGCCCTTTTTTTTGGTATAAAGTGAAAGATAATGTTACTCCGAGTAAATAGATACCAAACATGTCACGCTTTATAATTACAAGCACTAGTCGAATGACGACAAACTACGAGACCTAAAAATCTCAATAGGCGACGCTTAAAAAAAAAAATGCCAGTTACCAGCTTAGAGTTACAGATGACCTCTAGTGCAAGAATTATTATTCTCGCTCTGACGATCGCGGCGATAACTCACATGTTTGAACACAGTTTACATATGCGGGTGTGACTTCTGTATGCGTTTTCTTTGCTGCACAAGCTCGTGGCAACAGGGGCGCTTTAAGAAAAAAAATCCTTATTTATTTTATTTATTTTAATATTAATAAATTGTTTTTTTTTTAAATAAAAAATGAATCACTTTTATTGCTGTCACAAGGAATGTAAACATCCCTTGCGACAGTAATAGGGGGTGACAGGTACTCCTTATGGAGGGATCGGGGGTCCCTCCTTTGTACTTCAAAGTATTCAGATCGCTGTTTTCAGCGATTCGGAATACTGTATTTTTTTTTTAAAACCGGCGCCATTGGCAGCTGAGTAAACGGGAAGTGATGTCATGATGTCGCTTCCGTGTTTACGATTAGGAGACTGGAATGAAGCCTCTTATAGCTTCATTCCAGTTTCTCCCTAGCCGCCAGAAGCGGCGGATTGTTCATCTGTGCTCCAGATTGAACGGGAGCCCCGGTAAGAGCGGCGGGAGGCAGCGGGAGGGGGGGAATGTCCCCTCCCGCTCCTCTGGCATAACAGCCGAGCGAATTTTAGTCGCATCGGTTGTTATGGCTGGAAAGCCGATCGCCCACTCTCAAAAATGATACCAGGATGATGCCTGCAGCTGCGGGCACCATCCCAGTATAACCTCCGGAAGATTGCCAAGACCCTGAAACTGAGCTGCAGCATGGTGGCCAGGACCATACAGATTTAACAGGACAGGTTCCACTCAGAACAGGCCTCGCTATGGTTGACCAAAGAAGTTGAGTGCTCATGCTCAGCGTCATATCCAGAGGTTGTCTTTGGGGAATAGACATATGAGTGCTGCAGCATTACGGCAGAGGTTGAAGGGGTGGGGGGGCAGCCTATTAGTGCTCAGACCATACGCTGCACACTGCATCAAAGTGGTCTGCATGGCTGTCATCCCAGAAGGAAGCCTCTTCTAAAGATGATGCACAAGAAAGTCCGAAAACTGTTTGCTGAAGACAAGCAGACTAAGGACATGGATTACTGGAACCATGTCCTGTGGTCTGTCACAACATACAGGTATATACAATGTAATACTAACATAAAATCACACACATAGGTTGGACTTGATGGACTTGTGTCTTTTTTCAGCCTCGCCTACTATATGCATGTAACTATATATGTATGAGACTAAAATAAACGTATTTCGTTCAGATGGTGTCAAGCGTGTGTGATGGCAACCAGGTGAGGAGTACAAAGACAAGTGTGACTTGCCTACAGTCAAGCATGGTGGTGGGAGTGGCATGGCCTTGGTCTGCATGAGTGCTGTCAGCACTGGGGAGTTCATTGAGGGAACCATGAATGCCAATATGTACTGTGACATACTGAAGCCAAGCATGATCCCCTCCCTTCGGAGACTGGGCCGCCAGGCAATATTCCAACGTGATAACGACCCCAAACACACCTCCAAGCTGACCACTGCCTTGCTAAAGAAGCTGAGGGTAAAGATGATGGACTGGCCAAACATGTCTCCAGACCAAAACCCTATTGATCATCTGTGGGGCATCCTCAAACGGAAGGTGGGGGAGCGCAAGGTCTCTAACATTCACCAGCTAATGTCGTCATGGAGGAGTGGAATAGGACTCCAGTGGCAACCTGTGACGCTCTGGTGATCTCCATGCCCAAGAGGGTTAAGGCAGTGCTGGAAAATAATGGTGGCCACACAAAATATTGACACTTTGGGCCCAATTTGGACATTTTCACTTAGGGGTGTACTCACTTTTGTTGCCTGCGGTTTAGACATTATTGGCTGTGTGTTGAGTTATTTTGAGGAGACAGCAAATTTACACTGTTATACAAGCTGTACACTCACTACTTATTGTAGCAAAGTTTCATTTCTTCTGTGTTGTCAAATGAAAATATATAATAAAATATTTCCAAAAATATGAGGGGTGTCCTCACTTTTGGGAGATACTGTATTTATTTACAATTTAATCTATTTACAATTCCAATCTTATATTGATTATTGCCCTTGACAAATCACACAGTTTTGCCTGACTAAACCACACCTGCATTATGTCACTATTTTTGGTGATTCTTTACTGATCTGTGCCATTGCTACCAACCTTTGCCAAGTATTGCTTAGACCAGATTTGTAAAAAACAAAAGAAAATGTAGCTTAGAGACTCCATATAGCAGTCATATTCATGCTACTTTTTGGTGCAGACTTGAAAATGAAAATAGCCATCTGAAGGAATATTCTGCCTAATACCTCTATTGTTTTTTCTATAGTAAGTTTCCTAATTGTTATCCTTGGTTAACCCTATTTTATGCCATTTTTTTCTGGGCACTAACCCTTTACTAAGCCATGCCATTATGTGACTTAGTTTAGAAAAGTTCAATTGAATGTAACTTTTATTTCTTCCTAACACAATAAATCCAGCTTTGGCAGCGTGTAAAATTCTCCCTCTCATCTGCACATTCTGTATCTGGAAACAAGTTCAAAGTCAGAGACAGGGGCTTGAATGAGGCTCGTGTTTTATGTGGCATTTTAAAGTAGTCTTTGAAATTCCAACAGACTGGTTTCATTAAATGCATTCTCATTATATCTATTCCCCTCATGCAGAGTTCCTTGGGGGGAATGGGAACACAAGCTATTTTATAACTAACAAGCAACAAGCCTAATCTATTTGTCTGAGAAAGGAAGTTTTGGTTTATATATTCCTTTTGCTTTGGGTTAAGAGTTACTTTGAATCAAAATTATTCTGCAGCTTTCAGACTTTTTTTAATACTTTGCTGAACAGTATCCATGATAAAAAGGGCTTATTAATAAGGAACTGATAACTTACTGAATGCTTGAAACAATGATATAGACAACTGTTTTTTAAAGGGTGGGGAAGGTTCTATTGACTTCTTCCAATGGACTTTTTGGTGACAGAACTTGGCATCTAAAAGAACAGTCATAGGCATTAAATAAGAATAGTCAGTTAAGGTACACATCGTAGCTATTTATGATGTAGTGATGATCTAATGTCAATGAAGAACCTGTAACCAAAGGTGGGTAAGGCTTATCTGGGGAATAACACTCACTCAGACTACGTTTTTGCCTAATTACTGTTGTTTTCCCCTTGATCAGCTTACAGAGTACCTCCTCAATTCCTCTCCATAAGCCTAAAAACAAAAAGCCACCCTATATGACTAGAGAAACCTAGCCTAATCAAGATGCTAGAGGGAGGTGGTATCATGCCTGCACATCTCAGAATCCTCTGGGTTATATGTCCAGTTGTCCAACAAGAAAATGGCTATTAGCCTAGGCTCTGGTGAATATTGTGAAGAGAGTAGTGTTATATAATGTTCATCTGACAGATATAGCTGCCAAGATATTAAGTCAATAGGCAAGCTTATTGGATAATGGAAAGAGTATACTATACTATCCTATGCTATACTATTAAAATATATGTGAACCCTTAAGAAAGGAAAAGAAGTCCCAAGAGCCGCACATCACTCAAAACCCTCATGTAAAGAGTGGAAGCAGCCTCAGGCTGGCCTTCATCCAGGCCACACACCCAATATGTTACGTCCCTGACTATGGGGCTTAGCCAAGGGATGTCACATATCTCATGAGTAGGCCCTATGGGTGGAGCGAAACATATCAGGGGTGTGGCCTTGACAGAATCTATGCTGCTTCTATGATGGTTTTGCGTAATGTGCAGCTCCTGCGATTTCTTTTCCTTCCTCATTGACTTCTATGAAGCTCAGAAGAGCTCTTTCCCTGCCTGCACTTGCAGCAGTTGTCAGCATATAAGGACCTACTAGAGCCCTAAGTTGCAATCTTATTTTCTTTTTATGGGCTCATACTGTATGTGTAAAATAACCCATGTAGTTTAAAATAGAAATGAGACGCAAAACATTTGTGTATATGTACAACAAATTTACAAAAAAACTTTTTTATAAGTAATTATATAAGTCTCTGTTTTCAGCTGCATAGGGGTCTTAGAGAGCTAGGGATGGAAAAACAGCAGCACGCTGATCTTCCCAGTGAAAGGCTGTGGGGGGGGGGGGGGGGGGTGTTAGCACAGGTCTGACCATTGGAGGACAGGCAGAATGTTCTCCTAGCACAACCAGAACACTGGCCACGCTGAGATGGATGTGCTCTCATGGTTGGTATGAAATAAGAAAGCAAGGGGAATAGCAGGATCACAAGGTATTCCACACAGCGAACAGGATATGTTTTAACATACTGTAAGTACATGGTTTTCTGACAACTTTGTCCGACCGTGTGTATGCAACACCAGTTTCAGACAAAATCCGACGGATTTTGTTGTCGGAATGTCCGAACGTGTGTACAAGGGCTAAGAGAGATGACAGTACTTAATGTCAATAATGTCAGTAATGTCATTACTGGGCCTCTGCACAATGCAGGCAGTTCATGGCCGGTAGGTGGGCCTGACAGGATACATAGTCTCCTGAAAACATCACACAACACCTTTTTCTAAATACTCCTCTCAAGAGAACTCTGCCCTGATGCAAGCAGTGTGATGGCTCCTTGGAGGAGCTATGCAAATATCAAATTTCCTTGATGTTACGTAGTTAGTAAGGTTGAATAAAGACACCAGTCCATCCTGAGTGAGTGTCTACAATTGTCCCTCTCCCTGTATATTGCACACTCACATTGGTCCCTACCCTCAAGGAGCCCACAATCCAAGTTCCCCATTCATATACTAGGGCCAATTTTTGGACAGAAGCCAATTACCCTACCTGCATGTCTTTGGCACGTGGGAGGAAATCGGATTACCTGGAGGAAACCCACACAGGCACAGGGAGAACATGCAAACTCCAGGCAGGTAGTGTCAGGGTTGGGATTTGAACCAGCGACCCTTCTTACTGCTAGGTGAGAGTGCTAACACCACTGTGCCGCCCGATGTGTGACTATCAGTTTAGAGAGGTGGGCATTCTTACGCGTGCTGCATTTCCATCTAGGTTATCCTAGGTAACACGCACGTGTGATGATAGCCTCCATGTTTGAATGGCTTAAATCCAATGAATAGAAGGGGTGGCCCAGGGACAGCAAGGCTAGGCGGGGGGGGGGGGGGGAGGCTAGTTGTTCTTCAGTCATAAATTGAGATAGGATCTATCTATCTTGCTGCAAATCAGAACGGAAACAAATTGCTTATCCTGATGTTTCTGTGCACTGTAAGCATCTCACAGTGTGCAGTAAAATCAGATCAAGCAATTTTCAGTTAAAGAGTCTGTGTAGGTGTACACGACTCAAGGTAAGGCTAGAGTCCATCTTTGAGTGATGCCCTTTACTGGCAAACTTAAAGTGGTTGTATACACTTTTTGTACATTTTTACCTACAGGTAAGCCTATAATATGGCTTACCTGTAGGAAAAATTAATATCTCCTAAACCTGTATGGTTTAGGGGAGATTCACTTTGCATGCAGCTGCTGACGTCAGCCACACATGTGCATTGAAAGTCCGGCGGACGCTGCCGGACTTTGCAGGAAAGAAGACTACCGTGCGCATGTGTGAGAGTGACATCATTGCTACTCTGGCCACTCACAGGGATGGAGCCGCGAACCTGGAAGAAACGCCAAGGGGAAAATGTCAGCTCCCTCTGCGGTGACCAGGATCAGAAGCCGATGCATCATTCTAAGGTAAGTATTTCATAATCAGCTGTGCATACTAGCTCATTATGCCTTTGCCTTACAGGTTGTTTTTTAAAAAAAACATTTGTGGGTATACAACCACTTTAAGGTATTAAAAATGTCTTTAAACTTTCAAGATCTTAGTTAGGTTCCTCCCTCAGGCATTATATTTAGTTAAGGAGTGTGGAGAATAGAGCGCTCTGGATAACAAGGAGGCATTAACAAACAGTACATGACTGACTCTTGAGATTTGATTAACCCCCCTGGCGGTATTCCAGAGTCTGGCTCGGGGTGAAAATTCAGTACCATTAGCGGTAACCCTGAGCCAGACTCGGGATCGCATCGCTGGGTCCAGGATGAGTATACTTACCTTATCCCCTGGATCCAGCGATGTCCCCCCCGCTGTGCGAGTGGCTCATCTTCCGCTCAATCTATCAGCGTTGCGACTCATGGGGGCGGAGAACGGCGCCAAATTCAAAAAGTGAAACACACATTACATACAGTATAATGTAATCTTACAGATTACATTGCTGTATGTAATTATTTCATATCCCCTTTTGTCCCTAGTAGTCTGCCCAGTGTCCTGCATGCAGTTTTACATTATAAAAACTGTTCTTTCTGCCTGGAAACTGGAGATTGTCCATAGCAACCAAAACTGTCCCTTTACATCCAAAGTGGTTTTAGACCAGCTAGAAAACAGCGATAATAAATTAAAATCACTCGCATAATTGAGCGATAGTAATTTGTGGGGAGATCCGTCATCAAACACTGAAAAGTAATGACAGTGACAATTCTGCAACTGAGCAAATTTCTGTGTTTTTGATTTGATCACATTATTGAATAATTTTTATTATTATATTATTATGTGGTATAATTCTTTATAGTTATTATATTTTAATTTATGATTTTGTTTTTCAAATTTTATCATACCCGGGATGTCTACTAGACTCTGGTTTGGACAGATTTAAGTGAGTTATTCCTAAGAATTACAGGACTACAATATAAAACACCAAATTTCCATGCAAAATAATGGTACCGCTTTCAGCATCAAAAATCTGAAATAATCATACCGCCAGGGAGGTTAATGCACCACAGCGTCACTTCAGAAGAGAAAAACCCACTCTATAGGAAAAACAAAGCAGAGAAGGTACTTCTAAGTGCAGTAAAAAAAAACAATTTAATGACAAAGAAGGATTAAAGCGGAGCTCCACCCTAAAGTGGAGCTTCCGCTCATTGGAACCCTCCCCCCCTCCGGCACCACAATTGGCACCTTTCAGGGGGGAGGGGGGTGCAGATACCTGTACAGTACAGGTAACTGCACCCACTTCCGGCATAGATATCTGCAGAAGCTACGTCCCTTTCCGCAGAATCTACGCCCCTTTCCGAAGGTCCCCCGCTGTCTGCTGGGAAACACACGGATCCCAGAGACAGCGGGGACCATCCGTATTGCGCAGCGCGACTCGCGCATGCGCAGTAGGGAACCGGGAAATGAAGCCGCAAGGCTCCATTTCCTGATTCCCATACCCAAGATGGCAGCAGCAGCACCCGAGAGACGATTGAGAGATCGGCTTCGGGTGCCGACATCGCAGGCGCGCCGGGCGGGTAAGTGTCATTATTTTAAAAGTCAGCAGCTGCAGTATTTGTAGCTGCTGGCTTTAAAAAAAAAAACGGCGGACTCCCACTTTAAAAACACTTACAAGATGGAAGGGAAAAACAGGCATATCAATGAATCCATAATGTCCAGTGGGATGCCTCCTAGGAGTAAGACAGCTGCAGGTGGAAGTTCCAGCCAACCAGCGGTGGTAAATACTGTCTCTTTGATCCAAGATGGATGGCTGTGCTGTCAGAACCAGTATGGAATCTAGGCAACCAGAAGTGAAAATGCCCAAATTGGGCCCAATTAGGCATTTTTCCTCCCCAGTGTCATGTGACTCGTTAGTGTTACAAGGTCTACATAAAGATGGCTTAGTAGTAGTGGCTAAAGTAGTGAGTGTACAGCTTGTATAACAGTGTAAATTTGCTGTCTCCTCAAAATAACTGAAGCACACAGCCATTAATGTCTAAACCACTGACAACAAAAGAGTACACTCCTAAGTGAAAATGTCCAAATTGGCCCAATTAGCCATTTTCCCTCCCCGGTGTCATGTGACTCGTTAGTGTTACAAGGTGTCAGGTGTGAATGGGGAGCAGGTGTGTTAAATTTGGTGTTATCGCTCTCATTTTCACATACTGGTCACTGGAAGTTCAACAGGGCACCTCATGACAAATAACTCTATGAGGATCTGAAAAAAATAATTGTTGCTCTACGTAAAGATGGCATAGGCTTTAAAAAGATTGCCAAGACCCTGAAACTGAGCTGCAGTACAGGGGTCAAGACCATACCTCGGTTTAACAGGACAGGTTCCACTCAGCACAGACCTTGCCATGGTCAACCAAAGAAGTTGAGTGCACATGCTCAGCATTATATACAGAGGTTGTCTTTGGAAAATAGCCTTCACTGCCATCATTAGTGAAGAGGTTTAAAGGAGTGGGGCTCAGCCTGTCAGTGCTTAGACCATACGCTGCACACTGCATAAAATTGGTCTGCATGACTGTCGTCCCAGAAGGAAGTCTCTTCTAAAGATGATGCATAAGAAAGCCCGCAAACAGTTTGCTGAAGACAAGCAGACTAAGGACATGGATTACTGTGGTCTTATGGGACCAAGATAAACTTATTTGGTTCAGATGGTGTCAAGCGTGTGTGGCAGCAACTGAGTGAGGAGTAGGAAGACAAGAGTGTCTTGCCTACAGTCAAGCGTGGTGGGAATGTCATGGTATGGGGTTGCATGAGTGCTGCCGGCACTGAAGAGCTACAGTTCACTGAGGGAACCATGAATGTCAACATGTACTGTGACATACTGAAGCAGAGCATTATCCCCTCCCTTCGGAGACTGGGCTGCAGGGCAGTATTCCAACATGATAACGACCCCAACACACACCTTCAAGACGACCACTGCCCTGCTAAAGAACCTGAGGGTAAAGATGATGAACTGGCCATGCATGTATCCAGACCTAAACCTTATTGAGCATATTTGGGGCATCCTCAAACTGAAGGTGGAGGAGAGCAAGATCTCTAACATCCACCAGCTCCGTGATGTCATCATGGAGGAGAGGAAGAGGACTCCAGTGGCAACCTGTGAAGCTCTGGTGAACTCCATGCTCAAGAGGGTTAAAACAGTGCTGGAAAATAATGGTGGCCACACAAAATATTGACACTTTGGGCCCAATTTGGACATTTTCACTTAGGGGTGTACTCACTTTTGTTGCCAGCGGTTTAGACATTAATGGCTGTGTGTTTAGTTATTTTGAAGGGACAGCAAATTTACACTGTTATACAAGCTGTACACTCACTACTTTACATTGTGGCAAAGTGTAATTTCTTCAGTGTTGTCACATGGAAACACATAATAAAATATTTACAAAAATGTGAGGGGTGTACTCACTTTTGTGAGTTACTTTATATATTGGGCGGTACTGGCCCTTTAAATTTTCAAGCTTACCTGTACAGGTAATTCTTATGCCGCGTTCACACGTCCGGACTTTCCGTAAGACTAAGTCCACTAGGAATCAGTCCGTCGGACAATCTGATCGTGTATGGGCTAATCCAATTGTTTTTCATAAAAAAAAAAAAACAGATGGACCTAGTAATAGAACATGTTTCAAATCTGTCCGATGGTCTCAACTCCTATCGAGAAAACCGTTCGCCTGTATGCTGGTCCGATGGCCCAAATACGACGCAAGGGAAGTGTCGTCTTACGTCATCACGTTCAAAACTAAAGGACTTTCTAACAAACTTAGCCCTTGTACACACGATCGGAGATTCCGACGGAATGACCGTCGGACCTAGTCTGTCGGAAAGTCCGGGTCCTGTGTGCATAAGTGGTTAAAATACAACATATGATCTTCTAGAATTTTCTATAGCCCAGATGGAATGGTATAAAAAGCATCTGCCCCCCTGGAGTCTTGATGCTAGCTGGATACTGGACTTTAAAGTGTTACTAAACCCAAGGCCCTGCATTTACTATATCTGGTCTCCCACAGTAAACAGAACATGGAAATGTAATTATTTTAGTAAATATAAACTGCTAAATACCTTTTCTCATTAAGAGTATATAGCAGTCTTGTGATCTCTATCAGTGCCCGCCTGAGCACTGGTTAAAGCTTGTAGGAGGTATTTTGATTCTCCTTTGACTGTTCTATGAGGCTGCATGACTCCTTATCCTTTGTCTGGACAGTGCTGATTGGCCTTATGATGATCGCATGCGCCCTCCCAAAAAAACCCCCAAAAAACTCTCTAGCAATAAACACCAAACTGAGCAGGTGTAGAGTACCCGAAGGCTCTGTACTATCTGGAGATGGATTGGGGACAGCAAAATAAGGGGAGGATCAGAGAAGACATAATCAAACAGCCTTTTTACATAATGCAGAGGATTAACCCTGTAGGTTCCATGTTGAGTATAACAAGCATGCTTTACTGCATATAAAGACTTATTTTACTGTTGTGGGTTTAGTAACACTTTAAGCCCCACACCCTCCCACCCTGTCTGGTACTCTTGAGTCACTATTGTTGCTGGAGTCTTATGATTGGGCTGATGCCATTTAAAAAAAAAAAAAATCCAATATCTACTTAAAATGTTCCATTTATTGGTATTGTATAATTATTTCTTGCTTTGTGTATTTAAAAATATATTTATTTATGGGGGACCTGTGCCCTGCAATCCCATGTAAAGAAAAGAGATGCAAATAAAAAGAATGTCAGGAGGTCCCCCCACCACCTTCATCCATAGCAGAACCTTCAGGTCTGGGATGGATTTTGGGGAGGAGAAAAAGATTGTATTCAGCCTGGCTGGCCAGGAAAGGGGGATACAAGTGTGTGTCCCCCTGCCCTGAATGATACCAGGACACATGCCCTCAATATGAGGGGGGTGCTTTGCTTTCTTGGGTGAAAAGCAGATAGACGGAACGCCCGTGTGAAATGACCATTAATCACTGACTATCATGATATTAAAAGCTGATACTTCTCTGTTATACCAAAGGAAAGGTACATATACACATTTGAAATAAGTATGACTAAAAATGCTTGTAGCATTTAATGTGTTTGACAATGAGAATACTGGAAAACACTCGACAGCATCCACATTTTTTATAAAGAAGGAAGCAGCATAGCAATGATCAAATTCTATGTCAGCACAAACACGTTGGTTCCCTTTGATCTTTTAATATTGATTTATTACTGGAAAGAGATCATTTAGATGAATACAATTATTACTGATCCACAGATGGGTTACATTTATATCGTTTCATGTCCATATTATACAAAGGGTTTTAAAATCAATATGAATTGGTAGCAGGAAATAATCTAACATGATAAATCTTCCAAATTCACGTGCAAGGTGTTAAAAGCACTGTTTAACCACTTGCCTACCAGGCACTTACACCCCCTTCCTGCCCAAGCCATTTTTCACACAAATAGAGCTTTCTTTTGGTGGTATTTAATCACTCCTGGGTTTTTTGTTTAAAATAAATAAATAAATAAATTTTGAAAATAAAATGTTTTTTACTTTTTTTCTGTCAGTAAGTTTTGTAACTAAGTAATTTTTCGCCTTCACTGATGTGCGCTGATGAGGCGGCACTGATGAACACTGATAGGCTGAACTGGTGGGCATTGATGAGGTGGCACTGCTGGGCACTGTTGAGGCGGCACTTATGAGCACCGATGAGGTGGCACTGATGAGGAGGCACTAATATGCCGCACTTATGGGCACTGATAGGTGAAACTAATATGTGGCACTAATAAGGCGGGACTGGTGGGCACTGATAGGTGGCACTGCTGGGCACTGATAGGCGACACTGGTGGGCACTGGTAAGTGGCACAGATAGGTGGCATGGATAGGTGGTACTGATGGCACTGATGGTGGTACTGATGGGTGACACTGATGGGTATTGATCGACAGCAGTGATGGGCAGCACTGATAGGTGGCACTGATTGTCAGCACTGACTGGCATCACTAATGGGCACTGATTGCTGCCACCGGTGGGCCCTATATGGTGACACTGTTTTACTATACTGTAATCAGGGCACTGATGAGCAGTTCCTTGATTAAAGTCCTACATGTCCCCCTGCATGGAGATGCTGCTGATCGGCTCTGTCAGTGTGAGGCGAGGGGCGCCGATTACCAGCACTTCCTTGTTCACATGTGACCGGCTGTGATTGGACACAACCGATCACATGGTTAAAGAGCCGTTGACGTGGCTCTTTACAGAGATCAGGGTTGCGCCGAGTCCTAGCAACACAACGCGCCCGCAGTCCGTTCTGGGACAGCGTCATATGACTTTGCCCCAAAACAAGAGCCGCCCCACCGTCAATTCGCCCATGCACACCTTCAAGGTGGATGGAGGAGTCTTTCCTGCTGAGCTATTGTATTCAGACAGTGGGGGAGTATTCAGACGTCGCAGGGGGAGTGCGGGTAGCGAAATCACGGGAGGACGTCCACAGAAGCCCTCCTGGCAATATGAGCCCAAGCTGTAGCCATCCTTTTTTGGCTATAACACGGGCGGGAAAAGGTCAAGCTTTGACAAAAAAACTGGAAGCTGATTGATTTCTATGCAGAGCTGCACTCTGCACAGTGTGCACATTCGACAATAGTTAGCTTTCCCCT
The DNA here is from genome assembly GCF_037356315.1 of Lithobates pipiens. Taxonomy (NCBI): domain Eukaryota; kingdom Metazoa; phylum Chordata; class Amphibia; order Anura; family Ranidae; genus Lithobates; species Lithobates pipiens. Next base: position 158,999,470 of record NW_027507785.1, read on the forward strand.
TCGGCTCAGTTCTATATTAATATTTTTTAGACATTTTTGCAAAGTGAATTCTCACATAGTTTAATGTATAGTAAAGTATAATGCATTTCCGCTTCTGTTGAAATTGCAGTATAAAGGCCCATACACACGATCAGACTTTTTGACAACAAACATGCAAATTAGCTGTTTTGGAGCAACATCCAACTGTGTGTACGCTCCATCGGACAAACTTTTTTGGTTTTCATCAGACTTTTGTTGGCTGTGCGAACGGACAAACTTTCTGGCAACAAAAGTCTGATGGAGTAAAGTCTGATCGTGTGTACAGAAAACCATAGGACTTTTGTACAAAGTACAAACAGGCATGCTCAGAACCAATGCAAAAGATCAGACAACAATACAGAAGTTGACCAAAGGTGGTGGTAAAGAGCAGAAAAACCTTGTGATTTGGTGAAAGTTGGCTGAAAAAGTCCTGCTGTGTGTATGCTATACAAGTTCAGGGCCGACGCCCTTTGTACAAAAATCCAAGGGAAAGTTTGTACAAAGTCCTATCGTGTGTATGAGGCTTAATGCATTTCTGTCAGGAGTGAAGGAAGGAAGCCATATCACTTCAGTTAGTACTTACAAGGGCCTAAGAATGCTTTCCTCACCCCCATGGAGGGGATAGCACAGGAGAGATTTCTTTTTACATTTTGCCCTATAGACACCACAAGAAAGCAATAAATACTTGATAAGGTGTTCAATCCCTCCTTTTCTATTCAAAACTGAACAAACTGCGTTTACATACACGTTAAGGATCTTTCAGATAAGCAGCCCAACAGCCCTGTGATCCTGTGATCTGTGATCCTTAGGACACAGCTGATCACAGATTGGGGTAAAGAGCCATTGATAGTGGCTCTTTACCATGTGACCAGCTGTGTCCAATCACAGCTGATCACCATGTAAACAGGATTTGCCAGTTATCGGCAATCCTCTCCTCATGCTAACAATGCATGAGGAGAGGAGAGCCGATGACTGGCAAATCCACACAGGGGCCATCTACACTGGTAATCAGGGCACTGATCATCATTATCCTGTTTATCAGTGCAGCCCCAACAGTGCCCACAAATGTTGCCAATCTGCACCCATCATTGCTGCTAATCATGGCCCATCAGTGCTGCCAATCGGTGCCCACAAGTAATGCCTGTCAATGTTCATCAGTGCTGCCTGGCAGTGCCCATCAGTATAGCCTGTCAGTGCCTACCAGCGATGCCTGTTAGTGCTACCTATCAGTGCCGCCTATCAGTGCCCATCGGTCCCACCTATCAGTGCAGCCTATTAGTGCCCATCAATGCCACATATCAGTGCAGCCTCATCAGTGTTTCCTCATCAATGCTCAACTCTTTGCGTTTCACAGATGCAGATAGTGTACACTGGACTGTGCATGCACTTCCGGCAGTGGACAAAGAAAAGAAAATGCTAGCAATCAGGCAAATAAGTAATTTGGCAGAAGGCACATACCAAAAAAAAAAAAAAAAAAAACTCTACCTAATAGGCAACTCAAGTTTTTCTTTAAGAAAACCAGTTGATATGATTTTTTTTTCTATTATTTGGTACAGTATTCACAATAACTGTCAGAAATATGCATGTGCCCCCTGAAAAGACCTTGCACCAGCTACTGACTGTAATTTCTTGTGTATAAAAGAATAATTCCTTTCTTATAGTTCCTGATTTTGCTGTCTATTCTAATTGTATTACACTTAACGTTTTTCAAATGCCTAGAGGTGTCTCTGTAATCTGTATCTAATTGCCCTTTTCCCTAGCATTTAACAAGGATTGTGCAGCCAGTAAACTATGTCACATATATGTTTTTGCAAGCCTTCCTGAAATTGATTCTTGTCAACTTTGGTATAACAAGTTCAAAAAAAAATATTGTAGAAATGATCTTGTTTCGGGATTAATTCCCACAGATGTTTTAATATAAAAAGCATATAGAATAGAAATTAATCTGAAAGTTTGAGGTAAAACCTATTTTTCTTCACTTCATTAAATGTCAAATTCAAATAATTCTGCAAGGATAACTTTTCTGATGTTCATGGGATGTTTGGCTTACATCCACTTTTTTAGCATTCAGACAACTGATGGAAATAATTCTTCCATGCCAAATAAAATCTTCCAGGCAGCAGAGAACACATTGGCTGACTGTTCTTTGCAAGGGAAGAACACCTTGCTTCTTCAGTTCTGGAGTTTTGGGGTCCTGGGTAGTAACTGAAGTTGCATGCATTAACTCCCACTGCCTGCATTAACAATCTTTGGCCTATCCATCTCTCCTAAAGTATATACAGGTACAATTTCCATATTTTTAATTAAATCACACAAGGTTTGGCTATTGCTTTCTGATGATTGATTGAACTAATTAAACAGTTTGCACAGGGAAATCTCCCAGAATCCCATGCTGTGGAATACCCCAGTGGCATAGGGCTGGTTTGAGAGACATAATTACATACAGTATCTCACAAAAGTGAGTACACCCCTCACATTTTTGTAAATGTTTTATTATATCTTTTCATGTGACAACACTGAAGAAATTACACTTTGCTACAATGTAAAGTAGTGAGTGTACAGCCTGTATAACAGTCAATAATGTCTAAACCGCTGGCAACAAAAGAGAGTACACTCCTAAGTAAAAATGTCCAAATTGGGCTCAAAGTGTCAATATTTTGTGTGGCCACCATTATTTTCCAACACTGCCTTAACCCTTTTGGGCATGGAGTTCACCAGAGCTTCACAGGTTGCCACTGGAGTCCTCTTCCACTCCTCCATAATGACATCATGGAGCTGGTGGATGTTAGAGACCTTGCGCTCCTCCATCTTCTGTTTGAGGATGCCCCACAAATGCTCAATAGGGTTTAGAGACATGCTTGGCCAGTCCATCACCTTTACCCTCAGCATCTTTAGCAAGGCAAGGGTTGTCCTGGGGGTGTTTGGGGTCATTATGCAGCCCAGTCTCCGAAGGGAGAGGCTCATGTTCTGCTTCAGTATGTCACAGTACAGGTTGGCATTCGTGGCCCCATCAATGAACTGGAGCTCTCCAATCAGCACTCATGCAACCCCAGACCATGACACAGCCACCACTATGCATAACTGTAGGCAAGACACACTTGTCTTTGTACTCCTCACCTGGTTGCTACCACACACACTTGACACCATCTGAACCAGATAGGTTTATCTTGGTCTCATCAGAGTAATGGACATGGTTCCAGTATTCCATGTCCTTAGTCTGCTTGTCTTCACCAGACTGTTTGCAGGCTTTCTTGTGCATCATCTTCCCTTCTGGGATGACAGCCATGCATACCAGTTTAATGCAGTATGCAGCGTATGGTCTGAGCACTGACAGGCTGACCCCCCACCCCTTCAATCTCTACCGCAATGCTGGCAGCACTCATACATCTATTTCCCAAAGACAACCTCTGCATTTGACACTGAGCATGTGCACTCAACTTCTTTGGTCGACCAAGGTGAGGCCTGTTCTGAGTGGAACCGTCCTGTTAAACCACTGTATGGTCTTGGCCACCGTGCTGCAGCTCAGTTTCAGGATCTTGGCAATCTTTTTATAGCCTAGGCCATCTTTATGTAGAGCAACAATTCTTTTTTTTTTTTCAGATCCTCATAGAGTTCTTTGCCATGAGGGGCCATGTTGAACTTCCAGTGACTAGTATGTGAGAGGGATAACACCAAATTTAACACACCTGCTCCCCATTCACACCTGAGACCTTGTAACACTAACGAACCAGATGACATTGGGGAGGGAAATGGCTAATTGGGCCCAATTTGGACATTTTCACTTAGGAGTGTACTCACTTTTGTTGCCAGCAGTTTAGACATTAATGGCTGTATGTTGAGTTATTTTGAGGGGACAAATTTACACTGTTATACAAGCTGTACACTCACTACCTTACATTTTAGCAAAGTGTCATTTCTTCAATGTTGTCACATGAAAAGATATAATAAAATATTTTTCAAAAATGTGATGGGCGTACTCACTGAGCTACTGTAGTTAAATTACATGGTTGCTAAGGTTGAATAAAGACACCAGTCCTTCCAGTTCAACGTGTGTGTGTGTGTGTGTGTGTGTGTGTGTGTGTGTGTGTGTGTGTGTGTGTGCGCATACAGTATGTATGCTTACGTCACTAGCATTTTCCATATCCCTGCATATCCCTGCATATTGCATTAACCAAGAAACATATCTAAATATATCTATACTCCCTGCTCCCTGATCACTGTTTCACAGTTTTAATGTAAAAAAGTGGAATTACACTCACAATGTATATCCCATGTTAAGGAGTCCTTTACATTGATGAGCACCAGAAACCTTAAAGCGGGATATACATTGTAAAAGTAATTCCACTTTATTTTACATTAAGCCCACGTTCATATTAGGCTGATTTTACATGGGATTTGACATGTCAAATCGCATGCCAAATGGTGGCTATTGCCAGCAAAGGCACCGTCTGAATCAGTGCGGCCCCGCATCGATTCCCAAAAGTAGTTCTTGTACTATTTTTGGTGATTTCGGGGGAAAATTGAATAGACATCTATGCATGAATCCGCACAGATATCTGTCAAATTGCCCCCGAATTTGGAGTGCATTACCAGTTCAGCTGAACTCGCACGATTTCTAACCCGCATCAATGTGAACCTAAGCTAAAACTGTGAATAAATGGTTGTGGAATGAATCATCTGAATTTCCATTATTTCTATTGGGGAAATTTACTTTGATATATGAGTGCTTTGGATTACAAGCATGTTTCTGGAACAAATTATGCTCGCAATCCAAGGTATTACTGAATATTGTGTGGCTGCATGTCCTCTTTAGAGACCTTAAATCGTTTCCTCCCAGTTCTAGAGTCTCCATTGAAAGATTTGTATTTTGCAATCATATCTCCTCTTAAGCATCTGTTAGGATTTGTCAGCTGGGAGACCAGATAAATGTAGCTACCAGTGGTGGTTGGTAATCAAAATGTTTGGAGGGGTGCAAACAAACTGAAAACTACAGAAAAAAAAACCACATCAATTGCAGCCTTGCTGTGCCCATCAAATGCAGCCACTGTGCCCATCAATTGCAGCCACTGTGCCATCAATTTCAGCCACTGTGCCATCAATTTCAGCCACTGTGCCATCAATTGCAGCCACTGTGCCATCAAATGCATCCATTGTGCCCATCAAATGCAGCCACTTCTGCCCATCAAATGCAGCCACTTCTGCCCATCAAATGCAGCCACTTCTGCCCATCAAATGCAGCCACTTGTGTCCATCAAATGCAGCCACTGCCCCAAAGATGCTGCTTGCAGGACTTTTTCTCCTATCCCGCAAGCACACCGACACAGTGTGAAAGCACTCTGGCTTTCACACTGGGGAGGCATGAGAGGCAGTTTACAAATGCTATTTTTAGCACCTTAATTCCTGAAAACTGCCTCAGTGTAAAAGGGGTCTTACACACACTAGAAAAAAGTGAACATTAACAAAACTCAGTGACAAATACCTAATAAAGCTAACAGAGACCTAACAACTAACTATATACAAAATATATACACAGCGAGGGACAAGGGTAACAAGTAATACCAAGGATGCAAAGAAGGGGGGAATTAAGACTGGGTTCAGGAACCAAGAGCAGGAATAAGCAGCAGGGTACAGGATGAAAGATAGCTCAGGAGTAGGATAGCAGAGACAAAAGGATCTGGCAGCAAGGAGGCAATCAAAACAGCTGGATACACACTATACAACTTTTCTTGTTGGATTTCCTTTAGATTTACCTTTAACCATGTAGTATGAGGGCCTGCCTGATTACATACAAACTGAAAGTGTTTAGGTTTGACCTCATATTATATGGTTTTAGTAAATCTAAAGGATGAATCTAAAGGGAAACCAGCTTTAGTAGGAGTAGCCTTATATAGCCACCTGGCAGCTGGAACTAGGTGGGGCTGATCACTGAAGGCTTCTGGAAGACACCTGCTGGTTGACGCTGGAACTATAGCAATCAGCCCACAGCACCACAGTGCCACCAGCAGGTGAACTCAGTCCTAAGAGGATCTCTTCGCCAGGGAGAATAAGTTTAATGTTTGTGATCATTCTTCATAATTGATGTCCTCCAGCCCCCTTATTAGCTTTGTTGCCCTTCTTTGGCTTCTTCATTCGAAGGACATCCTTCCTGAGGTCAGGTGGCCAAAACTGGATGGCATACTCACAATGATTTGTTTTGGAGTTGTTTTGGGTCTCTTGAAGCACTGATTTACATGGCCTTGTATCAATTTAACAGGTGACTGCAGTCCTGCCTGCCCTCTTGCTATTTTAATACCAATTTATAAAAGCTTTGTGCTTGGGCTGCTATCTCTGGAAATAAGAAAGGCCACAGTGTTGTTTTCATTTACAAAGTTACAGTTAATCTGGTTGAAAAAAGACACAAGTTCATCTATGTCAACCTACAGAGAACAAAAAAAACACGAAAACCTATACACAATCCTATACCCACAGTTGATTCAGAGAAAGGCAAAAAAAAAAAGCTCCAATAAAGCATTATCCAATTTGCTTCAGTGGAAGAAAAAGTTCCTTCCTGATCCCCCAAGAGGCAATCGGATATTACCTGAATAATCTTTACCTATAAATATTAGTACCCAGTTAAGGTTTATGCATTTTGGAAAGAATCCAGTCCTTTTTTAAAACAATTTACTGAGTTGGCCAGAACCAGCTCTTGAAGGAGTCTATTCCACATTTTTACAGCTCTTATTGTGACCAGTGGGATGTCCATCATAGGCGCTGCAGGCTCCAGAAGGCGGACTTGATATGTGACTTGGCGGCGCTCGGGGTTACTAATAGAGTTGTGCGTGCCTTAAACCCGGGGGTTTTTTGGGACCCATTCGGGGCTCCAGCCCCCCCTCTCCTGACACTACTGCCTGCAAGTGGAATGATATTTGAAAGTTTACTCATACGTTTCTATACATGAAGTTCCATTTCACTTGGGCATGACAGAAAGGGAGGAGGAACCCAATCATATAAGTATGAACAAAGTGATCAAGATCACATAATAAAGTAGTAAATTGTGGAAAAAAAAACATTTCTTTAACCACTTGAGATCCGCACTATAGTCAATTGACGGCTACAGCGCGGATCTCCTTTTCCGGGACTACGTCTATTGAAGTAGTCCCGTGTACGAGCGGCCTGCGCGCCCCCTGAGGGGCGCGCGCGGCGCACTCTGTGATCGGCGAGTCCATGGGACTCGCCTGATCACCGATCCGTGCAAGGGGTCGATCCCGACCCCTTATCACGTGATCAGCTGTCAGCCAATGACAGCTGATCATGTGATATAACGGAGCCGGTAACCGGCTATTATTCCTCCTCGCGCTGACAGCGCGAGGAGAAAAAAAAAAAGCCGATCACCGGCGGCCGTGATCGGGACATCAGTCCCGATCACGGCCAGCCCTGCTAGCGACCACCTGCCCCCTGCCAGTGCCCATCTGCCCCCTGCAGTGCCCCACTTTTTAAAAGTAAGTGCCCCCCGTCAATGCCACCCAGCAGTGCCCATAGTGCCACCCAGCACTGCCCACAATGCCACCCAGCAGTGCCACCCACAGTGCCACCCAGCAGTGCCCACAATCTGCCTCAAAGGTGCTGCACCCCAGTGCCGCCCATCAGTGCCCAGCAGTGCCGCCCATCAGTGCCCAGCAGTGCCACCTATCAGAGCCACCTATCAGTGCCACCTATCAGTGCCCATCAGTCCCATCTATCAGTGGTACCTATCAGTGCCCATCCGTGCCACCCATCCGTGCCACCCATCCGTGCCATCTTATCTGTGCCTATCTTTGCCCATCAGTGCCGCCTTATCTGTGCCCATCGGTGCCGCCTTATCTGTGCTTATTAGTGCCGCCTTAACTATGCCTATCAGTGCCCACCAGTGCAGCCTATCAGTGCCCACCAGTGCAGCCTATCAGTGCCCACCAATGCAGCCCATCAGTGCCCACCAGTGCAGCCTATCAGTGCCGCCTAATCAGCACACTTCAATGAAGGAGAAAAATGACCCGTTTGCAAAATTTTATAACAAATTATTAAAACATAATTTTTATTTTTTATTTTTTGCATCTTTTTTGGTTTGTTTAGCAAAAAATAAAACTCCGAGCTGTAATTAAATACCACCAAAAGAAAGCTCTATTTGTGGGAAAAAAATGATAAAAATTTCATTTGGGTACAGTGTTGTATGCCCGCGCAATTGTCATTCAAAGTGCATCAGCGCTGAAAGCTGAAAATTGGTCTGGGCAGGAGGGGGGTTTAAGTGCCCAGTAAGCAAGTGGTTAAAGGCACTGCTAATAATATTCATATGTTCAGCAATTTTGGAACTCTAAAGTGTGATCTAACCTATAAACGCTGTCATACCTACTCCAGATGCCGAGTTTACTTGTCGCATATCCCGAAAGAGAGATGGTAAATACATATTGCATAAGTTCTGTCTTCAGAGACTTCCAGCGCATGCTTAACCACATTTTAAGAAGCTGATTAAATGTGTCACAGCCTTCTGGTGTCTGCTGCATTACTGTAACCTTACATAGCCTATCATAGTAATAAATTAAAGTACAATTTATAATTAGAACATCAGTAAAACTGGCCATAGCAGTCCAGTTGTGCAATCAACTTTATTTTTACCCTCAACTGTATAATGCAAGTGCCTATCAAAATGATCCATACAATTTATAGGCAATTAGGAAAGGCTCTAGTACTACACAGTTTATATAAATCCAACGGAGACTTTACAATGATATGCAGCTATCACTGCTTACACTTTTATTTATAAAATAATATTCATAGTAGCTAGACATTCCAAATGTGTCTTCCCTTGAGGGTCAGCCTTTGTTTAATTTGCTTTCTGTGCAAGGTTTCTTTAGAGACTTACATTGGTGCTCAGTGGGAGAAAAAAATACTCCTCTGCTGATTGTCAGTGGGAGGAAAACATTGGCCTGTTGTCAGTAAGACTCCATTCACACTTTGGACCCCAAGTCACATCTAATGGTTTCCTATGAGTATCATTCATATCTGTGCGACTTTAGATGAGTTCCTGCGCTACTTTGGTCTGGCTTTCATGACTGGTCTGACTTGAGAGCCATAGACCTCAATGTAAACCCTTAAAAGTCACATGAAAGTTGCACCAGCATGAAATTGATGTGATTTTGACGCAACTTTGGACGAGTGCGACTTGTTTTGAATTGAAAAATTTGTTAGGTTTCTATATTTTCAAACTAATTCACAATTGGAATTTGAATCAGTTGAAAATTGATCGGCAGAGTCGAATTCTGTGTGAAGAATAGCTGGTTGTTAAGCAGCAGGCTGGGAAGCCGCCCGCCACGATCTTAACAACCAATGATTTTGGGGACCCCACAACATTTTTATTTTTTTTGCTAAATTTTGCTGTAGGGTCCCCCCTAAAATCTGTACTAGACTCTTATCATTTATCATGAGGTCATCAATAACAGGAAACTGTGTTACTAGAGCAAAATAATAAGCATGTGTTTAATGTAATACGTTTTGCTATCTAGCTTAGCATGAATGACTGTGATAGCTATGTATTACTGTATAATAATAATGCTTTAAGTCTTTAAAACAGCATTAAACCCAAAAAAAAAATGTATTATATTGCAGCCCACCAATTCTTAGATGTAGTGACTGCATTTGTTACCTTTTTTAGGCTATTTTCCTTTATTTTCACCTGGTGATTTGGCTAGTAAAGCCCCATGCACACTATCAGATTTTCTGCTGATTTTTTCCTTCAGATTTACCAAAACCATATAATATGAGGTCAACCCTTAGGAGTTTCAGTTTGTATGCAATCTGGCAGGCCATTGTTTCTGAAGGAAAAAGCAGAAAATCTGATAGTGTGTATGGGGCTTAAGTCTGTAATTTTTTAAGTTTAACAGACCAGACCAAGGTAAAAGGCCCTTGTACCTTCCTTTACAAAACTCACCGCGTTCTTAGTGCTGTGGGAACACGTTTGATTTACACGCACTCCCGATCGTGCACCTGCCCAAATCTGAACCTAGCCTAACACAAGAAGAGTGTTACTGGCAGGATCATTAGTTGCAGTAAAGAAAAAAAAAGGCTAAAAAAAATAAAACAAATGCAGCCACCACATCCAAAGATTGGTAAACTGCAATGTATTCAATTTTTTGTTCTTGAGTTTAATACGACTGTAATTATCTATATCTCTTTCACCCTGTTGGATTTTCAAATTATCAAACTAGAATGGCATTTTTAATATGCATTGTATTCTGCTTTTTCATGAACTACAGTATGCACTTAACACCCATAGGATTTTATTCACACTGGAGATTTATTTTTATTTTTATTCTGCATCACTCATAACTGGTGAACCAATAAGAGGAGCTGGGAAAGATTGTATGAAAGAGAAATGGAAAAGGGTCATTTTGCAGTATGCTCTATTTAGATATATTTAGTTCAACTGACACCTGTGGGCTGGTTATTTTAAACAATATTTTCAGATTTTGATTTTTTTTCCATGTCAGATTCAGTATAATGAATATCGGTAGAATCCATATCCTGTGTACACTATGGCTTATTAAAGTGACACTCTTGGCAAATATGGCTAACCATACAGTTATTTGCAATACAAATATATGTACTGTTTTAACTGTCAAAAGATTTATAATCCTGTACAGCTAGTCTTGTGATTTACACATATTTTTCACAGTGCAATGTGAGAGAGGTGGTGACACATATACATTTTTATTAAAGCGGTAGTAAAGCCCGTTTGGTGATTTTTACCTACAGGTAAACCTATAATAAGGCTTACCTGTAGGTAAAATGATTATCTTCTAAATGTGCACCGTTTAGGCGATATTCACCCTGGATGCAGCCAGTTACGTCAAAAGCGCATTTGCTCTGAAGGTCTGGCATACCTTGACAGACCTTCAGAGCTTCTTGCCGTAACTGAGGGCTCCTGCGTACATGTGCGAGAGTGATGTCATTGCGGCTCAGGCCAATCACATCATTCCTAGGTAATAATTTCATACTGTGCTAGTATGCAATGCATACTGGAACATAATGCAATTGCCTTACAGGTGTTTTTTTTTTAAACAGCCATAGGTTTATTACCGCTTTAAAGCCAAACCCTGCATTTGGGAGCTTGGCCCCAACATTTGTCCCTCACACCACCAGTGTTCCCAACTGTCAGTAAATTAACGGACAGTCTGTAAAAATCTGTTCTTTTTACAGCTGTCCATGAATGTTTGTTACGGACATGAAGTGTGCATAAAAACACTACACACAGTGTAGCCTTCCAGCTGCCAGGGTGGCAATAGGGGATGCATGGGTCCATCCATCTAACATGTCATAAATCTCTGACATTCTTCTTTTGCTCTATCTGCGGGCAGTACTGCCACTGCAGTCCTGCTTCCTGACTCCCGCTCGCTGCTGGCAGCATTAGTAGTTGGTTGCTAGGACCACCTGGCGTCTAGCAACCAACCACGTGGTTGATCGGCCCCCAGCATTTAGCGAAGGAGAACGTAACTTATTCCTCCAGACCTGGCTGCTGCCAGTGCCCTGGCTTCCTCCCTGTTTAAGGTGTAGTTGAGAACTCAGACTGAGTCAGGACTATACAACAATAGAACAAAACAGAGAACTTAAGGAGGGTAAGATTAAAAAATCACTGGAGGCCCTGATATATTGTTAGAGGAGAAGAGGCTCAGACTGGGTCCCCTGATAGCAGTAGAGAGGTGACTCTGGGGAGGAGACCCTAATGTAAAGGGTGCCTGTGTGGACCCTAATGTAAGGACCCTGATATGAGAGGGGCTGTTTGGACCCGATGAGAGGGGGGTGAATCTGGGGACCTTGATGTAAGGTCGAGGAGCTCTGAGACCCTGATGTAAGGTAAGGTAACTCTGGGGAACCTGTTGTAAAGGGGGGGGGGGCTGTGTGGACCCTGATGTAAGGAAGGAGGGCTGTATGGACCCTGATATATGAAGGGGGTAACTGGGGAACCTGATGTAAAGGAGGTTATGCGGACCTTCATCTAAGGAGGGGGTGCTCTGGGGACCCTGATGTAAGGTGCAGTGACTCTGAGGACCCTGATGTAAGATGGGGTGACTCTAAGGACCCTGATGTAAGGGAGGGGGGATCTGAGGACCCCAATGTAAGAAGGGTAGATCTGTTGACCCTGATCTAGGGTGGTTGACTCTGGGGGACCTGTCAGAAACCATAAATCAGGCCGAGACAGAAGTACAGTTAAATCACAGTTTGATAATAAAAGTAAAAAGAACAAACGCAGTCAAAACAGTTGAGTAACCGGAACGGATAGTTAGCCAAGCCAGAAGTCAGGGTTAAAAGTAGTGGAACAGCAAGCAGGATCTGGAGCCAGAAGGGGTGTCAGCAAAGCAAGTCTTCAACAGGATCGCAGGAGTTTCTTTGATGTGACAAAGATCCTGATGCATTGGAGGGTGGCTCTGGGAATCCTAATGTAATAGAGGTAGCTCTGGGGATCCTGGTGTGGGGGGTAACTCTGGGGAACCTGGAGTAATAGGGGGAGGCTGAGTCTGGAGACCCTGATGTAAAGGAGTGACTCTGGGGACCCTGATGTAAGGAAGGTGACTCTGGGGACCTAAATTTAGGGTGAGGTGACTCTGGGAACACTCATGAAAGGAGGGAGGGACTCTTGTGACCCTGATGTAAGGAGGGGGCCTCTGGGGACCCTGATGTGAGGAGAGGGGAAACTCTGGGGACTCTGATGCATTGGAGGGTGGCTCTGGGGATCCTAATGTAATAGAGGTGGCTCTGGGGACCCTGGAGTAGGGGTAGGTTGAATCTGGGGACCCTGATTGAAGGGATGACTCTGGTGACCCTGATGTAAGGGGGGAGCTGTGTGGACCCTGATGTAAGAAGGTGGATGACTCTGGGTCCCTGATGTAAATGGGGGGCTGTGTGGACCCTGATGTAAGAGGGGGCTCTGGGGACCCTGATCTGAGGAGGTAGTGCTCTGGCAGGGGCGGCCTGTCCATTAAGGGTGCAGGGGTGCCACCCCCTCTATCTACACCACCCCCTATATGATAGATAGCTTCATATCTAGCATGAATCTATCCACGGCCGATGCGGCCACCCCCTATTCATGCATCCGACCCATTTCAGGATACCGGGCATATGAATTACAGTGGGAGGGGTGTTTTTTTTAAGTACCTGATTAGAGCCAAAGGCTCAAATAGGCTTTAAAATAGGGTGGACTCGTGGCGCAGATCATTGTGCTCGGAGCACACCCAGGTGTTTTAAAAAAGTGAAGGAATCGTCGATTGGCTAAAAGGTCAGGCAATCCTTTTGGACATCTAGAAGGATAGGGATGCACGGTGGAAGCCGCTGTGATCCATACCACAGGAGGAAGAAAGCTGATGGAAACGCTGCCCATCCGCCTGCTTCCTGTATAGGGTAAGTGCGGGACTTTAATGTCCCGACTGTCCTTCCAGCCCCCAAAAGAAAAAACACCAGCTACGACTGTGCTCTGGGGACCCTGATATAAGGTGCAGTGACTCTGAGGACCCTGATGTAAGATGAGGTGACTCTGAGGACCCTGATGTAAGGGGAGGATCTGAGCACCCTAATGTAAGGGGGAGTAGATCTGGGGACCCTGATGTAAGGTGGGTGACTCTGGGGACTGTAAAGAAAAATGGGGTAACTCTGGGGACCCTGATGTAAGGATAGGGACTCTGGGGACCCTGATGTAAGGAAGGTGACTCTGGGGACCCTGATGAAAGGAATGGAGAACTCTTGGGACCCTAATGTAAGGAGGGGGACTCTGGAACCCTGGGGTGAGGAGAGGGGGACCCTAATGTAATAGAGGTAGCTCTGGGGACCCTGATATAAGGGGGGTAGCTCTGGGGATCTTGGAGTAATGGAGGCAGGTTGAGTCTAGGGACCCTGATGTAAGGGGGGATGACTCAGAGGACCTCGATGGACCTTGGCATAAGGGGGGACTCTGATGTAGAGGAGGGACTCTGGTGGGGATTTATGTTGCATGTGGGGAATCCGATGTGAACATGGAGGCTCGTCCTGACTTCTGCACTGTATATGTTGTTTTGATTGATAAACTGGGTTTTGTTGGTCATTCCTGCATAATTCAATGGCTGCAATGCTGGTCTGTGTATTCTGACAGCGGGGGAGTCTTGCTGTTAGAATGCAAAGACACAATGGAGAGGATTTCCCCATCCACCTGGAATGTGTGTCTGGCAAAATTCATTCAGTTTATTTTGTTCTGCCAGCTGGCTGAAAATAAACTGAACCATGTATGGCCAGCTTACTCCTGATCCCTAGACTCTATACATAATGTTGTTTTGTATGTTACTTATCCTGACCCCTGCACTCTATACATTATATTTTACGTTACATAGTCCTGACCAAAGTGTTAATTGCTAATTTTAATGAAGTTCTTTAACCACTTCCCGTCTGGCCTATAGCAAAGTGACAGCCGGGCAGTGGTTCATTTATCCTGAATGGGCATCTTATGACGTCCAGCAGGATAAGCCGTGTTTGCACTCCCGTGGGGGCGCACAGCGCAGCGATTGGTGGTGCGGTGTGTCAGCTTGACACACTGCTACACTTATCTCGGTAAAGAGCCTCAACGTTGTCAGCGACAATGAGTCACAAAGGCAAGGATGCCGGATATCGGCAGCTCAACAAGACTCCAGAGGACCAAGGACCTCCAAACACGACTCCAAGGAATGTTATAAACAGCCGCCGTACCGGACTTCAGATGTTGGAAACACCAGGACTGGAACTTGGGTACAGGAGGTAAAACTGGACCACACAGGAACTCTCATCCGAAAGTACATGCAAAAAAAAAAATGCCTCCATATGGGGTAGATCAAAAAGTTTTTTTAATTTCTAAAAACCAGCATAGATATATAAGAATAAAAAAAAGAGTACAAATGGGGGTCAATGTAAGAAGCAGAAAGCCAAGCTTGATGCGTTTCGTCCCTAAGGAGTTCAGCTGGGGCATTGATTTCCTTATCAAAGCAATTCTGTTTTCTATGTCACCATTCTCCCTACAGCCTTCTTATTGGACAATGAATCCATATTAATTCTTCTGTACCATGAGCATGGCGCTGACCGAAGGAGCAGCAGTGCTAAACCAGGAAACAGTGATCTGTCTAGAACAGCTGTTTGGATCACATAAGCAATTCTCAGTGTGGTAACAGGTGTTACTATATAGTACATAGCTATGTCCTATACTAAAATATATTGAAGAAATTCATCCATGTAGCAAAGCTTTGCCAGAAATTGCCAACTGTGCAGTTAAGTTATGAAATATTGCTGTGTATCATTGTGAACCTTAGAAATCTTGGCTTGATCACTGGACTGTGACATCCATGGGTAATATTCCGGTACCTTGTTCACTTTTCTCTTCTTCCTACATTCTGCATCTCACCCTCTGTGGGTAGATGTTTCCATAGCAACGTTATCCTTTATGCTTTTGAAATTACGCTCTAAATTGTTAACCATGTAAGGTATGAGCGGAGCTCAGCTTTATTTAGTAACACCGATGGTTATAATGTGCAAACATGTGTCTGAGTATACAATATGTACTTTCAATATTATTTACTTTTATACACTTGTAAGTTACTTAACATATTTATATGATGTAAGATATGTTGTAACTTGTAAACACAAAAATGTAAATATTCAACAAGCTTTATTTTTATATTTGTCCTTTTCTAACTTTAGCTTTCATACACGTTTATTGTATGAACAGCAGTCAGTAAAACAAAACCATTTAAACAGTTAAACATTTCATGTGTTTGCTTATTTATGCACATATAAATATTGTTTTATGAATATATATTTACACTTAAAAAGAAAATGTTAAATAATATTGACATAGATTGATTTAAACATTGCCTACTGACTTATCTCAATCCTTGCATGGTATTATCATTAAATAAAATCAGTCTATATCAGTTCACAAATGATAATTAGAATTGGTTAACAAATATTTTTAGAAAAGTTAAATTGGTCTCTGATATGTAATCCATTGCAATGATAGAATTAAAAAAAATAGTGATATCTCATGGAGTAAAATACAACTTGCATTTGGTGACTAATAGCATAAGCAATCACAGCATACCTCTTTTTTTTTTTTGCTGGGAAGTATAGGACCTCCATTTTTCTAAGGCCCTGTACACACGGTCGGAACTTCCGATGGAAAATGTGCGATCGGATCTTGTTGTTGGAAAATCTGATCATGTGTGGGCTCCATCTGACTTTTTCCGTCTGAATTTCCGACACACAAAGTTTGAGAGCAGGATCTAAAATTTTCCAACAACAAAATCTGATCGTTTAAATTCCGATCGTGTGTAGACAATTCCGACGGACAAAGTGCCACGCATGCTCAGAATAAATTACGAGGCAAAAGCTATTGGCTACTGGCCCGTTTTATAGTCCCGTCGTACGCGTTCTATGTCACCGCGTTCTGAACGATCGTATGAAAGACAAGTTTGGACCAAAATCCATCAAAAAAAATTAGAGTGATTTTGTTGTCGGAATGTCCGACCGTGTGTACAGGGCATTACAGTGATGCAAATGCATTCCCTCTTCTTCTGTCCCATGATTCAGTTCTCTAGGTGTGAGCTGACCATTAGCAGGATTGGGCATTGCAAAATGAGTATGGGCATGTTTACATGTTTGCAGTCATAGAGGTAAAGGTGGTGGTGGAGCTCCATATAACTACAGAAAAGTTATTTACTAAACTTTAATTCACAATCAGATATCACCACAGGTGTTCTGTAAGCCTAGCAAAGACCTATTATTGAAACCCTCCTTGTACCATTGTAAACCACAGGACTTACAATTCCAACAGTATTTGTGATAATATCAAGTGGTTAACAACAGATGATTCACAATTACTGAACCCACTTCACTGTATTACCTATGTCCTCTGGATTCCTACTGATGTCTGTAAATCTTCCGAGCCTATTGACTGGCAGATTATCAGAAGTTCTAATGAAGAATTGGCACACTCTTCTAATAGAGGAAGTGCTTAGGGCTTACAACCATTAAATTGTTTACTAGGTACCTTTACCTGGTATTGCTGGCTCAAACCTAAACAAAATGAGGTAGGCCTCGTTCACATAATACGCTCAGAAAAACTGATGGAAAAAACAGGCAGATTTTATTTGCAGACACGCAAGTTTATATAGTTTTTAATGCGTGTTTCAGTGAGTTTTATACACATTGCAGATTCCTGCGCAGAAAAGAATCTGCACATGATACTAGTGTTGTGGTGTGAACAGATCAGGTAGAGAATATTTGTTTTCTTTGTGCACGCATGCGGAAAAACTCACGTCTCTGCACATGGTGTGAACAAGGCCTTATAGTAAATGTAATGAAAAGGCTGAATATTAACCATGGTTAGTAGAGTTGGGCAAACAGCTTGAACTGAGCAAAAGTTGGGCCAGAACATCACCTGTTCTGCAAACACCAAAATGTTCAAACATTTGGTGGGATGTTCGCCCGCCGAGTGCCCCACAATGCACTGCATGCTGCATAGTGCATTCTAGGGGCCCTAATTTGATGAAACAATACACCTGATTGCTGGCCAGATGCAAGACTTTGCTCGATCCGGGCACAGAGCACAGTCAGAGCCATGATTGGACAAAGTCATGATAACTTAGCCAAATCATGGCTCAGTGCTTATAGTCCCACCCCACACTATAAAGGGTTCCTTCCCGCAGGAACCTTTTGCAGTGTGTTGTTAGAGTGGAGACAGAGCAGGGCTCTGTCTGCTACTAACGAGTTAGTGTGTTATTGTGACTGAGTGTAGAGTGTCAGTGTAGTGTTAATGTAGACTGAGTATAGTATGAGTATAGTGTAGCGTGAGTATAGTGTATTGTGTCAGTAATGTGTTGTGTGTCAGTATACTGTAGTGTCAGTGCAGTGTTTAACACAGCATTACATAACATTCAGTGCTGTATACCCCCCCTTTATTTATTTATTTTTTTTGGTTGCTGCGTTTCTTTTTTGTTTTTTTAAGTCCCGTGGCTTCCCCCTTTATTAAAATTGTTAGACATGTGACGCTGTTGTTCCCCCTTTTTTATTTATTTCTTCATAGTTTTCTGTCTGTTTACATTTCTGTCAGCTGCAGTCCTCAATTGAAATTTCACCAAACACCCCTTTTCATTCAATAAAGTGCATCCAATTACACATTTCCTAGTTCCTTTTAAATTTGGGTAATAACCCCCCCCCCCCCCCATCATGTCTGGGAGGCCAACAAGGAGAGGCAGACATTCCCATGCTACTATGAGGGGGCCAGCAGCATCTGTGTCCAAAGACAAAGGTGGTCTGTCCTGAGGCAGGGCACATTTTTCTCTCTTTAGTGATGTTGCCTGTGCTATCCAGCCACAGCATGCAGAGACGGTGGTGGACTGGCTTACTAAACCATCCTCCTCAAACTCTATCATCCAGGATGAGACTAGTGCGCAGCCTACCTTAGCTGCCAAAGCAGCTTATTCTGCCTCTTTGTTCACAGCTACTTCTGCCATAGCCCCAACATCATGCATGGAGGAGTCAGTTGAATTATTTGAACACAGCATCAGCCACTTGCTGCTTGATGATGCATAGGCATTACTTGATTCTGATGTTGGTTCTAATATTGAGGAAGGAAGTAACATGAGCCTACAAAGAGGAGAGAACACTGATAAACAACAAATTGGCAGTCATGTTTCCCCAGCCGCAGTGCATTCATTGCCAAGTTGGCTCCAGTGATCATGAGGATGGAGGGGGTGATGATGATGAGATCGCTGACGTGACTTGGGTGTCAGATAAAGTCGAGAAGGAAAGTGAGAGGGTGACAAAACCCCAATGAAGCAGGATGTCCTCTAGAGGCAGCCATCATGGAACAGTAGATAGCAGCCACCCTTTTCCATCAGATTGTGAAGCTGTTATCTCTCGGCCCACTTCCCACAGCTCAGCTATGTAGGCCTTTTTTAGCACATGTGGAGCTGTTTGCATGTTGTAATTTTCAATCCCTGCCGCAAGCAGATCAAGCATGACAAAAACACCAGCCATTTGGGTACCACATGCTTACAAAAGCATTTAACCTCCAACCACTCAGTCCGTTGGCAAGAGCACCTGAAAGCCACACAAAAAGCACACAATTCTTCTCCATCTCACTCCTCACCTTTCATGTCTGCCCCCGCTATATGTCTTAACCTCTCAACAGCCTCCACTGACAGGGAAAATGGTATAGCAATGGGTGTCACAGGTCCTTGCAACATGTATGCCCAGCATCTAAATTCCAGCTTGTCCAAATTGCTGGCTTTACAACTCTTGCCTTTTTGTGTGGTGGATTCTGCAACCTTCCGTGAATTTGCAGAATGTGCTATACCACAATGGCAGGTTCCCAGTCGCAATTTTTTGCACATAAGGCCATTCCAGCACTGTACCATCATGTGGAAGGCATTGTTTTGGCATCATTGGGCAAGGCAGTCAGCAGTAAGGTCCATACTACTGCTGACATGTGGCCCAGCAAGCATGGTCAGGGGCGATATATTTAGTTCACAGCACACTTGGTAACTCTGCTTGCAACTAGGAAGCATGCAGGACAGGGCTCAATGCTGGAGCTTGTTTTGCCACCATGTCTCCATACAGCTTGTGGTATTGATGTCTGTCAGCTCTACCCCCTCCTCCTCCTCCATGCCTGCCTCTGCTGTATTGTCCTACAAACCACCAGTACCCCCTAAGCGTTCAAGGGGCTATTCAATGAGTCAGGCTTAAAGATGTCATGCTGTGCTTCAGATGGTCAGTCTAGTATACAGGAGTTACACTGATTCTTTCAGCTCTGAAGGGGCAGGCACAGAAGTGTTTCACCCCATGGAAGCTTGAGCCAGAAATGGTTGTGTGTGATAATGGCATTAACCTTCTGTCCACCTTTACACAGGGAAAGTTGACACATGTGCCATGCCTTGTACATGTCCTCAATTTGGTGGTGCAGCGTTTCTTAACCACTTGCCGACCAGTGCACGACGATGTACGTCGACAGAATGGCACGGGCAGGCAAATGGACGTACATGTACATCCCTGTAAATTTGCCGCCCTGGTCGGGACCCCCGTGAGTCCGGTCGCGGGACCTGCGGACTCGATCGCCGCGGGCATCCCCGCGATCGTCTCACGGAGCGGCCGAATGGAGAAGTGCCAATGTAAACAACATTTCTCCATTCTGCCTTGCAACTAGTGACGCTGATCTCTGCTCCATGTGATTGGAGCAGAGATCAGTGTTCACTAAATGAAAGCCCAACCCCCCCACAGTTAGTAACACACCCCTAGGAACACTTAACCCCTACACTGCCACCCACTGGTTAACCCCTTCACTGCCAGTGTCATTTACAAAGGAATCACTGCATTTATATAGCAGTGATTACTGTATAAATGACAATGTCCCAAAAATGTGTCAAAAATGTCCAATGGGTCCCCCACAATGTCACAGTCACAATAAAAATCGCTGATCGCCGCCATTACTAGTAAAAAAAAAATAATAAAAAATTATTAATAAAAATGCTATAAAACTATTCCTATACTACCTTTGTAAACGCTATAACTTTTGCGCAAACCAATCAATAATCGCTTATTGCGATTTTTTTTACCAAAAATATGTAGAAGAATACGTATCGGCCTAAACTGAGGGAAAAAAATTTT
Organism: Lithobates pipiens; assembly: GCF_037356315.1. Lineage (NCBI taxonomy): Eukaryota > Metazoa > Chordata > Amphibia > Anura > Ranidae > Lithobates > Lithobates pipiens. The sequence continues at coordinate 159,020,149 of NW_027507785.1, forward strand.
TTTTATATATTTTTGGGGGATATTTGTTATAACAAAAAGTAAAAAATAATGCGTTTTTTTCAAAATTGTTGCTCTATTTTTGTTTATAGCGCAAAAAATAAATCCGCAGGGGTGATCAAATACCACCAAAAGAAAGCTCTATTTGTGGGAAAAAAAGGACGCCAATTTTGTTTGGGAGCCACGTCGCACGACCGCGCAATTGTCAGTTAAAGCGACGCAGTGCCGAATCGCAAAAAGTGGTCTGGTCTTTGACCAGCAAATTGGTCCGGTCTGAAAGTGGTTAAACAGGTACCCAGGTTTGCAAGATCTTCTAAAGAATGCCAGAAGAGTCTGTAGCTATTTCATGCGGTCATACACAGCCAGCGTTCGGTTGGCTAAAATTCAGCGGGAATTCCACCTGCCCATAAACTGCCTGATTTGTGACATGCCCACAAACTCAATTTTGAAACTCAATTTTGGCAATGCTGCAGCGGCTGCACATGCAGCAGAGGGCCATCAATGAGTACCTGTGTGAGTATGTCACAAGGACAGGCTCAGGGGAACCATTTGAGGAGGCGACAAGGATGATGAGCCATGACAATACATGCATCAGTGACACTATCCCTCTTGTGTTCCTGCTGGAGCATATTCTTCATGGCATTATGGACAGGGCACTCGAGGCAGAGCAGCGGGAGCAAGAGGAGGACTTCTTTTTCTCTCAAGGCACGCTTTATGCAGACACCATTCTTGAAACACCACAGAAAACAAAAGAGGGGAGGGAGAAGGCGTATTCTGGCAGTTTTGGAGGCATTGAAGTAGAGGAAGACATATGTTAAACCTTAACAGATGGTATTTAGTCCCAACAAACCTTGGCAGTAATACATGGCTGGGAGGAGTGCAATTCTCAGTGACCCCAACGACTCTGCTTATGCCACCGCAAACTTGCAGTGCATGGGCTCCCTTATTCTTCAAAGCCTGAAAAGGTACCCGAGAAGTCGTGGCATCAAGGAGAAGTATCCTTATAGGCTAGCAACCCTCTTTGACCACCGTTACAAGGGGAAAGTCTTGAAACTTATCCTGTCCTTGCAGATGAAATATCTTGAGGACACCTTAAAGAGGAGTTTATGTAACACCTTTCCAGACTCTGGTAGGTTACAGTCTCATGCAAAAGGTAGTTTTGAGGCTTCTGAGGAGCGATGGAAAAGGGGGCAGACTAAGTGATGCATTTAAAAAAAATTAGTTCTCGGAGCCAGGGCTGTCAGCTTCCATATCCCATTGGCAGCGTCTGCATTATATGGTGGAAGATTATCTAGGGGCGAAAACAGACATGGAGAGCTTTGCAGTAGACAATCCATTGGGTTACTGGGTCTTGAGAATAGACCACTGGCCAGAACTTGCCCAGTATGCAGTTGAGCTGCTGGTCTGCCCTGCATCCAGCATGCTTTCCAAAGAGGCATTCAATTCAAAATGAATCAGTCCTGTATTAGCAGCAGCTATCAAGCCTCTGATGCATATGTCACTGAAATGTTTTTGGGATCTGGAATCTCTGCAAAACTGTCTAGGCTGCCTAGCTTTGTGGGTGTTGAGTTTATCTTGAAGTAATTGTTTGGCATAGGTTTCATGGGCACAATTAACACCCAAGGACCAATTTTTCTGCATCTGTTTGACAGGTGCACATAGTTTACATTTTATTACAGCAAGGTCAATTCTTGCTTTCATCAAGAGTACCTCTGTAGGGTTACAGTGTGAATGCACCACCAACAACCAAAGCCAAATTTTTCTGCACCTGTTTGACAGGTGCATAAACTTAATTTTTTTTTAATAAAGCCCATTTTATCGGCACCTGTTACTTCTATCCAAAGTCTGCAAAAGAGACACCATACTTTATCTACAAATTATTAATTTTGGTCTGAGTGTGCTATAATTTGGCTTCTTGCCAATGTGTTATTTATTATTTCCATCCAGAATCTGCTAAAAAGACGCCAGAATTTATCCCAAAAATCTCTAATCTTGTTCCAAGTGCACTAAATTATGGCCTCATCATACAGACTGGTTCCCCAAGCCATTGTTTACAAAATAAAGAAAGCTTGCAGGAAAAATCTATTTAAATGTCCATTTTTTTTATATGTCAGTTTTGCTGCAGCAGGTTCTATACACAGTACAGATGCGCCATTTTACATGCAGACTAAGGGGACCCCGGGCACTATATTTAAAGGAGCTTTTCATTTTCATTGTTTCACTTTACGCATCATTGAAATCACTGCTTCTTTAAAAAAACATTTAAATGTTTTATTTTTGCATTGATACAAGTCCCCAGAGCAGTACACAGGCCCCCATACCCTTTTTATGGGCAATAACTTGCATAGAAGCATTCAAAATGGGCATATTTCATTTTTCAACTTCATGTCCCGCAAACTTTAATAGGGTTCACGGTTCATGTCCAAACTTTTGCGATGTTCAAGAGTAATGGCACGAACTGGGGGGTGTTCGGCACGAACTGGGGGGTGTTCAGCCCGACACTAAGCCCTTGTACACACGGTCGGACATTCCGACAACAAAATCCATTGGATTTTGTCCGAAACTGGTGTTGCATACACACGGTCGGACAAAGTTGTCAGAAAATCCGATCGTTCGTAACGTGATGACGTTATTTCGTTGTCGGAAAATTTTATAGCCTAGCTCTAAAACTTTGTCGGTCGGATATTCCAACGGAAACAGTCCGATGTAGCCCACACACGGTCGGATTATCCGACAACGCGGTCCGATCGGACATTTTCTGTCGGAATGTCCGACCGTGTGTACAAGGGCTAATGGTTAGGAAGAACATGAAATTCAATGTCAAACTGTTAAAGTGTGTAGAAGCATGCCTTTGTAAAGGACATGTCACTCCTTGAACAGTTTATAACTTAACTTTTAATATACTTTATACTTTTATCATATTTTTTTTTCTTAAAAGCCTTTTTTCTTTTGTTATTCCTATATGCCAAGCTAATGACTTTCTAGTTTCTCTTTTTCTACCAACCAGTGTGAGCCTGTTGGATTTTCTGTGATCAATCAGTGCCTACAGCTACAGCTGGTAACACTGATCATTGTGTAGACTGGGAGCAGACACCTTGAGTGGGTAGATGGGGGAATCAGAACATGGTTGGTGGTTGAATGGAAAAAAAAGTATAATATATGGCCTGCCTTAGGCCAGCCATACAGGGATTGAAACTTGACTCATTCGGCAGGGACCAGTCAAGATTTGAACCATGCATGGACAGGCTGATTGTACCCAAGTTGATCCACCGATCGACTCGAGTACAGCCAACCTGTTGAATTTGTTATATTCAATCACTTCCGGTGGTTTAGAACAGCAGGATTCACACAGCACGTTCACTGCAAATGTGCTTGCATATGGAAGCAGTAGCAGGTGAATTGAATGGCCACACACTCTATTAGGACATGGTATTTTTATTAATCCTTCTCACAAACATGTAGAAAAGCAAAGCACACAGGACAGGAGTGCAAATAGGAGTAATGCTAACGTGCTTCACACCCCATGGTGCTTTTTAATGACATCAAACCAACACCACATTCTATCTCCTATATAGTTCTCCATAATCACAGGTGTAGGAACCGCTGATTGCCTGTTAGCCCCTCATAGAGAGAAAGGAAACTTAATGATACAAACGGAAACCACACACAGAGTTACAATACACCATAAAATACTAAGTAAAAATTCACATCTAAAAGATTAAACAAAGTTAAATAATATAATAACCAAAAAAGATACAAAAAGAAAGTGACCAAAAAAAATGCATATTTAAAGATTATATTTTCCAAACAAAATGTCATATAATATACCAAAAAAGAGAAAAAGGAAGCAAAAGTAAAATTAAAAGGAGAAAGCAACAAAAAAGTATTGAAGTAAAAGATATATATACGCAAAAAGAAAATATAAAAAAAACGTTATTCTTCCTTGAGGGAGCACACTTCCAACAGGAATATCATGGGTATCAAACAGCCAAATGGCACGTTGGATGTGACCACTGAGGCAATCAGAAAACACTTCCATAGTTTCTACACAAACCTGTACAATTTGCCGCCACAACACAGACAGATGGGAATGATAGGGGATAGAACACAAATTATCCATGACTATCTAGACAAGAGTGGTTTCTCTGCTTTAAGTGATCTAGATGCAACCCTTTTAGAAGGCCAGACTGAAGCCTCAGAAATCAGACAAGTAATTAAAGACTTAACATCAGGAAAAGGCCCAGGCCCGGATGGATTCACCTCCTTATTATAAAACCTTTGTGAACATCATAACAGACCCACTTGCCAAAGCCTTGAACTCTCTACCCATGCCTAGGGAGGTTACACCAGACTTTCTTACAGCTTTAATTACAGTCATTTCAAAGCCCAACAAGGATCCTAAGGACCGTACCAGCTATCATCCTATATCTTTGCTAAACTTGGATGTCAAATTGTTTGTGAAGATCCTTGTCACCAGACTGAGACCCTTTCTACAGGAGCTTATAGGTCCTGAACAAGTGGGTTTTATGCCTGGTAGAGAGGCAAAAGATGATGTAACTAAATCTCATATTTTAATTCATACAACACGCACACAGAATATCATGGGCCTTCTCCTGTCCACAGATGCGGAGAAGGCCTTTGATTGTATATCTTGGATTTCATGTTGGCTGTCTGTAAACATGTTGGTTTGGGTTCTCATATGTTGGCCTGGATCTCGGCTCTCTATCAAAATCCGTCTGCGAGATTAAAGATTAACAGCTCTCTCTCTGAGAAGGTACAGGGCTCAGACAGGGCTGCCCACTATCTCCCCTATTGTTCATTCTGTTCTTAGAATCCTTTATTAGAACAGTCAGTGCTAATGCTGCAATAAGTGGATACAAGGTCCTGGACAGAGAGTTCAAGACTGCTGCTTACGCTGACCATTTATTGTTTTTTCTGAAAAACCCATAGATTTGATAAAAGCATTATGGCTACGTGTCCAATCTGAAGATAAACTATTATAAATCGGAAGCCATGAGCCTATCCCCACCTGACAACATCTTGTCAGGTGGGGACAACCAAAGAGAACTCCCCCTTCAGGTGGGATCCCCGGGCTCTGAAATACTTAGGTGTGTGGTTAACCCCATAGCAATCCTAAATTACTAAATTACTATATTGCCTAGGCTGCTCTATCTCATGTGATCATTACCAATCAAATTACTCCAAAGCTTTTTCAAATCACTGCATTCCATTTTATTGAAATTTCTTTGGAGTCGCAAGAAAAACAGAATTAAATTTGCTCTCTTGACCTGACCCAAGGAATATGGTGGGATGGGCTTACCCAACTTCAAAAACGATTACCTTGCCTTGCACCTCACAAGAATAATTAATTGGCACGCCGCTGTCACAAAGACACTAGGGACTGGGTTTCTTTGGAGTCGGGTCTGAACCCCATTCCCCTGCATTTCTCCCCCTGGATCCTGTGGTCCAGCTACCCACCTAGCCTAAAACCTCACTCTTTAATGGGAACTACCCTAGAGTTCTTCCATAATTTAGCCAGGTGAACAGATGTTACTTCCTTACTCAGTCCTCTTACACTGCTAAAAGACACCCCTGATTTTATGCCAAGCATAGGAAATTCAACGTTTCACCTAACGTGTTCAAACCAGCCGTTTTTAGCAGATGACTGCTTTCATAAGGGCAAAATCAAAGATCTGGCTTTTTTAAAACAGGAATACAATCTCCCTTAATTGCCCTTCTGGTCTTATCTACAGATGCGTACCTATCTCGATGGTAAATCATGGATAGGTGAATTCAGTGGACCCTTAACAGACTTTAAATCGGTATGTTGCACTGGTGATCAATTCAATAGGGGGACTTCAAAACCCCTCATCGTGGACAGGCTCAGGAGGAAATGGTCTGAGGCCTTACGGATGAATATAGCAGACAAACAATGGAAGAACGCATGCATCTTATCACATAAATGCTCTATTAGCACTAAATTGCAGGAAACTGCATATAAGCTCTTAACCCATTGGTACATTACCCAATTAAAACTTCCTAAAAAAAAAATTCTCACTGAGCACACATACCGTTCCTGCCATCAGCGACACCAAATAAGTCTCCTGCTTCATTGTGCCCTCTCTGCCAACACCAAGACCTTCCTTCGTTCACCGCTACTGGTCATGCTTGGTCATCTCATCGTTCTGGGATCAAATCTTGGCCTTCATCTTCGAGATCACGCTCCTGAAACTTCCTAAAGATCCGCTACTCCTCATCTTTGGGTACTGGGACCCCAAACTACTCCCATGGTCAACCACTTCCTCACCCCTGGGCAAGGAATGGGCCCTGATTTGCCTGTTACTTGCTAGGAGAGCCATTTTAGCCAACTGGACATCCACTGCCACACCTTCGGTTTCTCAAGTCAATAGAGACCTCATGCACCTTCTTTTCCGGGACAAACTTAATACAAATCTGCACCAACCAAACACCTCACAGCGTTTCCATAAAAGATGGGATCTGTTCATTGCCTCCAAACTCACTCCTCAGGAACGAACCCACCTTGAGGACCACTCTTTCATTCGCAAGGATCCCCTGTTACCAGCAAACTTTGCTACACCCTGAAACTTCAGTTTACAGTCTACGGAACAGAGAACTTTTCTTTTTCAAACCCTCGCCCCCTACACCGGGTCTGGTCCCCCCCCCCATATATGGACTGTTATACCTGACTCAGCACGTTCCACCTCCCCCCCTCCTCCCGCCCTCCCTCTAGTCGTCTATTTTATCCTTAAGCATGCTACATGTTTGATTTTGGTGCCTTTTGAGGATATCCTGGTACTTTACTATTCTCAGATCCATCCAGTTGAAGCCCCCCCTTCTCCTTCTTCTGAGGGAGAATGGTTTGGCTTTTATTTCTTGTAAAGAGTACTGTGTTCATAATACATTTCATGTCATGTAACTGCTCGTATACTACTTGCATTCTACTTCAAAAATTATTGGTCCTTACGATGTTATATTCTTTGTCATGTACCATCCTTTTCATTAAAAAAAAAAAAAAAAAAACTTCATAGATGGAATCCACCATCATCTGCCATTTGCTGGAGGTGTCAGAAAGAGACAGGCTCTCTGATACATATATGGTGGCATTGTCCATTACTAGCACCCTTCTGGAACAAAGTCAGGGAGATAATTACTCAAATCACAGAAACGAAACTCGCCCTTAATGCAGCTTGCTGTCTACTTCATGTGACAAACTTCACACTCAAGAAGTATAACAATTCCCTAACTAAGCTTCTCTTAAACGCTGCCAAAACCCTGATGCTGACTCTTTGGAACTCTCCCCGGATTCCTTCCATACAATACGATCCTTTAATATGTTATAACAAATCGAATCTTGGAATAACAGGGGTCTATCTGTCTATAATGCACCCAATTAGTTTAAACTCCAAACTGTATGATGATGAAAAGGTAACTTTTATAGTATTATTACAGTGCTCTGACCTCTTTTTATTGAGAAGATTTTTTACCCTTAGCTATATTAAAGGCTCTATCCAGCACCCACTTGGGATAACCATGATTTAAAAAACATGAGTATAGCCCAAGAGATTCCTGATCAAATTGGAGTTGATCACTGTAAATTCTACGCAGGCGTACAAACTGTCCTACTGGAATACTTTTAATGGTGTGTTTCGAATGGGCAGACTGAGCTTGCAGCAAGCTGTTACCAGAAAAGGTTTTCTGTATACTTCATCTCCCTTACCCCTTAAAGAAACATTCAAAAAGGAGATCTGATTTTTATCAATCTGTCCCGTGAACTTTATTATAATTTTATTATTATTTAAATAGGACAAAAAGATATCCAGATTCCCAATTTGATCATCCACAACAAAGATCAGATCATCTTTATACTGAAAGTATATCTTGATATGGGTTCTAAAGTGTTTCCTTGCTACAAAAATGTGGAACCACTCCCACCAGCCTACTATGTCCTAACAGAGTGTGAGGCCATCCATTTCACCTGTAGCCTCTAGCAGTAATCATTATGTTCTGCCAGCCAGGAAGGCTCCCTGCATGATGGAAGGAAAGCAAATCGAGTCACTTCTGGGCTGCTGTAGTCTGCAACAGATAGCAGAGATAGGTAATGTAAGTAAGATAAATAGAGTCTAGGACTTTCTGATATATCTCTCGAATTATCAGTTATATTTTTTTTATTCAGTTGGGAGCAAAAGCCTTAAATAAATTAAAATTGACAAATCCCAAAAACAGTAAAAAAAATATTAAATTAACCCAACATATTTCTCCGATGACATAGCTTCATCAAAACTTTGCACAACATAACAAAAACTGAAGGGGAACACAACATAGTGATTTAGGGTTATTTTGTTACTTTGCTTTGCCTTTGTTACTTTGCTTGCGCTTACAAAAAGGTATTTTTGGGGGATTTCATTTGAATCCTTTTTGGTTGAATAATCAACAAAGGGGACGGATTGCCACTTTTTCCATGACGTAATACTTAAATGCTGTTTATTTGTAATATTTTATTTGAACATTCCAAATATTCCAGAAAATGGGTATGGGTTTGGCTTAAAGTATAAATGTGCTTTCAACAAAAGTGCTCTAAACCCACTCTTCCTAGCCCAGTGAACATCTCTTGTCAAATTCTTGTCTTGGGATTACAGTGACAGGAGGCGAGGGAAAATCTACCCAGTGGAGTCACTGACAAAAATATGAACCTGACAGAAATGCTAACTGTCTCCACTTCACTCCACCCAAATAAAAAAATACATGAAATTAGCTTTAACAAATGCATTAGTGGATTTAGTTTTGTATTTAGTTTCAGTATTACCTTAGTTTGTTGCACTCCAAATGGGTTTGCATTGTTGAGAGCATACTGCATGTCCTAAAAATATGTGACTTATTTCACTAATTCTAATTGCCACAAAAATGCATAAATATGTCTGTGTGCATGTAGACAGTGCATTTTCCACATTGTGTCCAGGAAAATGCAGTGAATTTGCCTACATGAAAATTACTGATGGAGGTATGTTAAAACTGGAGAAAATTTTAAAAAATCAGAGTTGTTACCAACACCATTTATTTAATGGAAAATTAAACACCTGATATTCATTGCTTCATGAAGAAGATGGCTTCTGATTGTGAACTTCAAAGCGTCAACAATTCTCATATGTCAGTCTTATCAGGTTGTCACTAGATGGTTTTCGAGATTTTAACCACTTTAGACTTTTGAACACAGAAGATACATCCCAAAAAAACTTCAACAATGTTTCTGAGAACTACCCTCTACATTCAGCTCCTCTGCTCCTGCTCCCCCGATCTCTATTGTTGGTAATTACTGGTAATCAAGATGACAGCTGGAAATTGCTGTGTATAAGATATTAGGTGCGGCTGTCAAAATGACAGCTAATAATTGCTGTGCATAACATAGCAGGATCAGCTGTCCACCACAAAATTACCCAATCCGGGGTCGATGAAATTTTGCTTAAAGTGATATATTCAGCACAGGGCCAATTGTATGCAAACTTTACCTATAAAAGTAGTGTGAATATACTTACCTTTTTTGGCAGCCTGTGATGAAACACAGATATTCACTGCTTCCCAGTCTATGTATGTATTTCTGTCAGGACTGGGCCCAGCCCTTCCTTCTCTGAGCTGGTCGCTCAGCTGTCGACTAATTGCCAGCTCCTATCACTCCACAGTGAATCACCTGTTGATGATCCTGCTCGTTGGTCCTGCCTACTTAAGCCATCCAGTCCAGATGATCTCTGCCTTCGCCTCGGTCACATCTCTAGAGACGCTCTCCTGTGTTCCTCTTAAAGACTCGCTTGGCTGACATTCCTTCTGGCTCCCTGATGTTTTGGCTTGTCTGCCTATCCGTTCCAGTTCCTGAACTCTGGCTATGTTTTGACTACGTTTACTCTGTTTACCTTTTTATTATTCTTATTAATAAACAAGTGTGATTTAACTGTACTTCTGTCTCAGTCTGATTCATGGATTCAGACAATATCATACTTCCAAATGTGTGGAAAACCAGCTTCCCTGCTGCACACAGTGGTTTCTCCTGCTGGTTTATATAAAAGTATATCTGAGCTGGCAGAAGGAAACCCATGTATCAGGGGAAACAGGTATTCACCACACCCAAAGGATTGATTACTTTTAATAGCTAAGGAACAGCAAAGCAGTTGCTTTTCAACACACAGGCTACCAGAAATGTAAATATATTCACTTTATTTTACAGATACTGTATGGTTTAGTATACAAGCTTTTTTAAGACCCCTCTCACACTGAGGCGCTTAAAAAACTGCTCATAAAAGTCGGGTGCTTTTGAAGCACTTCTGAGGTGCACTTTTTTTTTAGGTCAATGACGTGACCTTCAAAGAAAATTGAAAAGAATAGTTTTGTGGCACTTTTCAAGCAGTTTTGTGGCACTTTTCAGGCGCTTTTAACCCTTTAACGTTCTGCTCCACCATTTGGTAGCGCCCGTTTTGAGTCCCGCTAATTCATTGAAAAATGTGGACTTTATAGGGTTAAAGTGCTTCCCATTAATTTCAATTGTAAGGGACGTTTTTGAGGCGCTTTTTTTAAACACTCCAAACATGCTCCAAAGATGCTGCTTGCAAGAATTTTTCAGTACACCACCCCAGTGTGTGAGCATCCATTGAAATTAATGAGAAGCAATTTTCAGGAGCATTCCAGGCACTATTATTAGCGCAAAAGCGCCTCAGTGTGTAAGGGGTCCAAGGGTCTTTTTGGGTGGTATAAATATATATATTTTTTTAAGTGTTCTTTGTACAGTATTTGTTTTCCTCTTTTTTTGGATTAAGAAGAAATTAATCTACCAAAGCCATTTTTTATGGATGTGTTTTCATAGCTAGGGTTTTCAGTTTTAAATAGGAAAGCAGGAGGGCTGTCAGAGACGCTAGATATTGCACACAAAGGAAGAAATACAAAAAGAACAGGATACTTTTTAACACAAATAGATGGTACAACAGGCACATATAAGGAATATGAAATGCTAAGGTAATAAACAGCCTCTGTAACCCTCCTAATTTATTTAATGACAAGAATGACTTATTTTCCCCGTCCTATTTACTCCAAAGCATTTCCCTGAAATCGCAAAATGTCATTGAAATCTCCCAATTTCACTCATTACTATATTTGCAGGCGCTACAGAGCTAAAAATAGCGCCTGCAAAGTGCCCCAAAAGAGCCACTCTGGTGTCTCCAATAAGGGCTTTCACACTGGAGCGGTGCACTGGCAGGATGCTAAAAAAGTCCTCGTAGCAGCATCTTTGGAGTGGTGTATACACCGCTTCTTCCCATTGAAATCAATGGGCAGCGCGGCTATACCGCCAGCAAAGTGGGTTGTTTTAACACTTTCTCGGCCGCTATAGCACCGCAAAATTGATGGTAGAGCGCCGCTAAAAATTGCGGTGCTTTACTGCCGTCGCACCCACTGCCCCCGTGTGAAAGGGGCTTTAAGGATCATATGCAAATGCTGACTTTTTGAATAGCTGGTATGTAATATAGCACAGAACAACCCCTGCCTCTATATGGCAGCACCCAGGCCTAGTAATATGTCATGCAGACACTAAAAATTGGATTGTGGGAGGCAGATATATATATATATATATATATATATATATATATATATATATATATATATATATATATATATATAGTGTATATATCCTTAAAATGTGTGAAATGCAGAAGGCTTTTCATAAAATGTTTAGGACTTCAGTACTCTGGGATTTTTAGTCTGTGGTGCTTATCATCCAGAAAAATGGTATGCTTAGCTAAGCAAAAGAATAAGAGCTTATCATTCTCATGTTCCATGTTATCATTCTTCCACACGCAATGTTTATAGAACATTTTGTAGTGCATGTTAATGGTGCAGCTTGCTGAATCAAAAACATTTAAATAACATAATTAATATTGGGCCATGCTGAAAATAATTAAAAACAAATACATTTTTATTGAATAAATTTTACCCAAAAAACACATCCTTTACAATGATAAATGTGTTTTCTACAATAGATTCTAACTTTTCAGTGCAATACCACAAAGGGGACCTTTGACCACTCCCTTCACCTTTATGCAGCACTTGTATCCTCATTCTGATGTTGTTTAATGTTTGGTTTAATTAAAATAATATGTTCTAATGCCTTATTAAAAAAAGTAGGATTGTCACGCAGAACATGTTCGTGCTGCCACAAGCAACACTAGAGACCGCCAAGAGCCACATTCTGACTTACAAATTAGAAATTATGCAATGGTTGAGTATATTCTCCTATACGAACATAATTCACAATGTTTTTTTTTTTAGCTTAGCAGAGGCCAGTCATTAGAAAATTTAGATATTACAGGTCAATACAAACCTGTTCTTACAGAACTATGGAGGCTACCATCAATGTGCTTCCTGGAAGTGTTAGTTACCTGTCTCTGATTTCAGTATTTTGAGTCATTGTCCCAGAAAAAATATACGGAAGTAGTCAGAATGTATTCCAGGCTAGTGGCTTAAAGTATTGGAACCACTACATCAGCACCAAAGCCGGGTAAATAGCATTCTCACAAGGAGGTCAGCATTGGAGGTGTGTAGTTCAGCACACATTCCCTTTTAGTCTTTTGTATATACTTAAAAAGGATCTAGTCATATAAATGTTGTGTGTTAGAGAAAATTTTGTTTCTTTGTATATTTTGTAAATATACACTGTATGTACATGTTGGCACTCATATTTGCCTGTAGACATGGGCCGAATGACCCCCGGTTCGGTTTGCGGCAGAACTTTCGAACTTTGCAAAAGTTTGAAACCAAATAACGAACCCTATTAAAGGTGGGACTGGAGAATTCAAAAGTGCCCATTTTGAAGACTTATATGCATAACCATTGGGCATACAATGGTTATGAGGGTCCAGATACTGCCCAGGGAACATGTATCAACGAAAACAAAAGTTTGGCAAAAAACATCATTTTTAAATGAGCAGTGATTAACTGATGCTTAAAGTGAAACCATAAAAATGAGAAATGACAATAAAAATGAAAAATTCCTTTAAATATAGTGCCTGGGGTGTCCCCTTAGTCTGCCTGTAAAGTGTCACATATAGAACCTGCTGCAGCAATAATGACATTTATTAAGCCAAAACAAATGAAATTTTCCCTGCACACTTTCTTTATTTCTATATATAAATGACTTGGGGAGCCAGTCTGTATGATGAGGCCACACTTTACTGTACTCAAAACAAGATTAGAGATGTTTTGGATAAATACTAGTGTCTCTTTCACAGACTATGGAAAGAGTAACAGTAACAGTTGCGAAAAATTCGGCTTTGGGTGTTGGTGGTACCTTCACACCGTAACCCTATAGAGGTGCACTTGTTGAAAGCAAGAATTGGCCTAGCTGTCAAAAATGTAAATGATATAACCTGGACAAACAGTGGTGGAAAAATGTGTCTTTGGGTGTTGGTGGTGCCTGCACACTGTAACCCTATAAAGGTATACTTTGATGAAAGCAAGAATTGGCCTTACTGTCAAAAATTTAAATAATATGCACCTGTCAAATAGGTGCGGAAAAATTGATCTTTGGGTGTCGGTGGTTCCTTTACACTGTAACTCCAAAGAGGTGCTCTTGATGAAAGCAAGAATTGGTCTTGCTGTCAAAAATATAAATGATATGCACCTGTCAAACAGGTGTGGAAAAATTGGCTCTTGGGTGTTAATTGTGCCCATGAAACCTACACCAAAAATGTTCTTTCAGATTAAATCAACACCCACAAAGCTAAGCAGCCTAGACAGTCTTTCAGAGGTTCCAGATCCAGAAAAAACTTAATCAGGAACATGGTATCAGGGGTATGATAGCTGCTGCTAATCAAGTTCTGATTCATTTTGATAAACCTCAGCTGATCCATGGAGTCTGTGGATAGACGCGCTCTCTTATCTGTCACAAAACCTCAGGCACACTGGATGCCCATTTGGAAACCACGCTGGATGCAGGGAAGACCAGCAGCTTAATTGCATACTGGGAAAGTTCTGGCTAGTGGACTATTCTCATGACCCAGTAACCCAGTGGATCGTCAACTGGAAATCTCTCCATGTCTGTTTCTACCCCTAGAGTGGTGGGAGGTTAAATGCCTTGTCAAGCATGTGGTAATCAACTGGCTGGTGCTTTTGCCACACTTGATCTGCTTGAGGCAAAGTTTGCAAATTGCAACAGTGCAATTGACTTCCCATGTGCTAAAAAAGGCCCAGACAACTGAGCTGTGGGAAGTGGGCTGGGAGATAACAGCGCCACAATCTGGTGGAATAGGGTGGCTGCTCTCTACTTTTCCATGATGGCTGCCTCTTTGGGGTTGTGCCTCAGCCTCACTTTCCTTCTCTGCTCTATCTGGCACCCAAGTCTTGTCAATGACCCCATCATCATCATCCCCTCCATCCTCATCATCACTGGAACCAACTTGGCAATACGCTGCTGCTGGGGGAACATGACTGCCAATTTGTTGTTTATCAGTGTTCTTTCCTCTTTGTAGGCTCCTGTTCCTACCTTCCTCAACCTCAGAACCAGGTTCTGAATCAAGTAATATGTGCGTCATCGAGGAGCAATTGGCTGACGCTGTGTTCAAATAACTCAGCTGACTCCTCCATGCCTGATGCTGGGGTAATGCCAGAGGTAGCTGTGGACAAGGAGGAAGAATGAGCCACTCTGGCAGTTGTGGTGGACTGTCCACTAGTGTCTGCTTGGGTGATGGAGGATGAGGATGGTTTAGGAGGCCAGTCCACCACCTCCTCTACATGCTGTGGCTGGATAGCATGGGCAACATGCCCTGCCTGAGGACGGACCACGTCTACCTTTGCCTCAGAACACAGACACTGCTGGCCCTCTCACAGTGCCAAGCTTCTCCTTGTTGGCCTCTCAGACATGATTGGGGGCAAAGTGGAAAGTTGCGTTTGGTGCACTTTAACCGCTTGCCGACTAGCTCACACCGATATGCGTTGGCAGAAGGGCACGTACAGGCATATTAATGTACATGTACGTTGCCCTTTAAGAAGCGATTTGCAGGCATTCGCCGCGAGCTCCGTGAGTGTGATTGTGGGTCCCGCGGACTCGATATCCGCGGGGATACCCGCAATCTTCTCACAGAGAGGTAGAATGGGAAAATGCTGATGTAAACAAGCATTTCCCTGTTCTGCATAGTGACAATGACACTGATCACGGCTCCCTATAATCGGAAGCGGTGATCAGTGTTGTGTCACACATAACCCTTTCCCCCTACAGTTAGAATCACTCCCTAGGACACACTTAACCCCTACAGCGCCCCCTAGTGGTTAAACACTTCACTGCCAGTCAGATTTACACAATAATCAATGCATTTTTAATCACACTGATCGCTGTATAAATGTGAATGGTCCCAAAATATCACCAAAAGTGTCTGATTTGTCCCCCATAATGTCGCAGTCATGATAAAAATCACTGATCACCGCCATTACTAGTAAAAAAGAATATTAATAAAAAATGCCATAAAACTATCCCCTATTTTGTAGACACTGTAACTTTTGTGCAAACCAATCAATAAACGCTACAAAGAATACGTATTGGCCTAAACTGAGGAGAAAATGTTTTTATATATATTATTGGGGGATATTTATTATAGCAAAAACATTTTTTTTCAAAATTGTTGCTATTTTTTTGTTTATAGCACAAAAAATAAAAAACGCAGAGGTGATCAAATACCACAAAAAGAAAGCTCTATTTGTGGGGAAAAAAGGGCGTTAAAGCGACGCAGCGTCGAATTGCAAAAAAAACGCTCTGGTCTTTTGCCAGCCAAACGGTCCGGGGCTTAAGTGGTTAACTTGATTACTCACTATACAGACACACTTCACTGACACACTACAATACACTACAATATACTGCATTAAACGTGCACTAATGCACTGCAATATAATGCAGTAAACGTGCACCAACGCACTAAAATATACTAAAGTTTAGTAACCCACTGAAATTTACTGGAGGAAACCTGCCCTGACAAAATAACATGACACTAAAGTGAAATTGAACTGTCGCACTACAATCACACTGCACTATCACTAGATTCACACTAAAGTGACAATAAAGTAAAAATGAATGGGCGCACTACACTCACACTGCACTATTGCTAGATTCACACTAAACTGATACTTTACACTCATAATAGAATCACATTAGCCAACTATAGTAGACTAACTCACTAGTAGCACTAAACAGAGCCCTGTTCTATCTCTCTCCGCGTTGATATCACACTGCAAATGGCCGCTATGGGAAGAATATTTTTATAGTGTGGGGTGGGACTAAGAGCAACGAGCCATGATTGGATAGAGTCATCATGACAGTGTCCAATCATGATTGGGCAAATATTTAATTGCTTCAGCCAATCAGGACTTCCAATGCACTGTGCGGCGGCGGCGGTCGTTCAGAGGGCTGAACAAACAGTCGAATGCCCTGACAATTCGGGTGTTCGCTGAAAGGACAAAGAGTTAATGTTCAGCCCAAACTCATGCTCGGGCCAAACCTTTAGTCCAACATTATTTGTCCATCATAGCTTCCTTTTTTTTTTTTGCTTTTTCCTTTCTTTTTAAACTGGTGATCCAGCCAGTAAAGCTGGCCATATACATGGATTGAAATTTTACTGGTGTAGCAGGGACAGGCAGAATTTAAATCCATGTATAGGCAGGCTGGATATATAGAAGTTGATCTACTGATCAACTTCCATACAACCAGCCTGTTGGAAAATTTCCATGTGATCCTTGCTGGCACAGATCAGTGTATTTTGTCAGGGAGGAAGTCTTCCTGGCGTCAGAACTCAATTTAGGAGATTTGCTAAGACTGGCGCACTCAAAATCTGGCACAGCTATGCATGGTAGCCAATCAACTTCTAATTTTATCTTGTTTAACCACTTAAGGACCAGGCCTCTTTTTCAGATTTGGTGTTTACATGTTTAAAACTGTTTTTTTGCTAGAAAATTACTTAGAACCCCCAAACATTTTATATATTTTTTTTCTAGAGGCGATTCAGTTCGCATTGTGCGCTATACAAGTATTTCATTCATTCATTCATTCTAACACCCTAGAGATGAGGCAGTCATTGAAATACTTTTTTTCACACTGTATTTGCGCAGCGGTCTTACAAGCGCACTTTTTTTGGAAAAAAATCACTTTTTTGAATAAAAAAATAAGACAACAGTAAAATTAGCCCAATTTTTTTTCTATTTTGTGAATGATAATGGTACGCCGAGTAAATTGATACCCAACCCAGCTTCAAAATTGCGCCCGCTCGTGGAATGGCGTCAAACTTTTAGCCTCAAAAATCTTCATAAGCGACATTTAAAAAATTCTACAGGTTGCATTTTTTGCGATACAGAGAAGGTCTAGGGCTAGAATTATTTCTCTCGCTCTACCGATCGCGGCGATACCTCACATGTGTGGTTTGACCACCGTTTTCATATACAGGCGCTACTCACATATGCGCTCGCTTCTGTGCGAAAGCTCGTTGTGACGGTGTGTTTTTAAAAACCTTTTTTTTTCTAATTTATTTTAATTGATTTTATTTATTTTTACACTGTTTTTTTTTTAAAAAATGGATCACTTTTATTCCTATTACAAGGAATGTAAACATCCCTTGTAATAGAAAAAAGCATGACAGGTCCTCTTAAATATGAGATCTGGGGTCAAAAAGTCCTCAGATCTCATATTTGGAATAAAATGCCAAAAAAAAATAAAATAAATTACATTTAAAAAAAATATACCTTTAAGAGGTATGGGTGGAAGTGACGTTTTGACGTCGCTTCCGCCCTCCTATGGTATAGAGACGAGTAGGGGCCATCTTAGCCTCACTCGTCTCCATACCCAGATAGCAAAAGGACCCGATCGCCTCCGCCGCTACCGTCGGCTCCGGTAAGCGCCGGAAGGTGCGGGAGGGCGGCAGGAGGGGGGTGGCACCTCTCCCACCGCCGATAGCGGTGATCTCGCGGCGAATCCACCGCGGAGACCACCGTTATCGTACAGACGACCGGCGCCTGAAGAAATGGATATCTCGGTTGTGGCAGCAGCTGCTGCCGTTAGCGAGATATCCCTCTTCAAAAATAGGATGTACATCGTCGTGCGCTGGTCGTTAAGTGGTTAATTCATTTTTGACAATAAAACCTGGAGGCTAATTGGTTTCTATGCAGAGCTGCACCAGATTTTGCACTCCACAGTTTTATTATATCCCCTCAGTTTGAGCGATTTCTCCATCCATGTCGAGTGGTTGAACAAAAAAAAGATGTTTGGGCTGCCTAAGTCTTATTTTTCAACTCTAACAGACCAAGCTGTCCAGCAAAAGGGGCAATTAGAGGGTTCAGACAAACCATTTAACACTGACAAGTGTGCTTACAATAGTCAGCTTTTATTTATTTTTGTAAAAGCTTTATCCCAAAAGGAAAAAAAAATAGGTGTAGCTGTAACTGCTTAAAACAATGCTATTGTGTAGTTTTGCTTTAATTTGATATTCAGGTCAATCTATATCTGACATCTGTGCATCTAACACTAATCTCTCCCCAGACAAATACTGCTGTCCAAAGGTGTCTTCTCCATCCAGAGCGGAAAATCTAAGCCAGGAAGTGTCTTACTGGCCAGTTAACTAGGGGAAAATAAAGGGAAAAAAAAGCCTAAAAAAATAAAAAAAATAAAGCAATGGCCATGGCATACTGAAAGATAGGAGTTGCACTTTATTGTAAATTTGTCTTGTTTTTTTTTCATAGTTCATACAATGGCCTTTTTATGGACTACCAAATAAAGCACTAAGATAGATTTACAACAGAGTGTATCTCTTATATTTCAGTATTTTTTTTTTTTTGGAGCCGGGGTGAGCTGCAAGGAGCCAGCACCTGAATGGTCAGTGACTGTCAGGGGCAGAGGTTTGGAGCGGTGCTTTGTATCTGGGTATGCTTTTACAATATAGGCATAACATTTTTAGAGACTGGTGAGCTGCAATATATAAAATGTTATGCTTTATTAGCTAAAATGATTTGCTTGCTTTAAATAAACATGAAAAACATGAAATAACAACATTCCTTACTTACATATGTACATGGAAGTCTGTAGGTACTAGACTGGCCGGTAAACAGCTTTTCATGTCTCTTTTATGTTGACACATTTATATACATTTTACATTTACGTTTGTACAAACTAAGGGGGTTATTTACTAAAGGTAAATCCACTTTGCACTACAAGTGCAAACTACAAGTGCAAACTACAAGTGCAAAGTGCACTTGAAATTGCACTGAAAGTGCACTTGGAAGTAAAGTTGCTGTATTTCCGAGGGGGGCATGCAAGGAAAATAAAAAAACAGCATTTGAGCTTGCACATGATTGGATAATAAAATCAGCAGAGCTTCCCCTTATTTCAGATCTACCCCTCAGATTTGCAGCGACTTCCAAGTCCACATTCAGTGCAATTTCAAGTGCACTTTGCACTTATAGTTTGCACTTATAGTGCAAAGGGGATTTTCCTTTCGTAAATAACCCCAATGTTTCATGGATGTCAAATTGCAGGGATTAGAAAATAAAAAAAGTCATTGCTAGGGAACCAGAATGGTGCTGTGATGCTGCTGACCCGCTGTTCTGTGCGTGGACACTGCCACAGTACAACTAGCTAAACAGCATATCATACCGTATAGCGTTTATTTCTGGTAAGGAGGTTTTCCCACTGTGCTCATACATACAACTGGAACTAATGAAATCAGCCACAAGGGAGCCGTTTTACAACTGGATGCAACTTATCTGTGTTTTCAGAGTGCACAGATGCTGAAAATCAATACTTGAAAGTAAGAAATTACACCTCAGTGTTGTCAGTTGCACTGATGAAATGAATCACTAAACAATGACAGCTTACAAAGTATTTTCTATACAGCCTAACTGGAGATTTAAAGAAGCGATTATAGCAAGCTTTTAGTTTTAGCAAACAACCTCAATACGACTAATTAAAAAAGGTAGAAATGAATGGCCCCTGTAAGGAAAACAATTATTATTTAACACATTGTAGAAAAAAGCTTGCAAAGAATGTTTAGTATCTGGCATACTTCTTGGTGTCTGACGCCTGATCCCTCGCTGCACTCTGTGCTTCCATTCACAGACCCCTACATACTGTACCCACTGTGCATTGCAGTGAGGCTGGGGCCTCAGGACGCTGATATACCTGGAAGTGTTGCACACTCCCAACTGTCCCGTACTTCTAAGGACTGCCCCTGATTTGGTACAAAGTCCCTCTGTCCCTCTTCACCTCCTCTTTTGTCCTTCATTTTGGTCAGATCTATATAGTTGTATATAAGATGCACTGGAGGTTATTTACTAAAGGAAAATCCACTTTGCGCTGCAAGTGCACTTGACAGTAGTGCACTTGGAAGTAAAGTCGCTGTAGATTCGAGGGGGACATCCAAGAAATATAAAAAACAACATTTTAGCTTGCACATGATTGGATGATAAAATCAGCAATCAGATTTCAGATCTAACCCTTAGAATTAGAGCGCCTGCACTTTCAAGTGCACTTGCAGTGCAAAGTTGTTTTGCCTTTCATTAATAACCCCCAGTGTGTCCTATGCCTACTTATGTTTGCTAAATGGTATCCTTCATTCCCATTTCAAAAAGTTGAGCGGTATGGTTTGGATAAGATTTTTCAGTAAGCTGCTCCATTCAGCACAGAGAGATTTGGTGGCGCTGCAGTAGGACATTAGCAATTAGCATTAGCTGTTTTTTATTTTATTTTTTAAAGGCAGCTATTCAGCAATTGTACAATTGTAAGCTAAACCAAATATTTGTTTAATCACGTCAGCCCCGCAAGGATTTTCCCCCGTAATGCCATTGTTTTGTGATAAGGCACTACGTCGCTTTAACTGACATTTGTGCGGTCCTGCGATGCTGTACACAAACAGCATTTATGTCCTTTTTTTTACCACAAGTAAAGCTTTCTTTTGGTGGTATTTGATCACCTCCTCGGTTGTTATTTTTTTGCACTATAAACAAAAAAAAGGGACAATTTTGAAAATCTTTACTATAATAAATATCCCAAAAAAAAAAAAAATGCATTTTCATCAGTTTAGGCCAATATGTATTCTTCTACATATTTTTGGTAAAAAAAATATCTTAAGCATATATTAACCTCCCTAGCGGTAATCTCGAGTCTGGCTCGGGTTGGGATTTTAGCAACATAAGCGGTAACCCCGAGCCAGACTCGGGATCGCATCGCTGGATACAGAGAGGACACAGGGAGACTTACTTACCTTGTCCCCTGGATCCAGCAATGTCCTCCGCGCTGTGTGATCGAGCTGTCCTCCGTTTGATTTACACAGTGCCCGAGTGCTGCCGAGCTCCGTTCCCTGCGACGTTACAGCGCACGGGAGCGGAGATCGGCGCCAAATTCAAAAAAGTGAAAGTACACAAAACACACACAGTACTGTAATCTTACAGATTATAGTACTGTATAAAAAATTACACACACCCTTTGTCCCTAGTGGTCTGTCCAGTGCCCTGCATGCACTTTTATAAATATAATATAAATACTGTTTTTTCTGCCTGGAATTTGGAGATTGTCCATCGCAACCAAAAAGTGTCCCTTTTTCAGTGTTTTTGGATTTGATTACATTATTGAATAATAATATTGAATTATAAACTTCATCATACCCGGGATGTCTGGTAGACTCTGGTTTGAACAGATTTAAGAGAGTTATTCCTAAGAATTACAGGACTACAATATAAAATGCCATATTTCCATGCAAAATAATTGTACCGCTTTCAGCACCTAAAACCAGAACTAATCATACCGCCAGGGAGGTTAAATGGTTTGTGCAAAAGTTATAACATCTACAAAATATTGGATATATTTATGGCATTTTTATTATTATTAGTTTTTTACTAGCAATGGCAGTGATCTGTAATTTTTAGTGGGACTACAACATTGTGGTGGACAGATCAGACACTTTTTTGGGACCAGTGCTATAAATAGACACTGATTACTGTATAAATGTTACTGGCAGGGAAGGGGTTAACACTAGGGGTGATTAAGGGGTTAAGTGTTCCCTAGGGAGGTGTTTTCTAACTGTGGGGGGGGGGGGGGGGGTGGACTGACAGGGATTAGCGATAGATCGCTGTTCCTGATCACTAGCAATAGCAGATCTCTCTCAACTTCCCTGACAGAACGGGGATCTTTCTGTTTACATTGACAGATTCCCGTTCTGTCTCTCTCAGGAGCGATCCAGCTACATCCAGCCACATCGGCTCCAGCTTCACCCAGCGGGCACAAGCACCCACGCCCCCTACGCCTCTTAAAGTGTCCGATGTACACCTGTGGCAGTTTGCACAGCTGTGCTGACCTGCTGCAGTATAATGATGGCAGCGAGAGGTTAAAGCTGATGTTTAGTTACATTTTTGTTAAATTAGCACAAGGGAAGGTGTCTACATTGAATGAGAAGTGTCCCTTACATTGGTGGTTGCTCTGTTCATTGATGTTCATTCCTCTGTCCCCTCCATACCCCAATTTGTGATCTTCTGGTGCTGAAGGGGTTATTACAAGCTGCTAATCTGCTAGACATGTCACAGGACCCTCTCAAAAGTGCTGACTATGCCGGCCCTTTCCCCCACCCTGCTCCATTCATAAAAGCTGTATATCAAGGCAAAATAAATAGATAATAAAAAGAAATAAATAAACTAGGTGCAAATAAAAAAGTATCTTGGACAAAATTACTAA
Source organism: Lithobates pipiens (assembly GCF_037356315.1). NCBI lineage: Eukaryota > Metazoa > Chordata > Amphibia > Anura > Ranidae > Lithobates > Lithobates pipiens. The sequence goes on from NW_027507785.1 coordinate 159,042,890, forward strand.
AATTCAGGCCAAACTTGCATAACCGTTCATTTGAATCAAATGAAATAGTTTCAGAATTAGTTAAATATTTTGGTGTAAATTTCTTTTTTCTTTTTTTTCTTTCAGGTACTTGATGAATGTAACATTTGAGGGCCGAAACCTCTCATTTAGTGAAGATGGATACCAGATGCATCCAAAATTGGTCGTTATTTTACTGAACCAGGAAAGGAAGTGGGAAAAGGTAGGACCTATATTTGAGTTTGAAAAGTGCAATTATACTGTTGTATGCCAAGAAAATATTCATGAAAGTCCATGTATGACTTTTTTCATTCTGGGCAGTGGTTGTTGGTGGTTTTTTTGGGGGAGGAAAACAGCCCCCCCCCCCATGGCACTGACACACTCCCCCACCACCTGCTGCCTTTGCCTTGGATGCGGGTGGTGTGAGCGTGGTGGGCTTGAGGAAAGCTGCTCTGGTGCAGCAACTTCTGCAGCGTCTCCTCTCTCCTTCTCCCGGCACTAGGCGCCCAAAAGGATCGCCAGACGTTTTGGCCAATCGGAAACAGGTTTCATACCTGCTTCCTGATTGGCTAGGAGGAAGATCAGCGCTGCAACAGTGAATTTTCATTTGCTGTTGCAACACACCTGGGTGGGCTCCAGATGCAATGATCTGCATCCCGAGTCCACCCGATTTTGAAGCCTATTAGAGCCTATGGCTCTAATCAGTGTTTAAAAAAAAAAATCCTGGCCGCTGTAATTTATATGCCCAAAAGGGGCCGGACACATGAATAGGGGGCAGCTGACATGGCAATGAATAGATTCTTGCTATGCATGAATCTATCGGTTATGCTTATAGGGGGTGGCGAGTATAGGGGGCACCCCTAATGGACAGGCCACCACTGGGTGATTCTGGGTGTATGGGAAGCTATAGTTAATGCAGGTATTAAAGCTTTGTCAGCAAGATAAACAATACAATTTTACTCCATTATCTGTCTAACACAGGGGTCTTCAAACTTCAAAAAAAATAGAAGGAAAGCAAATGAATGCAGAAATAGTGAGTGAACACCACAGATGTGTAGAGAAAAGATATGCTGGAGGCATGCTGGAGGCATGCATTATTAGTGACACAACACCATCAGAAGTGCAGAGATGAATGAATTAGTGACATAACCCATGTGCATAAAATGGTAAACATTTAAAAAAATGTGGCGCAATGTATATATAAACAAAACCATAGATACCTAATTGGCAATAATGCTCAGGTATATAGGACCCGGAGGTAGGAATGTCAATGGTGTCCAATTGAATGGGCAAAGCCCATTAAAGTAACTTGGTAATCACTGCAAACAGCAAAAATTGCGTGGCTTCATTGTGCCATGAACAATATAGATAAAGCCTGGGAGCAAAATATGTAAGAAGATACTGGTAAGTGTGCAGTGATATAATGCAAACGGATCAATTTACAGAGATAAAGCTGTAAGAAAGCCATATACAAGGTAGCCTATAGAGACTCACCGGCCACAATACATAAATGGGAGCCTCCTCTTGGTCAGCACGAGCCTACTGATGAGCAGAAACTACCTAATAAATATCTCCCAACCCTGTGACATAAGTCAAGGGTCCCGCAGTGCGCACGCTATCTCTGCGCACAAGTCCCAATGCCACTGGTTGCCAAGGCTAGGACATGTACAAGTGAGGAGATGGAACGCCCCTGAATAGAGGCATTCCTCTAACCACCAGGGAACCTACCAATCGCCGTGTAGTGACAATCCTGGGAGTCAGAAGCCAATGTAAAGCGCTGGAGCAGGGGAAAAGGAGCCAATTCAATTAGACACATTAACGTGGTTGTAAACCCTTACAAACCACTTTGACCTACAGGTAAGCCTAGATTAAGGCTTACTCGTAGGTCCAAGATATTTTCCAAAAGACAGGCACCGCTGTCTATGGCGCATACACCGTAGACAGCGGCGCGCAGGCACACTGAGCGAGCCGCTGTTAACGGCAATATGCCGCGAGTGGCGGCTCCTGTGCGCATGCGCTGGAGTGACGTCATTGCAGCTCCGTCAAAATGACAGCGCTGGAGCAGTGAGACCCACCAAGAAGATGGAGGCTCCGTACACAAGGGGACAGCGGTGACTTCGCTGGCTCCTGGGTCAGGTAAGTGACACATAATGGACTACTATGTGATGCATAGTAGTCCATTATGCTTTACTTTTGCAGGGAATCAAAGAGGAAGTAAACCCATCAAGGTTTACTTCCTCTTTAAACCATATAAATAAACAATTGGATAATAAATACGATAAAGATTGCATATACGTATTGATGATAATATTGAATAGACAGAGAAGATATATATATATATATATATATATATATATATATATATATATATATATATATATATATAGTAATAAAATATATATAATAATAAAGAGGGTTTACATGATTCCTCAAAGATGGCTATACAGTGAAGCAGCAACATTGGATAGAAAAGATACAGATCTGGAGAAGTCACTGATCATGAAATCATAGAAATAAAAGAATGCGATTGCAGAGATTGAATAAACAACAATTAAATGATCACACAATACAATATTGGAGACAATGAAAGGATAGAAAGGATGGCAAGAGGATGAGATATTCCAGACAGAGAGACAAGGGGGAAGTTTATAAAAATGATTTGAAAGAATTGACTTAATTTAGGCCAGGTGGCATAGTGGCAATTAGTCTTTCTATCCAGAGGGCTTCCCTTTGTAACAGTATTTTGTCACAATCTCCTCCCCTAACATCAGGAGGTATCATTTCTAATGCCAAAAATGTAACAGCTTGAAGATTAAATTTGTGATACAGCCAGGCCTATATGTCGGCCAATGGTAGTAAGTTTGCCGTTAGTTGAATAGTAGACGTGATCTCCAACTCTCTGTCTGAACTCTCTAACCGTTTTGCCAACATAAAATGCTCCACATATACAGAGCATAAGGTATATAATACCAGTCATGCCACAATGGGCAGATGGAAGCTTAAAGGAAGAACCTGTAAGTATCCAGGGGCAAAAAGAACATTGTCCACATGGAGTGTGCCCCTATGATTAGAGGGGCCGCTGGTGTCAGATTGGTAATGACTACTAGTTAAACGGCCCCTGAGGAATTTAGCCCTACAAAAGACTAGTTCAGGTGTACTGCATACATTATGTTTAAGGATGTAGTGATCAGTAAGAAGATGGCAGTGCTTAGATAATGTTTCTAAGTTGACCATGATGTGCTGAATATTGGGTAATGATTTTTACTGTGTTGATAATGGAGGAATGTGAAGAGGGGTAGAGTAGAGAGGATCTTGTACGACCTAGAACTTTGTTGAAGGCCCTTCTTAAGTTAGTCTTTGAATAGCCCCTCATAAGAAGTCGTTCACGTAGGGCAGCTGACTGTATATAAAAATCTTCCTCTTGTGTGCAGTTCTGGCACAGTCATGTAAGTACTTCACATAGGGGATACTGTGGATGAGGGGCTTGAGGTGAGCACTGGAAGCGTGCAGCAGAGTATTGCCTGCTGTTGATTTACGGTAAAGATTGGTTCCCAATGTCCCCTCAGATTTTTTTTTTAACAATCAGTAGATCCAAGAATGGGATCTGTGTATTGTCAGAGGTAACCGTGAAACATAAATTCATATGGTTAAGGTTGATAGCCTCAATTAATTGATTTAATAAAATCCGAGCCAGTCTAGACCACAAACAGATCGTCGATAAATCTGAACCAGCAAAGTATTGACCCAAAAAAGGTGAATACTGATCACTGAAAAAACAAATCTCTCCCACACTCCAAGAAATAAATTTGCATAAGATGGAGCACATGACGTTCCCATAGCGACGCCTTGTGTCTGCAAGTAATGTTGGTCCTCAAAAACGATTTTGCGTGAGGATGAAAGCTAGAAGTTGTAGGAAGATAAATTCATTGAGTGGCCAGCCATCAGGAACAATCTAGCCATCGCAACACCCTTCTCATGGGGAATGTTCGAATATAATGTCTTGACATTGATAGCCACAAGAAGGGAGTCGCGAAGGACCTGGATCCCTTCAATGTGTCTAAATAGATCGGATGTGTCAAGGATATATGATGGTAGACTTGATAAATGGGGTAGTAGAAAACTATCCACAAATTTACTGGCATTGTCAGTTAAGGACTCAATGCCGGAGATGATGGGTCTTCCCGGTGGCTGGGCAAGATTTTTGTGCGTCTTAGGTAATGTGTAGAAGGTGGGGGTACATGGGTGTTTAGGGACCAGATAACCTTGCCAGAAGGCCACTGTACAGAGTTCTCTAAATTCATTGACGAAACCCATGATACTAGTAGATAAAATAGGTTGGTACCACGTAAGATTGTCTAACACATCATGGCACATGGTCTGATATTGAGTATGTGACATTATCACTATATTGCCACCTTTGTCGGATGGCTTAATGACAATGTCACAATGTTTTTGTAGGTGTTTAGGGGCTCGTTGCTGATTGTCAGTCAAATTACGTGAGAATCCCTGCCAATTCCTATTCTTCAGGTCTTTGATGGATTGATGAAGGAAGGCCCAAATAGCTGGGCAAGTCATAAGATTGGGGAAATTGCGTGATTTAGGTTTGAACTTGCTCGGGGTCTTGGGAGGTGTGGGCGCAGAGGTAATCAGTGTAATAGAGATGTCGGGGGAGCCGATCACCGACCCAGACTGTGAATTCGAGGTATCCCCCATATCGCCTTCATCATATAAAAGCATTAAATCGTGCAAAGCACAAAATTCCTCCATTGTAAAATGTCTTGTACGTTCCATAAGCTCATGTTCTAAATTGACATTCTGATGATTTTTATTGAATAGAAATTTGAAGGTCAAGATACGTGCGAATAAATAAAGAGTCCCCATCAAAGTCTGCCCTTACAACAGAGTCTCCCTTTATATCAGCTTCTCTATTGGAGTGTCTCCTGGCTAAGCTGTGCTGGAGACTGAAGGGGGAGAGGTTTGATGTGGGGGTATGTTGGAGACCGTAGGCTGACCTGAAGACCAGTGTAAGTGGCCACTGATTCTAGCTGTGGGCCAGAAAATATTTTGCAGTGAGCTGGATTTGTCCCACAGGCCGCAGACTGGAGAGTCATGCTCTAACTGGTACATTGTAATAAATATTATAAAGTACAGCTAAAGGCTCGTATATGACTAAACAAGTTCCATATCCCAGTTACTATGGGATGTACAAAACTCATAAGGTAAAAGAAAAACTTCTTTACCTGCCCTAAAACTTAATTTGTGTCCCCTCCTTTCCCGATACTACAGCACACATTGGGAAGGTTTCATCATTCAGCAACAGGGGCAGGGTTGTCAATCCAAAAAGCAGTAGACAGGACTAGGTGTGGCCAGGTGCTGATTGACAGGTTACGGGCTTGTGAATTAGCAGTGATGATGTTGATAACCACGTACCCTGCAACATTTTTTCATCCGAAGGTAGTGCAATCAGGAACAGTCCATTCAGGAACAGTGCAGCATCACTGACATCCCATCGAAGCAAGCTCCATTAGATGGACTTCATTGAATGGCTCAACCGGTAATTGTTCATAACATGCAGAAGTCCTGCACCACATTTTTTATTTTTATTTGATACATACAATAAAGCTAAACAGCCTTTCGCTACAACAGAATCATATCAGAACACGCCAATGCCACCTGAGAGTAGTTTTAATAAAGAAGTAAAGAGAGGATTTACCACCTATCAGATAAAGGAGACTTGATAGCAGAGTTGGTTGCCAAGAAGCATGATAGCTGGTGATATAAAATACTGTAGATTACAGCTGATACACTGGAGAACAAATATGACAACTGACCCATTATTTTAAGGACATGCTTTAACTATTACAGCATTACAGTCTTAACCAAGCAGTAAACATCCACTACAAAGTACAAATATTTATTTTTATGCACTAAAAAATATTGTATATATGCTGCTTTCTCAGGGACCTAATACAGGTCTCCTCTGGGACATACATGACATTTTATATGTAAAGATAAGACAGCATTCTTTGAGCCCTGTTCTCTCCAGCTTGAATGGAACCTGTCTTTAAAGAAATATGAAGCCTGTCATTACTGACTTTTTTTTTATAAGTGTAAGTTTTCGTCTAGGTTCACATCTATGCGGCTGGACTTGATGCGTTTTTCAGGCACTTTTTATGCGTTTTTGCATGCACTTTTTATGCATTTTGGAGTTTTAAATTTTTTTCTCTTTAGCTGGTTGCTAAGGAGGTGGCCGGGAAGCCAGCCACTGTGTCCTTAGCAACTGATGAGTCATCAGCTGTCAGCGGGATTCCCCGCTGAAAGCTGAATGTAAGAAAAAAAAAGAAAACATTTGCCGGCAAAAAAAATGTGCAAAAAAAAAAAAAAACAGCATGAGGTCCCCCCCAGGTCCATACCAGGCCCTTCAGGTCTAGTATTGATTTGGAGGAGACCCTCACTCCAAAATGTAAATGGGTCCTCCCCATGCTCAATACCAGACCCTTATCTGAGCATGCCACCAGCAGGTCAGGAAAGAGAGGGGATGAGAGAGCGCCCCCCCCTCCTGAACCATACCAGGCTGCATGCCCTTAACAGGGTGTGGGTTGGGTGCTTTGTGTCCCCCACCCCAAAGCACCTTCCCCCCATGTTGATGAGGACAAGGGCCTCTGCCCGACAACCCTAGTCAGTGGTTACTGGAATCTGGAAGCCCCCCTTTATTATATAAATAAAAAAAGCCTTGTGACAAGGGGCGGGCTCTTCAGGTGATGTCATCAGATGGCCACACCCCTTTGCTATATAATAGTCGGCAGAGAGTGGGCAACAACAAAACAGATGAAGACATCAACAGAACAAGAGCGTCTTTTTAAAAAAAAATTAGCGGGTAACCAGCGGCGAGGAAGAAGACATCGGCGGAAAGATACGGCGGGAGGGGAAGAGGCAGCTCAAGGAGGAGATGGCAGGAAGGAGAAGACAGCGGGAAGAGCTGGCTAGAGAAGACATTACATTTCACTGCTTTTTTTGGTGAATGGATAGGGGTACGAGGAAGCCGATACCCATTCACATAGGGGGGCAGGATCTGGGGGCCCCTTTGTTAAAGGTGGGCGTCCAGATTCTGATAAGCCCCTGGCCCGCAGACACCGACAACCAGGGCCTCTTCCCAACAACCTTGTCTAGGGGCAAGGTGCTTTGTGTGGGGGGGGTACCCTCCAAATCCATACTAGACCAGAAGGGTCTGGTATGGACCTGGGCGGAACCCCAGGCCATTTTTTTGCAAATTTTTTTGCCGGCAAATTTGTTTAGTTAGTGATTGTAAACCCTCACCTTGTAAAACAATCCATTCAGTTTAATATAGAAATGAAAAGCAGTTACCGGCCAATCTCATTGTTGAACGTAGATTTAAAACTTTTCACTAAAATACTGGCCTCCCACCTATAACCGCAATTACATCAGCTGGTACATCTAGACCAAGTAGGGTTTATCCCCTCGCGTGAAGCTAGGGATAGCTCCATTAAAGTATTGAATCTGGTACACTTTGCTAACCAAACAAAAACCCCTAGTGTCTTTTTGAGTACGGACACAGAAAAGGCATTCGACCGAGTCAACTGGAAATTCATGTTTGCAGTATTAAGACACCTGAGGATGGGAGAGGGTATGTTACAGTGGATTGCCGGGGTATATGCTTCTCCACAAGCCCTGGTGAAGGTAAATGGAGTCTTTTCAGAACCATTTAAAATCTCGAATGGAACACGCCAGGGATGCCCTCTCTCGCCCCTATTGTTTGTCCTCTCACTAGAACCACTATTGAACAACATTTGGCAAAATCCTGATATTCAGGGACTCCAAATAGGGGATCACAATTATGAAATATCGGCATATGCGGATGACCTTCTGTTCTCCCTGTCTAGACCACATATCTCCCTGCCAAATCTCATGGAAGAAATTGCAAGAGATATCAAATCTAAAAATAAATTATACATCATTCCTTCTCTCCCCAACACAAGTCACCGCTATATGCATAAGTGGTCCCGGATTATTAATCAGATTATTACTATTCCCCAGTGGCAGAAAATTTGGGAAGTAGCTTCTAAATCTTCTCGATGTGTAGAACAAAGGGAGACAATCTATAAGATTCTAATGTTTTGGTACAGGACCCCGGAGATCCTACATAAATACAATCCTGGGGTCTCCCCAATATGTTGGAGATGCCGGAAGAATACTGGCTCTCTTTTCCACATTTCCTCCTAATGTTCTGTCATCCAACCTTTTTGGTCCTCTATCCATACATATTTGCAAAACCTTTTCGACACTTCCCTCCCTCTAACTCCAATCCACTTCCTTTTAGGCTTGCCCTTTCCTGATATATCCACAAACGGCCAGAAACTAATAGGTTTTATTCTATTGGCGGCGAAGCGGGCCATACCACTGAGATGGCTATCGCAATCTCCGCCCACGCTCCCACAGGTTTTATAAACTCTGGAACAGATTCGTAGAATGGAGTACCTTACCGCTACTATTCACGACATGCTACCCAGGTTCTCCAGGGTTTGGGACCTGTGGGACCATTCACAACTTAACCCAGGGCTCCCTTTAGCCCCCCCAGCAATGCACCCCCCCTTGAATAGATGTGTGGCTGGAGTATATCCACTGTCCCCTACCTATAGCTCTCTCAGGGATCCTTTGGTAACCCCCCTCACCTCCCCTGCGTGAGATTCCCCCAGGGCTACCTCAGTCTGATATAGGCACCTCGGGAAATACGCGTATCCCAGATCCAATAGATGGCTATGCTTCTAATGTTGGTTGTTCATACTTTTGACCTGCCCACACGTTGGGTCCCTCATAACTCCCCCCCCCCCCCCTGCATCTCCCTGATTCTCCTCAACGTTTCTGTGTGAATTGGTACAAAGGGTGCATTTGTGACCTGATATTGCCTGACCATTGCTTTTTTTGTTGCTTTTTTTTTTCTTTTTTCTTTTGTTTGTTACATCATTGACACTGACAATTGTTTGATGTTATGCTTCCTTTTGTACTTTTGAAATCTTTCAATAAAATATACAATTCAAAAAAATAAATAAAAATTATACAAAATCAGAAGCATTGGGGGTCGCACTGCCTTTAAAGATACAACAAACTATACAGCCTAATTTTGGCTTTAAATGGGTGACTGTAGCACTTAAGTACTTGGGCACATATATTCCAGCAAGGCTTGAGAAGACTTTCATAGTAAATGGAAACAGGGACTACACTCGTGGTTTGCCCGATGTAATATTATAAAAGTTAACATTCTGACAAAATTTTTATATCTATTCCAGGCCGTGCCTATAGATATTCCAACAGTTTTTTTTCGCCAGATAGATACTCTTTTTACCACATTTATATGGGCAAATAAACGACCAAGGATCAGTAGAAACATCATGAGAATCCCTAAGCATTTTGGCGGCCTGGCAGTACCAGATATGATTAAACACTATCAGGCAGTGCACATTGGCAGAATGATAGATTAGTGTAGACACACAGAATTTAAATTATGAACAGAAGTAGAACAAAAATGCAGTCCAGTACCCCTACGTAGGGCGATTTGGTGTTATACAACATTACCAGAATCTCTTAAAAGACACCCACTTATAGGTCCAACATTGCGGATAGGTGTTAAGATTAGTCAAAATCCTCAATTCTCTACAACAAACTCACCATTATTTCCCATTTTGGGAAACTCTGGTTTTATACCGGGAATGGAACCAGGTGCATTTCAGGGACTTATAGATAGGGACCATGATTTTAGCAAAAGGAAGTAAATATAATGAAAAATAAATATAATGCAAATAACAGTGATAGCACATTGACTGATCTCTACAGATTAATAAATCCAGTGTATCTATCAAATTATTGACATTTGTGACCATGTAAATACAAAACAATTGAATCCAAAATAATTAAATTCATTATGATCTCGTAAGTAACAAAGTGTACTGCATAAAACAAAAAGTCCCCTTCATGTGACACAAAATTAGAAGAATGAATTATTCAAAATCCTCCAGCATACAGTAGGTGACCGCGATATTGTGTCAATCTTGCCGCTTCTATCGGCGAGATTGACACCCTACGAGCTCCGTCACGTCGGCGCTGGCTCGCATCGGGAAAGGAAAAATGTTTCTTTTCCTTTCCCGATAAGCGACAAGCAACGCTGGCCGGGTTCACACTGGTGCGGGGATCTGAATTGGATTCCCGCCAGTACCAGGCACTGTGTTTGGTATGAATCCTAAGGGAGAACTCCACGCCAAATAAAAAAAAAACGGCATGGGTTCCCCCTTGGGAGGCATACCAGGCCCTTAGGTCTGGTAGGGATTTTAAGGGGAATCCCCTACGCCGAAAAAAATGGCTTGGGGCCCCCCCAAAATCCATACCAGACCCCTATCCAAGGATGCAGCAAGGCCGGTCAGGAAAGGGAGTGGGGACGAGCGAGCGGCCCCCTCCTACTGAGCCGTACCAGGCCACGTGCCCTCAACATGGGGGGTGCCTTGGGGAAGGGGGGGCTGCGCAGCCCCCCCACCCCAAAGCACCTTGTCCCCATGTTGATGAGGACAAGGGCCTCTTCCCGACAACCCTGGCCATTGGTTGTCGGGGTCTGTGGGCGGGGGGGGCTTAATAAGGGGGCCCCCGGATAGCGAACCCTATGTGAATGAGTATGGGGTACAATGTACCCCTACCCATTCATCTGTGAAAAAAAAAATTTAAAAAAAGCACAACACACAAGGGTTAAAATAGTTTATTGTACAGCTCCGGGGGGGTCTTCCGTCTTCGGGGGTCTTCTCGCCGGACTCCTCTGCTATCTTCTGCTAGCTCTTTTACTAGCGGAGGAGCCCGGATTTCTTCTTCGTCGATGCCCTCTTCTTCTGACTTCGGGGGGTCTTGTCCCCCTCTTCGGTTCTTCTTGCCTGCGAGAAGGCATGCAGGCTTCATGAGTGAGGCAACATTATCGCCGCTCTCTCGCTCTTGCTACTATAGGAAAATTACATTTTCCTATTGCAGCCAGCGCGAGAACCAGCAGGATCGCGCTGGTTAGAGAAGCCTGTCGCCGGGAACCAGCACGGCAGTATCACACTGGAAATACAATATCGGCGGCACCTACTGTATATACTCTTGCAAGATGTGGCAAAAAGTCTTCCAAATAAGTTGCATACACCTCCACCAAAGATTTCAACAAACGGCAGCCAATCATGTTTGAAAATGCGGTCTGCTTACCAGATCCGTTTGACCACTTTAATTAAAAAGTCAGCCAAATGAAGCCTACACAGGTTTGTGCCTGCTCACATGAATAATGGCATGGATACATAGGAAAAATCTGCCTCTTCACAGACTCAAACGGGATATATGGAAAGAGCAAGAAACATCCATAGCGTAATACTATTTTTATTTAAAATAAATGATTAAAAAGTAGCCAAGTGGCTCCTTACATTATCGTGTGCCTGACCTGGCACTGGGGTTGCTCGCCTTTCAAATAGGGATTCACCGGCTGGAGTGTTCCTATTGTGAACCGCTAATGTGGCGTGCATTCCAAGCCGTCAGACCGACAACCAGGAGACCAGATATGGCATCAGAGAAAGCGTGACCAGGTATCGCCTCGACGTACATTTTGTTAGCAACATCTTCAGAAAACGTACCTGGTCACTGGGGTCAACGCTTTTATATTGCCATTCACAGGCTATAGCCAATAAGGAAATAAATTTGTGCACAGCCTCAGTCCCGCTCAAGCGATTAAGGTTAAATACACTCGATTTAATAACATTAGCATTATACATATTTTTTACCAGAAACAACAATTAAAAATTACAAATAAAAATACAAACAAATATCTATAATATGAAAGTTTTGCATTAATAATATAAACTAGTTTTTTAAATAGTTTGTTATATTATGAAAAAAATATATATATTATTAGACTTCTAATACATCAAATCCACTGGTCTATTCATAAACATCCTGTGCGCATGTCTCCTCTACCGTCATACTTCAGAGGTCAGCCCTAATGCCATGGATACTACCATAAGCAAAGGGAGAAACCCCCGCAAGCAGACGGCACTACTCTTGATACTCTGGTGGGTATCTACCCTTATATAAAATAATACTCAAAAATAAAAACATAGCGATAAAAATAATAATTATAAAATTATTGTCAAGTTGGAGAACATGTTGGATTATTACCATGGTCCAATGCTATAACAAGATTTGGCCCTTGGATCCACCATGTATTTCGAAAATGTTCCCCATTTGGTGCCAATGATTTCCATTGGTCATTTAAAAAAAAGTGATCTAGTGTGAGGTACCAGTATCCATATCTGTCCACCCTACAGATATTAATGGATATGGCAATGCTGGACCCATATTTGCCTGTAGAGGCAGGGGGAGGGAGGGGTTATAGGTATCTAATATTCTAGGGACCCTATTTATTTTCTTCTTATCAATCACCAACCGACATACAGATGTGGATGACTTTACATATGTGCTTCTACATCTAATCAATCGTTTGATAGAAAGTAATTGAGATTGAGTTCTATGTGCATTCCTAACAGTTGCATAGTCTTTAATTTATAAATCCATTTGGTTTCATTTTTGGATATTTCTCTTCTCATGTGTGTCCCTCTCCAATGTCTTGTAATTTTATCTATGCCATAAAAGCTACAAAGTATAGGAACGCACGCCACAGTAGTGGTTCACAATAGGAACACTCCAGCCGGGGAATCCCTATTTGAAAGGCAAGGGTCGGGCACACGACAATGTAAGGAGCCACTTGACTACTTTTTAATTATTTATTTTAAATAAAAACAGTATTACGCTATGGATGTTTCTTGATTTTTTTTCCATATATACCGTTTGAGTCTGTGAAGAGGCAGATTTTTCCTATGTATCCATGCCATTATTCATGTGAATGAGCCTAGTCCACAAAAGAATTACTAGAGCCCTGAAATTCAGCTTTGGAGCAGGGTTTTTTTTGGGGGGGGTGGGGGGATTCTTCCCCCTCCCCCCATTACACTTTCTACTCCAGGACTTGCATCTGTGCACAACCAAATACTTTTTTATGCAACTGGATTTACTAAAGATTTGAAGGGGTATGAATAGTTTGCACTTAGAAAATATGTATTTATAGTCTGCAAAAGTCAAACAAAGTCAAGTTTTTATTTCAACATTTATATACTTGGGCCAAAAAATAAAAAAAAGGCATGAAAATGATGCTCAAGCATTTGACAGTATAGTTAGGGCCCTGAAAAAATAAAGTGCAGGATTAAAAGCAAAAACAGATAAAATTATTACAAACTCAAAAAAAACAAATCAACGCACACTTATGTTTGGAATTAGCATGAAGCTTTATTTTCATCTAAACCATTACATAAACTAGATTAACATTAACAGATGTAAATCTAACATGTGAGAATTAGAAGTAACTAGAAGTAACTAGAACTGACCATGTGTTTGTGTGCTGAGGCACACAAACACGTGGTCAGAATGGACAAAGACATAATTTGCAAACCATGCCCACAAAAACACTTTTGAGGGCCTTAATGCAAAGCTATGCCAACAAGCACATAAACCAATCATCAAACCACAGCCTTAGTGGAGTGTGGGTCAGGCATTATGAGCACACCCCCCCCCCCCCCAAAAAAAAAAATATATATATATATATATATATATATATATATATATATATATATATATTTTTTTTTTTTTATTATTTTTTTTTTTTGGGGGGGGGGGGTGTGCTCATAATGCCTGACCCACATATATATATATTTGTAAACCAATATAAGCACTGCAAACAAAGATTCTGGCCTCTCAGCCTAAATAACACACCCACCAGTGTAATTGTTTCAGTCTCTTCATGTATGCCTCAAGTGCCCACACCTGTTCATCAGGAACACACACTATTCACAAATAAAAGGATGCATCAGCATATATATCTGTGCAGACTAAACCTAAAAATAACAAATGTCCAAGGCTCTGGCCATGATCAGTGATACCAAAAATCGAAAAACATTAAACTTGTACGTTGTTGGGCATGTGGAAAGTACAAAACAGAAAATTACAACTTTGTAAGGGGTGCTTCACACAAATTGTTGACAAATTGCATTAGTCATTCATCATCAGCATACCATGTTAAAATATGTGTGCAGCATCACACCAGACATATACAACCATATCTGGCCAAAAACACACAGTTCTTGATTTGGTGTAAATTTATAATTTATTAATTGATTTATAATGTAATTTCTTGGGTTTTCATGTTTTGAAGGCTGGTTATGGTTGATTACTGTCAGCATGCTGCTAGAGTAGTGTTTTTCAACTCCAGTCCTTAAGGCGCACTAACAGGTCATGTTTTCAGGATTTCCCTCATATGAAATGGCTGTGGTAATTACCAAGGCAAGGATACTGATTACATCACCTGTGCAAAATAATGGAAAGCCTGCAAACATGACCTGTTGGGGCGCCTTAAGGACTAGAGTTGAGAAACACTGTGCTCGAAATTGGTTGGTTTTTGCTTGGTAAGAGGCTGCAATTAGTGCTGGTGGGGAAATGTTAAGGGTGATTATTGTCCTTGCCCATGGAAAGCATATGACACAATTTGCAATGGTGGTGGAGCCCTCCTACACATAAATACACATACATACTGCATTTATTTGGACTTTTATTTATAGGTGGTGGAATGGCATCAGTCAGAAGTTATGCTTCTTGATTTATTCTGTGATATTAGGTGGTTTTTGGTGTGGGAATGTAGAATAGTGATAGTTCCTCTGAATTTTGGGAATGACATTTTGATTTATGATGTTGGTACACATATTACATTTTTGGGCTCAAGTTCTGATCATTTGTAAATACCAAACAACACACCAAATTGTGTCTCGTTTTGATTTGCATCTGCAATGGTATTGTTTGTGGTTTCTAATAGACACCTGTGTGAGTTTGGGTACATTTTTTAAGAGATGGACAGCAGCAAGTGAAAGTGACAGAGAAAAGTATGTTTTAACAAAACATGAAAACATTACACATTCTAGCACTCTTAACAACAAAATAGATGAAGAAGCAACATTGTTGCAAGGACAATTTATTTGCCAGAAAGATACAGTTCATGTCAACATTAAAATATTTATTTAGGGAAGTTACAATTGTACCATTATAATCAATGGCTGAAACTTGCATTGGGCTATATAGCGCAAATATTCACTCTCAAAAACACATTTTAGCCCAAAGGTCATTTTGGTATTTACTATAGCACCCTTTAAAAAGGCATGGGAATTAAAATGAGTAGTCTGAGCATGCTCGCTAGTTGTACAAAGACGGCTAATGTATCTCTTTGCAGACTTTTAAAGATATTAAAGTGTATATATCACTTTTTCAAACTGTTTAAAAGCAGATAATCTTTAAACAATATACCACATATTTCATTACCATTTAGGTGATCATATCATGCGCTTAACATTATTTCCATGTGCAATACTTCAGGCTCTAGCAGAGTAAGGGTTTGGGCACTATCTGTTTTTTTGGGAGTTATAGTAAATTTGATTTTGGGAGTATTTTTTCACCAGCACTAAAGTGAATACCGTTTTAGCGCTACTTAGTGAGTTCGCCGATCGCAAAAATTTGAGCGCCAATTGGCAGTAATTAGCGCTGATTAGCACACGGCGCTATAGTAAATGACCCCCATTGCGTAGCCATTATCAGTTAAAAGAAAACAACATTTTTTTTTCAGTTTTTTTTATAGGTTCATGCAATCTACTCTTTGCCTTATGTGTCTAGGCCTTGTGTAAACCCACAATGTAAAC
The DNA here is from genome assembly GCF_037356315.1 of Lithobates pipiens. Taxonomy (NCBI): domain Eukaryota; kingdom Metazoa; phylum Chordata; class Amphibia; order Anura; family Ranidae; genus Lithobates; species Lithobates pipiens. Next base: position 159,058,693 of record NW_027507785.1, read on the forward strand.
CCACAATGTAGTAATGTACAAAAGCTGAAAATATTTTAGGAAGTCATTTACAATGAACATTGTAAACATGTACAGTAATTCTAGTTTTGGTCGCCTCTATAATAACAGCCAAGAAAATAGTTGAAACTAATAATTATGAGGCCGTTTTCATAGAAAAGTGTTCACTGTTCTGATATCTTTGTTTCTTTTCTTGAGGTTTCTTTTTAAAATTACATGTAGCAGGTTTGTACCAGAGCCATATGTTAAATGCAAAACATTTGTCAGCTATAAAATTTACATTTGACCTAAGCATTAAGTGCATATAAAATATTTTTTCCACAATGATTTTACCTAAAATAAAAATCTTGTTCAGCGAGGTTGCTGTTTTGTTTCATGTCCCACCTCAATCAGGTTTTTGTTCAGTAAAAGTCTTTTTCAATGTTTTGATTTCCCAGTTCACATTTCTTCAACAAGCATGACCCAAATATTCCTGCATCTGTTTATTGCATCTCTTTAAACTGTCCATCATCAGCGAGCTCTCCTGTCATCCGCCCAGGCTCAGAAAGTACAAACAAGTGAAAGAGAGAGAGTGATTAAAGAGGACAGCAGGAAGGGAGATAAGGAAGGAATAAAACGGAGAACAGCAATGTTGAAATTACTTTACATTTTTAATAATCAGTATTTAAATACCTAAACCTAAGTGGTCCCATGATGCTGTGTTTCGAGGGCACATGGTATGAAACTGCAGCAGGAGTGCTCTAAAGCTCTGATGTCAACATAGTGTTCAGAGATAGGAAATAAGGGCGGGGATGGTGTTGAGATCCAGACAATACAACCATACAAGTTGTGGTGAGAAGAGATGAGATCCAGACAATACAACCATACAAGTTGTGGTGAGAAGAGACTAAAGCAATCAAAAGTCCTCACTTCAATCGGGGCACAGCACAGTAAAGCCAACAGGATGTATTGCCCCAATGACATCCACAAACCAGAACTGTTATAGGTTGTCACCCAACATGCAAGTTCAGTTCACATGTCGTGGGATCTACTTTTCACTATATGTTTTTGCACAGTTTTTTTAGACTCCCAAAGCCTGTTGGTAAAATTATAGTAATATTAAAGCACTAGTAAACACAAAAGCAAATCATTTATTATATTGCAGTTTACCAATTCTTAGATGTGATGACTGCATTAGTTCTTTCTGGCTTTCTTTCCTCTATTTTCATCTGATGATCCAGCCAGTAAGGCTGTTGTGTTTTTTTTTTTTTTTTTTTTTTTTTTTAACAAGCGCTCTAGCAGAATGTATCAGTTATAGAGATGAGACAAACAGTTTAACACTGACAGGGATGTTTACAATGAGCTTTTATTTATGGAAAACCTTTATCCCAAAAGAAAAAAAAAATAGTTTGCTGTAACTGCTTATAAAGTATTATCTGGTTTTTGGCTTCAGTTTTTTAGAGTAAAATTGCTAGTGAAGACTAACACTCCCCTCCCCCAGACTGACAATGTTGCTGTCCAAAGGTGCCCCCTGTGCTCCTTCATCCAGAGTGGGGACACTCTAATACAGGAGGTGTCTTACCAGCAGGCCCTAACTGACAATTGGGCACACCGAGCATTTGTCAGGTGGGGCCGGGCTACCAGGCCACAAATCCCAGGGCCTTCACTCAGGGCATTCACATCATCTTTACCTCCCAGAGTCATGAATAGAATTGGTCACATTCAGCGGTGGTATTGCCTGTCGTATGACAGGGGGTATAATTTTTGCTGTGGCATGTATAGAACCCCCTCTGACCACTGAGCTTGGTTAAGAGGGGTGGTTACTGAGTGGTAAAACTATGACTTACTGTATTTAGCTCCCCCTGGTTGCAAGTTATTTTGCAAGCCCTAATTAGGAAACAATTATCCATTTACTCCTTTATAAGGCTTTGCCTCTCTAAATCAGAGTTTAACACACAACACTTCCTGTACCTGTACCATATTTGCTTTTCACTATGTGTAAAGTTTTTTTGGTCATCACATTTTATGAATGTAAGCAGCCTATACCTAGTAGTATATGACGGTTTTTAGTTTGGACCCAGATGTTTGTGTTTCCAGTCAGGTTTTTATTCCCATTTGTTTCTCTACTGGTGAGATTTCAGCTTACTTCCAGTCAGGACAAGAAGTAATAGGAATCTTGTCAAGGGCCCCTTAGGGTTCTGATATTGTTTTTATTGCTGCTGGTGTCAACAGACACCTCCTCCTAGCAAAATTAACAAAACTCATAAACTCAAAATGCATAAAAAACACATGAAAAAATGCCAAATGCACCTGAAATCAGGCCTCAAAAATGCATCAACTTCACAGGCATAGATGTGAACCTAGGCTAAGGGTTAATCCAGCCACATCTTCCCAGCTCTGTGTGAGGGGACTTCTCTTTTCTGATATAATCTTACCAATATCCGTCCTCCTTGAAAAGACACATAATTGTATTATTCATCAAATCTCCATTTAAAAGATCACAGGAATATATTTATTTCTGTTCTGCTGTGACCCAGAGGTTATAGGAGGCTATTTTCCTTTCCTCCATCAGTTGATAGCTGTTCCAGGCTTGGGTAGGATTCAACAATGTTGTCGGAAATCTACCCCACTGCCTGAATAAGGCCCCTTTCACACTGAGGCATTTTTCTGGCGCTGCAGCACTAAAACGACTGTATAGCACCTGAAAAAAACGGCCCCTTTCACTCCAGTGTGAAAGCCAGAGGGCGTGCTCTAGAAGGATCTTTGGAGTGGTGAAGGAGCGGTGTATTCACCGCTCTTAAACCGCTCCTACCCATTGAAATTTTGGGGCAGCGGAGCTTTGCGGGCGGTTTTAACCCTTTTTCGGCCGCCAAAATGACGGTAAGGCCCCTTTCGCATCGGCGGTAAAGCGGCGCTATTTTTAGAGTCACTTTACTGTCATTTTAGTGGTGGTATTCAGCGCTAGCGGGGTGGTTTTAACCCCTGCTAACAGTCGAAAAAGGGTTAAAAACACACGCAAAGCTCTGCTGCAGCGGCGCTTTGCTGGCGGTAGAGCCGCGCTGCCCCATTGATTTCAATGGGTAGGAGCAGTTTAATACACCACTCCTTCACCACTCCAAAGATGCTGCTGGCAGGACTTTTTTCACCGTCTTGCTAGCGCACCGCTCCAGTGTGAAAGCCCTCCGGCTTTCACACTGGAGTGAAAGGGGCCTTTTTTTCAGGCGCTATACAGGCGCTATTTTTAGCACTGTAGCGCCTGAAAAATGCCTCAGTGTGAAAGGGGCCTAAAGCGGCGCTAAAAATAGTGCCGCTTTACTGCCGACGCCACTCCCACCCAGTGTGAAAGGGACCCTGCAGCAAGCTCTGCCTTTCAGCTGTGCCTCCCCCCACTCAAGCCTGGAGCTCCAGTGAGCGATGCAGCATGGAGAGGAGTATGGATGTTTGGGAAAATTAGAAAAGTGACAATGCTTACAACCAAAAAACCATCAAGAGACAAAGCAGATTGCCATATGTTCTGGTAAACAACATACAATGTAAACAAGCTTCCTAAAAGGCAACACTAGTATAAAAAAAGCTGGTAGAGACATCCCCAAAAAGACGTGAAGCTGTAATTGCAGCGAAAGGTGGTTGTACAAAGTATTGACTCAGGGGGCTGAATACAAATGCTCGCCATGCTTTTCACATATTTATTTGTAAAAATATTTGAAAACCATGTATCATTTTCCTTCCAATTCACAATTATGTGCCACTTGGTCAGGTCTATCACATAAAATTATATAAATAAAATACAATAAAATACATTTAAGTTTTGGTTGTAACAGGAAAAAATTTGGAAAATTTCAAGGGGTGTGAATACTTTTTCAAGGCACTGTATACACTATATTATCAAAAGTATTGGGACACCTGCCTTTACACGCGCATGAACTTTAATGGCATCCAAGTCTTAGTCAGTAGGGTTTAATATTGAGTTGGCTCACCCTTTGCATCTATAACAGCTTCAACTGCTCTGGGAAGGCTGTCCACAAGGTTTAGGAGTGTGTCTATGGGAATGTTTGAGAATTCTTCCAGAAGCACATTTGTGAGGTCAGGCACTGATGTTGGATGAGAAGGCCTGGCTCTCAGTCTCCGCTCCAATTTATCCCAAAGGTGTTCTGGTTGAGGTCAGGACTTTGTGCAGGCCAGTCAAGTTCATCCACCCCAAACTTTCTCATCCATGTCTTTATGTCTCCTTGCCTTGTGCACTGAATTTGCACAAAGATTTTACATAAATAAGCTGACTATTTTAAGCACCCCTGCCAATGTTAAATTGGTTGTCTCCCTGTGACTGATGCAGGAGAGATGATTCTTTTGAAAAACAATACATTTACTGGATGGATCGCCATATGGAAAAAAAAAAAGAAAGAGGCCCTAAAAAGATAAAAAGAAAACAAATGTAGTCACCACATCTGAATTGGTAAGCTGCAACATAATAAATGTTTACTTTTGAGTTTAAAAGAGCTTTAAAAAAGTTGTATGCAATAATTATTTTTCCTTTGAGATTTAACCACTTGCCGACCGCCGCACGACGATATACGTCGGCAGAATGGCACGGGCAGGCATATGGGCGTATATATAAGTCCCTGCCTGCCCGCGGGTGGGGGGCCCAATCGGGCCCCCCCCCGGTGCCTGCGGCGGTCGGCATTCCTTCGAGAGCGATCCGGGATGAGGGGGCGGCCATTCATTCATGGCCACCCCCTCGCGATCGCTCCCGACGAATAGAAATCCCCCGTGACATCACTTCCTCTCCTGTAATGTAAACACAGGAGAGGAAGTGATGTATTCTCTCCTCCGTGTCGGTATTTTTCGTTCCGACATGGAGGAGAGCGGAGCGGTGAGTTGCACCAACACTCTACACACACAGTAGAACATGCCAGGCACACTCACACCCCCCCTTTACCCCCCGATCACCCCCCCCAATTACCCCTGCCCCCTAGTCACAGTGACACCAATGTCATTTTTTTTTTTTTTTTTTGCATTGGTGTCATTTGTGACTGTAATAACTGTTAGGGCAGTTAGAGTTAGCCCCCTTTAGTTCTAATGTACCCCCCTTACCCCCCCAATAAAGGTTTAACCCCGTGATCACCCCCCGTCGCCAGTGTCACTAAGGCTGGGTTCACATTGCAGCGGTTTATGAGAACGAATGTGATTCGCACCGCACTGCAGTGCAAATCACATCCGATCTCTGTGCGATTCGAGTTCAGCCATTCGCCGCACCCGCCGCACCCGCCGCAAATTCGCACGGGACCCTTTTTTTGGCCCGCAGCAGAATCGGATCGCATGGGTGTTCACACCATGTGATCCGAGTTTGCAGATCGCACTGCGATATGCGAACTGATCTGGGGGTGTCAGTAACATTTCACTGACACTCCCAGCAGTTCGCATAGGGCAGTGTGAACTGCCGCCGGGAGGCATGCGATGCGGGAACCCGCCGCGGATTTGCGGCGTTTCCGCATCGCTCCAGTGTGAACCCAGCCTAATAAGCGATCATTTTTCTGATCGCCGTATTAGTGTCACAGGTGACGCTAGTTAGGCAGGTAGGTATTTAGGTTCGCCGCAGCTTTTTATAGCGCCAGGGACCCCCATATACTACCGCATAAAGCCCCCTGATTGCCCCCTAGTTAACCCTTTCACCTGTGATCACCATATAACTGTTACAGGTGACGCTGGTTGGTTAGTTATTTTTTTATAGTTTCAGGGCACCCGCCATTTATTACCTAATAAAGGTTTAACCCCCTGATCACCCGGCGGGTGTCATTTGTGACTAATAACTGTTAGGGCAGTTAGGGTTAGCCCCCTTTAGTTCTAAGGTACCCCCCTAACCCCCCCCAATAAAGGTTTAACCCCGTGATCACCCCCCGTCGCCAGTGTCACTAAGGCTGGGTTCACATTGCAGCGGTTTATGAGAACGGATGTGATTCGCACCGCACTGCAGTGCAAATCACATCCGATCTCTGTGCGATTCGAGTTCAGCCATTCGCCGCACCCGCCGCACCCGCCACACCCGCCGCAAATTCGCACGGGACCCTTTTTTTGGCCCGCAGCAGAATCGGATCGCATGGGTGTTCACACCATGCGATCCGAGTTTGCAGATCGCACTGCGATATGCGAACTGATCTGGGGGTGTCAGTAACATTTCACTGACACTCCCAGCAGTTCGCATAGGGCAGTGTGAACTGCCGCCGGGAGGCATGCGATGCGGGAACCCGCCGCGCATTCGTGGCGTTCCCGCATCGCTCCAGTGTGAACCCAGCCTAATAAGCGATCGTTTTTCTGATCGCTGTATTAGTGTCACAGGTGACGCTAGTTAGGCAGGTAGGTATTTAGGTTCGCCGCAGCTTTTTATAGCGCCAGGGACCCCCATATACTACCGCATAAAGCCCCCTGATTGCCCCCTAGTTAACCCTTTCACCAGTGATCACCATATAACTGTTACAGGTGACGCTGGTTGGTTAGTTATTTTTTTATAGTTTCAGGGCACCCGCCATTTATTACCTAGTCTCACTAGTGTACCCCTAAATTTAGGGGTGTCTACTTTCCAAAATGGGGTCATTTGGGGGGGGTTTGTGCCATCTTGGCATTTTATGGCCTTCAAAACTGTAACGCCCTTAGAAAGCCTGAAGGCGGTGCTTGGTTTTCGGGGCCCCGTACGCGGCTAGGCTCCCAAAAAGTCCCACATATGTGGTATCCCCGTACTCAGGAGAAGCAGCAGAATTTATTTTGGGGTATCATTTCACATATGCCCATGGCATGCGTGAGCAATATATCATTTAGTGACAACTTTGTGAAAAAAAAAAAAAAAGTTTGTAATTTTCCCGCAACTTGTGGCAAAATATAAAATATTCCATGGACTCAACATGCCTCTCAGCAAATAGCTTGGGGTGTCTACTTTCTAAAATGGGGTCATTTGTGGGGGTTTTGTGCCATCTTGGCATTTTATGGCCTTCAAAACTGTAATAGGTAGTGAGAAGTGAACTCAAAAATTTACGCCCTTAGAAAGCCTGAAGGCGGTGCTTGGTTTTCGGGGCCCCGTACGCGGCTAGGCTCCCAAAAAGTCCCACATATGTGGTATCCCCGTACTCAGGAGAAGCAGCAGAATTTATTTTGGGGTGTCATTTCACATACGCCCATAGCATGTGTGAGCAATATATCATTTAGTGACAACTTTGTGTAAAAAAAAAAAAAAAAAAAAATTTTTTTGTCATTATTCAATCGCTTGAGGCAAAAAAATAAAATATTCAATGGGCTCAACATGCCTCTTATCAATTTCCTTAGGGGGTCTACTTTCCAAAATGGGGTCATTTGGGGGGGTTTTGTACTGCCCTGCCATTTTAGCACCTCAAGAAATGAGATAGGCAGTCGTAAACTAAAAGCTGCGTAAATTCCAGAAAACGTACCTTAGTTTGTAGATGTGACAACTTTTGCGCAAACCAATAAATATACAATTATTGACTTTTTTTTTACCAAAGACATGTGGCTGAATACATTTTGGCCTAAATGTATGACTAAAATTGAGTTTATTGGATTTTTCTAATAACAAAAAGTAGAAAATATCATTTTTTTTCAAAATTTGCGGTCTTTTTACGTTTATATCGCAAAAAATAAAAATCGAAGAGGCAATCAAATACCATCAAAAGAAAGCTCTATTTGTGGGAAGAAAAGGACGCAAATTTTGTTTGGGTACAACATTGCATGACCGCGCAATTACCAGTTAAAGCAGCGCAGTGCCAAAGTGTAAAAAGACCTCTGGTCATTTACCAGCAAAATGGTCCGGTCTGAAAGTGGTTAAACATGTCCCCAACTCCCCTATATCTTTGGATCTGCTTATTTTGGTATGCAGTTTTAATTGCAGGAAACCTCAACAGAGGTTTCTTTATTACGATCAGTGTGTGCTGCAAATTTACCTTTTTTTGCTTGGTTTTGTACTTACTATAGAACTGAGGATGATCATTGAGGCCATAGGAGCCTGGAGCTCCAAATGCAGAAGATCTCCTGCTGTGGTCTTCAAATGCCTCAAGAAGCTGAATATACCTGTAGTGTTTCCTTAAAACCGAGTTCCCACTTTTCTGTGGCTTTTCAGTTTAAGCTTTCATCTATAGCTGTAGGAAAAGTTCAGTTGACATTTTCTCGATTGTTCCAGTGTTATTTCTTCTTTCATTTTCAAAATTATGAACTCTACTGCTAAAAAACATGCGTTGGACATTATTATCTGAATATGAGGGCTATTACCAAAACAGTACAAAAAAATAATAATAATGCGGATATATTCCCATTTTGGATCTGACCTCATTTGAAGTTTCTTGTGACAGGTTGAATGCTAAAAAGTTTTTTTTAGGCTAACATCCTCATTTTCAGCAAGTTGGATATGCAGAGAAAATGTAGCAATGCTGCAGGATAAAACACAGTGAGTGTTCTATAATGATTTAATATAAAAAAAATAAATAGTGAAAGCTTAAAATTGATTTTGGCCAGAGAATGTAATGTTGGCTGTATTAAAAACACAGCGAATGTTACCGAGACCTGGATATCTAATTGCAAAGTTCAATTGTGTGAACATGTGGGGAAATATGGCCAACCTATGGACTTTAGAAATGCAGCTTTTGTCCCAATACATGTTACAGCAAAAAAAAAAAAAAAAGAAGGAAATTGTTAAATGAATTGTTCACCTCTGTATAAATATGTCACCAAATTTCAACAAGACTTCAAATGCAAGGCACAGACAACAACCTTAAAGTGGTTCTAAAGGCTCAGGGTTTTTTACCTTCATGCATTTTATGCATGGAGGTAAAAAACCTTGTATGTCCAGCAGCCCCCCTAATACTTACCTGACCCCCATCTTGTTTATGGTGGAGCACATTGATTTTATGTGGAGTGCGTTGATTTTATGTGGAACATCTATTCAAGCATCTGTTTTCATGTGGAGCACTGGACTTTTATTACAAGGGACTACTTTATTGTGCATGTTAATATTTTCCTGTGAAACATTGAATATATTATTTATTTATATGTTATAAATATTTTGTCACTGCATGTTACTAACCCCCTCCCGTCAAGCCTATTATAATATGATGGGCAATCAGGAGCCCTGTTATTCTTGGACGACTTCATATTTCGCCCTCCCGGGATCACGCCTTGTGTGCACCCCATGGACACAGCAGATGACAGATCACTGTACTGGCCCTTTGCAGGTGCCATGTGATTGCTGTGGCAAATCACAGCAAATCACATGACAATTGTACACAATGAAAGGCTCTGTGATTGGTCACAGTGATGGGTCACAATAATCACATGGTCAGACAGGGCCAATCACAGCCCATCTGTACCATGTGGTTAGCTGTGGCTAATCACAATAGTAAACATTGAATGAATTGTTTACATTCTAAAAAAAAGGTTGTTTATAACTGTAAAATTCACAGTTATAAGTGATCATAGTGTGTAAAAAAAATCAAAATCACCTCCCCAGAGTAGTACAGTGATATAATGACAACACTGTATTGCTCTGGTCCTTGTATGTAAAAAATGTATAAAATAAAATTATATATTTTTTCACATACTGTCATCAGTTGGGGTCCCTGATCACCACTACACCAGTTATATGATGATACTGTACTGCACTGGGGACAGTATGTGAATTTTTTTAAATTCATGCAGCTGAATTTGGTGCCTTTTACATATAACTTAGCAAAACTGGAGGGGGTGTGGTCAGGTGCGGCATAAGAGCAAGAATGAAATCGGATCTACTTCACCGGCGCTGCCATCCCCAGCCACAATAGAGCTTCTGCTCCATCCTCTGTCTCTGCCTAAAGTCTGCCTGACCCCTGTGTCCTATGGTACAGTCTCTGAGCCAAAAGGATGACACCAAAGCAAAAGCATGGTGGCGGCTCAGCACTTACAGAGGTCACAAACCACCACATCAAGAAGAGAGACACAACACAGACACAGTGCGTAAACAGGGCAAGATCTGCTAAACCAGTCTGTAGTATGCCTGCAGTCTTTAACCATCTCTTGTGCCATGTCTGCCCAACTCTTGTGCCATGTCCCCAGTCTCTGATCATCTTTTGTGCCATGTACGCCCATCTCTTATACCATGTCCGCTCATCTCTTGTGCCATGTCTGCAGTCTGTGATCATCTCTTGTGCAATGTACACAGTCTCTGACCTTCTTTTTTGCTGTGTCCACCCATCTCTTGTGCAATGTTCGTAGTCTCTGACCATCTCTTGTGATATGTCCACAGTCCCTAACCATCTTTTGTGCCATGTCCGCAGTCTCTGACCATCTCTTGTGCCATGGCTGCAGTCCCTGACCATCTCTTGAGCCATGTCCACAGTCTATAATCATCTCTTGTGCCATGTTGGCCAATCTCTTGTGCCATGTCCGCTCATCTCTTGTGCCATGTCCGCAGTCTCTGACCATCTTTTGTGCTATGTCCATCCATCTCTTGTACCATGTCCGTAGTCTCTAACCAACTCTTGTGCCATGTCCGCAGTCTCTGATCATCTCTTGTGCCATGTCATCAGTCCCTGGCCATCTCTTGTGCCATGTCCACAGTCTATAATCATCTCTTGTGCAATGTCGGCCCATCTCTTGTGCCATGTCCGCAGTCTCTGACTATGTCTTGTGCCATGTCCATGTAAAGCACTTATTTTCTTTTCATATTGCTAAAGTTGTTGTTGTTAATATTTATTTTTGTAACTTAATTCTGCATAAAACATTTAACAGTGTAATTTCATGAGATAATTTACAAGAGCGTGTTTAGAGGCAGAATTAGGGCAGGGCAGGGGTTGGTGGTGCAACTGGTGGCGAGCAACTCTTAAGGCCTGACCAGTAGCTCGGGGCTTGAAATTTTGAGCCCTGCTATATATAGTTTGTGGACTCTATAACTTTCCTACGGACTAAATAATATACACTAATTTGGGTTATTTTCACCAAAGAAATGTATTAGTATACATTTTGGCCTACATTTAGGAAGAAAGATTATTTATTTGCAAAATGTTATAACAAAAACAAAGAAAAACTTGTTTGTTTTTCAACATTTTCAGTCTTTTTAAATTTATTTAGCACAGAGGTGATTAAATGCCACAGAAAGAAAGCTCTATTTGTGTTCAAAAAATGACAAATGGGGACAGTGGTGCATGAGCGCACAATTGTCATTCAGATTGTGACAGCTCTAAAAAAAGTTGAAAATTGGTCAGGGCAAGAAGAGGGTAAACGTGTCCAGTATTGAAGTAGTTAATTAGGAGTTTTGTATATTTTGTCTCACAATTGCATTAGGGAGTAGCGCCACACTACTTATACGTTTTTTGCAGAAGAGGCATTGCATGTCTTTTCTATGTTAACCACTTTAAGACCGGACCATTTTGCTGGTAAATGACCAGAGGTCTTTTTACACTTTGGCACTGCGCTGCTTTAACTGGTAATTGCGCGGTCATGCAATGTTGTACCGAAACAAAATTTGCGTCCTTTTCTTCCCACAAATAGAGCTTTCTTTTGATGGTATTTGATTGCCTCTGCGATTTTTATTTTTTGCGATATAAACGTAAAAAGACCGCAAATTTTGAAAAAAAATGATATTTTCTACTTTTTGTTATTAGAAAAATCCAATAAACTCAATTTTAGTCATACATTTAGGCCAAAATGTATTCAGCCACATGTCTTTGGTAAAAAAAAAGTCAATAATTGTATATTTATTGGTTTGCGCAAAAGTTGTCACATCTACAAACTAAGGTACGTTTTCTGGAATTTACGCAGCTTTTATTTTATGACTGCCTATCTCATTTCTTGAGGTGCTAAAATGGCAGGGCAGTACAAAACCCCCCCAAATGACCCCATTTTGGAAAGTAGACCCCCTAAGGAAATTGATAAGAGGCATGTTGAGCCCATTGAATATTTTATTTTTTTGCCTCAAGCGATTGAATAATGACAAAAAAAAAATTTTTTTTTTTTTTTTACACAAAGTTGTCACTAAATGATATATTGCTCACACATGCTATGGGCATATGTGAAATGACACCCCAAAAAAAATTCTGCTGCTTCTCCTGAGTACGGGGATACCACATATGTGGGACTTTTTGGCAGCCTAGCCGCGTACGGGGCCCCGAAAACCAAGCACCGCCTTCAGGCTTTCTAAGGTCGTAAATTTTTGAGTTCACTTCTCACTACCTATTACAGTTTTGAAGGCCATAAAATGCCAAGATGGCACAAAACCCCCACAAATGACCCCATTTTAGAAAGTAGACACCCCAAGCTATTTGCTGAGAGGCATGTTGAGTTCATGGAATATTTTATATTTTGCCACAAGTTGCGGGAAAATTACAAACTTTTTTTTTTTTTTTTTTTTTTTCACAAAGTTGTCACTAAATGATATATTGCTCATGCATGCCATGGGCATATGTGAAATAACACCCCAAAATAAATTCTGCTGCTTCTCCTGAGTACGGGGATACCACATATGTGGGACTTTTTGGGAGTCTAGCTGCGTACGGGGCCCCGAAAACCAAGCACCGCCTTCAGGCTTTCTAAGGGCGTAAATATTTGACTTCACTCCTCACTACCTATTACAGTTTTGAAGGCCATAAAATGCCAAGATGGCACAAAACCCCCACAAATGACCCCATTTTAGAAAGTAGACACCCCAAGCTATTTGCTGAGAGGCATGTTGAGTTCATGGAATATTTTATATTTTGCCACAAGTTGCGGGAAAATTACCTTTTTTTTTTTTTTTTTTTTTTTTTTTTCACAAAGTTGTCACTAAATGATATATTGCTCACGCATACCATGGGCATATGTGAAATGACACCCCAAAATAAATTCTGCTGCTTCTCCTGAGTACGGGGATACCACATATGTGGGACTTTTTGGGAGCCTAGCCGCGTACGGGGCCCCGAAAACCAAGCACCGCCTTCAGGCTTTCTAAGGGCGTTACAGTTTTGAAGGCCATAAAATGCCAAGATGGCACAAACCCCCCCCCAAATGACCCCATTTTGGAAAGTAGACACCCCTAAATTTAGGGGTACACTAGTGAGACTAGGTAATAAATGGCGGGTGCCCTGAAACTATAAAAAAATAACTAACCAACCAGCGTCACCTGTAACAGTTATATGGTGATCACTGGTGAAAGGGTTAACTAGGGGGCAATCAGGGGGCTTTATGCGGTAGTATATGGGGGTCCCTGGCGCTATAAAAAGCTGCGGCGAACCTAAATACCTAACTGCCGTCACCTGTGACACTAATACAGCGATCAGAAAAACGATCGCTTATTAGGCTGGGTTCACACTGGAGCGATGCGGGAACGCCACGAATGCGCGGCGGGTTCCCGCATCGCATGCCTCCCGGCGGCAGTTCACACTGCCCTATGCGAACTGCTGGGAGTGTCAGTGAAATGTTAATGACACCCCCAGATCAGTTCGCATATCGCAGTGCGATCTGCAAACTTGGATCGCATGGTGTGAACACCCATGCGATCCGATTCTGCTGCGGACCAAAAAAAGGGTCCCGTGCGAGTTTGCGGCGGGTGCGGCGGGTGCGACACGAATTCAGCCATACTATCTGTATAGCTGAACTCGAATCGCACAGAGATCGGATGTGATTTGCACTGCAGTGCGGTGCAAATCACATCCGTTCTCATAAACCGCTGCAATGTGAACCCAGCCTTAGTGACACTGGCGACGGGGGGTGATCACGGGGTTAAACCTTTATTGGGGGGGTTAGGGGGGTACCTTAGAACTAAAGGGGGCTAACCCTAACTGCCCTAACAGTTATTAGTCACAAATGACACCCGCCGGGTGATCAGGGGGTTAAACCTTTATTAGGTAATAAATGGCGGGTGCCCTGAAACTATAAAAAAATAACTAACCAACCAGCGTCACCTGTAACAGTTATATGGTGATCACTGGTGAAAGGGTTAACTAGGGGGCAATCAGGGGGCTTTATGCGGTAGTATATGGGGGTCCCTGGTGCTATAAAAAGCTGCGGCGAACCTAAATACCTACCTGCCTAACTAGCGTCACCTGTGACACTAATACGGCGATCAGAAAAATGATCGCTTATTAGGCTGGGTTCACACTGGAGCGATGCGGGAACGCCACGAATGCGCGGCGGGTTCCCGCATCGCATGCCTCCCGGCGGCAGTTCACACTGCCCTATGCGAACTGCTGGGAGTGTCAGTGAAATGTTACTGACACCCCCAGATCAGTTTGCATATCGCAGTGCGATCTGCAAACTCGGATCGCATGGCGTGAACACCCATGCGATCCGATTCTGCTGCGGGCCAAAAAAAGGGTCCCGTGCGAATTTGCGGCGGGTGCGGCGGGTGTGGCGGGTGCGGCGAATGGCTGAACTCGAATCGCACAGAGATCGGATGTGATTTGCACTGCAGTGCGGTGCGAATCACATTCGTTCTCATAAACCGCTGCAATGTGAACCCAGCCTTAGTGACACTGGCGACGGGGGGTGATCACGGGGTTAAACCTTTATTGGGGGGGTTAGGGGGGTACATTAGAACTAAAGGGGGCTAACCCTAACTGCCCTAACAGTTATTACAGTCACAAATGACACCAATGCAAAAAAAAAAAAAAAAAAAAAAAAAAAAAAAAAAAAAAAATGACATTGGTGTCACTGTGACTGGGGGGCAGGGGTAATTGGGGGGGTGATCGGGGGGTAAAGGGGGGGTGTGAGTGTGCCTGGCATGTTCTACTGTTTGTGTAGAGTGTTGGTGCAACTCACCGATCCGTTCTCCTCCGTGTCGGAACGAAAAATACCGACACGGAGGAGAGAATACATCACTTCCTCTCCTCACAGGAGAGGAAGTGATGTCACGAAGGATTTTCATTCGTCGGGAGCGATCGCGAGGGGGTGGCCATGAATGAATGGCCGTCCCCTCGTCCGGGATCGCTCCCGCACGAAAACCGACCGCCGCAGGCACCGGGCGGGGGCCCGATCGGGCCCCCGACCCGCGGGAAGGCAGGGACGTACATGTACGCCCTTATGCCTGCCCGTGCCATGCTGTCGACGTACATCGTCGTGCGGCGGTCGGCAACTGGTTAAAGAACCTGCCTGTTCACATTGTTTTTCAATTTTGGTTCCACTTTAAGTGGTTAAAGGGCAGCATCGGGCAACAACTAAAAGAAATAAGGAAGTTACTAATGCATTACAGCACACTGCAGCTCTAAACTCAATTTATCTTGTTCTAAGTTCTTTGTAACCCACTAAAGCCACACACACAAATACAACTTAACAGAATTAATAGGGGTGCAGTAGGAGTGTCATTTTTGAAACCTATGTAATATAAAATTTACTCTTTCTTTCTCACTCTGCTGACTGTATATAAAAACACATTCAAGCTGCCATGGTTGGTTTGAAATGTATTGGTGGTTGTGGGAAACATCTTAGTATCATAATTTTTGCAGGCATTCTGTGTGTATGTGTTTATTAAGCAGCAAGATAGTAAAAGAAATGACTAGGCACGAATGGTGCTCTAGTTGTAAGTGTAGGTTGCATCTCAAGGCTCTCTTTTCAAAGTTGACCGGCTTGTGCCTTTAAATAGTAGGTTCAGTGCCTCAGAATATTGCAGGAAGTAACACTTACAGTATGTCATCTACAACACAGCATACGATACATGTATCAAGTTCAGACTAAGGAGTATGTGGCTTAATACCCTTTGATTCTTTTTTGATTGACCAGTAGATGCATATTAAGTAATGTCACTACTACATCGGCAATCTGTTTTTAAAGAAGCATTAAATTCAAAAGCAAACATTTATTAACCACTTTCAGACCGGACCATTTTGCTGGTCAATGACCAGAGGTCTTTTTACAATTTGGCACTGCGCTGCTTTAACTGGTAATTGCGCGGTCATGCAATGTTGTACCCAAACAAAATTTGCGTCCTTTTCTTCCCACAAATGGAGCTTTCTTTTGAGGGTATTTGATTGCCTCTGCGATTTTTATTTTTTGCGATATAAACGTAAAAAGACCGCAAATTTTGGAAAAAAATGATATTTTCTAATTTTTGTTATTAGAAAAATCCAATAAACTCAATTTTAGTCATACATTTAGGCCAAAATGTATTCAGCCACATGTCTTTGGTAAAAAAAAAGTCAATAATTGTATATTTATTGGTTTGCGCAAAAGTTGTCACATCTACAAACTAAGGTACGTTTTCTGGAATTTACGCAGCTTTTAGTTTACGACTGCCTATCTCATTTCTTGAGGTGCTAAAATGGCAGGGCAGTACAAAACCCCCCCAAATGACCCCATTTTGGAAAGTAGACCCCCTAAGGAAATTGATAAGTGGCATGTTGAGCCCATTGAATATTTTATTTTTTTGCCTCAAGCGATTGAATAATGACAAAAAAATTTTTTTTTTTTTTTTACACAAAGTTGTCACTAAATGATATACAGTGGTGTGAAAAAGTGTTTGCCCCCTTCCTCATTTCCTGTTCCTTTGCATGTTTGTCACACTTAAGTGTTTCGGAACATCAAACCAATTTAAACAATAGTCAAGGACAACACAAGTAAACACAAAATGCAATTTGTAAATGAAGGTGTTTATTATTAAAGGTGAAAAAAAATCCAAACCATCATGGCCCTGTGTGAAAAAGTGATTGCCCCCTAAACCTAATAATTGGTTGGGCCACCCTTAGCAGCAACAACTGCAACCAAGCGTTTGCGATAACGTGCAATGAGGCTTTTACAGCATCCTGGAGGAATTTTGGCCCACTCATCTTTGCAGAATTGTCCTAATTCAGTTACATTACAGGGTTTTCGAGCATGAACGGCCTTTTTAAGGTCATACCACAACATCTCAATAGGATTCAGGTCAGGACTTTGGCTAGGCCACTCCAAAGTCTTCATTTTGTTTTTCTTCAGCCATTCGGTGGTGGACTTGCTGGTGTGTTTAGGATCATTGTCCTGCTGCAGAACCCAAGTTCGTTTCAGCTTGAGTACACGAACAGATGGTCGGACATTCTCCTTCAGGATCTCTTGGTAGACAGCAGAATTCATAGTTCCTTTTATCACGGCAAGTCTTCCAGGTCCTGAAGCAGCAAAACAGCCCCAGACCATCACACTACCACCACCATATTTTACTGTTGGTATAATGTTCTTTTTATGAAATGCAGTGTTCCTTCTACGCCAGATATACTTGGACACACACCTTCCAAAGAGTTCCACTTTTGTCTCATCGGTCCACAGAATGTTGTCCCAAAAGTCTTGGGGATCATCAAGATGTGTTGTGGAGAAATTGAGACGAGCTTTGATGTTCTTTTTGCTCAGCAGGGGTTTTCTCCTTGGAACTCTGCCATGCAGGCCATTTTTGCCCAGTCTTTTCCTGATGGTGAAGGCATGAACGCTGACCTTAACTGAGGCAAGTGAGGCCTGCAGTTCCTTGGACGTTGTTGTGGGGTCTTTTGTGACCTCTTGGATGAGTCGTCGCTGCGCTCTTGGGGTAATTTTGGGCGGCCGGCCACTCCTGGGAAGGTTCACCACTGTTCCATGTCTTCGCCATTTGTGGATAATGGCTCTCACTGTGGTTCGCTGGATTCCCAAAGCTTTGGAAATGGCTTTATAACCCTTTCCAGACTGATAGATCTCAATTACTTTCTTTCTCAATTGTTCCTGAATTTCTTTGGGTCTCGGCATGATGTGTAGCTTTTAAGGATCTTCTGGTGGACCTTACTGTGTCAAGCAGCTCCTATTTAAGTGATGCCTTGATTGTGAACAGGTGTGGCAATAATCAGGTCTGGGTGTGGCTAGAGAAATTGAACTCAGGTGTGGACAACCACAGTTATAGTATGTTTTAACAAGGGGGGCAATCACTTTTTCACACAGGGCCATGATGGTTTGGATTTTTTTTCACCTTTAATAATAAACACCTTCATTTACAAATTGCATTTTGTGTTTACTTGGGTTGTCCTTGACTATTGTTTAAATTGGTTTGATGTTCCGAAACACTTAAGTGTGACAAACATGCAAAGGAACAGGAAATGAGGAAGGGGGCAAACACTTTTTCACACCACTGTATTGCTCACACATGCTATGGGCATATGTGAAATGACACCCCAAAATAAATTCTGCTGCTTCTCCTGAGTATGGGGATACCATATATGTGGGACTTTTTGGGAGCCTAGCCGCGTACGGGGCCCCGAAAACCAAGCACCGCCTTCAGGCTTTCTAAGGGCGTAAATTTTTGATTTCACTTCTCACTACCTATTACAGTTTTGAAGGCCATAAAATGCCAAGATGGCACAAAACCCCCACAAATGACCCCATTTTAGAAAGTAGACACCCCAAGCTATTTGCTGAGAGGCATGTTGAGTCCATGGAATATTTTATATTTTGCCACAAGTTGCGGGAAAATTACAAACTTTTTATTTTTATTTTATTTTTTCACAAAGTTGTCCCTAAATGATATATTGCTCACGCATGCCATGGGCATATGTGAAATGACACCCCAAAATAAATTCTGCAGTGCGATCTGCAAACTCGGATCGCATGGTGTGAACACCCATGCGATCCGATTCTGCTGCGGACCAAAAAAAGGGTCCCGTGCGAGTTTGCGGCGGGTGCGGCGCGAATTCAGCCATACTATCTGTATGGCTGAACTCGAATCGCACAGAGATCGGATGTGATTTGCACTGCAGTGCGGTGCGAATCACATCCGTTCTCATAAACCGCTGCAATGTGAACCCAGCCTTAGTGACACTGGCGAAGGGGGGTGATCACGGGGTTAAACCTTTATTGGGGGGGTTAGGGGGGTACCTTAGAACTAAAGGGGGCTAACCCTAACTGCCCTAACAGTTATTACAGTCACAAATGACACCCGTCGGGTGATCAGGGGGTTAAACCTTTATTAGGTAATAAATGGCGGGTGCCCTGAAACTATAAAAAAATAACTAACCAACCAGCGTCACCTGTAACAGTTATATGGTGATCACTGGTGAAAGGGTTAACTAGGGGGCAATCAGGGGGCTTTATGCGGTAGTATATGGGGGTCCCTGGCGCTATAAAAAGCTGCAGCGAACCTAAATACCTACCTGCCTAACTAGCGTCACCTGTGACACTAATACAGCGATCAGAAAAACGATCGCTTATTAGGCTGGGTTCACACTGGAGCGATGCGGGAACGCCACGAATCCGCTGCGTTTTCCCGCATCGCATGCCTCCCGCCGGCAGTTCACACTGCCCCTATGCGAACTGCTGGGAGTGTCAGTGAAACCTTAATGACACCCCCAGATCAGTTTGCATATCGCAGTGCGATCTGCAAACTCGGATCGCATGGTGTGAACACCCATGCGATCCGATTCTGCTGTGGACCAAAAAAAGGGTCCCGTGCGAATTTGCGGCGGGTGCGGCGCGAATTCAGCCATACTATCTGTATGGCTGAACTCGAATCGCACAGTGATCGGATGTGATTTGCACTGCAGTGCGGTGCGAATCACATCCGTTCTCATAAACCGCTGCAATGTGAACCCAGCCTTAGTGACACTGGCGACGGGGGGTGATCACGGGGTTAAACCTTTATTGGGGGGGTTAGGGGGGTACCCTAGAGCTAAAGGGGGCTAACCCTAACTGCCCTAACAGTTATTACAGTCACAAATGACACCAATGCAAATAAAAAAAAAATGCTATTGGTGACACTGTGACTGGGGGGGCAGGGGTGATTGGGGAGGGTGATCGGGGGTGAAGGGGGGGGTGTGAGTGTGCCTGGCATGTTCTACTGTGAAGTGTCGTGTTGGTGCAACTCACCGATCCTCTCTCCTCGGTGCCGGAACGAAAAATACCGACACGGAGGAGAGATTACATCACTTCCTCTCCTGTGTTTACATTACAGGAGAGGAAGTGATGTCACGCCTCACTTCCATTCGTCAGGAGCGATCGAGAGGGGGTGGCCATGAATGAATGGCCGCCCCCTCATCCCGGATCACTTCTGAACGAAAACCGACCGCCGCTGGCACCGGGGGGGGGGGCCCCATTGGGCCCCCCACCCGCGGGAAGGCAGGGACGTACATGTACGCCCATATGCCTGCCCGTGCCATTCTGTCGACGTACATCATCGTGCGGCGGTCGGCAAGTGGTTGAATTGCAGCTTACCAATTCTTAGATGTGATGGCTGTATTAGTTTCCTTTATAGGTTTTATTTCTATTTCCATCTGGTAATCCAGCTAGCAAGTCTGTTGTTTTTTACAGTAAAAGCTCTCCCACAGAATGTATCAGTTTACATGGATAAAACAAACCAATTAGCCCAGCAGGGTAATTAAAATAATCAGCTTCTATTTATTCATGCAAAACCTTTATCACAAAAGGAAAAAACTGTTTGATGTAACTGCTTATAAAGTGTTAGCTGGAGTTTGGAATCAATTTGTTAGTGTGTCTCATGTATTAAAAATATCCATATAAGCGTTTAGGAATGGCCATAATAATTGTATTTCATAGATAGTTACCCCTCTGAGATAATGCAGGATAAAGAGCAAGTTAGAGATGGGTGTCCAACAATCAGTTTATTGTTAAAAAAGCAATGCCAGAAAAGTAAAAATACATGAGATAGCAGGCTGGAATTTTTATTCAATAACTTTTGAAATAAGACAAGCAGACAGGTGTTTGGATAATAATGGCCGCGGTTGTTTATTATTGGTTTCAAAATGTTGTACATAACTCATCAAAACTCATCCAATAAACTTAAAGCTAGCCCAGTCACTACGGCTCAGGCAGCAACACAAAATACCCAACACTTGAAACACTATAAGTAAAAAGCCATAATAACTTGTCCCCCTTTGCTGTTACAATTCTGTATTATTTTTTATTTTATTTTTTGCAAAGGTGACTTACCACATAACAACCGCGACAAAATAAATGAACATAACCATACAGAATTAAAATACATTTAAATACATTTTTTTTATTTTTTAGGGAGGGAGGGAGGTGAGCGAACACCACAGCTCTTCTTCTGAGGTGAATGAGCCCCCTCAGCAGAACCTCCTTTATATAGCCCCAAGAAAACTGGTTTAAACCAGTTCTTCCCAGGCTTTTTTACATGTCATGAAGAGGGGTCACCTGTACCCCTCCTTAAAAACATGTGACTAACAGCTGTTTCCCCGCTGGCCACAGGCTCTGCAGGGGAACTTGAAACAGCTGATCCAGCCGCTCTCCCATGAGGAAAAGGGGGGGGCAAGAAACTGCCCTCTCCCTTTTCCTGTCATGGGACAGCAGGCTGGAATTTTTATTCAATAACTTTTGAAATAAGACAAGCAGACAGGTGTTTGGATAATAATGGCCGCGGTTGTTTATTATTGGTTTCAAAATGTTGTACATAACTCATCAAAACTCATCAATAAACTTAAAGCTAGCCCAGTCACTACGGCTCAGGCAGCAACACAAAATACCCAAAAGGGCAGGAGGACCTAAGGCCAACTGCCCACAGAACCCCAACCCGCGGCCATCTCAACACAGTAACTTAAACCTACATTGAAAATATCCAAGCCAATATCAGACAGATGGATGCCATCCTGCCTGAAAAGGCCGGAGATACCCCCTTCCAGCTCCGTGTGCCTAAAGGATAGCATTCCCAATTTTGATAGCAACTTGGATACTGCCCGTTTCACTCTCTTCCTGATTTTTTCAAAAGGACGTACAGAAGGATAGGAAAGCCAACCTATCCTCTGCACAATTTCTGAAAAAAAAAAAAACACTACTGAATTGGGAAATGATAACTGTATCTTCTGTAGATCATCCCTAATCCGAAAATTAAGGTCCAAAGTTTTATGGTAACCAATATCATTACCACTTATATGAATAATTAAGATATCCAGAGAGGGAAAATGAAGAAGAAGCTGTGAAATAAAATAAATTAGGTCTGACCATAACATTCCCCTCTTTCCACACCAAAAAATCTTAAATTTAGAAGCATCCAATTCTAAATTGCTAGTATAAACTCGTTGCTGACCTCTCAAATTCGCCCAATAGATGAAGGAGTGTCCAATCATCCACACAATGCGAGTGTTACCTGAAATAAATCATAGTATTGCATTAGGACGAATATAAAGCAAATACCTATCCGACTTCCATCTATCAAACTGTTTAATAGATCTAACATCAAAACCCAATCTAGCGGCCTCTGTTGCTGCTCCAATCCGAAAAGAATGCATCGATAAATGTTCCTGATCTAAATTTAAGACCTTCAAACATCTCCTGAAAACACATAAGAACTGGTATTTAGTAAGGGGTAACCCTGATTCATGAATGAAAAACTTAGAAAACTCCAAAGGCCTAATTGATGAATATTGATGTATCAGAGCCATCGGGCAAATGCTAGTACTCATACACATATCTAATGTTAACCAATTACCTTTACCTACCTGATCCGTTTTGGATCTGCTAATTAAAATTTTTAATGAACTTTCAAAAATAACAACTTCAGACATGTGTATTTGAACCAGCTCAGATACCGCCGCAAAAACATAACTGAAAAAAACGCCCAAAAAAACCGATTCAAAATGATAATTTTTTTTTTTTTTTTTTTATCCGTCACGGAGCAAAGCTCACCCAGTACTAGAGGGGTGATGGGCTTCCTTGAATCAGGCCTAAAATGAATCCTTTTGTAAACTTTTAAAGCTTGTTTTATAGAAAAATACTGCATGCAAGATGGCATGTTATTTAATTTCAAGAAAAAATAAATTCCCGACAGGGTTTCATGTATGTACGACCAAGAAATAGTTCTGCTCAAACAAAGAACCAACAAACTTCAATAACAGCAATTCAGACATGGAACCCAACGGTTCGCCTAATATGTTTAAAAATTCTTGATACATAAATCAAGCAGATTGATATCCTGCCCAATTAGAAGGTGCCAAAGATAATATTCAAATAAGGCAAATAAAAATAACAATTGTAGCTGTCATGAAGCAAATCAGAACCAAGAAACTTTAATAAACAGTAACAAACTTAAAGCTAGCCCAGCCACCACGGCTCAGGCAGCAAAAACAAATAAACTTAAAGCTAGCCCAGCCACCACGGCTCAGGCAGCAAAAACAAATAAACTTAAAGAGGAAGTAAACCCTGATGAGTTTACTTCCTCTTTTTTTCCCTGCAAAGGTAAAGCATAATGGACTACTATGCATCGCATAGTAGCCCATTATGTGTCACTTACCTGACACAGGAGCCAGCGAAGTCGCCGCTGTCCCCTGTAGTCCGCCGCATCCATCTTGCTGGTGGCGTCTCGCAGCTCCGCCGCTGTCATTCGGCGAAGCCGCGATGACGTCACTCCCGCGCATGCGCACGGGAGACGACAAATGCGGCAGCTCCATTCTTGGAACTGCCGCGCTCAGTGCGCCTGCGCACCGCTGTCTACGGCGCATGCGCCGTAGACAGCGGTGCCCGTTTTCGGGCAAATATCTCCTAAACCATATAGGTTTAGGAGATATTGCTTGGACCTACAGGTAAGCCTTAATCTAGGCTTACCTGTAGGTCAAAGTGGTTTGTAAGGGTTTACAACCACTTTAAAGCTAGCCCAGCCACCACGGCTCAGGCAGCAACAACAAATAAACTTAAAGCTAGCCCAACCACCACAGTTCAGGCAGCAACAACAACTCAGACAAGGAACCCAACGGTTCACCTATCATATTCAAAATTATTATTATTTTTTTCTTTTTATACAGAAACCAAGCAGAATTGATAATATAAATAGATATAGGCCTTAAACCAGGTCCCATAAATTGATTGGACAGGAGTGACCCACATGATCCGCCTCCAGAAGTAACTTGAAAAAACGCTCCACCTGTGAACGAGACAACTCATCTGCCAAATCATTGTCCTTACCTGGTACATGTAAAGCCTTTAACCAATATGTTCAAACGTAAGCATTTAAAAATCAGGTATCTTATAAGGACAATGACTGGCAGAGACTTGAATGTTAGACAATTGATAGCGTATATTACTCCCTTATTATCTGTACGTATCAAAATTATTTTATTTTGGAAGAAAGAACAAAGCTCAAATGCAACAATGATAGGAAATAATTCCAATAAGACTATGTTTTTAATGTAACACTTTACTAATCAAAAAACATGCCAACGTTCAGCGCACCAATGCTTCTGCCAAATTGCGGCAAAGCCATGTGACCCTGCTTCATCAGTGAGGAGAAGGAAATCTGAATCTAGAATGAAATCCCCCTGCCATAAGACCCTACCATTGTTAAATGTGAAATAAATTGCAACCAAACCAGCAAATACTCCTTCACATCACTGCTTTTTTTTTTTTTTTTATTAACTTGAACAATAAAGAGGCTATTTTCTCAATTTTTTCTTCTGATAACCTAAACTCCATTAACCAGTATCAATAACGATACCTAGAAATTCCAGACAAGTTGAAGGCCAAATAGTCCTCTACTGAGCCAATGGGATACCAAAATGGTTGCAAACCTCAAACATTTTCTGTAATAAATTAATACAAAGGAAAGAATCGGGAGGGCCTAAAAACAAAATCATCTAGATAATAAATTAAAAATTGTGAACCGGAAATGGCAAAAACTACCCACTCTAAAATGAAGAGAAAGACTCAAAATAAAAGCAAGACAAGGAACAACCCATAGGTAAACATTGATCAAAATAAAAATCATCAGTAAAGAAAAAACCCAAGGGAATTAAAAGATAAAGGATTAATGGGAAGTAAGCGAAAAGCTGACTTGACATCCGCTTTTGCTAAAATAGCTCCCTTCCCCAACAATCTTTACTTTACTAGAGCACCTCCAAAAGAAGCATATGAAACTGATGACATACTCTCATCAATTTGGTCATTAAGGGAATTGCCTTTGGGAAAAGATAAGTGATGAATTAATCTAAAATAATTATTTTCCTTTTTTTTTTTTTTTTTGGAACTACACCTAAAGGAGAAATCCTGAAATTTGAAAACTGAGGGAAAGAAAAGGGGAATTTGAAAACGGAGGGAAAGAAAAGTTGCAACCCTTCCTTCTGAAATTTCAAAATTAACCTTATCTAAAACTACTTGGGGAAATTCAGATACTGATTTGAATTATTAACTATTGTACAACCCTGACCTTGAAATATAGGCAATAAAAAACCATCCCTAAAACCTACAATGAGAAGATGGGTCTTCAACTTGTCTGGAAACCCTGAAGCCATGGGAGCATGTTTGCTAATATCACTGGTGTGTGTGCTGTTTGAAAAATCTCCAGATTACAAATTTGTTGCTGTTTTTTTTTTTTTTTTTTACTTCTGACGAAATGCCTCATCAAAATTAAAACCATGCCACTTAATGTCTAAGTGTTGAAATAAACCCGTACTTTTTTCAGGTGATATTTCACATAAAACACCCGCAAAAATACAAAACGCCTGTAACCAGTTATTTAAAAAAAAATTGATACAGGTCTACGTCTGTCGTCATCCTCTTATTTTTTTTATTTTTTTAATAATAAAATCTTTAGCGGAAGGAAAAATAAAAGAATATCTAAAAATTCCCCCCCGCCAAATTTTTCCTTAACAACCTGACACAAATGAAATCCCAACGGAAAATATCACAGGGCATGGACTCCTTTAAACAAATTTCCAGCAAGTTTTGTGATTTAGCATTACTATAATACACATTGATATTCTGTTCTAAATGAATTGGCAAAGCTGGAGTGCCATTAGCAGAGACGCCACTAGGTGGCGACCAAACTTCCATAGCTGAAACGTCAGAGACTAAAACATTACTTATAGCTGGCTGACAAAACGATTTCTGAATAGCTAATTCTTTAGACACTTTAGATAATAGTACCATTTAATAATTCATTAACAGAAGGTTCATACATACCTGCACTCCCTTGATGTAAAGCAGGCCCACTATCAAGCCCTGCTTCAGTGAAAGGCAGCATGGTCGGTTGCCTAGGTGATGCCTGACGCTGTGGAGGGGGAGACCACTCCCTCAGAGAGGTTGCTCCGCCTTCCGTACCACCTCTGGCCCCACCCACCGCTTCAGACGTGGATGCTCTTCCGCTCAGCTGGCCGCTCTGCCTGCCCGCTCCAAGCCTTCCCCCCGCCCACCTGCCCTCTGGTACGGTCCTGAGAAGGACCAGATCTTCTGAATAGCAGGGCGCGGCGGGTAGGCGAATAGCTCCGGCGGGGGTTGCGCTTCTTTTTCTCCGCACCATCCGACCGAACCGGGGGCGGCGCTTCCTTGCTGACGCGCTGGCTCCTCCTCCACATCTTCGGGATCCGCTTCTTCCTGATGCAGCGACGGCTCCCAGGCTTCCACCGCTGACCACTCTCCTCTTCTTTCCTCCGGACCAGGATGGCTGACAAGCGGTGTAGCTCCCACTGGAGCCTCTTGACACGACGGGCGGGTAGGTCTAGGCATTGGCGAATCCAGGCTTCCCTCCTCTCTCATCTTCCGGCCTCAGAAGAGCAGAACCCAGAGAGAACACCACAGCTCTTCTTCTGAGGCGAATGAGCCCCCTCAGCAGAACCTTCTTTATATAGCCCCAAGAAAACTGGTTTAAACCAGTTCTTCCCAGGCTTTTTTACATGTCATGAAGAGGGGTCACCTGTACCCCTCCTCAAAAACATGTGACTAACAGCTGTTTCCCCGCTGGCCACAGGCTCTGCAGGGGAACTTGAAACAGCTGATCCAGCCGCTCTCCCATGAGGAAAAGGGGGGGGGCAAGAAACTGCCTTTTCCTGTCATTCAGTGAAACGTTGCTCTCTTGTGTGAAGATGCCCCTTTGGGTTGCAGTAATACCAGACAGGAGAACCCCATGGGCAGCATCAACAGTTAAATGATGAAATGGCTGTGGCTTGTGGGTCCAGTTGCTGGGAGCGGTGGATTGCAATCACTGCTATATGTGACGCGCCAGAGATTGCGTCAGCTGGGCCACCAAAGGAAGAAGAAAGAAGCTGCTATGATGGAGGAGTAATGGAGCTGTAGACACCAGGCATGCCTGGAGATATGTTGCTATGACAACACATTTCATGGCAGTACGCCATGTCAAGTTTTGATAAAGCACATTGGCGACAGCAGTGCGATAGCCTGGGTTGGAAGGGGGTGAAAGTGCCCAGTATTGAGGCAGTTAATACTGCTTTAAGCCATTGTAGGTAAATTCTGTCTTTAACCACCTCAGCCCTGGAAGATGTTACCCCCTTCCTGACCAGAGCATTTTTGGCGATTTGGCATTGCGTCGCTTTAGCTGATGCGCGGTTGTGTGGCGTTGTACCAAAACAAAATTGACATCCTTTTTTCCCACAAATAGAGCTTTCTTTTGGTGGTATTTGATCACCTCTGCGGTTTTTATTTTTTCCGCTATAAACAAAAAAGGGCCATCAATTAAAAAAAAAAAAAAAAAGCAATATTTTTTACTTTGAAATATATGGGGGCAATAATTTTACAATTTTTGTGTGCCACATCCAAAATTTGAAACAGAACTTTTGAGGTACCCCTAGTGGTGGACTTTTAAGGCACGTACAATAACTATCCAGAAAATATTTTTTTCAAAAAGTCAAACAACAATTTTATTGAAAAAGGTAGAAACAGAAGTAGAAAGGTATATATAAAACAAGGAATGTATAGGTACACTGAAAAATCTGTACATATATCAGTTACTACAAGTATCCTACGCGTTTTGGAGAAACTAAATCTCCTTCTTCAGGGAATATGTACAACTGTAAAGCCGCGTACACACGGGGCGGACTGTCTGGCCAACTTAGTCCGTCAGACAATCCGACGGACAGTCCGTCATACTTTCGAATGAACGGACTTGACCACACACACCACTTTTTGAGCGGACTAATACGGCGTACTAAGTCCGCCATACTATCCGCCCTACTTTTGAAATGAACGGACTCGCCCACACACGCGGAGGAAAGTCCGCTCATTTCGAGCGCGTCTCCAGGTAGGCGGGGCCCGCGAAGGAGACGTCGCTGGCCCCGCCGCCTGGTATGGACTTAAAGGGGAACCCCAACGCCGGAAAAAATCGGCGTGGGGGTCCCCCCCAAGTCCACAACAGACCCTTGTCCGAGCATGCTACCCGGCCGGCCAGGAAAGGGGGGCGAGTGAGCGCCCCCCCTCCTGAGCCATACCAGGCCGCGTGCCCTCAACATGGGGGGTGCCTTGGGGAAGGGGGGCCACGCGGCCCCCCAACCCCAAAGCACCTTGTCCCCATGTTGATGAGGACAAGGGCCTCTTCCCGACAACCCTGGCCGTTGGTTGTCGGGGTCAGCGGGCGGGGGGCTCATCGGAATCCGGGAGCCTCCTTAAATAAGGGGGCCCCCGGATACCGGCCCCCCACCCTATGTGAATGAGTATGGGGTACAATGTACCCATTCACCTGTAAAATAAAAGTACCAAAAAAAACACAACACACGAGATAAAATACTTTATTGCACAGCTCCAGGGGTCTTCCGTCTTCGGGGGTCTTCTCGCCGGACTCCTCCGCTATCTTCTTGTAGCTCTTTTGCTAGCGGAGGAGTCTGGCTTTCTTCCTCGCCGCCGGCCTCTTCTCCCAACTTCGGGGGTCTTGTCCCCCTCTTCGGTTCTTCTGCCGGGCCACTACGCCTTCTTATAGCTCTTTTACAGGCGGTGGCCCGGTCTTCTGTCGCCGCCGTCGCCGCCGTCGCCGCCGCCTTCCGTTCTTCTTCTTCTTCTTCTTCTTCTCCAGGAGATGTTGCCTCGACGATCTCTCCGGCCGGAATGCCAGGGACGCACTGCGCGGCCACTTATAGAGGGACAAGGGGCGGTGTCACATGGCTTTATGTCACATGGGTTGGTCACATGGGTTGATGTCACATGGGGACTATGACATCGTAAGGGGGCGGGGTCACCATGTGACACCAACCCATGTGACATAAAGCCATGTGACACCGCCCCTTGTCCCTATATAGGTGGCCGCGCAGTGCATCCCTGGCATTCTGGCCGGAGAGATCGTCGAGGCAACATCTCCTGGAGAAGAAGAAGAAGAAGAAGAAGAACGGAAGGCGGCGGCGACGGCGGCGACGGCGGCGACAGAAGACCGGGCCACCGCCTGTAAAAGAGCTATAAGAAGGCGCAGTGGCCCGGCAGAAGAACCGAAGAGGGGGACAAGACCCCCGAAGTTGGGAGAAGAGGCCGGCGGCGAGGAAGAAAGCCGGACTCCTCCACTAGCAAAAGAGCTACAAGAAGATAGCGGAGGAGTCCGGCGAGAAGACCCCCGAAGACGGAAGACCCCCGGAGCTGTGCAATAAAGTATTTTATCTCGTGTGTTGTGTTTTTTTTGGTACTTTTATTTTACAGGTGAATGGGTAGGGGTACATTGTACCCCATACTCATTCACATAGGGTGGGGGGCCGGTATCCGGGGGCCCCCTTATTAAAGGGGGCTCCCGGATTCCGATAAGCCCCCCGCCCGCAGACCCCGACAACCAACGGCCAGGGTTGTCGGGAAGAGGCCCTTGTTCTCATCAACATGGGGACAAGGTGCTTTGGGGTGGGGGGGCCGCGCGGCCCCCCCTTCCCCAAGGCACCCCCCCATGTTGAGGGCACGTGGCCTGGTATGGCTCAGGAGGGGGGGCGCTCGCTCGCCCCCCTTTCCTGGCCGGCCGGGTAGCGTGCTCGGACAAGGGTCTGTTGTGGACTTGGGGGGGACCCCCACGCCGATTTTTTTCGGCATTGGGGTTCCCCTTTAAGTCCATACCAGGCGGCGGGGCCAGGGACGTCTCCTTCGCGGGCCCCGCCTACCTGGATACCCACTCGAAATGAGCGGACTTTTCTCCGGGCGGGAAAAGTCCGCTCATTTCAAAAGTACAGCGGACTGGCACACACACGGGCGGATTGTCCGCCGAAATGCGAGTCCGACGGACAGTATTACGGAAATTCCGAAATACTTAGTCCGCCAGACTGCACGCTGAAAAAGTCCGCTGAAGCCCACACACGAGCGGACTGTCCGCTGAAATGTGTTTCGGCGGACTAAGTAGGCCAGACAGTCCGCCCGTGTGTACGCGGCTTAAGATTTAATCTATTAAGACAGAGGATAGAGTATGCATTAACCTCCCTGGCGGTATGATTCAGTCTGGAGTTAGGTGCTGAAAGCGGTACAATTATTTTGCACGGAAATCTGGCTTTTATTTTGTAGTCATGTAATTCTTAGGAATAATGCTCTTAAATCTGTTCAAACCAGAGTCTAGCAGACATCCCGGGTATGATAAAGTTTATAATATAATAAAGAATAATAAAAATTATTCATTAATGTAATCAAATCCAAAAACACTGAAAAATTGACACTTTTTGGTTGCTATGGACAATCTCCAAATTCCAGGCAGTAAAAAACAGTATTTATAATATAAAAGTGCATGCAGGGCACTGCACAGACCACTAGGGACAAAGGGTGTGTGTATTTTTTAATACAGCACTGTAATCTGTAAGATTACAGTGCTGTGTGTGTTTTGTGTGTTTTAACTTTTTTGAATTTGCCGCCGTTCTCCGCTCCCGTGCGCCGTAACGCTGCAGGGAACGGAGCTCGGCGGCATTCGGCACTGTGAATCGAGCGGAGGACAGCTCGATCACACAGCGCAGAGGACATCGCTGGATCCAGGGGACAAGGTGAGTAACTCTCCCTGTGTCCTCCCCTGCATCGAGCGAAGCCATCCCGAGTCTGGCTCGGGATTACCGCTTCTATCAGTAAATTTCTACCCCGAGCCAGACTCGGGATTACCGCTAGGGGGGTTAAACAAAAGAATTCTAATTTTATAGAGAAAGACATGAAATGCTTCACTATTGTAATTATCACTTACATTCTCAAAACAGTGTGTTGTAAAGACATTCCATTTTAAAAACACGACGGAAAGCCAGGGTAGTTGTTAACGGTAATTTTTCTGCCCTATTGAGGTCTTCCCATAGGATCACTCCGATAGAACAGGCCACAAAACTAGCAAGATATTAAAGAAAGGGACCAAGACCCCCCACAATGGTGGGCAGTTTGAGCTTTTGGGCTCCCACCCGGAAAAGACACTGGGGCAAAAGCTAACAGTCCTAGTAATAAAAATAAAAAATGAAAATATATCATGTATAGTATATTGTAACTACAAAAAAAAAATAATAATAATAATATGTTTTAATAATATTATAATATGATGGTTTTCATAAAATTTAGCTTCTAGTTTAAATCATCAGCACCACCAAATTCCTCAATTATGCATAAATAAAATATTATAAAGAGAATTTTTCTAGATTGTTTTTTCAGATTTGTTATTAATATTTATTTTACCATTATTTGTATTTACTTAAATTTTTTATTTTTTTTATTTAAATGTTCAGGAAAAAATAAATAAATTGTAGAATGGCCTTATTCCAGCCCCCTCCACGGGGGTCTGGATGTACCCGGTCTAAGATTATTTTTTATGAACTTCCATGTTTGTTTCGTAATATTTTTTACTTTTTGCTATAATATATATCCCCAAACAATATATTAAAAAAAATATTTCTTTCTCAGTTTAGGCTGATATGTATTTTTCTACATATTTTTGGTAAACAAAATTGCAATAAGTGTATATTGATTGGTTTGCGCAAAAGTTATAGCATCTACAAAATAGGGAATAGATTTATGGCATTTTTATTATTATTATTTTTCTTTTACTAGTAATGGCGGTGGTCTGCGATTTTTATCAGGATTGTGACATTATGGTTTAAACATTGGACACTTTTGACACTATTTTGGGACCATTGTCATTTATACAGCGATCAGAGCTACAAATAGCCACTGATTACTGTATAAATGACACTGGCAGGGAAGGGGTTAAACACTAAGGGCGATCAAGGGGCTGAGTGTGTCCTAGAGAGGTGTACTAATTGTAGGGGGGTGGGCTTACTACAACATGACAGAGATCACTGCTCCCAATGACAGGAAGCAGTGGATCTCTATCATGTTGCTAGGCAGAACAGGGAAATGCCTTGTTTACAAAGGCATCTCCCCGTTCTGCCTCTCCTCACCGCAAACGCAGGCCGCCGGGACCGGGACACGCTGGCACGTTCTTGCGGCGTGCAGCGGGCCCCCAATAGGTGGCAAATTCAAAGCGACGTACAGGTACGCCCATTTGCCTGCCTGTGCCATTCTGCCGACATATAACTGTGTACAGCGGTTGACAAGAAGTTAACTGTATACTTTTACCCAATGCAGTTTTCAGTAGTCTCTCCTTTTGTATTATTATAGATGTATCTCAATTCCATATTTCCTTGAAGACAGATGTTTTTCCAAGCAAAATATAATTATTTCATGATTTGAAGGAATATGCATATTTTGTAATTAGTTTAAAAAACACTTTTACTTCATTCCCACACAGTATGGAAGAAACCCACAACTAAACTGCACGTATTGTAAACATGGTTACAGATCGAAGCGTTTGACATGTACATCATGCTAGAAATAGGTTTTTAGACAGGGACACTTATAATTGTGCACATTGGGACATTTCTTTGTTTTTCTACATGATTATGTGTTGAAAAGGATAAAAAGAATGGTTATAAATATAGTGATTGTCAAAAACATTGCTTTCTTTAATGGAGCAGTGGAGTTTAACACTGATAGACAGTGCTATTCGTAAATAAAAAACGGATGCAGTTTGTATACTTTAACATTCAAAAGGCAGTTTAAGAGCAACAAAACTTTATTGTCATACAGACTATTGTGTAGGATTTCACCTAGGATGCACAAGATATTCTATAGAATGTCAGACAATAGCCTTTATGAATAAACCTGTTTTGAATAAACAAAAGAGAATAAAGCCCCATACACACTTCAGTTTTTCCGTCAGATTTACCAAAACCATATAATATGAGGTCAAACCTTAGGAGTTTCCAATTGTATGCAATCAGGCAGGCCCTTGCACTACATGGTTTTGGTAAACCTGATGGAAAAACTCAGCAGAAAAACTGATAGTGTGTATGGGGCATAAGAGAAAAAAAAGTGGAGGAGTGGTGAGGTTATGGCAGTAGAGGTAAGTAGGCACCGGAGAGTGCAGGGACAGGGTAGGGGAAAAGGTTAATTGGGCATTTTTCTGTTCTTACAGGTTTGCTTGCACATTTCACTTCTTTTGTGTATAGCTCTACAGCCTCCAACCTTAATCATAATTTATTTAATTAGATCAGTATCAGGCTGTAATAATTTTGTGTAGTTGATGCACCTTCTAAAACCTTTGTGTTTTCCCCTAATTTGTCATATATAAGACCAATAAAATAATGACACAGCAGGAGGAAAAATTCACATAGAAAACAAAATTCTGTATGAAACAGTGCACTTCCAATTAGAAGTGTACAAAATACTCTATCAATGTAAATGGCATGTACTAAAGACCCTGCTATTGCTCCTCACAAAATACTATATTCCTTACTATAGGTTTACAAAATGTAAAACCGTAATTAAAATACCACAGCCACACATGGGGGCACATGACATAGCACCAAATCCCAACTGTGGCAGATCTAACTCCACCTATAGTTTACAAAGGACACAGTGATAGGATCATTTGCTGATAGTTATAAAGTCCAAATGTTCATAGAGATAGTTAGCTATGATGGTATCTTCCAGGTGTAAACTCGAGGTTGTAAAACAACCTTTCAGACCAGGGAGAAATAATCAAAGAGCAATATAGCCCCAATGGAAAAAAAAGTCCTGTAAAGAATAAAATGTGTTTGTGTAAAACAGGAACAGGCTTCACAGGCCAGCACCTATCATGCCCACAGTGGGGAACAGCGTGTAGCATGGGAGCAGTGAGACTCCGGAATTTCTAACGCACATGTACTTTCACATTACATGGATGTAAATCTAGTTGTAGACATAAGTCAACCTGCAAGTGCTAGATTGTGGTAGGGAAGAAGGTTTTTTTTTTTTTTTTTTTTTTTTATTGAAGGTTCTGATAGTAGTTTGAAGCTGGGAAAGCACAGTAAAGGTATCTTGTTGAATTCAGCCAACACCACTTACAGTAGAGCAATAAGTATGTTTAATAAAACAAATTTGTGAGCACTCTTTTTTTATCAGAGGAACACTGATACATCATAAATAAATACATCATACATACATTATAAATTTTACCAGAAATATTTATACCCTACTGCATCAGTGTGACAGTACATTATTCATTAAGAGACATTTGAGAAAGATGTTAGGACAGTTTGTCAGCACATTAATCCGAATCGTGCATCAAGGGAAGGCTGGCACCCCAAACATAATCATTAGCATTAGGTACAAGATAACGTTTGAAAACATTTTTATATCATTCTACCCTTATGTCTCCAAATGGGAGAGCAATCTTAAAAGTAGCAGGACTACAAAAGACTGGCAATAAATGTCATCCACAGTCTCTATGGTCTATCAATGTGTTTTTTTTTTTTTTTTTACAAAAATGGCCTTTAAGGTTTTAACCTGGTTTTAAGTGGTAGCAACCAGACTGGCACGCCTCCTTCCCACTCACTCTAACCTGTTTTTAGAGGATGTAATGTGGTTGGCAATATGCTTCATATCAGGTGGACCTGCCTTATGCTAGGTAGATTTTGGACCATGGCATTCAAATGTATACATACACAATTCAAATGTTCCCTTTCTAAAGACACTTGGCTTGCACTTCTTTACCTCAAACCTCCCTCACTGTCTAAATCTAAATTTAAACTTACAACATTATTTTCTTTTGGCAGATAAACATTCACCAAAGCATGTAAAAAAATGTATATTTTACAGAAGTTGAACAACACATAGATTTATACTCTGACAATGAGAAACTTACAAGCATACCTATGGATGCCCACAAGGGATTTCTCAAAGTGGTCCCCATCGATTCAATATGCCCATGCTTCATTACCAAAAGACAGCTACACTTCTCTATAAATAACTCAGTAGGGGACTGGCACATTGGCACATTGGAAACTCTGGAGTCTTTTCTTTCTCTTTCTTTCCTTAAATCCATAGTCCCCCCCCCCCCACCTAGTCCCAAGGGGGTTTCCTCTTTTGGCTTACACCATATTATCCCCCAATATCCTTGTTCAGCCCCTTCCCCTCTCCTCATTCTGATTCTCTTTACCTTTAGCTCTCTTCTCTGACTATCCTAAAAGTAGAAGGAAGATTGTGGATGACACACTTCCTCTAAATTAATGATCATTCACATAAATGTGCCATAAATAACAAAGTAGCAATTATGTGGCACCTTATGAATAGCTATACCCTATGTAAATTTATGAATGGCAACAATGATCAATATGTAACATCTTGTGACTCTGAAAAATCTCTTTAAATAAAAACCATTGAAACTGAAAACATTTCTATATCTTCCCACAAAATGGTAATGATAATAAAACATTCACATAATTTTCTGCAGCCCCTGTTTCATGACACATAAAAAACATGACCAGCTAGTACTACTAGGCCTACAAGAGCCAAAATATGTGTCTTCATTATACTTCATTATACTTCATTAAACTATTGCCTAAGTATTGGTTCTGGCAGACATCTTCCATGGAAAGACATACCTTCTAAACTGCAGATGGCTTCAGGGGTTTGGCAAATAGTGTTTGACGAGCATATAACCTCTAGTATTCTAAGAATGCTGTTGGTATAGCAAACATTTAGAAATAATGGTCAGTAAGTGTATGATGTAATTGCATTACATGTTCAGTAAAAATTTCCTAAGCCAATGTCAAGAATTATGAAAAAAATATAAACAGTTCAACCATTAGTGCTAGTCCAAAATGTTTCTCAAAAGCTGATTTGACAACTTTGTAGATGCTTGTAATATTCAGAGAGAGAGATGGATTCAAAATGCAAGCCTTAGTTTAGCTTTTTTGCCCACATATCTTCACACGTTTATTTTCCAAAGTAACATTATATTTTTTCACATTTCCTCTAACATTAGGGGGGACATGGGATTTGATTACTCATGCAACCTCAAACCTTTTTGCAGTGGTCTTAGCTGATGCCCCTATAACTGTCTAAGCTTCTACTCATCCCAGAAAATACATTCGGAAACACACCAACATATATTCACCACAACACACACAGCAGCACACACATATTTTAAGAGATTATACTTGAATGCAACATATAAGAAACCTCTGAAAAGCAACTTTCCCTGCCTATCATCATCTTCAGAAAAATTAGAACAGATATACTTTAAATTTTCCCCTTCTCACCAGCAATCCCCAAAGTATTTTATGTACCTGTCCATGCACCTCTAAAATGCTCAGATCATTCAGATAATTTTTGCTGAAAGTCTTTCAGATGGGCATTGCTTTTTCGCATTATAGTGTATGAACATTCAGTACATAGTCAGGTTGAAAAAAAAAAACACACGTCCATCTAGTTCAACCAATAGAAAAAAAAAGAATAAATAAACAGAAAAAAACCCTGTAAAGCATGGTCTAATTTGCTTAAGCAGTGAAAAAATAAATATGGTACCTTCCTGATTCTTCATAAGTTAACCAGATAGTCCTTAAATCAACAAGGAGGGCTAGAATTTCTATGTATTCCAATGGAAAAGCCACCACTGGGATGAATAATAGACAACCTTTCTATAACCTGGCCTAGAAATGTTTGAATAATATTGTAGCACTGCCTAATTTGAGATTGCATGGGTATACTAGTGGCATAAAAAAGCATGTGTACAACATATAATTAAAAAAATAAATACACGTAATACGTTGTATGTGTCAATTCTCCTTTTCAAAGTACCTATGAAACCCGAACATATGAAATATTTCTGTGAACTTCATAAATGGACATAAAACTTGCTGTCCCCTCAAAATAACTCAACACACAGTCATTAATGTCTAAACCGCTGGCAACAAAAGTGAGTACACCCCTAAGTCAAAATGTCCAAATTGGGTCCAATTAGCTATTTTCCTTCCCCCAGTATCATGTGATTCATTAGTGTTACAAGGTTTCAGGTGTGAATGGGGAGCAGGTGTGTTAAATTTGGTGTTATCGCTCTGACTCTTTCATACTGGTCACTGGAAGTTCAACATGGCACCTCATGGCAAAGAACTCTCTGAGGATCTGAAAAAAAAGAATTGTTGCTCTACATAAAGATGGCCTAGGCTATAATAACTTTGCCAATACCCTGAAACTGAGATGCAGCACAGTGGCCAAGACCATACAGTGGTTTAACAGGGCAGGTTCCACTCAGAACAGGCCTCACCATGGTAGACCAAAGAGGCTAAGTGCACGTGCTCAGCATCATATCAAGAGGTTGTCTTTGGGAAATAGATGTATGAGTGCTGCCAGCATTTCTGCAGAGGTTGAAGGGGTGAGGGGTCAGCCTGTCTGTGCTCAGACCATACGCCACACACTACATCAAATTGGTCTGCATGATTGTAATCCCAGAAGGAAGCCTCTTCTAAAGATGATGCACAAGAAAACCCGCAAACCTGCTGAAGACAAGCAGACTAAGGACATGGAATTTTTGAACCATGTCCTGTGTTCTGATGAGGCCAAGGTAAACTTATTTGGTTCAGATGGTGCCAAGTGTGTGTGGCGGCAATCAGGTGAGGAGTCCAAAGACAATTGTGTCTTGCCTACAGTCAAGCATGGTGGTGGGAGTGTCATGGTCTGGGGCTGCATGAGTGCCACTGGCCCTGGGGAGCTACAATTCATTGAGGGAACCATGAATGCCAACATGTACTGTGATATATTGAAGCAGAGCATGATCCCATCCCTTTCGAAGACTGAGCTGCAGGGCAGTATTCGAACATGAGAACGACCCCTAACACACCTCCAAGACAACCACTGCCTTGCTAAAGAAGCTGAGTGTAAAGGTGATGGACTGGCCAAGCTTGTCTCCAGACCTAAACCCTATTGAGCATCTGTGGGGCATCCTCAAATGGAAGGTGGAGGAGCGCAAGGTCTCTAACATCCACCAGCTCCGTAATGTCATTATGGAGGAGTGGAAGAAGACTCCAGTGACCTGTGAAGCTCTGGTGAACTCCATGCTCAAGGGGATTAAGGCAGGGCTGGAAAATAATGGTGGCCACACAAAATATTGACTCAATTTGAACATTTTCACTTAGGGGTGTACTCACTTTTTTGCCAGCAGTCTCGACATTAATGGCTGTGTGTTAAGTTAGTTTGAGGGGACAGCAAATGCACACTGTTATACAAGCCGTGCACTCATTACTTTAAATTTTAGCAAAGTTTCATTTCTTCAGTGTTGTCACATGAAAAGATATAATATAATAAAATATTTACAAAAATGTGAGAGGTGTACTCACTTTTGTGAGATACTGAACTTTAGCAAAAATGGTATGTCCTGCAATGCTGCCAGTTGTGGTTTTCAGATAGAATGCAAATTATTCTTGCAAATATTGTACTTCTTCTTTATTTTCCTTGTGCTGTTCTATTTGGCATGTCCTTCCATGTGAGCAGATGCTTTTTTTTCAGCCAATTTGATATTGAGCACTTTCTACCATCTAAAAGACAAAATAAAACGTTTTCTTATCTCTGACCTGTTACCCATCTTTTTAGGTTTTGCTGTTTTTTTTTCTATTTAGATCTAAATGCTGCTGGTTCCTGTTCTAGCCCCCACTCTTTATAATCCTTCTTCACACCCACTCCTCTTTTTTCTTCTCACTGCACTTTCCGTTCCTTCTTTCGCATTTGGCAAGCTTCCCAGCCTGCATCATGAACTCTTAGTAACTCACAGCCCTGTTTTTTTTATCAGATTAGCTTTGCCAATTGGCAATCATCGTGACTGACACTTTGAATAGCCTTTAATTGATGGCTCTTAACGCTCTATCAGATCATTGAGAGCTGAGGAATGGGGCCTCAGTCCCATAAGGCTTTACATGTTGAACAGAGCTGTCCTCCTAACAGTGACATGCTGTATATAGCAGCCTGAAATTTAACTGTCACATAAACATTGCATGTACTTTGTTTTGTTTTCTCAAGTTAACTTAAAGTGAACGTGTGCTTTGCCCATGCATGTGTTTCTCTGGAATCCTTTTTCCTCCTAACCTCAGTCTTGTAGCTAACTATGCACCATTATTATTTGTCACTATCTGTCCTATCATGGCAAACTACAGTACTTGACTGAACATATCTTCTGGGTTACTATACATGGACCAATAATTGATAGCCATGCATAAAAATCAGAGACTGACCTACCGCGGGTAAAATAAGTATTGAACACGTCACCATTTTTCTCTGTAAATATATTTCTAAAGGTGTTAATGACATGACATTTTCACTACATGTCGGTAACAACCCATGCAATCCATACATACAAAGAAACCAAAACAAATACAGTAAGTTCAGAAATTAAGTTATGTGTAAAAAAAACTTGACAGAAGGAAAAAGTATTGAACACGCTAACTGAAATGTATTTATTACTTCGTAGAAAATCCTTTGTTGGTAAGGACAGCTTAAAGACGCCTCCTGTATTGAGAAACTAGTCGCATGCATTGCTCAGGTGTGATTTTGGCCCATTCTTCTACACAAATCTTAAAGGTCCAGTGAGCCTCTTCTATGAACTCTGATCTTTAGTTTTTCCATAGATTTTATATTAGATTCAAGTCATGTGATTGGCTTTGCCATTCCAGCAGCTTTATTTTCTTTGTCTGAAACCCTTTAAAAGTTTCTTTGGATTTGTGTTTGGGATCATTGTTTTGCTGAAATGTCCACCCTCGTTTTCATCTTCAGCATCCCGGTAGATGGTAAAAGATCTTATCAAGAATGTCTTGGTACATTTTTCCTTTCATCCTTCCTTCAGTCATTGAAGTTTGCCAGTACTGTATGCTGAAAAACAGCCCCACACCTTGATGTTCCCAGCTCCAACTTCGCTGTTGGTATGGTGTTTTAGAGATGATGTGCAGTGCCATATGACCTCCAAACATAGTGAGTATTATGGCATCCAAAGAGTTACATTTTGGTCTCATCTGACCAGACTAAATCCTCCCATTATTTCACAGGCTTGTCTAAATGTTGTGCAGCAAACTTTAAACAAGCTTCAATATGCTTTTTCTTCAACAATGGAGTCTTGCATGGTGAGCGTGCATATAGGACATGGTGGTTGAGTGTATTATTTTCTGTTTTCTTTAAAAAAAATTGTACCTGCTAATTCCAGGTCTGTCTGAAGCTCTCCACAAGTGGTCCATGGTAGGGATGAGCCGGATGTTAGCGTCGAAACGTAAGTTTGAATCGAACATTGGGTGTTCGCCTGTTTGCCGAATATCAAACAATTTTGGGGTGTTTGCTGCTAATTCCAAAGCCGTGGAACACCCTTTAAAAGTCTATGGGAGAAATCAAAAGTGCAAATTTTTAAGGCTTATATGCATGATATTGTCATAAAAAGTGCTGTTTTTTTGGGAGAAGTGATTTTAATAATGCTTAAAGTGAAACAATAAAAATGAAATGTTGCTTTAAATTTTGTACATGGGGGGGTCTCTATCGTATGCCTGTAAGGTGGCACAAGTTTCCCATGTTTAGAACATTCCGAGAGCAAAATTACATTTCTAAAGGAAAAAAAAGTAATTTAAAAGTACTCCTGGAAATACACATAAAAGTCATTGAAAAAAAATGGCATGGGATTCCCCCACAGTACATTACCAGGCTCTTTGGGTCTGGTATGCTTATTAAGAGGAACCTCGAACCCAAATTTAAAAAAAAATTGCGTGGGGGTCCCCCCAAATTCCATACCAGGCCCTTCAGGTCTGGTATGGATATTAAGGGGAACCCCGCGCCAAAATTAAAAAAAAATGCTGTGGGGGTCCCCCTCAAAATCCATACAGACCTGATTTTAAGGGGAGCCCCGCACCAATTTTTTTTTAAATGGCACGATGGTCCCCCCAAATATCCATATCAGGCCCTTATCCGAGCATGCATCCTGGCAGGCCGCAGAAAAAGAGGGGGGCCAAGAGAATGCCCCCTCCTGAACCGTAGCAGGCCACATGCCCTCAAAATGGGGAGGGTGTTTTGGGGTAGCGCCACTAGGGCTGCAAGGGCTGAGACAGTGATAATAATGGGGGATTTTAACTACCCAGAAATTGACTGGGGTAATGGCACTGCTGGGAGAGTTAAAGGGCAAACATTTATAAACCTATTACAGGACAATTTTATGGTCCAGTTTATTGAGGCCCCAACTAGGAATGATGCTCTGTTGGACCTGGTAATCTCAAACCATGCAGAACGTATTACTAATGTTCAGATAAAGGAACATCTGGGTAGCAGTGACCATAACATGATTTAATTTGATGTTAGCTGTAAGCAAAAATACATACGGGAAAATAAAAACACTTAATTTCAAGAGAGCAAATTTTCCAAGGATGAGGGCTGCTCTCCAGGACTTAGACTGGGAGAGAATATTGGCATCAATGGGCACAGAACAGAAATGAGAATTCTTCAAAAAAACTGTTTGTGATCTCACGGCAAAGTATATTCCCATGGGCAATAAGTTTAAAAGGCTAAAAATAAAACCGATGTGGCTCACGGCCAAAGTTAAAAAAGCTATAAACTATAAAAAAAGAGCTTTTAAAAAATATAAAAATGAAGGAACGCTAGTGTCATTTAAATGTTACAAGGAATATAACAGAATATGTAAAAAGGAAATCAAGGATGCAAAAATTCAAAATGAAAGACAGATTGCAAAAGATAGTAGGACACACCCCAAAAAATTCTTCAAATATATTAATAGTAAAATGGTTAAGTCTGAGCATGTAGGCCCTTTGCAAAATAATCTGGAGTGGGTGACTGGGGACAAAGAGAAGGTTAACTTATTAAATACTTTCTTCAGCTCTGTGTATACAAAGGAGCATGGGGGAGCTCATGTCCATAATGGGGGTGGTAGTGACGCAGCCCCAAATCCACAATGGCTCAAAAGTGATATGGTCCAGAAATATTTGGACAGAATAAAGGTGGATAAAGCACCTGAACCTGATGGCATCCACCCACGGATCCTAAAAGAACTGAGCTCTGTAATTTCAAAGCCATTGTATCTAATTTTTAGGGACTCATTAATGACAGGAATAGTACCACTGGATTGGCGCAGGGCCAATGTGGTGCCTATTTTTAAAAAGGGAACAAAGTCTTTACCAAGTAACTATAGACCCGTTAGTTTAACTTCTATAGTTGGGAAGATACTGGAGGGATTAATAAAAGACCACATAGACAAGTTCTTGCAGGAAAAAAATATTTTAAGCAACAGACAGCATGGATTCATGAAAGACAGACGTTGTCAGACAAACCTGTTTTTTTTTTATGAGGTGGTAAGTAAAACCTTGGACAGAGGGGTGGCAGTGGACGTGATAGACTTGGATTTCGCAAAAGCGTTCGATACAGTTCTGCACACACGGCTCATGTGTAAGGTAAAGTCTACAGGTTTGAGAAATATCAGTTTATAAATGGATAGAAAACTGGCTAAAAGACAGAATTCAGAGTAGTGGTTAATGATTCTTACTCTGAATGGTCTAAAGTTATCAGTGGTGTACCCCAAGGATCAGTGCTGGGACCCTTACTTTTTAATATCTTTATAAATTATATTGGGTCTGGGATCAAAAGTAACATTTCCGTCTTTGCAGATGACACCAAGCTATGCAGTGGAATAACGTCCTTACAGGATGTCTTAAATTTACATGCCGACCTCATTGCTCTGTCTAATTGAGCGACTATGTGGCAGATGAGGTTTAATGTTGAGAAATGTAAAGTTATGCACTTGGGGGCTAAGAATATGCATGCATCATACATGCTAGGGGGAGTACAACTGGGGGAATCCATAGTGGAGAAGGATCTGGGGGTTT
The DNA here is from genome assembly GCF_037356315.1 of Lithobates pipiens. NCBI lineage: Eukaryota > Metazoa > Chordata > Amphibia > Anura > Ranidae > Lithobates > Lithobates pipiens. The sequence continues at coordinate 159,101,418 of NW_027507785.1, forward strand.
TGGTAGATCATAACCTCAATAATAGCATGCAATGCCAAGCTGTGGTTTCCAAAGCGAGCAAAGTCCTTTCCTGTATTAAGAGAGGTATGTACTCCAGAGAGAGAGATATTATTTTGCCCCTGTTCAAATCATTAGTAAGACCTCATCTGGAATATGCCGTTCAGTTTTGGGCACCAGTTCTCAAAAAGGATATCGGTGAACTGGAGAAAGTGCAGAGAAGGGCAACCAAACTGATAAGAGGCATGGAGGAACTCAGCTATGAGGAAAGATTAGAGGAATTGAAGTTATTCACTCTTGATAAGAGGAGATTAAGGGGGATATGATCAACATGTACAAATATATAAGGGGTCCATATAGTGAACTTGGCGTTGAGTTATTCACTTTACAGTCAACAAAGAGGACAAGAGGGCACTCTTTACATCTAGAGGAAAAGAGATTTCATCTCCAAATACGGAAAGGTTTCTTCACAGTAAGAGCTGTGAAAATGTGGAATAGACTCCCTGCAGAGGTGGCTATGGCCAGCTCAGTGGATTGCTTTAAGAAAGGCCTGGATTATTTCCTAAGTGTACATAATATAACTGGGTACTGACATTTATAGGGAAAGTTGATCCGGGGAAAATCTGATTGCCTCTCCGGGGATCAGGAAGGAATTTTTTCCCCTGCTTTAGCAAATTGGATCATGATCTGCTGGGGTTTTTTGCCTTCCTCTGGATCAACTGTGGGTATAAAATTGGGTATATGGGCTGGTATGATATTATTTTTATATATATATATATATATATATATATATATATATATATATATATATATATATATATATATATATATATATATATAATTTTGTGGTTGAACTGGATGGACTTGTGTCTTTTTTCAACCTGACTAACTAAGTAACTTATTTGTTTTTGTGTCTTTGTGTGGATTGCATGGGTTGTTGCCGACATGTGTTGAAAATTCATGTCAATATCACCTTTAGAAATAGATTTACCTAGAAAAATGGTGATCGGTTCAATGCTTATTTTATCCGCTGTATATAGGGAATAACATGGGTGTAGCATTAGGAGTTGCCATAGCAAACCCGCCTTCAGCTCCAGGGGGCCCGCAGCTCCCTGCTACAAGCAGTCATCTTACATGCTGCATTTTACAATGACAAAATCCTGGAAACAGAATCCAGGTCTGATCCACCTTGTGTCTCCCAGGGTACCAGCTGAGCTCTGCAGTCCAGTCGGAAGCTTCTACTTTGCTTTCTCACCAGACCCCCCCCCCCCAGACCACACCCATCCCCCGCTCTCATTGGCTGGAGGAGAGAAGTCTGAGTTTCCCAGAAGATTGTGCATTAGCAAGCCCAGGACAGGGACATGTGATACTTGCTGCTGCCAGCCTGGAAGTGTGCTCACTGCTGACAATGGCAGGAGGACAGTGAGCTGCCTCTCTCTGCCCACAGACACAGAGCGAGGCCAGGAGGATAGAGCCGGAACAGGACTTCAGAAATGCAAATAAGAGACATTTATTTTTTTTAAATGGCGTAGCCCCCCCGCCCCAATCCATATCAGACCCTTATCCTATCACAAGCAAATGCCCCACCCACGTCCTGATCCATACAAGGCCACATGCCCTCAACATAGAAGAGGTGCTTTGGAGCAGGGGGGCGAGTCCCATATACTTTAATAGGGTTGCGGTTTGGATCTGAACTTTTTCCATGTTCGGGAGTACTGGTGCGAATCTAACCAGGGAGTGTTCGGCCCATCACTACTGTTGGGGAAATCCCAAATATTTATGGTGCAGTGATGGCAACACATTTTTGTTGTTTTTGGGGAGAGATCTGTTTTTGGCCAGTTTTGGATATATTGGGGTTGATTTACTATAGACAAATAGGCTGTTCACTTTGCAATAGAATTTTCATTTAGCTTAGTGAATGAGGTGAAGCTCTGCTGACTTCTATCTTGTGCAACAGAAAATACTTTTTTTTTTTAGGTTCTTTATTTCTGAAAAAGTATTCAGCATTCAGTAGAACCACAGAAAAGAAATTATGCAATGACATGCATGTAGGCAGGTTGAAATGTGTTGCTTTTAGCAAGTTAGCGGCTGGCCCAAGCTGAGGGAAAGGGTTAACTTGGAACTGTGGTATGGCAGGAAGGGAGGCTGGCCGACTCTGTGTCCTTGCTGGGTACAGTAGATGGGAAGCAGCGTGGACTGCAGCACTGGAGATGGCGTGTGATGTCACCAGGGAGCAGAAGGCCCAAGGAACCCAATGCATTTAAGAGCATGTGTGGGGCTCGTACTTCTTCATGCTCAGGTATGTTGGATCTTCTCCATCCTGCTCTGCTCTGGCCACTAGCATCGTAAAGCACTATGGGGTATGAAATAACACTGCTACAGAAGGGTTAATTCAAAAAAAGTAAGAGGAGTATAGTTACTAAGCCCTTGTACACGCGGTCGGAGATTCTGTCGGAATGTGTCCTATCGGACCGTTTTGTTGGATATTCCGACTGTGTGGGGTATGCATCGGACTGTTTCCATCTAAATATCCGTCGGACCAAATTTTCCAACTTGCTGGAAATATTTTCTGACAAACTGCTCCGATCGGACATACTCCGATCATGTGTAGAGAATTCCGATCGGACAAAGTGCCACGCATGCTCAGATCAAATTCCTACCTCAAAGCTATTGGCTACTAGCCTGAACGTAGTCCCATCGTAATGAAATTACGTCATCACGTTCTGAAAGATTGGATTTTCCGACAACTTTGCTCCGACCGTGTGTATGCAACAGTTTCGGACAAGATCTGTCGGACAAAATCCGACGGATTTGGTTGTCGGAATCTCCGACCGCGTGTACAAGGGCTAAGAGTAACCAAGCACGAGATCAATACCTATGCAACAATTTATTAGGCGTGATACCGGGTAAGGTGAGGTCCTACTGTAGCAATGGGGTCGATGTTCTGGCTCCCTCCCTGGTGGTTGGTATCCAATAGCAACTGGATCCAAACCCGCTTTATGGAGATCTATGGCCTGGTCACGAGGTATGGGAAGTGAAAAGTTAATATGCACGCATGAGGTCTGGGCTGGGTGCACGGCAGGACCCCATTCTGTTATGAGGTACGCTGAACTGGTGGAGTAGGAGGTAGCTCAGCACATCCCTCCTAATGCAATATACAAGTAACAGTGTATAGTGACTAGGGACAAGACACTTTTCAATGGAATTCTTTTTTTTTTTTTAATGCACACAGTGATGGCTCTAAGTTCACCTCTGTTCACCTTTTTTTTCCTAAATTCCAGCTCCCCTATGTACCAATATAGCATTTATGTACATATTTTGCAAAAATAAAATCGCTTTTCATTAATGCTATACCAGCTTACCTAACGCTTTCATAGCTGAAACACACTGCTCAATTATTTCTGCCTTACTTCCTGGTCAAACTTTATGTCATGATACAGGAAGAAGTTTACCAGCTGAGGGTAGATGATGCAGTGTGTGTGCCAATGGGATCAGTGGGTCAACTCCTTCCTGTGTCATAACCTCAAGTCTGACCATGAAGTAAGGTAGAAGTAATCAAGCAGTGTGCTTAACCACTTGACCACTGTGCACTTAAACCCCCTCCCTGCTCACACATTTTGAATGACAATTACTCAGTCATGCAACACTGTACCCATATGACATTTTTGGTATTTTTGTCACACAAATAGAGCTTTCTTTTGGTGGTATTTAATTTTTTTTTGCGCTATAAATTATGAAAAAAGACTGAAAATTCTGTTAAAAAAAATAATTTTTCTTTGTTTCTGTTAGAAAATTTTGCAAATTAATCATTTTTCATAATATATTTTGGCCAAATTTTGTACTGCTACATATCTTTGGTAAAAATAATCCAAATTGGTGTATATTATTTGGTCTTTGTGAAAGTTATAGAGTCTACAAGCTATGGTGCCAATCACTGAAAATTGATCACTCCTGGAGTACTGATGGCCTAGCTCATTTCTTGAGACCTTAATAAGCCAGGACAGTACAAACACCCCCAAATGATCCCTTTTTGGAAAGTAGACATTCAAATGTATTTAGAGCGAGGCATGGTGAGTTTTTTTGAAGTTGTCATTTTTTTCTCACAATTCTTTGCAAAATCAAGATTTTTTTTCTTTTTTCACAAATGTGTCATGTTATCAGGTTATTTCTCACACACAACATACCACAAATTAAACCCCAAAATACATTCTACTACTCCTCCTGAGTATGGCGATACCACATGTCTGAGTCTTTTACACACTGTGGCCACATACAGAGGCCCAACATACAGGGAGCACCATCTAGGAGAATAAATTACACATCTAATTTCTTGACTACCTCTTGCAATTTTGAAGGCCTGGAGCACCAGGACAATAAAAACGCCAAAAAATTACCCCATTATGGAAAGAAAACACCCCAACATATAATCTATGAGGCATATTGAGTCTTTTGAACATGTCATTTTTTTCTACAAGTTTTTGGAACATGCGGAAAGAAAATGAAATGCATTTTTTTACACAAAGTTGTCAATTTTTACAATGTTTCTAACACACAGCATGTACATGACAAACATTACACTCCAAAATAGATTCTCTTACTCCTCCCGAGTATAATGATATCACATGTGGGAGACTTTTAGACATCCTGGCCACATACAGAGGTCCAACATGCAGGGAGCACCATCGGGCATTGTAGGGCATGAATTTCAAATCTAATTTGACTACCTATTACACTTTAAGGCACTGTAGTGCCATGGATAAGCTATGAATGGGGATGACTAAGCATGGTTGAGCCATGAATGTGGATGGCTGAGTATGGTTGAGTGGGTATGGCTGTGTATGGCTGGGTGGGTATGGATGGGATGGCTGGGTCAGATATGGCTGAGGCTGGGTATGGCTGAGTGTGGATGGGATGGCTGGGTATGGCTGAGTACTGATGGATGGATGAGTATTGCTGAGTATGAATGGATGGATGAGTATTGTTGAGTATGGATGGCTGAGTAAGGATGGGTGGATGAGTATTGCTGAGCATGGATGGATGAGTATTGCTGAGCATGGATGGATGGATTAGTATTGCTGAGTATGGATGGATGGATAAGTATGGATGGCTGAGCAAGAATGGATGGATGAGTATTGCTGAGTATGGATGGGTGAGTATTGCTGGGATGGATGAATGTGTATTGCTGGGATGGATGAATATTGATGAGTATTGCTTGGATTGATGGATGAGTATTGCTGGGATGGATGGATGAGTATTGATGATTATTGCTGGGATAGATGGATTAGTGCTGGAATGGGCACAGGTAAGCGCTGTAAGCATTACACATCCAGCCAACAGCGCTACAGCACTTAATCTCTCCCCTCTCCCCTCGCACTGTACCAATCTGTACAGAGAGAGGAGAGAGGAACCAGACATGACGTTGGTTTGTTTACAAGTGATTGCTCCGTCATTTGATGGAGCGATCATGTGGTAAACGGCCGCTATCAGCAGTCTTAGTAAATGAGCAGAAGCTCTGCTGACTTCCATCATCCAATCATGTGCAAGCAAAAATGCTGTTTTTTTGCACACCCTACAAAAAAATGTAACTCTACCCTCCCTGTAAAAAAAAAAAAAAAGATGTCATTAGGATTTAAATGTACTATGAATGAAGACTAGGTCTACATTACATTTATGGTTATAGATTCAGGTATACTGCACACAAAGTGTGATAACCCTGCAATAAATGATAATGTGTCTGGTCAGACACTTGCAGATACAGAATGACGTTTTATGCCTGGTAGATGTTTAGTCTGGTAAATATTGTGCTATGATCAGTGAATTCTAATTAAGGGGACAAATAGCTCAATCAAAGACCACTTCCTGTAGTTATATGGATAATTGTATAGATAAAATGAGCGATGCATCTTCATAGTCTCCTGACTGAGAGAACATTTTGTGCTGTTTTTCCAAGGTTGGAGGGAGATGCAGGAATGAATCTGGTGGGTGGTAAAAAGCTGGCATTTCTCACAACTCTACAACTCTTCAATGCTATGCTGAAAAATCAGTCAAGGAGAACAGAATTTACCACCAATTCCACAGAGAAGAGCCAGTGAATTACATTATCAGTGAGGCTGAAACAGAAGCTGTGGAGACACATCACATCACTTAGCATGTCCTGCACATTGTGCCCTTTATTGTCTGTGTAGTTCTGTCCTAGCACTGTGAGGTATTAATAAGGCAGTGAGTGGTGAGTAGAGTTTGGCAAACAGTTCGAACAGAGCAAAAGTTTGGCCCGAAAATCGCCCGTTCTTCAAACGCCCGAATTTGCGAAGCGCTCGGTGAGAGTCCACAGAGTGCCCCAGAATGCACTGCATGCTGCACAGTGCATTCTAGGGCCCTAATTGGATGAAGCAATGCACCAGAGCACAGTCAGACCCATGACTGGACAGTCATAATGACTTTGCCCAATTAGGCTCAGTGCTCATAATCCAGGGGATAGATATATAGAACATGGTTCTGTATGCTACTAGCAAGTTAGTATGTTATTGTCAGGTCTTTAATTTTGATTGGGCCCTGGGCAAACATTTTCTTGGGCCCCCCCCCCTTCCATTCTGAGACATACAAAAAATAGCAGGTAGACTCAAAATCAGTTTACTGCAGTAGATCAAGCAGTGATTGCAATTGTTTGCCAGAGGTTACAGCTTATCCTTACTGCTCGCTGGCTGGTTGCTAGAGGTTACAACACATAATTTCTGCTTGCCGATTGGTTGCTAGAGGTTAATGTACATCATTACCACTTACTGATTGGCTGCTAGAGATTAAAGCAGATCACTACTGTTTGCTTATTGGTTGCTACAGGTTAATGCACATCATTACCTCTCACTGAACAGTGGAGCAATCCTAAATAATTGAGCAAGTAAAGGGGCACATTAATACACATACTACAGGAGAGTGTCAGAGAGTGCAGACATACTACAGGAGAGGTTCAGAGACTGCAGACATACTACAGGAGACAATCAGAGACTGTGGACATACTGCAGGAGACAATCAGAGACTGGGGACATACTGCAGGAGACAATCAGAGACTGGGGACATACTGCAGGAGACAATCAGAGACTGCGGACATACTGCAGGAGACAATCAGAGACTGCAGACATACTACAGGAGACAATGATAGACTGCGGACATACTGCAGGAGACAATCAGAGACTGGCGACATACTGCAGGAGACAATCAGAGACTGTGGACATACTGCAGGAGACAATCAGAGACTGCGGACATGCTACAGGTGATGGTCAGAGATCTTTCAGCAACGTACAGCTTGACAGTTGAATAACACAACTCAGGGTTTAAGCAGTCAGGCATTTTATGGGTGCAAGGACATACCTGGGCAGCCAAACTCACTACATACATTTAGAGGTATGTGGGCGGGGCTTCCATTCGCTTATCTCACTACATCAGCCGGGAGCTCCACTGATGCTTTGTATGGGGGCCCGTGAATTGGGGCCCCAATTAAGGTTTTGCAGAGTGCACAGAGGACACGGGAGGCTGTATTCCCGTGCTAGCCAGCTGAGAGGGGGTTGGGCGGGGAGCTCCACTGACGCTCTGAACCCGTCCCCGTGCAGCCTGTATGCTCGGAACAGAGTGGCTGTAGTGAGAGCCAGTGATCGGAGTGGGAGGGTCAGTGGAGCCTCCTCTATACTGGCTGGGGAATACAGAGGTCCGGGGGCGGAGCCGGGAGCTCCACTGACGCTCCCACTCCGATCACTGGCTCTCACTACAGCCGCTCTGTTCCGTGGTCCAAGCATGGTCAAGGATGATATATTTCATTCGCAGTACACTAGGTAACTATGTTTGCAACTAGGAAGGATGCAAGACAGGGCCCAGTGCTGGAGCTTGTTGTGCAGCAATATCTCCATGTAGCTGGTGGTGATGATACAAGATCTGTCAGCTCCACCCCCTGCTCCTTCTCCATGCCCTCCTCTGCTGAATTGTCCTATGAACCATCAGGAAGCTTTCAAGGGGCTATTCAACGAGTCAGGCTAAAAGATGCCATGCAGTGCTTCAGCTGGTCTGTCTAGGGGACAGGAGCCACACTAGAGAAGATATTTTCAGCTCTGCAAGGGCAGGCCCAGAAGTGGTTCATGCCATGGAAGCTTGAGCCAGGAACCATGGTGTGTGGTATGCAGCGTACACATGTAGCCGACTATCCGACAGACTTAGTCTGGCGGACCTCCCGACAGACTGTCCGTCGGACTTTCCGAACGAGCTACTTGCCCACACACGGCACTTTTTCAGCGGACTAATACGGCGCACTAAGTCCGCCGTACTATCCGCCCTACTTTTGAAATGAACGGACTCGCCCACACACGCGGAGGAAAGTCCGCTAATTTTGAGCGGGTCTCCAGGTAGGCGGGACCCGCAAAGGAGATGTCGCTGGCTCCGCCACCTGGTATGGACTTAAAGGGGAACCCCAACGCCGAAAAAAAACTGCGTGGGGGTCCCCCCAGGTCCACATCAGACCCTTGTCCGAGCACGCTACCCGCCCCCCCTCCTGAGCCGTACCAGGCCGCGTGCCCTCAACATGGGGGGTACCTTGTCCCCATGTTGATGAGGACAAGGGCCTCTTCACGACAGCCCTGGCCGTTGGTTGTCGGGGTCTGCGGGCGAGGGGCTTATCGGAATCCGGGAGCCCCTTTAATAACGGGGCCCCCGGATACCAGCCCCCCACCCTATGTGAATGAGTATGGGGTACAATGTACCCCTACCCATTCACCTGTAAAATAAAGTACAAAAAAAAAACACAACACACAAAATAAAATAGTTTATTGCACAGCTCCAGGGGTCTTCCGTCTTCGGGGGTCTTCTCGCCGGACTCCTCCGCTATCTTCTTCTAGCTCTTTTGCTAGAAGAGGAGCTCGGCTTTCTTCCTTGCCACCCCCTCTTCTTCCGACTTCGGGGGTCTTGTCCCCCTCTTCGGTTCTTCTGTCGTCGCCTTCCGTTCTTCTTCTTCTTCTCCTTCTTCTCCTGGAGATGTTGACTCGACGGGGCGGTGAGGGAGAAAGCCGGGCTCCTCTGCTAGCAAAAGAGCTTGAAGAAGATAGCGGAGGAGTCCGGCGGGAAGACCCCCGGAGCTGTGCAATAAACTATTTTATCTTGTGTGTTGTGTTTTTTTTTGTACTTTATTTTACAGGTGAATGGGTAGGGGTAAATTGTACCCTATACTCATTCACATTGGGTGGGGGCCGGTATCCGGGGGCCTCCCGGATTCCGATAAGCCCCCCGCCCGCAGACCCTGACAACCAACGGCCAGGGTTGTCGGGAAGAGGCCCTTGTCCTCATCAACATGGGGACAAGGTGCTTTAGGGTGGGGGGGCGTGCAGCCCCCCCTTCCCCAAGGCACCCCCCATGTTGAGGGCACGCGGCCTGGCACGGCTCAGGAGGGGGGGCGCTCGCTCGCCCCCCCTTTCCTGGCCGGTCGGGTAGCGTGCTCAGACAAAGGTCTGATGTGGACTTGGGGGGACCCCCACGCCGATTTTTTTCGGCGTTGGGGTTCCCCTTTAAGTCCATACCAGGTGGCGGGGCCAGCGACGTCTCCTTCACGGGCCCCGTCTACCTGGAGACCCGCTCGAAATGAGCAGACTTTTCTCCGAGCGGGAAAAGTCCATTCATTTCAAAAGTACGGCGGACTGGCATACGCACGGCCGGATTGTCCGCCGAAATGCGAGTCCGGCGGGAAGATTGGAGTGCAAAACTACTTTCTAAGTCCGCCGTACTTTCGGGTCAAAAAAGTATGCCGGAGGCTACACACGGGGGGATTGTCCGGCGGACTTGAGTTTGCCAGACTTTTCCACCCGATTGTTTGATCGTGTGTACGTGGCAATAAAGGCACTAACCTTCTGTTTGCCCTTCGACAGGGAAGGTTGAAACATGTGCCATGCCTGGTACATGTCCTCAATTTGGTGGTACAGCATTTCTTAAACAGGTACCCAGGTTTGCAAGATCTTCTAAGGTAGACTAGAAGAGTCTGTAGCCAGTTCAAGCGGTCATACACAGTCAGTATTCAGCTGGAATTTCACCTGCCCAAAAACCTCCTGATTTGTTACATGCCCATCAGGTGAAACTCGATTTTGGCAATGCAGCAGTGGCTGCACATGCAGCAGTGGCTGCACATGCAGCAGAGAGCCATCAAGAGTACCTGTGTGAGTATGGCACAAGGACAGGCCCAGGGGAGCTGGGAGCCAATGGCTGCTGATAAAGGATGCATGCACTGTACTGTCACTATTTGAGGAGGCGACAAGGATGGTAAGCCGTGATACTGCATGCATCAGTGACACTATTGCTCTTGTGTCCCTGCTGGAACATACTGTGTGTGACATTATGAACAGGGCACTCAAGGCAGGGCAGCAGGAGGAAGAGGAGGACTTCCTTTCCTCTCAAGGCAAGCTTTATGCAGACACCATTATTGTGAAAGCACAGAAAACAAAAGAAGGGAGGGAGAAGGCATATTTTGGCAGTTTTGGAGGCATTGAAGTAGAGGAAGACATACGTCATACCTTAAGGGATGATCTTTAGCCCCAACAAACCTTGGGAGTAGTACGTGGCTGGGAGGAAGCAGTTCCAGATAGTGTAATCCTCAGTGACAGATGCTTCTGTTGGTCAAAGGAGAAGTAGTGGGGAAGGAGGCCACCTAAGTGATGCTTTTAAAAAAATGTTAGTCCTCATAGCCCTGGGCTGTCAGCTTCCACATCCTATTGGCAGCGTCTGCATCATATGGTGAAAGATTATCTAGGGCCCAAAACAGACATGGAGAGCTTTCCAGCAGACGATCCACTGGGTCATGAGAATAGACCATTGGTCAGAATTTGCCCAGTATGCAATTCAGCTGCTGGGCTGCCCTCCATCCAGCATGTTTTTCAAATAGGCATTCAGTGCTGCCAGAGGTTTTGTGACAGATAAGAGTGTGTCAGTCCACAGACTCTGCTGACATTTGTCAAAATAAATCAGTCCTGGATTAGCAGCAGCTATCAAGCCCTTGATGCCAATGTCACTGATTAAATGTTTTTGAATCTGACATCTCTGCAAGACTGTCTGGGCTGCCGAGCTTTGTGGGTGTTGATTTTATCCTAAAGTAATTTTTAGTAGAGGTTTCATGGGCACCACCAACACCCAAAGCATAATTTTTCTGCACCAATTTGCATATAATTAAGCATTTTTACAGAAAGCTAGAATTCTTTCTTCTATTCACTGGTCTGTAGATCAGCGGTGGCTTCAGCGGCAGAATGAGTTTGCCACTAAACCTAAAACGATGCCTTAATGACCTTACTGGTAAGCCAGTAATGGTGAAACAGAAGTGGGGTATGGAATACAAGAGATACCTGGTCTCTGATGGGACATTGTCTGGACATCTTGGAGAAGTTCTAATACTGTGTTTTAATGTATTGTAATTATGAGGAGTAGAAGGGGAGGAAGAAGATAGCAAGATGAGAGTAATAAACCAATTTCCAAATTAGTTTTGTACATTTATTTTGAAACTTCTCTTTTGAGGTTATTGTTGGACATCTAGATGGAGAAGACACAACTTTCTTTGTAAGGTATTTTAAGAAAGACACAATGACCTGCAGGAATATACTGTGTATTCTTTCAAAATATCATGACTGAGCCATTTAAAATATTAATGGAATACTTTAGATCATCTGCAACATTTAGCTAAACAGACTTAATTAATATTAATTGTATATTTTGTTAAAAAAAAAAAAACCTCTATAGGGTTATGGTGTGAAGGCACCACCAACACCCAAAGCCCAATTTTTCCACACCTGTTACTTCTATCCAAAGTCTGCAAAAGAGACACCAGACTTTATTTAAAAATAAATTGTTAATCTTGGCCTGAGTGTACTATCATTAGACTTCTTTAAATGAGGCATGCTCAGTATGGTGCTCAGTATGGTGCAAAATGTGTTATTTCCATCCAAAGTCTGCCAAAGAGACACCAGCATTTATCCAAAAAATCTCTAATCTTGTTCCGAGTGCACTAATTGTGGCCTCATCATACAGACTGGCTCTCCCACCTGTTGTTTACAAAATAAATATTGTAGGAAAAATACATTTAAATGACTTTTTTTTTCTTTAAATATGGCATTATTGCAGCAGCAGGTTCTATACATGGTACATGTGCTCCACTTTACAGGCACTATAGTTAAAGGAATTTTTCATTTTTATTGTTTCTCTTTAAGCATCATTAAAATCACTGCTCCTTTAAAAGTGATTTTTAAAAAAAATATGTTTTTGTATTGATATGTATCCCCCAGGGCAGTACCCATACCCTTTTTATGGCCAATAACTTGCATATAAGCCTTCAAAATGTGCAGTTCACGTCCAATAGACTTTTTTTGGGGGTTTGCGGTTTGGGTCCGAACTTTTGCAATGTTCGAGAGTTCTGGTGCGAACCGAAGTGGGGAGTGTTCAACCCAACTCTAACAGTGAGTAATTATTGTCTGATAGATTCCCTTTAGTGAAATGTGATGGTATACAGTCAGCGTGATGGCACAAGATTGTGGCATCAACAGGTCATCATGTAGCCATTACCTGACAGGTTCACTTTAATGAAATGTTATTTCACACATTGTAATATCAACAAGTAAAGTAAAGATTACTTGGCAAGTTCCCTTTAGTGAAAGGTGTTGGCACAGAATCCAAATTAGATTTTCTAGTTGCTAGTTATTTTTGTAAATGATTCAGTTATTGAATTCTGCTTTCAAAGGTTATGCACTACTGGCTGAACTCTGGCCCAACTATCATATATTGCCAAGAAATGTACATAAAGCATGAATATTTGCTGTTTGCATTGAGAAACCTTGGGGATATATACAGGTACTTCTCATAAAATTAGAATATTATCAAAAAGTCAATTTATTATAGTAATTCAATTCACAAAGTGAAACTCATATATTTTCTATAGATGTGTTGCACACAGAGTGATACATTTCAAGCATTTCTTTCTTTTAATTTTGATGATTATGGCTTACAGCCATAATTCACAGCCAAAATTCAGTATCTCAGAAAATCAGAATATTCCATAAAACCAATAAAAAAATAATCCAGAACTGTTGGCTTACAGAAAAGTATATCCATGTACAGTATAGTATGCACTAGGGATGCACTGATACCACTTTTTTGACACAGAGTACGAGTACTGATACTTGACATCATGTACTCGCCGATACCCATTACCGATACCTGATTTTGGTCATATGACCATTTTAAAAAAAATAATGAAAAATTACACATTTTCACCATAATATGAGGAATTGAAACACAGTCCAAAGACATATGAAAGAAAACATGATTATTTGCTGGTCACAAAGCTGTTAAAGCACAAATTGCACAGAACATGTTATAAAATAATGTCAAATGTCATCAATGACATGTTTATTGCAAGTTCACAATTTAGGCATGAACAGTACAGTACCTCAGTCAACTCACAAGACATTATAACATTTCAAAAACCAAAAAATTAAATAAAAACACAACATGTGTTTGCTTCCAGTTCATCTTCTTACACATGTGTAAGAGAAACACATTTCACAGACAGAACATTCCAGGATGGCAAGGAAGGATGTGTGTTAGGTTGGCATGTAGGCTGCAGTAAGGCCTCATGCACAGCTCAAAGCAGCTGCTTCTCTAAGTGTTTAGCTCTTTGAGCTTTTTTTTCTCTACCTGTTACCTCTTCCCCTCCATGTTAGCCTATGTGTTGTTCATTCATGGCCATTGGCCAAGGAACACTATGCGGTTTCAGAAGTTTAGTGGCAGGGCAGCTTACAGGCAGCAGGCATAAAAAAAAAAATCCAAAGAAACTGGAAATGGTATTCTTTGGATTTTTTTTTTCTGCCACTAAACTCTCGAAACTAGTCTGCCACTAAACTCTTGAAACTAGTGTGCAATGGGCTGAAATAGAGAGGAGGCATTAACAGGCAGGAAAAAAGCTCAAACTCCTTGAGGAGCAGATGCTTTTAGCTGCATTGTACAGGCATTATGGCTTGAAAATGAAAAGCTCAAATTTCACACAGAACATGAAAGCTCATCATTGTTGTGTTGATGACGCCACGTATAAAACAAACATCATAAGTTCACGTCATCACATCAACCAACAGTTAAATAATGTTAGGCCTGAGGAGGAGCAACTGAACAGTACCTAACATTATTTTCATTTAAATAAAATAAAAAAGTGCTAGCTTCTAGTTCAACTTGTTATGAAACGCATGAAAAAACATTTTTCACAGACCAAAATTAGGTTTATTCCAGGATGGCAAGGACTTAGCAGCAGTAAGGCCACATGCACAATAAATCTCAAAGTAGCTGCTCCTACAGGCATTTGAGCTCGCTGTTTTTGAGCCTTTCGTTTGCCTGTAGTGTTAACTCTATGCCGCTCTATATTAGGCTATGTGTCCCCCATGCATTGCATGTTGAATCACCTATAGTGTGCAATGTGCACACCATAGGTGATTCACTTTATCACTTCAGGAAAAAGTTTGTGGCATGGAGTTAAAAAGGCAAATTTCTTTTTTTTTTTAAAGGCCAACATGGAGGGGAGTTAACAGGCAGAGGAAACGCTAAAAAAACACTTAAATGCCAGATGAAGCAGTTGCTTTGAGCTGAAGCGTGCAACTGTGCATGATGCCTTACAGTTGGACAGTAACAGGGGGTAGATTACTTTTCCAATTCAAACACAAGTGGCAAGTTTTTTTTAAGAAACAGAATAATCTCTGCATGTTCAGTTAGAAGTCGGTTTCTGGTGTCAGTCAGAATGTGTGACGCTGCACTGAACAATCTCTCACTTTCCACACTACTGCAAGGAGCTGAAAGATATTCTTGTGCCATTTGGGCTAGAGTGGGAAATCAAAGTTTATTGACTGCCCAATACTCAAGAGGTTTTTCTGAATGAGGCACAGTGACTTCTCCACGATATGCTTCTAATTGTATGGTAGCAGCTGTGGGAGCACTGTTCTCAAATGTAGATGAATAAGCAATTTCTTGAAAAACATTGTCCACAGTCACACTGGTACCTGGCTGTTGCTCAGTGTGAGGCCTTTTGGTAGCTGGTTTCTCAAGCACCTCAGGTGTAGTTGCCTGTGCATGTAGAACCTGTACAGAAGATATTTCTTGTATTTCCAGCACAAACATCTCTTTGGCCTGCCTGCCAGCATCTGCATTTGAGAAGAACTGATCTTTATACCTAGAAGAAGAAAAATACAATACATTAGACAATGTCATGCAAGCAAAGCAACAACTGGACAGTGGGCATTATGTTAGGCAAGAGAGAGAGAGACAATGTGGGACAAACTAAGTGTAACACAGGCTGGCCGCCATGTTAGGCAAGAGAGAGAGACAGTGTGGGACAAACTAAGTAACACAGGCTGGCCGCCATGTTAGGCAAGTGATGTAAGCTTGTAGTACTGTACAGCAATCACCGGCCGTGGGACACATAAGTAAGCAAGCAACAGTTAGAAATAGAGAAGAGCACTCACTGGCTGCCATGAGAGGACATGGTGTAAGGAGGACACTCGCCATGTGGGTCAGCCATGTAGCAGAAGCAGCAGCAGCAGCAGCAAAAAACCCCATGAAGGTAACAGCACTTACCGCCACATGGAAAGGCCGCAACCTTATCCGGTTCCCGAGCTCCGCCCAAGCTGACATCACTTCCGGTATCGGTGGATTTTCCCGAGTACCGATTCTCCCGAAAAAGCCAAGTATCGGTACCGATACAGGTATCGGTGCATCCCTAGTATGCACTCAATACTTCAGGGCTCCTTTTATGTGAATTACTCCATCAATGGGGCATGGCCTGGAGGCAATTGGCCTGTGGCACTGTTGAGGTGTTATGTAAGCCCAGGTTGCTTCAATAGTAGCTTTCAGCTCATCTGCATTGTTGGGTCTAGTGTCTCTCATCTTCCTCTTGACAATACCCCACAGATTCTCTATGCGGTTTAGATCAGGTGAGGTTGCTGGCCAGTCAAGCACAGTGATACCATGATCATTAAACCAGGTATTGGTACTTTTGACAGTGTGGGCAGGTGCCAAGCCCTGCTGGAAAATTAAATCGGCATCTCCATAAAGCTGGTCAACAGAGGGAAGCATGAAGTGCTCTTCAATTTTCTGGACTTTGGACTTGAGTAAACACAGTGCTCCAACACCAGCAGATGACATGGTTCCCCAAATCATTACATACTGTAGAAACTTCATACTGGACCTTATTCAACTTGGGTTCTGTGCTTTTCCACTCTTCCTCCAGACTCTGGGACCTTGATTTCCAAATGAAATGCAACATTTTCCATAGTCCGGCTCTCTGCTCTGCTCTCTCTGCTCTCCTAACCAGCACTGCAATGCAGGGGGCTTGTGAAAAGTACAATTGATTTTTAAACTAGTAAATAGTGATGGACCGAACACCCCTATAGTTTAGTTTGCACCAGAACTCCCGAATATGGAAAAACGTTGAACCTGAACCGTGAACCCTATTAACCACTTCAATACAGGGCATTTATACACCCTTCCTGCCCAATTTTTAGCTTTCAGATCTCTCACACTTTGAATGCCAATTACTCAGTCATGCATCACTGTACCCAAACAAAATTTTTGTCATTTTTTTCATACAAATAGAGCTTTCTTTTGGTGGTATTTAATCACCACTGGGGTTTTATTTTTTGTGACATAAGTGAAAAAAGTGTGAAAATTTTTGAAAAAAAATTCACTTTTTTTAGTTTCTATGATAAAATTTTGCAAGTAAGTAATTTTTGTTCATGAATTTGGGGCAAAATGTATACATATAGATGTATATATTTAATTCATCTCTTTGGTAAAAACAACCCATATTAGTGGATATTATTTAGTCTCTGTGAAAGTTATAGAGTCTACAAGCTATGGTGCAAATCATTGAAAATTGATCACACCTGATGCACTGATGGTCTATCTCATTTCTTGAGTCCCTGAAATGTCAGGAAAGTACAAATACCCCCCAAATGACCCTTTTTGAAAGGTAGACAGTCAAAGGTATTTTGAGTTGAGTTTTTTGAAGTTGTAATTTTTTCCCACAATTCTTGTGAAAATGAAGAATCACAAAATTGTCATAATAGCAGGTTATTTCTCACACAGCATATGCATACTTCCAATTACACCCCAAAATACATTCTGCTACTCCTCCTGAGTTTGGCGATACCATAATGGCATACTGAGGAATAATGAGTCATTTGAACGGTTCATTTATTTCCACAAGTCTTCAGAATACCTGCAAAGAAAATTAAAACTTTTTTTTTTTTTTTTTTTTACACAAAGTGGTTAGTTTATAAGATATTTCTAACTCATGTATATAGCAAAAATGACACCCCCAAATACATTCTGCTACTCCTCCTGAGTATGGTGATACCACATGTGTGTGACTTTTACACAACCTGTCCACATACAGAGGCCCAACATGCAGGGAGCACCGTCAGTGGTTCTAGGTTCATAAATTACACCTCTAATTTTCTAAGGACCTATTACACTTTTGAAGGCCGTGGAGCACCAGGACAATGGAATTACCCACAAAATTACCCCATTTTGGAAAACAAACACCCCAACGTATATTCTGAGTCTTTTGAACGGTTATTTTTTTTACACAAGTCTTCAGAAAACGTGGAAAGAAAATTTAAAACCTTTTTTTTTTTTTACACAAAGTTGTCAATTTATAAGATGTTTCTAACACATAGCCTGTATATAGCAAAAAATGACACCCCAAAACACATTCTGCTACTCATTCTGAGTATGGCAATACCACCTGTGTGAGACTTTTACACAACCTGTCCACATACAGAGGCCCAACATTGAAATAGTACCTTCAGGTGTTCTTGGAGCATAAATTACACATCTCATTTCATTCCTACCTATCACACTTTTGAAGGTCCTTGAGCACCAGGACAGTGGAAATACCCACAAAATGACCCAATTTTGGAAAGCAAACACCCCAACGTATATTCTATGAGGCATGGGTTGCAGATAGGTACTCGGGTACTCTGATGGGTTGGAGACAGGTACTCCGTTACTCTGATGGGCTGGTGACAGGTACTTGTGTACTCTGATGGGCTGGTGATGGGTATTCTGATGACCTGGTGACAGGTACTCGGGTACCCTGATAGGCTACAGATAGGTACTCAGGTAATTGGTACTCAGATGGACTGTGAAAGGTACTCTGGTAATTGACACTCAGATGGACTGTGACAGGTACTCTAGTACTCAGTACTCAGATGAACTGTGATAGGTACTCAGATGGACTGTGACAGGTACTCAGCTGCTCAGATGAACTGTGACAGGTGCTCAGGTACTCGGGTACTCAGATGAACTGTGACAGGTACTCAGGTACTAGGTACTCAGATGGACTGTGACAGGTACTTTGATGGGTGGTGACAGGTACTTTGATGGGTGATGACAGATACTCTTTATTGGGGGGGCAATCGGTATTATTGGTGTACACTGTAAGCAGTAATGAGATGTTACCGCAATCTCCTTCACACACACATGATCGGTGTGTGAGGAGGAGAACCTGGTAACATCTCGTTACCTCAGTTTGTTGACATTCTGTGACTGGCTGTGATTGGACACAGCCGGTCACATGGTAAAGAGCCAATTTCATTGGCTCTTTACTGCCATCAGGGTTGGGCTGTATCAGGATGAAAAGCCTCGTCCCTGATCGGTGCACGCACGAGCGTTGTGCACGTGGACAGTACATGTGACTGCCTGTGATTGGACACAGCCGGTCACATGGTAAAGAGCCATTTATTATTGGCTCTTTACACGGATCTGGGATAGGCTGTGTCCAAGGGACACACCTCATCCCCGATTGGTGCACTGTGGGCCCCCGGGGCCTGCAGGAGCAGCGAGAAGCCGAGGACGTCATATGACACATATGATCCCATCTGCATCTAACTATGGCCCAGTATTAAAGTGATTAAACTCTGTGGGACCCGAAATTGAAAAATCAAAAGTCCCTATTTTGAAGGCTTATATGCAAATTATTGGCCATAAAAAATGGTTTGGGGGCTCGGGTACTGCCCTGGGGGACATGTATCAATGCAAAAAAAAATTTTTAAATATTGTTTTTAAACAGCAGTAATTTTAATGATGCTTAAAGTGAAACACTAAAAATTAAAAAGAATAAAATAAATAATATGCCTGGGGGATTCCCTGAGGCTGCATGTAAAGTTTATAGCAATGTTTCCCAACTCCAGTCCTCAAATACTCCCAATAGGTCATGTTTTCAGGCTTTACATTAAATTTACAGGTGATTTGATCAGTTTCACTGCCTTAATAATTACCACAGGCGTTTTATCTGAGTGGAGAGGCACAGACTAGCTAACTACACCTGCTAGCAAGTTGACATTGCTTGCTTATCCAGCCATGGGTAATGCAAATGGGAATAATGCCCCATACACACGATCCGAATATCGTACGACCGTTTTCAGTTAATAATTGCAAGTAGAAATTGAATAGCTAAATAAAGTCACGAAAAATTCTCGTACGATAGAAAAAAAAATGTGTTGAAGTGATGTCATGTGTTGTAATGTATTTGTATTGCATTTTTGAAGGACAACTATACTGACTAAAAGAAAATTGTACGATCTGGAATCTTACGAGGATCGACTAATATCAGATGAACGGTCGTTATCGGCTGTCGAAAGTAGTGTACACACGATCTGAAAATCGCACGATCCTTCCTTGGACAACCGTTTTCATATGATATTGTGGATCGTGTGTACGGGCCATAAGTCTCAACATTTAATTTTGAGGACAACAGGCCTGCCAACTATGCTGAATAATCTTTCAAAAACAGTGCAGAAGTTTGGGCAAGCAAACTCATGGATATATTAATTTAGGTCTGTTTAGCTAAATGTTGCAGAAGATCTAAAATATTCCATTAAGATTTTAAATAGCTCAGGGTCTTTCTTAAAATACCTCACAAAGAAAGTTGTGTCTTGGCATATATAGAAAATATATATAGTTTATATATGTTTACCATCCTTTTTTTTTTTTATTGCTACAGATGGAGAAACATTCTCAATAAAATATTAACATAAGGACATTTATTTCATGAAGATATTCACATATGTATACATACCGTATGAATGAGAAATCAAAATAGCAACCACCAAAAAAATAGATATATACTTCAACATTTGTGTAATCTCAAAAGCTGTTTTTCAGTACATTTGGCATCATGTCTTACCATATACTGTTTTCTTAAGTGAATAGTTTTTTTGTTAATCTGCAAATTACATTTTTTTATTTTATGTGGAGGTCCTGTCAGTAAACGCACTGCAGACTGAAACACTAAACTGTTGTTGACCCATTAATCAGTGGGATCACACGTTATCTGGGACTGAGCGGCAGTTACGGGTATACATGTAAAGCAGGAAACTTTCGCTGAATCTCCTTGTTTTATTTCTGTTTTGATTTTTACTTGGACTGACCCTGTTATTATGAGACTCTAACACAGGGTTAGAGAGTGTTTGCCACTATTCAAGTCAGTAACAAGCAGGGTTGGCAGCCTTTAGAGGCATTTTTTACTGACAAAACATGGCACATTTACTGACGAAGTACATTTTTTACTGACAACCTAAAAAATGACAAAACTCCTATTAAAAATTAAAGCAATCGATATTTAAACAGTATAAACATGATATAGAAACTCTGACATTACCCATGACAAGTAATTTGCAGGGTTTACTCTCTTACAAAAGTCAACACAGCAGAACATAGTATCAGTCCCTGGTATTTATAGACAGTTTCGGACATTTGTACAAAGTGTCAGTAAATTTACTGACGTTTGCAACCCTGTTAACAAGTTGCAAGGATAAATGGCAACTGTCTGGAGTAATGCAGAGCTACTAAGGATAACAATGTCACAGAGAAAAGATAGACAAATACTTTATTATGCAAGACTGTATTTACTATACATATGGGACATATGGGTCAGTGTCTAGGGCAACAAGGAGGATTGTGGCTGGCCCAATCTCTACATTTAAAAATGACAGTAACTTGATGATATTTTTTTTCTCTCCTTTCTCTTGTTTGGTGGTCTCTGAAATTAATGCAAATAGGTATATCTGTGCGCTGTGACAGAATGGAATGGCAGCTGGCACAGATGAGCAATATACCAAACATAACAAAAACAGAATAGGTAATGCCAAAAACTCACATAAAAAAAACCCGTGATAAAATGAAAAAAATTATTTGTATGTAAAGGCTAAGTGAAAGGAAATGTCCTTTCAGCAGAACCAAGATAAAGGTTCATATACAAAGTCACATGAAAAGGTGCAAATTGTGGCAACAAGTCCAATGTGGTAGTATGCAATAGCATAAATAGATATAACTTGAAGTACAGAAAATTGATCCACTGGTGTGCTCCAAGATCTGCCACCACATCCCAGAGAAATGGACACTCACCAGAAAGAATGGCTGGTGTTACAGCAGCAAATACGCATTCAGTAAGTATCAGTCATTCAATGTGTATGGGTTGTCCAGCTTCATCCTCATCAGGATACAGCTAAGATAAATGAAGCTTTTTCCTAATAGATATACAGCTGTCACATGACCCAGCTCTTTCTCAGCCTGTCTGCAGGAAAACAAAAGCAGGAGGAGCTTCTAGTCCTCTGCTGCTGGTCAGATGTTCAATAAAAACTGCCTGACAGGTAGCTTTCCCCTTCCTCAGTCCTACATTCACAGCTTCCTCCTCATTCACTCTCCCAGCTCTGTCACCCACACTACAGCATCAGCAGTAGCATGGAGAGGCGTGTCCCTAAACCCAGGGCAACAGCAGCCATCCTTTCTGGTGCATGCCCATTTCACTGGGGTGTGATCTTGGAGCAATACATTGGATCACTTTTCTGCACTTCAGGATAAACCTATTGATGTTATTGCATTCCACCACATTGGGCTTGCTGTCACAAGTTGCTCCTTTTCATAGGACTTTGTACATGAAACGTTATCTTGGTTCTGCTGAAATGAATGAATGAACGAATGAAATACTTGTATAGCGCACAATGCGAACTGAATCGCCTCTAGGCGCTGTTAAAAGGACTTTTATTTTCACTTAGCCTTTATATGCATTTTTTTTTTCACTTGATCACTGTTTATTTTTTATGTAAGTATTTTTAGGTCTCTGAAATTAGTTTTGCATATTAGGCAGATTACATGCAAAAAATTATCACATGCAACAGGGGATATTATTCTATAGAAGGACATCATCATTCAGGTGTTGTTCTTTCAGGTTTGAAGCCTAAAGTCTCGTACACACAATCAGATTTTCCACAGACAAAACCTCAGACTTTTGTCCGAAGGTGTGTGCCTGGAGTTTGTCTTGCATACAAACGGCAAGGATTTGTCAGCCAACAAACACGAATGTAGTGGCATACTACGTAGTTTTTCAGCTCTTTAGCACCACCCTTTGGGCTCCTTCTGCTAATTTTCTGTTAGTAGAAATTTGGTGAGTGTTAATTCACGCTTTTCATTTAGCACTTTTCAGTTCGTGCTTTTCATTTTGTGCTTTTTGTTTCTGAACGGACATTCGTCAACCAGACATGTTGCGGAATCGGAGGAGATAACATGTTATTTATTATTGGCCTTGGAGTTATTGCTTTGACCCAAGTGCAGTCCAGGAACAGGAGAAGGAGGATTTCTTGGACCAAAAATTGTTTGCTTTATTAATGGTGACCAATTATGTCATATGCCTTTGCTGCAGGAGCTCGATGAGAATAATCCAGGTGATTTTCAGAATTATCTCCGGATGACAGAGCAGTCACCAACTCTTGGCATTGTTGACCCCCTATATTAAGAAGCAAGACACATGCATGAGGCTTTTATTTAAGTTTTTGGTTGAATCATGATTTGATTTGGTATATTTTCTATGTTTTGGATGCATAGAATGCACTTTTTGGTTAAGTTCTATTGGCAGATAACATGTCTCGTATTCTTTTTTCTTTTTTTAATGCACAATAAAAAAAATGATGTAGAATAATACTTGGCTATGTGTTTTACTTCCAATGACAGATTGGGAGTAAGCAGTTACATTAAAAAAAATACAATGTCAAATTAACAAGGAACACCAACATAGTTGTATCTTTGATCTTAAAAACTATGGGATAATGGTGTTGTGGTAACTTGCCCAAAAAAAAAAGAAGAAGAGCATAATAATAATATTCTTGATATCACTAGAAAATAAAACCCTTTTAAAATACATTTGCAATAACGCCATCAGTATCACCAGCAAAGAAGCTTTCCTTATTATCCCATTAAAGAAGAAGAGAATGTGCTCTGCAGTTCGAGATTTCATAATTTGCCACGTCACAAATGTTAATTCTCCATTACAAACGCTCGTCCTTGCTTCCGAGTATGCATGTTTGTACTTTGGACTTTTGTCCGATGGACTTGTGTACACATGCTCTCGGAAAATCCGGCAACAGACATTTGTTCGCGGAAAATTTTAAAGCCTGCCATCCAAAATTTGTCAGCGGAAAATCCGACAAGTGTCCGGTGGAGCGTACAAATGGTCAGATTTTCTGTCAACAGCCTGTCATCACACATTTCCCGTTGGAAAATCCAATCGTGTGTACATGGCTTGATTCTACATCATTATGTCTATGTGTGTGATTTGTCGGAACAACCTTTAACAAATGTAGCTAGGTAAAGCTGAATGTCTTGCTATGAAGCACTCATCTGGTACCAACAGTTTTTAAAGTGGGGAAATGCTTTCCAACATTTACTTGGTGACTTAATGGGAAGCTTGAAATACTAAATTGAATATTGGATTACTGTTTTGACGCAATCCTTTCAGGGATGGTAATGTCCGACTTCCTGTTGTCTGTTTTAACCTTTGCTTACACCTGTTAATAAATAGGACATGTTAATAATGTTGGGAATTCTGTAACTATTTTAGAATAATAAAGGAAACCTGTTCTAGAGGAAATACAATGGCTGTCAATGATGACCTTTCCATCTAAAAATGCTGGCTGTCATATTGATCGAGGGGCTTACTTATTTTGTAAGTAACTGAGCTGGAGTAGGTATGTAGATCCAGGGTTATGATTATACTCTAACTTCACTTGCTGCATGCTTGTTTTAGTCCTCAGAGAGAATCAAAAGCAGAAACAAACCAGGTTGCTAGCATTTTCAGAAGGCCAGAAATGGTAGCCACTAAATCTTTATCAATGTAAATCTACTTTAAAGCTATGAAAAAATATTAAAATCTTTTAGGACAATCTACTTGGCTTTTGTCAACAGCTTTGTAGTGTGAGGGGCTACATAATTGAACACAAATTGTATAAATAGTTCAGGTGGCACTCACTTTTAATAGTTCTTGTTGGAAAACCTAATAGATTAGAGTTGTTATAGGGGTAGTAAATCAGATTGGGATGTGTGTGTCCATGAGAAATCAAACAGAAGAGGGGAAGATTGAGGCAGTGTTACATAGTTGATACAGTTTAAAAAAAGACACGGGTCCATGTAATTGTTGTCGTGTGCTTAGCTTTCAAACTGATTTAACTTTTTCACTGAGCTGAATGATCATGGGACTGACTCATCCCTTATTGGACGCTTTATTAGATGGTGCACTCGGAGTTTAAATCAGGCCTTTTGATGTTTTTTCTGCTAACCCATAATACTTTGTTTACTTGTAAAAATGGGATATACATTACTGTGCAAAAGTTTTAGGCAGGTGTGAAAAACGCTATGAATTAAGAATGCTTTCAGAAATAGAAGTGTTAATAGTTTATTTCTATCAATTAAATGTATTCATTTATTTTCATCAATTAGCAAAATGGAAAGTAAATGAACAGAAGAGAATTCCAAATCAAATCAATATTTGGTGTGGCCACTCTTTGCCTTCAAAACAGCATCAATTCTTCTAGGTACACTTGCACACAGTTTTTGAAGGAACTTGGCAGGTAGGTTGTTCCAATAATCATGGATAATTAACCACAGATTTTGTGTGGATGTAGGCTGCCTCAAATCTTTCTGTCTCTTCATGTAACCCCAGACAGACTCATTGATGGTGAGATCATGGCGCTATGGTGGTCAAACTATCACTTCCAGATGTCCTTGTTCTTCTTCTTTATGCAGAAGATAGTTCTTAATGATATTGGCTGTTGTTTAGGGTTGTTGCCCTGCTGCAGAATATATTTGGGCAATTTTTCCGCACCCCAGTTCCTATGTTTTTGTGCACAGTTGAGTCACTTGGCCTTGTTTCCATACCAGAGGTATGGCTTTTTTTGGCTGCAATTCTTCCATGAAGACCGCTTCTAGCCAGAGTTCTCCGGACAATAGATGGGTGTTCCTCTGTCCCACTGGTTTCTGCCAGTTCTTTGCTGATAGCACTGCTGGGCATCTTCTGATGTCAAAGGGAAAATAAGTATTATGTCTCTTTCATCTACTGCATTAAGTTTCTTTTTGACTGCATCTATGGTCCTTATTGTGGCATGTTTCATTGTTCTTCCTCAAAGGAGCTTGAATAGCACACCTTGAAACCCCAATCTGCTTTGAAATCTTTGCCTGGGAGAGACCTTGCTGATGCAGTACAACTATCTTGTGTTTTGTTCCTGTGTTCAGTCTTGCAAAGATGTATGACCTGTAACATGATACTTTCCTCCACAACCTTATCTTAGTAGCAGGGTTTTGCCCTTTCTCACCCAGTTTTAAGACTTCTACACAGCTTCTGTTTCAGTTAATGACTGTTTCTTAACCTACATATGAATTTTATGATCATTAGCATCTGCTTGGTATAATTGGTTAATTATATACCTTACTCTAATCCTACAAAAATTCTGACTTTGTGTAAGTGTACAAAGTGTGCAAGTGTAAGAATTGATGCAGGTTTGAAGCCAAAGGGTAGTCACACTAAATATTGATTTGCTTTAGATTTTTTTTCTGTTCGCTCACTGCATTTTGTAAATTGATAAAAAAAAAAAAAAATGAAAGTATTCTTATTTTACAGCATTTCTTCACACCTGTGTAAATTGTTTGCACAGTACTGTATATATGGCTACTCAGCAATAAAGCCCATCTGCCCAGCAGCCTCATAAATACGTATTGCTTGCAGGAACAGGTTAAAACACCGTAGACCACAGAGTGAGAGGGTCAGCAGTTTGACATTCTTGGTGTTTGTGCATGTATGGATAGAAAGCCATCATTCGAGCTTCTTGTATTTGCACAAACCCATGACCATATTTACTTATATTATATTATATTCATTGACAGCTGAAATCAGTGAACACTGGTCTGCATGGTGGACCAGGGAGCAAATTACATTCCCTTGAATTGCTAATCTCATTACTACAGATTAGCTTGCAGTAGTGCATCACAATAAAACAAAAATTTTTGTGTTCACCTAACAATGCTGCCATTTATTTTAAATCCCAAAAGTATAGTTATGTCTCAGCTGGCTTGCTGGGCTATGAAGGCTGCTCTTTTCTGGAATATAAGATGTTGCAAGATTTTTTAATGTGATTTGTTCCACAAAAATACTTGATATATTATCCACTGATTTGCTGGGATATAAAACATGGTTTGGTGTAGAGTAGAATAGCCTGTAAAACATGTCCATATTCTGCACAGGCCTTTGATTATTATCAGAAGTATGTTCTCACAGCTCTGTGAGCAGAGAGCTGCTGACTGTCAATATATTTGGCTGTGGAATGAAAGCGCAAGCAGAAATCCACTAAAAACTTAGAGAACAGTATGTGCAGGAGAGAAGTGCAAAAGCTAAAATAGCAGGCGATAATGTGCCAATGGTTACATGTGTAACAGTGTGGTGCCACTAGTTACTAACATCCACCATGTCACCCTGCTGCCAAACCTTCATATATCACCACTAAGACAATGAACAGTCATTTTCTTTGTTTTGTTTTTGTTTATTGGGGGGACATAACTTGGTTGGGAAAAGAGTGATATAGGATGCCCGTAGAACAAATTACTTTGCCATCATATTTGTATATTTATATATAGAAAAAAGGCATCCTATATCAATTGGTTGAATGGTGGAAAGGGTGGAAACTTGGACAGGGCTATGCACAAATAAATTAAGTACAAAAGTACAAAAATATAATATGTACAATCTGTTCAAATATTCACACTGTGAAATTTGGGCATAAACATCCTAACTACAGGTCCCTGCAGCTAGACACATACAAGTGAAACCAGAGCATTGCTTCCTGAGGAGGAATACTCTGCCTATCACAGGTCTTCATCTGTTCAAGCGATGGAGATGGACACCCGTCACATCCCTGGCATTCCTAAAAGAAGACATAAACAACATACAATCCTATCTATACAAACTAACTGTACATCATCACTTCACCAGGTGGAGGGGGTTATAATCCACCACGTGGTGACAGAAAAAACACCTTCTTCAAAACTTTACAAGGAGTGGCATGTTTTTCCCTATTTCTCTGTCACTCTAAGGGGACCTCCTGGTGAATACAGTCAAAACATACATGCCAATGGGCAATAAAACCTTCTGATTGCTGCTGGGTGGAGTGGCCCCTCCTGAAGGTTAGGCAGCAAAAAGGTTTTGCAAGGACCGTACACCCTAGTGTCCATGATGCACTTGTCCTCCCATCAGGCACCCTGGGTGGCAGACAAAGGACTGTCCCTGTAAAAAAGAATTTGAATTGTCAGTGGAGAAAACCACACAGGCCCTACCATGTCCTTGCAGTCCCTGTTGCCGCATTTATATGGTCTGCACAACCCAACAGTCCTCCTCACATATAAAAAAGTGAATCTGGCAACCTCCTCCGGCTATTACCTTCTCTGGTTTCCTCTTCCAGGCAGGACACAGGCACCTGTGGCCTTGATGACCCACTGCCTGTAGGTGGGTGCCCTGGTCTAGGTAGTGGTGGGCTGATTTACAAAAAGTCTGCTGGTCTGCACTGGGGTCCATGCTGGGGCTTTTGATTCCTCCATTATTTCAGATGGAGTACCTGCCGATGGGAAATCTCCTGTCTCCCACTCCTCCTCACTGGAGTCCTCTTCCAGGGAAGACCAAGAGAATAATCTCTCCACTGACCCAAACCATTCCAGCACTCTGGGCGAACCCCAGTCTATGACCCGGCCCTTGCTCACCTCATCCAGCTCACCTGAGGGCATTGCCTCCTCCCGCAGCATGGGCTCCTTCCGGATGGGCACAGCAAGGGTCTTACATGGAGCTAGCTCTTCAGGGAGATCAACCGGAGGCTGCACACCGAGTGCAATCTCCAGACCCCTGGCCAGGCCTCGGGTCTCCACAGCAGTCTTTTATCCCGATACGTTCTGGACCTCTGAGGTGGACAGACCTGATGGCAGCTCTCCTCCATCACTGGCAGGTGATCCTCTGCCCTTCGAGCTTCCTGTGGTTGCAGGATGCACAGTCCTGTGAGCAGGTGGATATAATAATATCTTGATTCCCGCTGCAGTGGCCTTAAGTGGGTCAATGGCTCTCCACAATGATTGCACCGGGCCCAGGCGTTGACCCCGATTGTGGGTATATGGCACCTGGGGCATAGCACACACAACTGCCCCACTCCTCCAATCACCTCCAAGGAATGTCCTCCACAGAGCTCCAAACAGATGCCAGTGTCGACCATCACCCGATCTTGCGTTTCAGACGACCACTGCACAGTGGGCATCCTCCGACCACCCCCCGCCACCTTCATCTGCCTTGTGGTGTGCGCAGCATGCTGGTCTCCTTCACTGTTCTCTTCTGGGGTGTGCCTCCTCCCACACGCTCATTGGTTCAGCATGCAAGGAACTGTAAGCAGGCTTCAGGTGTGTGCTGTAGTGACACCTGGTGGCAGGCGCTGATGAATTGCAGGCACTGTCCAGGTATGTAGTTTTAGAAAATGCGTCACAGAAGCCAAAAACTGAAGGCAGGCAAACTATACAGCGATCACCAGTAACATAGTAAAGTCTCTCCTGTAACATCTTATTGTGTGGGACTAACCATGCAACATCCCATCATAGACATCCCCTGGTTGCATTCCGTTACTAGGGGCAACAACAGACATTCACAAACTCCTTTTACTGTGTTAAGCAGGATTAATAAAGTTACTTGAATTTTCTGCAGTGCAGTGGATAATGCCCGCATCGTACAGAGCTCTGGACATATTTGTAATCCAGAGCACGATCGTTCGCCGTGGTTGCAATGGGTACTAGCACATGGTTACAGTCATGGGCTGCAGGGCTTATTGCTGTAGAGAGTGTCCGTTGAAACAACTGAATGCAGGGGCATGATGGCAGCGCTGATTCTGCATGGTTGCTATGGGCGACAAGACTTTGCAACAAGCTTGTATTTGGTTGCTTTTGGCAACATCATGTGGCAAAAGTCAATTTTAAAGGCAAAACACAGTCCTTTCCTTGTTATACCCCAAACTTTGGCAAAACAGGCAAAGCCCCCCCTGGCTTTTAGCGGTTGCTAGGGGACGAAGGCCAGAAGGATAACTGTGAAGGCAGATCTTGGTGGGACCTCCAAATGTAGTGGTGTGTTGCCATTAGTTAACAACATCCACCATGTCACCCTGCTGCCAGACCTTCATATATTACCTCCTAAACAATGAAAAGTCATTTGCTTTGTTTTGTTTTTGTTTATTGGGGGGGTATAACTTGGTTGGGGAAAGGGGTGTATGGGATGCCCATAGAACAAATTACTTTGCCATCATGTTTGTAAATTAAAATGTTAGGTGAGCCTTAAAGAAATGATGCACATGTATAACATCTACAGTCTTGTCCCTGCATCTCCATGCAGATTATTGCTCCTCCTCTGCGTAACTCCTGCAGACTATTGATTCCAGGAATCCTCCCCCCCTACACAAACTTATTCTGTAGTACATTACGTTTTCTGTCACATCCTCTTCTATATGCAAAAGATCCCACTCTGAATAGTCTAAAATGCTGACTCTGATTAGTTGCTACTACTAGGCCAGAGGTCTGCAGTACCTCTACCTGGAGACCTAGTAGTTTAATAGCATGTGCTGAACGGTGGACTACTGTTCCCAGCTAGTCCAGCTTGCAAATCCTGCACCCTCAGGCCGCATCGATTTGACACTATTCCCCACAGTCTCTCTTCTGATTCAAGACTCCTCATCAATGACTTTGTAATGATGAGGACTTCATCAATGACTGTGTCAAGGTGAAGTTCCCTCACAGACTTCCTGGCATGTCTCCACATCCATTCCTCCACTGTGGTACACTCACCGACCTTCTTCTGCCCCGAGTCCATTATGGAGAACTTTACCGTACTGTATGTTCTGACAGCTTCTCCTGCCCCTCTGCTCCAGGAATTCCTCATCAATGACCATGTAATGATGAAGACTTCACCCATGACCGTGTAAGGTTGAAGTTCCCTCGCAGCTCTTCTCCCACGATCGGCTCATCCCCCCTCCAGATGGGGGGTGCCCTCCTGTTGCTTAGTACTCCATTCTCCACTTCTCCCGGCCGACAACTCCCCCCAGTGGCCTGTTACCTCAACTTATATGGGAGGCCTGCCCCCCTGCCAATTCCAGTTGGGGATTGGACAGGGCTCCTCACATGAGCTGCCTGCTACTCCAGTTCTAAGCCCTGCTGCTCATCCAGAAAATTCTCACTGGAAGCAGGGGAGGCGCCTCAGAACTAAGGTACAGATGATCACACCCACTGCTACACTAACCACTCTCTGTCCCCAGATCAAAACAAACAGGCTAGCCTAAAGCATAGGCCTGACTAAATTTACCTGTGTTGACAATTTCCCTATCAAAAAATCCTATGCTAGCACCTACCTATGGTAGAGGGTGCTACATATGTATGTGCTAATTCCCTCTAGCACAGGGGTCTTTAGATTTCTAAAGAAAAGGCCAGTTTACTGTCTTTCATACTTTAGGGGGGTCAAACTGTGTCCAGAGTAAATAATGCCCAATCTTTGGTATTAGGAGGATAAATAGTAGATGTCTGTGGGAGGAATAGTGCCCCATTTTTATTGTTGGTGGAAGGAATTATAACCCATCTTTGGTGTCAGTGGAAGGAATAGTGCCCCATTGTTGGTGTCAGTGGCAGGAATTATGCCCCAATGTTGGTGTCAGGTTTAGGAATAGGGCTGGATAAAGGCAAGCAAAGGGCCGCAGTTTGAAGGTCACTGCCTTTCACTGTGAGAATATGTAAGTATATGCATTTTCCTTTGAAATGGTAGTTAGAATAGGCATTAGAAGGTGGGTGGGAGCAGTTTTAAAGTGGAGCCCCCCCTTCAAAAATTAAAAGTCCGTGACGTCAGCACCCCAACCAATGTTTCCATCAGCTGTTGGGTGCTGCCGCCGCCATTGCCGGTAAGGAAACCCAGTGGCGAAGACTTGTGGATTCACAGCCAGGTCTCCACTGTGCATGCACCAAACGCACTGCGCTCTCTTACTGACCCGGCAGCAGGGAAAAGAGGAGGGCGAGCCGAACTTCTGCTTAGTTCTAGCCTGGAATTCTACTTTAACTTTATTTTTAATTTAGTTTTACGTAACTCTCAAATACCCATGAAGAATTTAAAATGGAGCTAGGCAATGTGTAGATATAGTAAATATATTTGTTTGTGAAAGGAAGACACTCTTTGAGAGTATTAGGTTTAAAAGTTCAGTCAGTGAAGTCACCAGGGTAGATGAATGGGCATAGAGTAGGGCGGTGGGGATTGAGTTAAGTGGACATGCTGTGGAGGGATAGGATAGGATGTGACTTCATCTATAATTGTTGGGCTGAAATAGTTGTGGACAGAGTTGATAGGTGACCTGCCTGCTGGTAGTATGGGAGCTGCATGTAGATGGGGGAGGGGGGGGAGGTTATGTTGGTTGTTTTGTACACTGAGATTTTTTATTAGATTATGTTGATGTCTCTTAAATAATTTTGGAGTGTCTTGGCAGCAAATTTTAGCCCATCTGCCATAACTGTTGCAGTTGATGTAACTTGTGAGACTGCTTTACTAAATCAAACATTCAGGCCGGGTTCACACCGCTGCGATGCGGGAACGCCGCGAATCCGCGGCGTTTTCCCGCATCGCACACCTCCCGCCGGCAGTTCACACTGCCCTATGAGGACGGCTGGGAGTGTCAATGTTATGTTAATGACACCCCCAGATCCGTCCGCATATCGCAGTGCGATCTGCCGACTCGCACAGGAATCGGATCGCATGGTGTGAACCCCCATGCGATCCGATTCTGTTGCGGACCAAAAAAAGGGTCCCGTGCGAGTTTGCTGCGGGAGCGCTGCGAATTCAGCCATACTATCTGTATGGCTGAACTCGCATCGCTACGGAGATCGGATGTGATTTGCGGTGCGAATCACATCCGGATCTCCCCCCGCAGCAGTGTGAACCCAGCCTCAAGATGATATATAAAAACTGGAATTAAAGCAAATTTAAAAATTAAAAAAAACACAAATACTTGCAAGCATGTTTTTGCTTTTTTTACATCTCATGGCTGTTAGTCTCCTCCAGCAACAGCTTCCAACCATTGCTATGGACCTACCACCTGATAGTTACAGTGGTGGGATATGCTTGGGCAATGTGTTTCGGCACACCCACTTTTAGTCACCACAAGGGGTGCATGTGAGAAAGAAACAATGTAGGAGTTATATTGAAGGACATAGGGGTTGACTAAAAGCCACATTTTTTTCATCCAATCATGTGCAAGCAAAAAAAAAGTATTTTCTTTTCCTTGCATGTGATTGGGTACTCTGTGCAAAGTGAAGCTTTACTTCACTTGCTAAGTTCTTGAGCAACTGCACTTTTAAAAGTGCACAGTCCATTTGCCTTTAGTAAATCAATCCCATATTATTTTATTAAAAGCTGCAGAATATAAAATGTAATTATGGATGAGCACCTGAAGCCCATACTACATGATGACATACAGTATATTCAAGGCATGTGTCAACAATAGCTGAGTTTAAAGGAAATGGGGCACATGACACTGGATGGAGGAGGAGCAGGCTGGGGACAGCGCTTGAGCATGGAGAGTGTAAGTAAAGTTTATTACAATACCGGTGGAGGAGCCTGAAAAAAAAAAAAAAAAAATATATATATATATATATATATATATATATATATATATATATATATATATATATATATATATATATATATATATATATATATATATATATATATTGGATTTTCACTTTAACCACTTTCAGACCAGACCATTTTGTTGGCTTAAGACCAGACCACTTTTTGCGATTCGGCACTGCTTCGCTTTAAATGACAATTGTGCGGTCGTGCAACGTTGCTCCCAAACAAAATTTACGTCCTTTTTTTCCCACAAATAGAGCTTTCTTTTGGTGGTATTTGATCACCCCTGTGTTTTTTTTTTTTTGCGCTATAAATGAAAAAAGAGCGTCAATTTTGAAAAAAAAAAACGCATTATTATTTACTTTTTGCTATAATAAATATCCCCAAAAATATATTAAAAAAAATGTTTTTCCTCAGTTTAGGCCAATACGTATTCTTCTACATATTTTTGGTAAAAAAATCTCAATAAGCAATTATTGATTGGTTTGCGCAAAATTTATAGCGTTTACAAAATAGGGGATAGTTTTATGGCATTTTTATTAATAATTTTTTTTTACTAATAATGGCGGCGATCAGCGGTTTTTATTGTGACTACGACATTATGGCGGACACATCGGACATTTTTGACACATTTTTGTGACCATTGTCATTTTTACAGCAATCAGTGCTATACAAATGCACTGATTCTTGTGTAAATGACACTAGCAGTGAAGGGGTTAACCAAGGGGTGGCAGTGTAGGGGTTAAGTGTATCCTAGGGGTGTGGAGGGCTGGGCTGTCTGTTAGTGAACACTGATCTCTGCTCCAATCATAGGGAGCAGAGATCAGTGTCACTTGTTGCTAGGCAGAATGGGGAGATGCTGTTTACATCGGCATCGGCACCTCTCCATTCAGCCTCCCCGTAAAGCGATTGCGGGTATCCCCGCGGCGATCGAGTCAGCGGGACCTGTGACCGGACTCACAGGGGTCCCGACTCACACGCGCGATGGCAAGGCAGCAATTTCAACTGGACGTACCTGGACGCCAGTTTGCCTGCCCGTGCCATTCAGTACATCGTCGTGCGCCGGTCGGGAACTGGTTAAAGTGCTGCTGACACGTTAAGATTCTAAAACAAAATTTACAGGAGACACAGAAATAAACATAATCGCTAAAAAAATAAATCTGCTTTCAGGTAGGCGCTGTGTGGCAGGGCACTAAATGGTGTTTCTGTGTTCCTGGTGTTATTTTTACTCTTTTAAGCAGCAATCTTTTGAATTATTTACTGGCTTTGAAAGGGCATTTAGTGAATAAAAGCTGAGAACCAGCTGGATTGTCAAAATGCTGAACATCTAGTTACACCACAGGTATATAATGTCAGCAATGACAGTAAAGAAAAATCTTATGCATGGTCGTACTTTATTAAAAATGAACAGGGTTTCCTTGACCACAAAAGGGAAAATTGCTTTCTGAAGCTCAAAATGGATGTAGCCTACAGATGATGTTGGTATCATAGGAATTGATGTGTTGAGGATGGTTTTAGAATCTACTTTTTATGTAATTTAGGTACAGTAAATCATTGCATCATACTTAAACATGAAAAAGTATATACACTCTATTGTCGAAAGTATTGGGACACCTGCCCTTACAGGCACATGACCTAATGGCACCCCCCCCCCCCCCCAGTCTTAGTCCGTATGGGGTGTTTAATATTGAGTTGGCCCACCCTTTGCAGCTATACCAGCTTTAACTCTTTTGGAAAGGCTATCCACAAGTTTAGGAGTGTGTCTGTGGGAATGTATGACCATTCTTCCAGAATTGCATTTGTGAGGTCAGGCACTGATGTTGGATGAGAAGGCCTGGCTCGCAGTCTCCGCTCTATCCCAAAGGTATTCTATTGGGTTAAGGTCAGTCAAGTTTCTCGACCCCAAACTCACTCATACACACTATATTGCCAAAAGTATTGGGCCACCCCTCCAAATCAGGGGGATTATGGTGTGGGGTTGCTTTTCAGGGGTTGGGGTTGGCCCCTTAGTTCGTGAATGGAATTCTACAGGCGTCAGCATACCAAAACATTTTGGACAATTTCATGTTCCTAACTTTGTGGGAAGAGTTTGGGGATGGCCCCCTTCTGTTCCAACTTGACTGCACACCCTTTGAACAAAGCAAGGTCCACTGTGGGCAGCACAGTGGTGCAGTGGTTAGCTCTCTCACCTAGCAGTAAGAAGGGCTGCTGGCTCAAATCCCACCCATGACACCACCCGCCTGGAGACTGCATGCTCTCCCTGTGCCCGCATTTTTTTTGGTTATTCTTTTACTTCCTGTGCTGTACATAACATAAAGTAAATAAAGTAATATAAAATAGTTGGGCAAATCCTCTGTTAGGGCCCATTCACATAGTTACATAGTTAGTCAGGTTGAAAAAAGACACAAGTCCATCCAGTTCAACCACAAAAAAAAAAATATATAAAATAAATATCATACCAGCCCATATACCCACAGTTGATCCAGAGGAAGGCAAAAAACCCCAGCAGAGCATGATCCAATTTGCTAAAGCAGGGGAAAAAATTCCTTCCTGAGAGGCAATCGGATTTTCCCCGGATCAACTTTACCTATAAATGTTAGTACCCAGTTATATTATGTACACTTAGGAAATAATCCAGGCCTTTCTTAAAGCAATCCACTGAGCTGGCCATAACCACCTCTGCAGGGAGTCTATTCCACATTTTCACAGCTCTTACTGTGAAGAAACCTTTCCGTATTTGGAGATGAAATCTCTTTTCCTCTAGACGTAAAGAGTGCCCCCTTGTCCTCTTTGTTGGCTGTAAAGTGAATAACTCAACACCGAGTTCCCTATATGGACCCCTTATATATTTGTACATGTTGATCATATCCCCCCTTAATCTCCTCTTATCAAGAGTGAATAACTTCAATTCCTCTAATCTTTCCTCATAGCTGAGTTCCTCCATGCCTCTTATCAGTTTGGTTGCCCTTCTCTGCACTTTCTCCAGTTCACCAATATCCTTTTTGAGAACTGGTGCCCAAAACTGAACGGCATATTCCAGATGAGGTCTTACTAATGATTTGAACAGGGGCAAAATGATATCTCTCTCTCTGGAGTACATACCTCTCTTAATACAGGAAAGGACTTTGCTCGCTTTGGAAACCGCAGCTTGGTATTGCATGCCATTATTGAGTTTATGATCTACCAAAACCCCCAGATCCTTCTCCACTATGGATTCCCCCAGTTGTACTCCCCCTAGCATGTATGATGCATGCATATTCTTAGCCCCCAAGTGCATAACTTTACATTCCTCAACATTAAACCTCATCTGCCACATAGTCGCCCAATTAGACAGAGCATTGAGGTTGGCTTGTAAATTGGAGACATCGTGTAAGGACGTTATTCCACTGCATAGCTTGGTGTCATCTGCAAACACGGAAATGTTACTTTTGATCCCAGATCCAATATCATTTATAAAGATATTAAAAAGTAAGGGTCCCAACACTGAGTAAGAAACATTTACCACTACTCTCTGAATTCTGTCTTTTAGCCAGTTTTCTATCCATTTACAAACTGATATTTCCAAACCTGTAGACTTTACCTTACACATGAGCCGTGTATGCGGAACTGTATTGAACACTTTTGCAAAATCCAAATATATCACGTCCACCGCCACCCCTCTGTCCAAGGTTTTACTTACCACCTCATAAAAAGAAATCAGGTTTGTCTGACAACTTCTGTCTTTCATGAATCCATGCTATCTGTTGCTCAAAATATTTTTTCCCTGAAAGAACTAGTCTATGTGGTCCATTATTAATCCCTCCAGTATCTTCCCAACTATAGAAGTTTAACGGGTCTACAATTACTTGGTAAAGACTTTGTTCCCTTTTTAAATATAGGCACCACATTGGCCCTGCGCCAATCCAGTGGTACTATTCCTGTCATTAATGAGTCCCTAAAAATTAGATACAATGGCTTTGAGCTCAATTCTTTTAGGATCCGTGGGTGGATGCCATCAGGTCCAGTGGCTTTCTCCACCTTTATTCTGTCCAAATATTTCTGGACCATATCACTTTTGAGCCATTGTGGATTTGGGGCTGCGCCAGTATCACCCCCATTATGGATATGAGCTCCCCCATGCTCTTTTGTATACACAGAGCTGAAGAAAGTATTTAATAAGTTAGCCTTCTCTTTGTCCCCAGTCACCCACTCCAGATTATTTTGCAAAGGGCCTACATGCTCAGACTTAACCTTTTTACTATTAATATATTTGAAGAATTTATTGGGGTTTGTCCTACTATCTTTTGCAATCTTTTGCAATCTGTCTTTCATTTTGAATTGTTGCATCCTTGATTTCCTTTTTACATATTCTGTTATATTCCTTGTAACATTTAAATGACGCTAGCGTTCCTTCATTTTTATATTTTTTTAAAGGCTCTTTTTTATAGTTTATAGCTTTTTTAAGTTTGGCCGTGAGCCACATCGGTTTTATTTTTAACCTTTTAAACTTATTGTCCATGGGAATATACTTTGCCGTGAGATCACAAACAGTCTTTTTGAAGAATTCCCATTTCTGTTTTGTGCCCATTGGTGCCTATATTCTCTCCCAGTCTAAGTCCTGGAGAGCAGCCCTCATCCTTGGAAATTTTGCTCTCTTGAAATTAAGTGTTTTTATCTTTCCCGTATGTGATTTTTGCTTACAGCTAACATCAAATGAAATCATGTTATGGTCACTTCTACCCAGATGTTCCTTTATCTGAATATTAGTAATACGTTCTGCATGGTTTGAGATTACCAGGTCCAACAGAGCATCATTCCTAGTTGGAACCACTGAATATCAACCCAATGCATTTCAACAATGCACTTGATGACAATGTTCACCAGGACAAAGAGAGAGGGTTTATCCTTAGCGGGAACAAATACAAAAATAAAAATCTGACGAGGTCTAACCACTAGTCACTCTATCCAAAACAAAATAATTTGGCTTTAGATGCACTATAGACAGTGAAAGGAAAAGCAATAGCTTATAGCAACACTTACATTTCTTAACTGCTTAAGGACCGCCTCCTGTACATATACGTCGGCAGAATGGCACGGCGGTTCACTCCCGACCCGGTCCTGAGCTCCGTGACCACGGGACCAGCGGACCCGATCGCTGGTGTCCCGCAATCGGGTCACAGAGCTGAAGAACGAGGAGAGGTCTGTGTAAACAAAACTCTCCCCATGCTTCCTACTCAGCCTGTCACTGATCGTCTGTTCCCTGTTATAGGGAAAGACGATCAGTGACATCAGACACCAAGCCACGCGCCCTACAGTTAAAAAAAAAACACACACGTACTTAACCCCTCCCTGCCCCCTAGTAGTTAACTCCTTCACTGCCAGTGGCATTTACACAGGAATCAGTGCATTTAAATAGCACTGATTGCTGTATAAATGACAATGGTCCCAAAAATGTGTCAAAAATGTCCGCTGTGTCCGTCATAATGTAGCAGTCACAATAAAAATCGCTGATCGCCGCCATTACTAGTAAAAAAAAAAAAATAATAAAAAATTATTAATAAAAATGCCATAAAACTATCCCTATTTTGTAAACGCTATAACTTTTGCGCAAACCAATCAATGATCGCTAATTGCGATTTTTTTTATACCAAAAATATGTAGAAGAATACGTATCGGCCTAAACTGAGGAAAAAAAATTTCTTTTATTTATTTTTGGGGGAATATTTATTATAGCAAAAAGTTAAAAATATTATTTTTTTTTCAAAATTGTCGCTCTATTTTTGTTTACAGCGCAAAAAATAAAAACCACAGAGGTGATCAAATACCACCAAAAGAAAGCTCTATTTGTGGGAAAAAAGGACGTCAATTTTGTTTGGGAGCCACGTCGCATGACCACGCAATTGTCATTTAAAGTGACGCAGTACCGAATTGCAAAAAGGGGCTTGGTCCTTTGGCTGCAAATTGGTCCAAGGCTTAAGTGGTTAAGCAACACCTTTTATTAATTGTCCTGCTATTTGCTTGAGAAAGTGTAATTAACTGGATTACTGCCCTTTGCACAGAACAATTCACTTTCTACATTGCTTAATTAATTTAACTTATGATTGATTTGGTAAAAGTATTTTTTATTGTACTATATTAGTAAACTGCTGCATGTACAGATGCTTCTCTACTCAGGACAGCTAGGGGTTGATTTACTAAAGGCAAATAGGCTGTTCACTTTGCAAGCGAAGTTGCCTTTTCCAGTAAAATTAGCCCAACAGCTGATTTTTTTAATCTAAAGCAATTCTCGAAGAATGCCAAAATATAATTGTGGGATATGCAGGTAACGCTTGCAACATCTTGTAACAGCTGGCATCAAAGAGCATCCATCTACAATTAGAAAGCGACTGCACAAGTAAAACCTACATTGGAGGTGTGCCAAGAAAAAAAGCTTTGCCATCTAAAAACTACATTAGAGCATAACTACAGTTTACCATTGAACTTATACTGTAGGCCTTCTGAAACATTGCCCGAAGAATCAAAGGTAGAGTAGTTTGGCAACAGTAACACTAGACATGTTTAATACAAACTGAAGACATAATTTCAGAAGAATCTTATACCAGATGGGAAAAAAAGGTAATGGAAAAAAAATGGTTTGGAGTTAGAGTCGCCACCTTTTCTTCAAGCCAAACCCAAACACTATAGCGACGGCTATAGTGTGCTTTTTTTTTTTTTGCAGTATAGGCTATTGTAAAATAGATTGTAAAAGACCTGGGACACTTTTGGTGGCATGAAAGAGAGTAGTAATGGGGCACAGTGCATGGCTGTGAACAGTGCGTGTGGCCGAA
Source organism: Lithobates pipiens (assembly GCF_037356315.1). Lineage (NCBI taxonomy): Eukaryota > Metazoa > Chordata > Amphibia > Anura > Ranidae > Lithobates > Lithobates pipiens. The sequence continues at coordinate 159,141,261 of NW_027507785.1, forward strand.
TTGTGACTGTTATGCGCAGAATGCAGGGGTCAGAAATATTTAATGTACAAAATGCAGGGTTCAGATATGTCATGGGGAGAGGGCAGTGCTAGCATGGGGGTGTGGGACTCGTTGGGAGGGGAGAGGGCTAGTGTTGGGGGGGGATCAGATCTGTGCTTTGTGGTGCTTTGGGAGGGGAGAGGGGTAGTGCTTGCAGGGGGGTATAGATGTGTTCTGGGGGACACTTTAGGAGGGGAAAGGGCTTGAACTAACAAGGGGGGCTTGGGTATGTACTGGGGGGGGCACTTTGGGAGGGGAGAGAACATGTGCTAATAGGGGGGTCAGATATGTGCTAGGGGTCTCTTTGGGAGGAAAGAGAGCTAGAGCTAGCAAGGGGGGGGGTCAGATATGTGCGGAAGGGACCATTTTTGGAGGGAAGAGGGCTACTGCAAGATGGGGGTGGAGGGTCTGATATGCTAGGGGGAGCTTTGAGAGGGGAGAGAACTAGTGCAAAGGGAGGTAGGGGGGTCGGGATTGTGCTTGGGGGCACTTTGTGAGGGGAAAGGGCTAGTGCCGGGGGCGGGTAGAGGGGTGAGATATGTGCTGGGGGTGCTTTGTGAGGGGAGAGGGCCACATTTCTAGCATAAGTCTTCCCCCTGCCAAAATGCCCTCTCAACACATATCCTCTTATCCCCCCAATCACTCCACCAATTTTCATATTTTTTAAGTTGTTCTCCTTTTAGCCACTTTCTCCCACTCCCCTGTCTTTCTACAGAGCATAATAAAATCTTTCTACAGACCTCGATCAGTGCGTCCCTGATCCCCCCCCCCCCCCTCCTGTGTGTGTGTGTGTGTGTGTGTGTGTGTAAGAGCAGAGAAGGAGGAGGCAGCTTTGATCCACTGTGCTTAAACAGGCTGCCGTTGGGGAGGTGAGACACATCAGATGATCGAGCAGACTTGACACTCTCTGTGCAGTCCAGTCTGAATAATGTGTCCGGATCTCAGACAGATGAAAACCCGAACACATAATTCAAAAACCAGACTGTCCAGGAGAAAACCGGACAGGTGGTAACCCTATTTGGAGTTGTTCTACTGCTTTAGGGCCTGGTCAACTACGAATTATGCATTATATCAAGGCATGCCTTGTTGAGAATTTGAGATCATCTGCCTAAAATTGAACTAGAAATCAGAACCATGTCTATTAAGAATATAATGATGTGAAGCATACTATCAAATTCACCAAGGAATGGCTCAAAAAACGGTGGGTTAGTTCTGGCCCAGTGAAAGCACTGATTTAAATCCTGTTAAAATGTAATGATGGGCAACAAGTGTATATCATGATGCACAGTCTATTCTCCTGTATGCTACCAATGAATCCACTTAAAGCCAATCTTAATCAGAAACCAGAGGGATTGCTGGCTACAGAGGTTTAACCATTCCTCACTTTATCTGAAAAAAATGGTTTTAAATATACTTTATTACAGGACTGCACCATGAGGCTTGCTCACCAATTGAGCAGTCCTCAAGCCAAGTAAGCACTCCTGTTCTCCCAATGGGCGCAAGTTCATGGGTCCACTTGCAGAATCTCAGAGTGGCTGAAGGATGCCCAAATAATACATTTTGAAAGCTACTACATTCATTCATTCATTTTCCTTTCTTCTTGGTTATTATTTGTATCTTTATTCTCTTTTTCTTTTTATGCTTCTCTTCCTCTTATTTATTATTGATTTAATCGTATTATTTATTCTTTCTCTCAGGTGGAACCCCATCTAAATTTAGAGGGGTACACCTATCTTTGCTTGCATATGCCATCTTTTGATACCTCAATAAAAAGACATAATTATTCCTTTGGCATCTCTGGAATACTTTGGAATCAATGTAAAAGATACCAGGTATGATGCCTGAAATGTAACAAGGTTTATAATTCCTATTAAATATGACCTCACAGTAGACCATAGTAAACATATTATTAAATTAGATCTTCTATTGTACTTAAAGCGGTTCTTCACCCTAAAGGGGAAGTTCCGCTAATCTGATCCCTCCCCCCCTCCGGTGCCACAATCGGCACCTTTCAGGGGGGAGGGGGGTGCAGTTACCTGGATAATCCAGGTAACTGCACCCACTTCCGGCCAGACCGCCGCAGACCCCCGCAGACTCTCCGCCCCCCCCCCCCCGTTGTGTTCTGGGAAACACACAGTTCCCAGAGACACAGCGGGGGACCATAAGAGACGCGCAGCGCGACTCGAGCATGCGCAGTAGGGAACCGGGCAGTGAAGCCGTCATGCTTCACTTCCCGATTCCCTGACAGAGGATGGCGGCGGTGGCAGCAGCGAGAGGAGCGATTGCTCGTCATCTGCCGCCGACATCGCTGGAACCTGGGACAGGTAAGTGTGATTTTATTAAAAGTCAGCAGCTGCAATATTAGTAGCTGCTGGCTTTTAATATTTTTTTTTTAGGTGCAGCTCCTCTTTAATAGTTTTTTTTGTTTTTTTTTTACTTAATTTGTCTTTATTTATTTTTCATTTCATCATACCAAAGATCAAGATGCAATACAAAAGATACAGAAAAACGCAAAATAATGGAATTTACTAACCAGTAGTTCCACCTCCTTATCTCCCCATGCCCCCTCTCCCCCCCCCCCCCCAATCAAACTTAATAGTTACTATGCTCTCCACTGTCTTCAGTACCTATTCAAAGAATAATTAATTCTGTTCCAATAAATCTCATTCTAAAATTGGAGAATAAGCCAGCTGAAATTCCTGCTTTTTATTTTTTTACCTGTATTATCCTTGGCATATCTTGCATAACTGAGAAGACAATTTATGTAATTTAATATACACACTCATAGCTTTAAGGCTCGTACACATTATAAGAAAATTGGGCGAACTTTTTCTCCAAAGAATTTTTGTACGATTTTCGTATAGAGTATACACAACTTTCGACACCCGATTCTGACTTTTCAGAAGAAAATTCCCGAAGGGACAAACGCCCAAATTTTTCTCGTTTGGGAACAAAACAAATATTTTTCATTTAATGTGTACCGCTTTCGTATGATTTTCGTACAAGAAAATCAGAAAAGAAAGACTGCACATGATCAGAAACTTTTTGTTCATCAGTTCTGATTTGCTGTGAAACAGTGAGGAAAATCGGACGATCGTTCACCCAATTTTCTTAGTTTGTAGCCCACTTTAGCCTATGTGTCCATGCACACTTAGCCCTTGTACACACGTTCGGAGATTCCGACAGAATGTGTCCTATCGGACCATTTTGTCGGATATTCCGACTGTGTGTGGTCTCCATCGGACTGTTTCTGACGGGCCAACTTTTCCAACTTGCCGGTAAAATTTTCCGACAAAATGCTCCAATCGGACATACTCTGATCATGTGTAGCCTACTCCGACGGACAAAGTGCCACGCATGCTCAGATCAAATTCCTAGACCAAAGCTATTGGCTACTAGCCTGAACGTAGTCCCATCCTAACGAAATAACGTCATCACATTATGTACAATCGGATTTTCCGACAACTTTGTCGACCGTTTGTATGCAACAGTTTCGGACAAAATCCGTTGGATTTGGTTGCCGGAATGTCCGACCGTGTGTACAAGGGCTTAGGCTTTTAGCAGAATTTAGTGGCAGGAGCTTTTAGAAAGAAAACGCTTGAAGCTACTAAAAGCTGCTAGAAGCTTTTTACAGCTTCTAAAAGCTGCTAAACATTAGTGCTTTAACATTAATTCATTTTAATGACCAGAATACATTATTTAATCTGGAGAATGAAATGAATTAACGTCCAAGAGCTTGATGCCTATAAAAGCTCCTAAAAGCTTTAAACATGTTTTTTTCCTGCAAAAACTCTACTTTCTTCAAGGAAAGTTAAATAAACATCCTGTGTGCATGACGCCTAAATACCAAAAACATATACATTTACAGGTGACATTATGATTAAATGTAGCGTCCCCATCACAATGTCTGCCATAGCCGAAAACCTGTTGAATTTTACCTCCCTCTCCCTCTCCAGTCTGGCACAAACTCCTAACAAGCTGTTCCCTGTTAATTTTAATTGCTCCTCCTGGGACATTCTTCAAACAAGACTGTTATCAGAGCCATTAGAGAAGAGTAACAACAACAAAAGGTTCTAATGCAGTAAGGAATCTGCACGGAAGGAGAACGGACTAGTCAACAAATATTAGAAATGGAAATTGAATATGGCTTTGTCTAGCTGCTGCTTGTTGCATACATACCTTATATGTTACGTAAATATTATGTCCTTCACAGAAAAAGCATGTTTCTTTACAATTCTGCCATATTTTCCTTGCTATCAGCATACATTACTAAATAATACAAGTGCAATACATTCATCTGTTTACCCCATTTTCTTAACTCTTAGGCCTCATGTACACTGCTGGTAGTAAACAGACGTTCAGAGGCAGCTGGACGCTTTTTTCAGCTGCCCCTGAACATCCAATGTTAGCATAAGTGTACATGTACACAGGGTCGTTGTCATGTACCTGAGTGTATTTGAACCTGGTTCCACAGCTGCAGTCATACTTGTTGTGCCACAGAGGAGCTCTGGAGTTATAGCTATGTTCTCTTAGTTTGATGCATTACCTTGGACTCACTAGCCTCAACTGCTGCCAGCTGTGGATAATCTACAATCAAAGCAGCTCATAAATAGCAGCGCTTCCTATCTCTCAGTGCCCGTTTGTTTGGACTAGCTTCCTGGGTGTTTTGACTGCTTTTTGACTCTGAATACCGGATTTGAACTTCTGCCGGAATTCCTGACTACTCTGTAGCCTGCTGATTTTGTACTTCACCGCCAGCTCGTGTATGCCCTTTTCCTGCCTGACCATTCTCTGGATTTCAATTGTGTACTGCTTTGCCTGATCTGTTGCTGTCCTGATCTGCCTCACTAAGTTTTCACCTGAATCCTCCGCACACAAGCTCCACTTCGGTCACTACCTATCACAGGTACCTTACATTACAAACGGGCTACAATGACAGTGGGCCCTGCTGAGATTAAGGCAATTTCACATCAGGGACAATTCATTGGAACTCATGAACAGCATCTTTCTTCCCTGGATGCCAAGTTAGATGAACTTTGTACTATGCTTAAATCTTGCTTGCCTGGTCCTTCTGCAACGGTCTAGACTCCTGCTCCAACCCACCTCTTCTGTACCACCCAAGCTTCCCCTGCCTGAAAAATTTAGTGGTGATAATGAGGACTGCAGAGGCTTTTTAAATGTTTGCCATTTGCATTTCCGCAATAACCCTGGGACTTTTAACACTTTGTCTGCTAAGGTGACTTTTGTAATTTCCTTGTTAAAAGGGAAGGCCCTGGCCTGGGTCTCTACATACCTGGAACACAATGATCCTGTGCTGCTAGACGCTGACAAATTTCTGGCTTCTCTCCAGACTGTATTTGACAAGCCAGATAGAGCTTCTGCAGATGAGTACTCACTTTTGGACATACAACAAGGTACCAGGTTTGTGGCACAATATGCTATTGAGTTCCCTACCCTGGCTGCTGAGACTAATTGGGACTCTAGGGCATTACGTGCAGCCTTCCAAAAAGGTCTTACAGATCACATCAAGGATGAATTAGTCTATAAGGATTCCCCAGAAGACCTTGAGAAATTCAAAGCGCTATGTGATCGTCTGGATGTCCGGTATCAGGAAAGGTGCCAAGAGAGACTTAGAACTCACAAGTTTCCTAAGCCAGTTTACCGTTTGTCCCTTAACTTCCAAAAAACAGAACTTCAGCTGAACCCCAGGCACCTGTGTAACCCATGGAAGTAAGCCGTTTCCACCTAACTGAGTTGGAGAAACAAAGGAGGCATGCATTGGGCCTATGCCTGTACTGTGGCATTAAAGGACATTTGTTATCTATCTGCCCTTCTCATCCAGTAAAAGGCAGGGTCTAACCAGTGTTGGAGGAGCTGGGTTAGACCTTACAGGTGTATCCTCCAAGGCCAAGATTACCGTTCCCGCAATTATCCATTTGCCCTCTAAACTTGTCTCCTGTGAGACTTTTTGGGATTCTGGAGCTGCTGGCATATTCTTGGACTACACTTTTGCTAAAGAAAAGAAAGTCCCATTTGTTCCAAAGTCTAGACCCCTGAACATCACCACCCTGAATGGACAACCCTTGGGAGAGGGCATTGTAAAATTTGACACTATGATAATCACCCTTCAGGTAGGCATACTCCACAAAGAGGAAGTTGTCTTGTCTCTTATTGATTCCCCACTTCTGCCCGTTATCCTTGGTTACCCATTGTTACAACAAACTAACCTTTCTTTTGATTGGGAAAATGTAGAACTAACCTCTTGGGGGTTGTTCTGTCACCCAAACGGTCTCAACCCAAAAGACTTTCTTGTTGTCTATTGGCTTCCGTGGCCATCCCACCTACCTTGACCCGTGAATACCATGAGTTTGCAGATGTATTTTGCAAGCAAAAGGCAGAGGTTTTACCTCCACATTGTTCTTTTGATTGCATAATTAATTTGATTCCTGGAGCACCTCTTCCCAAAGAAAGGACCTATCCCCTGTCTTTGCCTGAACAAAAATCCATGGAGGAATACATAGTTACATAGTTAGTAAGGTTGAATAAAGACACCAGTCCATCCAGTTCAACCAGAGTGAGTATCTACTATTGTCCCTATCCCTGTACATTGTACACCACACACTTAAATTCGTCCCTACCCTCAAGAAGCCCACAATCCAAGGTCCCCATTCATATACTAGGGCCAATTTTGGACAGAAGACAATTAACCTACCTGCATGTCTTTGGAGTGTGGGAGGAAACCGGAGTACCTGGAGGAAACCCCACGCAGGCACAGGGAGAACATGCAAACTCCAGGCAGGTAGTGTCGTGGTTGGAATTTGAACCAGCGATCATTTTTACTGCTAGGCGAGAGTGCTAACCACTACACCACTATGCTGCCCTGATGTGAAAGACAACTTGGAAAGAGGTTTTATCTGACCCTCTGCAGTAGGGGAAGATTTTTTTCTTTGTTGAAAAAAAAGATGGGGGTCTTCGAACATGTGTAGATTATCAAGGGTTAAATCAAATTACTGTAAAAGACTCCTACCTTTTGCCTCTCATTCAACTGTTTTTTGTACTTAAGCCGTTATCTTATCTAAGCTGGACCTACGAGGGGCTTATAATCTGATTCGAATTAAAGACGGGGACGAGTGGAAGACAGCATTCAACACTCGTAATGGACATTTTGAATATCTAGTTATGCCATTTGGGTTGTGTCTTCCAATGACATTTTTCACGATTTCAGCAACAGTTTTGTGATCATATACTTGGACGACATTTTAATCTTTTACAAAACTCATCTAGAGCCCATCTCACATGTAAGGCAGGTATTACAAGGACTGAGAGAAAACCATCTTTATGTGAAGATTGAGAAATGCAGTTTCCATCAAAGCCGTATTCCTTTCCTTGGATACATTATAAGTGCTGTTGATTTCCAAATGGACCCTCAAAAACGTTCTGCTGTCTTGCAATGGCCTCAACCGACCACTTTAAGAGGGCTATAAAGCTTTCTGGGGTGTGCAAATGACTACAGACTTGTCATCAAAGGTTTTGCCTCCATTGTGGCCTCCCTTACTGCTATGACTAAGAAAGGTAGAAATTGCAAGGTGTAGTCCTCAGAAGCAGAATCGGCTTTCCAGCAATTAAGACATGTTCATCAAGGCTCCAATTCTTCAGCATCCAAATCCCGATCTCCAGTACATAATTGAGGTTGATGCCTCCGAATTAGGAGCAGGTGCCGTGCTGTCCCAAAGACAGCCTAAGTCTGATAGAATCCATCCAGTAGCGCTTTTCTCTAGAAAGTTGGCATTGTCTGAATGGCGACATCTTCTGGAAGGGGCTCCCAAGCCTTTTTCTATCCTCACTGACCATAAAAACCTGCTGTATCTTCAGACTGCAAGACATTTGAACTCACGTCAGGCTTGAGGGGCTCTGTTTTTCTCCCATTTTAATTTTGTTCTTTCTTATGTTCCTGGGCATAAAAACAAGAGCCAAAGCTCTTTCCAAACAGTTTGCGACCTCTGAAGAAGATCAACCTACCGAGCAGTATATAATCCCACCTCACAAAATTGTCACACAGATCTCTATGGTTCTTTCAAAACAGAAATGATAGAGGGAGGGTGTGTTGCGCTTCCTTAAATACCAAGAGAAAAATAAATAAACAATAAATAAATAAACATCAACAATAAGCTTATGTGATAAAAAGTGACTGTCAATCATTCACAAAGTATCAAAAAAACTGTGCAAAAAAGTGCATAGAGATGAACATCTGAAAAAAAAAAATATATATATATAAGTATATTAATAGTGCATCATACCAGTGCCTATATAATAAAGGACAATAAAAAACGGGGGGGACTCCAGCTATACAGTGTAAAAAGTGGATTGCAATAGCTATATAAAATAGAGTGAATCGTCTAAGATAAAACAGAAAAAAAGGGGGGGAAAAAATCTAACATCTAAAATAAAACTACAAACATTGTGTATCAATAGCTTAGTGTAATAAATAGTCCAAAAAAATATCTATGAATGGTTTAAAAGTGCAAAGAGCATAAAAACCAACAGTATGATCCTTAGTGAAAAGAAATAAAAATAGCAAAAAAATTGTAACGACAAATGGTGAATCTCGATAGTGTCCCATACACAGTCCAATCGTGCAGATCTAAAATGTGATTTCACAACCAAACATAAAGTGCAAATGTGCCAAGGTAGCTCTCCTCCAAACGGTATCCCGTGTTAATGTGGATAATCCTAAATAATTACCTTACAGCTGTAAGGTTACAACGAGAAAGTAAATTTGCAGGGGAAATTCCAGGGGATCAGATGAGCTGTGACTGGGACTTCTGACAGTGCCACTCTTCCTTGTAGTTTTAGCCGACCAACAATGCTCAAAATAACAAGTAAAAGATATCCTCCATTGTGTAGTAGTTTTAAAAGAACAATTTATTTGTAAAACAATTTATTTGTAAAACAAACTATATCTACTCACAAACAGGAGCGAATAAACAGGCACACACAACTAGACGGATCGATAAAAGATACGAACGTCACTTCCGATTTCCTACGCGTTACGTCTCGAATGGACTTCAACCTCTATCATTTCTATTTTTATTGAGAGTTCACTCATAACAGTGTCTGCTGCTCCGATTAGAACCTTTTTTTCACTCCACTTCCAAAATTGTTCTCTTTTTTTTTTTTTTTTTGCCATAGAGCGCAGGAGCCTTTTTACATACGTTCTTTCAAAACAGTTACAAGAAACCCAGAGTCGTGTTCCTCAAGACTTGAAGATACCACCACGTCGCCTGTTCATAGCCCCTAGCCTCAGAAAACCTATACTTCTCTGGGCTCATGATGGTGTGTCCTGTCATCTTGGTGTCACCATCACTCTTAAGACCTTGCAACGTCATGCCTGGTTGCCTCATATGAAAAGGGATGTTACTGACTATGTAGCTGCCTGTCCAACTTGTGCTGCTAATAAAGTACCTCACACATTGCCTACTGGACTGTTACAACCACTTCCGGCACCTCACCAGCCATGGACCCATTTGACTATGGAGTTCACTACAGACTTACCCAAGTCCGAGGGCATGACTGCTATATGGGTCATAGTGGATCACTTTTCCAAAATGTCTAATTTTATGCCACTCCCTTGATTACCTACAGCGGAAGCACTGTCTACCCTCTTCCTTTACCATATTGTGAGATATCATGGCATACCTACCAGTTTCATCTTAGACCGCAGATCCTAGTTTGTTTCCTGATTCTGAAGAGCATTCTGCAAGAAACTTGGAGTAACTCTCTCACTCTCTACCTCACATCACCCTTAAACAGATGATCAAATCAAATGCATGAATCAGATCCCAGAAACCTATCTTCGACATTATGTCAATGCCTTACACTCCAACTGGTCTGAGTATTTGCCTTTGGCTGAGTTCGCCATTAATTCCCGTTGGCACAGTACTCTTCATACCACACCATTCTACGCAGCCCTAGGCTATCACCCTCAGACTTTTTCCCTACTTCAGCCTTCTTCTGGTGTACCAGCAGCAGATATGTGGGTGAAAAATATTCTGCTACATTGGAAAAAGATTTGCTTATTACTACAGAAGTCAGCAGAAAAGTATGCAAATGAAGACGCCATATACCTCCATATGTGGTAAGGGACATAATTTGGCTATCAACCAAATACGTGAGACTAAAAAAACCTTCTACCAAATTGGGCCCTTGATTCATCGGTCCTTACAGAATTATTGCGCGAGTCGGGCCAGTCTCCTATTGGTTGAAATTGCCCTACTCTCTCAGGATTCACCCCGTATTCCACGTTTCCCTCCTCAAAAAAGCAATTTTCAATTGCTACTCCAGAACGCAACAGCTACCTCCCTCATGTTCTTGTTGATGGACAAAATGAGTTTGAAGTCTCTAAGATTCGTGATTCTAGGAGACAGGGTCGTGGCCTAGTGTATATGGTTCATTGGAAGGGATATTCCATCACAGACCGTTCCTGGGTCCCAGCCAAAGATTTGCATGCTCCTGCTCTTATTCGAGACTTCCCTGCCTCCTTTCCCACTAAGCCCAACTAGGCCCCCAGAGGGGTTCACTGGCGAGGGGACCTGTCATGTACAGTAGGTGCCACCGATATTGTGTTTCCAGCACAATCCTGTCAGGCTGGTGCCCGGCAACAGGCTTCTCTAACCAGCGTGATCCCGTCGCGCTGGTTCTCGTGCTGGCTGCAATAGGAAAATGTAGTAGGGAGCGAGAGAGATCAGCGACAATGTCGCCTCACTAATAAGACCTGCATGCCTTCAGGGGAATACCAGGCCCTCAGGTCTGGTAGGGATTTTAAGGGGAAGCCCTTACACCGAAAAAAACGGGTCCCCCCAAGATCCATACCAGACCCCTATCCAAGCACGCAGGCTGGTCGGTCAGGAAAGGGGGTCCCCATGTTGTCCCAGGGGATGCTGGGACTGTGACATCATAAGGGGTGGGGGTCACCATGTGACATCACCTGGTGACCCCACCCCTTATACCTATATAAGTCACCACACATTGCGTCCCTGGCATTGCGGTTGGGGAGAGCATCGAGTCAACATCTCAAGGAAGAAGAAGAGAAAAACGATCAACATGGGGACAAGGTGCTTTGGGGGGGGGGGGCGGAGGGCGCCCCCCCTTCCCCCAAAGCACCCCCCCATGTTGAGGGCACGTGTGGCCTGGTATGGCTCAGGGGGGCGCTCAATCGTCCCCACCCCCTTTCCTGACTGGCTGGCCTGCGTGTTGGATAGGGGTCTGGTATGGATTGCTGATTTTTTTCAGCATGGGGGTTTCCCTTAAAATCCATACCAGACCTAAGGGCCTGGTATGCTGGTTTTTTATTTAAAATTTTGCGTGGAGTTCTCCCTCAAGATTCATACCAAATATAGTGTCTGGTATTGACGGGAATCCAATTTGGATCACCGCACCTGTGTGAACCCGGCCTTAATGTCAGCGATGCTTGTCGCTCATTGGGAAAAGAAAAGAAACATTTTTCCTTTCCCGATGCGAGCCGGCTCAGCACTGGCTCCCGCGATGGGGCTCGCAGGTTGTCAATCTCGCCGATAAAAGTGTTGAGATTGACACAATATCGCTGGCACCTACTGTACCTGGGTGTATTTGAACCAGGATGTTCCTGGTCCCACAGCTCTAGTCATATGCACACACGATCGGACATTGATCGGACATTCCGACAAAATCCATGGATTTTTTCTGACGGCTGTTGGCTCAGACTTGTCTTGCATACACACGAAAATCTTGTCGTAAATTCCGAACGGCAAGAATGCGGTGACGTACAACACGTACGACGAGCCAAGAAAAATTTTGTTAAATAGCCAGTGCGGCTCTTCTGCTTAATTCCAAGCATGCGTGGAACTTTGTGCGTAGGAATTGTGTACACTTGATCGGAATTTACAACAACGGATTTTGTTGTCGGAAAATTTGAGATCCAGATCTCAAATTTTGTGTGATGGAAATTCTGATGGAAAATGTCCGACGGAGCTTACACAGGGTCGGAATTGCTGACAACAAGCTCACATCGAACATTTTCCATCAGAAAATCCGACCATGTGTATAAGGCATTACTTGCTGAGCCACAGAGGAGCTCTGGAGTTATAGCTATGTTGTCTTAGTTTGATGCATTACCTTGGACTCCCTAGCCCCACCTGCCAGCTGTGGACAATCTACAATCAAAGCAGCTGACTGCTTTTTCAGTCTGACTACCATATTTGAACTTCTGCCTGAATTCGTGACTGCTCTCTAGCCTGCTGATTTTGTACTTTACCGACAGCTCGTGTGTGACCTTTGCCTGCCTGACCAATCTCTGAATTTCTATTGTGTACCAATTTGCCTGATCTGTTTCCGTCCTGATCTGCCTGACTACGTTTTCACCTGAATCCTCAGCACACAAGCTCCACTTCGGACACTACCTATCACAGGTACCTTACAGTCGTTTAACCCCCCCCTGGCGGTATTCTCAAGTCTTGCTTGGGGTGAAAATTCAGTACCATTAGCGGTAACCCCGAGCCAGACTCGGGATCGCATCACTGGATAAGGGATGAGTTTACCTTAACCCCTGGATCCAGCGATGTCCCCCCACACTGCGGGCCGCTCGTTGTATCACATCGCCGGGCTCTGTTCCCTGCGAGAGTTGCGACGCACTGGGACAGAGAACGGTGCCAAATTCAAAAAGTAAAACACACACTATACATACAGTATAATGCAATCTTACAGATTACATTACTGTATGTAATTATTTCACATCCCCTTTGTCCCTAGTGGTCTCCCCAGTGCCCTGCATGCAGTTTTATAATATAAAAACTGTTCTTTCTGCCTGGAAACTGGAGATTGTCCATAGCAACCAAAACTGTCCCTTTGCATCAAAAGAGGTTTTAGACCAGCTAGAAAACAGTGATAATAAATTAGAATCACTCGCAGAATTTAGCGATAGCGATTTGTGGGGAGATCCGTCATCAAATACTGAAAAGTAATGACAGTGACAATTCTGCAAATTAGCAAATTTCTGTGTTTTTGATTTGATTACATTAATGAATATTTTTTATTATTGTTATATTATTATTTGGTATAATTATTTATAGTTATTTATTATATTATAATTTATTATTTAATTTTTCAAACTTTATCATACCCGTGATGTCTGCTAGACTCTGGTTTGGACAGATTTAGGTGAGTTATTCCTAAGAATTACAGGCCTACAATATAAAACACCAAATTTTCATGCAAAATAACGGTACTGCTTTCAGCACCTAAAATCTGAAATAATCATACCGCCAGGGAGGTTAATGTAGTTTTTTAGGCAGTTGCATTTATAGGCTTTTCTTTGAAGGCAAAGTAATGGGTTCAGACGCCAACATTTCAGACGGTACCAGCGTTTAGGCACGTTTTCATTTAGAAGCATTTTTAAAGGTGTCCTATTTTATTTGAGGGTCTAATGATGTTATCTTAAATAAATGCTCCTAGATGTGCACGCGACTAAACGCGGCATGCAAACGCAGCTAAATGGGCGCTTTTAAATGCCAGTTTCAAGCTTTCAAGAAAAACATTCAGAAGAGTTTGCCTGAGCATCCCTTGTACATTAGGCCTTAGGGATTTATTTATGTTTTCACCCAAGACTCACACAAGTTTTACTCAGGATTCACTTATTTTCCCAGTTTAAATAAAGTCTGAATCTTAAGTGAAATTTAAGAGGGGTGAAAAAATTATGACTAAACATACCTCTTATCTCCTTGTTGGGCCTCATGTACACTGCAGCTGCTAAACTCACATTTAGGAAGAATTGGGCATTTTTTTCAGCAGCCCCAGAACTCTCCTCAATGTTATCTTATGTGTACATGTACATTCATTTGTTTAGTAGTTTAGAGGCAGTTGAGGTTACTGGCATTTTTTGAAAGCAGAAAAATCGTGTTCAGGACTGTAGTTTACCAGTATTTCAAATGCCAAATGCTTGTAAACGAGTATAAGCACGGTAACCCATGCTTATGCCCATTTGCGTTGATAAGCGTTTTTAAAGTGGGTCATGTGAAATTTGGAAAAAATATCATTTTCACCATATGCTGTTGGGGAAGAGTGAGGGAGATGGGGGGAGAGAAAGAAATAGAGGAGGGGGTGGAGAGAGACTCACTCCTCTCTCTGCTGCTGCTCTCTCTTCTCTCACAGAATGGCTGAAATAGTTAATACTTGTTTTTCATGCATTGTGGGCTTTTGTTTTGTTTTTTATCATGGAAAGCAACAATAACTATAAAAAACAGACTGGTCTTAACCCCTTCCGCTCCCTCATGTGGGGCTTTTAACTGGGTCATAGTTTAGGAAGGTGGTGCAGGCTTTCTAATCAAATCATAACTGTAAATCGCTATCACAGTGGTCACATGATCAAGAGGACGAGAGCTGTTTGTGACAGTTTGGTCACTGTGTGTGGAAGCACAGCACCATAAATGCATGTGTGATATGTGTGTATTAAGATGCTCCGGTAGAGAGGTTACGTCGTCAGCAACAGGTTAAGATGTAAAGTGTAAAAGGAAAATAAAAACAAACCAACATTTTTTAACATATGTATTTTATTGCAATTAAATTGCTTGATTACAATAAAAAAAAAGAAAAAAGAGAAGTGGAGATGCTTTTCATTCTGAACACTCAGGGCCCACATTTTGTTTTTTCTATAACATTCTTACTAAACCTTTTGAAAAGGGCTATAAGTCAAGTACAAGGTACATACAGCCAATGTCATTAAAAGAGAAGTATGGGTATTTTTTTTATTGTAGAATCATACTTATCTAGGTGGATGCAGCATCAGTTCGGTTTGGTTCAATGCTGCATCTGTCCCTGCCGGCTCTAAGATTGAGAACCGAGCAATCAAACACCTCTGATTGCTGAGTTCTCAGAGTTCTGCCCCCCCCCCCCCGCATTAACTGAAGCGCTGGCATGTGGAGGAGGCGGGAGCTACTGGCTCAGGCTCTCAGCGGCTCACTGAGAATCTGAGCTGGGTGCCGGTCTAGGCATTTGGGCTGATACCAACCATATGGTTGTGATCTTTCCCAAGCCTGGACCGGCTCTGTGACATCAGCCGGCAGTGGGCTTCAGCCTGCTGTTTGCTGAAAATAGGTCACAGAAGCGCAGAACAAACTGCACTCCTGTGAACCACAGCAGATGTACAGCTACCGTCGAACCGTCGAACCCAGAAGCCGCACCGTCGAACCCAGAAAAAGGAAAAAAAAGCTCCGCCCGCAGCAAAGGCTAACCGCCAACTGCCTGCTCCGCCATTTGACAGTTCTTAAAGAGGAGTTTCTGGCCCCCACGAAATGTCAGCAGCTACAAATACTATATCAGGACACTTACCTGTCCAGGGTTCCTGTGATGTCGGCACCCCAGCTGAATTTCAGATCGGCTCTCGGGTGCTGCCGCCTCCATTCATAAGGGAACCCTACTGCGCATGCCTGGTGGTGGAGAAAGGAGGCGGGGGGGGGGGCAAACATCCAAAGTATGGTGCCACAGCACGGTCTTATGGAATTTGGGACAGGAACCTGTCAAAAACAGTTACCTGTTCCCCCTCCCCACTGAAAGGTGCCATATGTTGAATCAGAAGGGGGGAAGGAGGAGTCAGTTAAGCGGAGGTTCAACTTTTGAGTAAGGGACAGTGCCGCAAGGTGACGTTGCCAGGTGGCTCCGCCCCTTACCTATTTAAGGACTGTCAGATGGCAGAGCAGGAAAACGGTAGTTAACCTTCATCGTGGGTGGAGCTTTCTTTTTTCTTTTTTTGGGTCTGGCGGTGCAGGGGGCGCTGTGATTGACGATGGATGTACATCGGGGGCATGTTTTTTTTTTAACTGGTTCCCGACCAGCAACCGCAGTTATACTGTGGCAGGTTGGCTAACCTGGGCGAGCCATCGTAGCTGTATGTTGGCCGCATTAAGAGCACTAGGGGGCTCTCGCCCGGTGGTCACGATGTACACCGGGCACCCGTGATGGCTCCTGAGAGAGACAGAACGGAGGTCTGTCAATGTAAATAGACAGATCTCCATTATGTCAGGGGTGAGGAGACTGATCAGTTGTTCCTAATGCTTAGGAACAACAATAGGTCTCCTCCCCCAGGGAGTCCCATCCCCCCGCAGTTAGAAACACTCCCTAGGTAACACATTTAACCCCTGGATTGCCCCCTAGTGTTAATCCCTTCCCTGCCAGTGACATTTATATAGTAATCAGTGGCTATTTATACCTCTGATAGCTGTATAAATAATGGTCCCAAAAAAGTATCAAAGTTGTCCGATCTGTCTGCTGCAATGTCACAAGCCTGATAAAAATTGCAGATCGCCACAATTACTAGTAAAAAAAATCTAAATAAAATATTTTTTTTACCAAAAATATGTAGAAGAATACATGAATACATATGGGCCTAAACTGAGGAAGAAAAGTTATTTTTTTTTTTTTTTTTGGGGGGGGGGTATTATTTATAGCAAAAAGTAAAACCTATATTTCAAAATGTATGCTTTTTTTTTGGTTTATAACACAAAAAATAAAAACCAAAGAGGTGATCAAATACCACCAGAAGAAAGCTCTATTTGTGGGGAAAAATGGACATCAATTTTGTTTGGGTAAAATGTCGCACGACCGCACAATTGTCAGTTAAAACGGCGCAGTGCTGTATCACAAAAAAATGGCCTGGTCATTAAGGGGGCAAATCTTCTGGAGCTTAAGTGGTTAAATAGGAATTATAAAAACTGTGTGTTTCTATTTCTTTTTGACACTTTTTCGGTGAATGGGTTGTACCCCATACTCATTCACATGGGGGGGGTGGAATCTGGGCCCCCCCCTGTTAAAGGGGGCTTCCTGATTTCATAAGCAGACCCCCACAACCACAGCCCAGGGTTGTTGGGAAGAGGCCCTTTTCCCCATCAAAATGGGGACAAGGTGCTTTAGGGTGACCTGGTATGGTTCAGTAGGGTGGGGGGGCTTGCTTGTCCTCCCCCTTTCCTGACCTGTATGCTCAGATAAAGGTCTGGTATGGATTTTGGGGGGCATCCCACACCATTTTTTATTTTTTTACATTTTGGTGTGGCCAAAGGGCCTGGTATGGATTGAGGGGACGGGGACCCCACACATTTTTATTTTTATTTTACATTTTTGTATTTCCAGAAATGGACTGAAGTCAGGAAAATCTATTTAAATGTAATTTTCTTTTCTTTATATATGTCAGTTTTGCTGCAGCAGGTTCTATACATGGTACAGATGCATCACTTTACAGGCAGACTAATGAGACCCCCCCCCCCCCCCCCCCCAGACACTATATTTAAAGTATTTTTTCACTTTTATTGTAAGTATCATTAAAATCACTGCTCTTTTAAATACTATCTTTTAAACAAAAAAAAATTGCTTTGATGCATGTCCCCCAGGCCAGTACCCAGGCCCCCATACCCTTTTTATGGCCAATAACTTGCATCTAAGCCTTCAAAATGGGGACTTTTGACTTTTCAAGTGTGGGTCCTATAGACTTTAGTAGAGTTTGAGGCTCGGGTCTGAACTTTTTACATGTCCGAGAGTTGTGGTACGAACCGAACTGGGGGGTGTTTGGCCCAACTCTAATCTTTTACTGCTGGAAGGGGCAAGGAGTCAGGGCATGGTAGGCATACCTCCCAACTTTTTGAGATGGGAATGAGGGACACCTATCAGCAAAAGCATGCAAGCATAGGACACACCCCTTGCCACACACCCTTATAGGAGAATTGTACAAAAAAACAAGATTGGTTTAACCCACAAGTGCTTTTTTTACCACTACTATTCCTTCATATTGGCTTTTGGAATTTACAAATGAAGCAATTTAGAAATCAGATGAATGGTTTAGTGCTGGGAAACACTTTTTGATAGATAAAAAGTGCATTTTATATACAACTATAGAGATCAGACCAAAATGAGGGACAAATGAGGAGAAACTGAGGGACAGAGGGACATTGTTCCAAATCTGGGACAGTCCCTACAAATCAGGGATAGTTGGGAGCTATGATGGTAGACAAGGTGAAAGGCAACAGATTGCACTAAAAAAAACATCCTTTTTTGAAGATTTAGATCTACTAGTCTACTATTCGTGTTAGGTGACACGTCAAATGATTGTGTTGCATGTCAGGTAAAACCAATTCCACTCTTTGTCTTGGGAAGTGTTAGCCAAGAAAGTTAGACACAAACGAGTTTATTTACTAAAGGCAAATAGACTGGACACTTTGCAAGCATTCTGCAAGTGCAGTTGCTCCAGAGATTAGTAAATGAGGTAAAGCTTCACTTTGCAAAGAGTACCCAATCACGTGGGATGGAAATAAAAAGACAACATTTCTGCTTGCACATGATTGGATGATGGAAGTCAGCAGAGCTTCTACTCATTTACTAAGCTCTGGAGCAACTGCACTTGCCGAGCAAAATAGAAATATTTGACTGGATGATTTGGTCAAAATCTGACAGTATTGACAGTATTTAACAACAGATGTGATTTAACAGCAGAATTTACATGTTGACCACAGTTTGTTATCAATCGTTATTTTATGGAAGCTGATTACTTTTACTGTAAAAAAAAGCATGCAGGTTTATTATTTTAAATAGTTCTATTTTTTTTTGGAAGGAGCAGCTGCAAGAATTCTGACGCTCAGCTGTCATTCACTCAAGCAGAAGTGAAAACAGCATGGTCAAAAATGGCAAAGAAAGGTACATGCACAGTTTTCTTCCTTGTTTTTGTGTGAAACTGCTGCTTGTATTAATGACAGCTGCTTATCACTATAGGGATCAAGGATCCTTATGCCCGAAGCACTCTGCACTCTCCTTGTGATGATTGAAATATTACATGGAACATTTTACAATTACTGTATTTTCAGTGGGGAAAAATATTACAGTTGCAACACTTAGCTCAGTGTTTTCCAAAACAATCTTCAGGAGCCATTATTAGATCATGTTTTTTTAAGTCTCTTTACAGAATTACAGGGGACATTTTAATTGTCCTTCTTTAAAACTGTGACTTGGTAAAATAGGCGGGAAGGTGCCCGAAAGTTTCAAAATCATGACCCCAGTTGTTCTTTAGGACTCTCATAACTAGTAACCTAACCTGTCCATTACTAAGTCTAATCAATCTGTAAAAGAAATAAAAGAATTGTTTTCTATGTTTGATCAAAATTGTCTTTCAAAGTGTTTTTATTATTACTTTGATTAGTAAATCCTGTTCTTTGTTATTTTTTTAGGTTGGAAAGTACAAGGACCGTGGTCTACAAATGAAATATTATGTGTGGCCAGTATTTGAACTGTACCCCGACTCCGAGGAACATAAAGATGAACATCTGAGCATAGTAACATTAGAGGAAGCTCCTTTTGTTATTGTTGAAGATGTTGATCCATTAAGTGGAACCTGCATGAGAAACACTGTTCCTTGTCGCAAGCAGATACGTATAGAGTATGTAATATATGTGTTTGATTTGACATTATAACTTAACTTGGTATGCTAACATTAAAAATAATTAAATATGAAAGTCAATATCTACTTGGTTGAAGGGATGTAAAGTTGAATGGGGGGGGGGCTTGTGAGATGTTAGCAATAATAACCCTATATACAAACAATTATATTGTTTTTGGAGGTTATGTTTGGGATGTGACTGAAGAATTCTTGTTATATACCCAACATCTAGGCAGTGGTGTTTTTTTTAATAGTTTCTGCTGTATCTTTGATTACATTACATTACTTTGCTGTACCTACAGGCTGTTTGTGCGTTGGAACAGCAGTGTCTTCTGAATTTTGTGTTATTACATCCCGGTCAGGGTTGCAATTATCCCCAGTTGCAGTACTAATTTTACTAAACATCAAGACGTCTCAGCCTTCCATTGACCTCAAGATAGCCACCATTTGCTGTATTATTTGTAGATGTCAGCATTATTTTCTTCCATAATAGAAAAAAAAATCTGTGCTTTGCTCATGCAGGGCATGGCGTGTTTGCCTAAAGTACAGCTACATTTTTGTTACAAATTTCAGCAATTTAAGCAAATCTATCCTGGAACCTCTCCATTCCGTTGTATGCTTATCTTATTGTGATGCTCATATCATCAGTGTAGTAACTTGACAAAGAAATAAATAGAGCTGTACTTGTACAATAGTCACTAGAAGTACAGTCTCCCTAAACTATGTATATGGGATGTTACTGTACAGACGTGGCCAGCATCAGAGTTTTTCACACTGAGGATGTAAACACTGGCTGTCACAAAGAGAAGAACAGGTTGGGGGTTCTTGGTTTACTTACCTTAGAGGCTAGTGTATCTGTTAGTGGCAAGAAGAAAACAAAACCCTGCACTATATGCACACCTTTAAAAACAAAATGAAGTGAGCGCTGTATAATAGATAAGCAGCTAGCACATGAGTGAATAGAAAACCTTCAACAATCAATAACACAAAATGTATATGCACACCTTTACCTTGTTTCCTCATAGTTCCCTTCAAAAGGGGCAAAGGAAATCATCCATATATCAGGGTATGGAAAAATGAATCATTCCATGTGAGATTGGTGTTTTTTTGTTCTGATTCTATAGAGAATTTCTTCCAGACTTTGCTATGTATATTAGGTTGTATACAGTAGCGCATTTAGGTTTTGTGTTGCCTTAGGCCTGACTAAACTCGTGCACCCCTTAATTTGAATATGACCCACCCCTTCCTGTCAAGGCCACATCCCTTGCTGTTTAGGACTCGCCCTGACATTTTTGAGTGGGGACACTATTTCTATGGGCCTAGGGGGGTGGGCCTGGGGGGGGAGGGCAATAGATTGAGCCACCACAAGTGGCCCCATAGTAGTCGGCTTACTATAGGGACACTCAAAAAAGAGGGGTAGCTAAGACCGTTGATGGGGGACCTCAGAAGAGGAGGTTTGGGGCTGATCTGTGCAAAATCATTGCATAGAGCAAGTAAGTATAAAATATTTGTTATTTAAAAACAAAAATCCTTTACAATCATGTGGGGGGGGGGGGGGGGGGCTAGTAGATTTAAATTGACTTTTCATAGGCAACTAACCACTTAAAACCCAACTCCTGCTGTTAAGCAGTTACAACATTCATGTCTTTCCTTGTGGGATAGGTTTTACATAAATCAATAAAATCTGAGCACCGATCAGGGTGGTTTGGGGTTGATTTGCTGAAGGAAAAAATACTTTTCACTTTACAAGTACAGTTGCACTAATTTCCCCAAGAGCTTAATGTGACAAAGTGCTCTGATTTCCATCACCCAATCATGTGCATGCAAAAGTGTTTTTTTTTGTAATTTCCTTGCATTTTCCTTTCCCTGGTTGGGTATTCTTTACTAAGTGAAGCTTCACAACAATGACTAAGGTCTGGGGAAAATTAATGCAACCTCACTTGCAAAGTGCACAGTCTTTTTGCCTTTAGAAAATCCGCCTCTTTGTCTCAGCCTTCTAACTGCCTCTCGGTTTGTTAAAGGAAGTTGAAAAAATAACAGACTACATGCATGGGTACATGCATACAGTTATTTTTTACATTCAACCAGCGGGTTGAACAAAAGAAAAAACTAAAACAACTGACATATCCACGCATCAACAAAAACAATGTTTATGCAGGGATCTCTCTTGTTGAGACGCATTCTATTGCCCATTTGCCTAAATCCCCATCAGTATATATTGATCAGCGCTTGCAGTCATTTTCAACATGGTCATTCTACAGAATCCGGTCATTAGATCAGCTTCTGTTGAACACACAGCTGTACACATTGACTGAAAGTCATCCGGTTCCTGCTTTATTGGCTTGACCACCAGGTAATAAACTTGTTACGAGGGGACTCAGAAAAAACAAAGACTGCTGTTTTACTGCTAGAAACATTTTTTATGTTTATACACCTTTAATTAGAGAGTTTTAACAACATAATTGTATAATTCTGTAAATGCTAGGTTATTCTGAAGCAGATAAAGTCTGGTTTTGTAATGTGTAAAAACCAACAAGGACACACCTGGCCATGGGATGGTCAACAGAAGATTCAGCCAAGATTCTTTTATTTTGTAGAATAATTAACGTGCTGGTTTGGCTGAGCGTGCATTTTTAAGCTTTGACAGACATCCCTGCTGCTGTTACTGTTTCTGGCAACAATGTTTGTCGAGGAAAATACATTTCAGATGATCAGTTCTTCCCCCAAGATCAAATGGCCAGGAGGTGTCTGCTGAGGTTTTAGAGTGTCCCTAGATCCTTAGATTATTTATTGAATGTAAACAGTCAGAACAAATGAAAATCATTTTATGTTTAGGGCAAGCATGAGAGTATTAGTGTCAGGTTCTCTACACTTTGTTCTAAACTAAACTCTTAAAGCTGAACTCAGAACATGAAAAAAAATGTGTTTCTCAATCCATCTGCTCCTAGGTATTCTGTAGTTTCATTTAAAAAAAAAAAATTCTTAAGCGTAAATTGTCACCTGCTATCGTGCGACCATCCACAGCATCGTATGCGGTAATGGAGACTGCTTATTGCAAATTGCTGTTTGTCTGAATTTCCCAGCAGCCTTGGCTTGTGGCTTTCCTGTGTTTATATAACTTCAGTGCTGATTTCAGTTCAGGAACTTGTGATTCTTCATAAATCTAGAGGTGTTTTATTTAAGCCTGAACTTGTTATCAAAGCACTCTGTCTCCCAGGCTATAGGACATAACAAGATTGGCAATGAGGATGCCTCTTCTTTCTCTACCCAAACTATACAAATAGGCTGTAAACCACAAAGTGAAACAGTGCAAATTGTTCATAACACCATAAAAAACCTCCATAAAAACAGTCAACATTTTTCGGGGGCAGCAAAACTCCTCCTTCATCAGGGCTTAGAAAATGGAATAAGGACTTGAATGGACTCAAAGGAAATTATGATAAAATGGATTTAGATGGGACCTGGTGCAAATTTCCTTTTTTGAAATGGAATTAAAACATTGTTGTTCCTTGCTCAATAATTTTTAAAATTTTCAATAAAGTTTTATAGGTTGTTGGATACAACATAGCATTAACAAAGATACAGGGGTTTGCCGTTACCGTATCAGAAATATTCAGTATAAGAGACCCTATACAATATAGATACAGGGTATTCAAACAATAGATGTAGGACTTAAGTTGTTAGGAATAGTTACATAGAACAACTATACAGGATGGCAGCATAAAATACTGTGGCCTTTCAAGTTATGTTAGAAAGTTGTACCGCCAAAAAGAAGAGAGGAAAATAAACGAAAGACGACAATAAAGAAGAGCAGGGAGGGAGGAGGATGAGGGGAGTATCAATTCATTACACACTGAAGATCACGGAGGAAGGGGAGAGGTGGAGAAAATGTCGGTTTGGGGGGGTCATCCGGGTGATCGATGATATGGCATCACAAATCCAGAAGTCTGTGATCAAAGTTGCTTGGGATCATTGTGATCCAAGGTCCCCAGACTGGGCATGGTATTTTGCAGGCAGGCCGTCAATTTTTAATTTTCCAATGCACTCTCTTTTTTTACTTTTGAGAAGGGAATACTTGGTGATTGCCTGGTTTTGGCTAGGCCTTGATTGGCAGCAGTTAGAATGTGAGTCATTAGAATACACTGAGATTTAGAAAGACCCTCTGGTCTGTGATTCATTAAGGCTTCAAGTGGATCCAAGACTGGGGTTGGAAGAAAAAGAGCACTGAGGAAGAGGTGTACTTGCTGCCAAAATCATTGGGCCACTGGGCATGACCACAAAGTGTGAAAAAAGTTCCATGCTTTGAGAAACCACGAAAAACAGTAAGCAGAAAAATCGGCAGAGCAATGTGCTAGTCTACTGGGGACTATATACCATCTGAGCAGTACTTTATAGTTGACCTCCACCACTGCTGCATTTCTACTGCATGATTTTGTGGTGGCCCAGATTTGTGGCAGCCAATTGCGATTTAGGGGTTGTTGTAGTTCCTACTCCCATTTAGACACATAAGGCAAGGGGTGGGGTGTGCATTTATTAGTTGAGATTGTATTTGAGGGAGATCATCTAAAATGAGTGTGGGATGATTTTTGCATTTGGTTTCAAACGGGATGAATGTCTGTTGTCTACAGTCTACACATATTGTAGAAATCACATAGTGTTTGACTTGAAGATATCTGAAGAGTTCAGACTGTGGTAGGCGTTGTGAAGATTGTAGGTTTGTAAAGGTTCTGAAGCCTCCTAGGCTTAATAGAGTGTGGAAATGGGTCCCCTTCGAGGTGATCCAGTGATGGAAAAATCCAGGGGATTTGTAGCCAGGGTAAAGGGTTTTGTATTATAGACAGTAGCATGAAGTGAGAGGAGAGGAGTCCACCGGAATACTTATGACTATCCCAGAGGTGCAATAAATATAGTGTTATTGGATGTAATAAATTATTCCTGTCTCATGGGAGAACCAATATTAAGTTGTGAATAGACATGGGGGCTCAGTCTTGGGCCTCTCTATGTCTATCCACAGTGGAGTTTCCTGGCTGGTGTGGTATTTGGTCAGTTGTTCTAACTAAGCAGCGTAATGATATCTAGAGAAGCTAGGAACTCCTTAAAAAACATAATCTGAGTAGAGATAAGGGACTTTCTATCATTCCAAAAACAATCATAATTCTAATCTAAAAGGAGATTTTGTAACAGATCAAATGTAGGTTAATTTGGCTATTAAGTCCATTCATTTCCCCATTTCATTATTCTAAGCCCTGTACCTTTTCTTCCACACCCTTGGTGAGCCTGGAATGCTCTGATTGGTTTCATATGTTTGTGGTTTGTGTATTACATACTTTAATTAGGATGACTTACCTACTGCTAAAAAGTGAACTTTATTTTCTGCCTGGGGGCAGAAGGACAGCACGTTTTCTATACTCTACAAGCAGCAGTTAACACTTAAGGTTCATTAGAAACCACCTGACAGCCCGTGTGTACTGCAGCTGGTCTGACGAACAGCCAGCTTCTGTTGGAGGGACATGACCAGAAAAAGGGTCTGGCGATCATCTCCCGAACAGAGCTCTCAGCCAATGGCTGAGTTCTCTGACCGGAAAGTTCTGGTGGGGGGGACATGTCAGAACACAATAGCACAGCAGGGGAGATCACTGTACCAACATTGCATGGTTTGTACAGTGGCTCCTCCGGAAGCTATCAGGTTTTTTTCTTTCAGCTCTGCTGGTTTGAACCAAAAACTAATAGTGTGTTCTAGGCTTTATGGTACAGATCTCACTGTAATAAAGGATGTATTTGTTCCTAAGGTAAATTTGTTTGCAGAACAGTTTACATTTCAGCAACATGGACAGCATAATTGTAAATACACAGTACAATTTATAGCATAGTTTTGAGAGAGTTTTGAGACGCTGACAATAACAATCTGTGTCTATCGAACCTGTGGTCGAATGTGCCTAACCTTAACTCTATTAGTCCAGAATTATTCTGCATAGAGAGAAAAGATTTGACATAGAGAGAAAAGATTCGACATAGAGAGAAAAGATTCGACATAGAGAGAAAAGATTTGACATAGAGAGAAAAGACTGCTGCTGGAATTGGGTGGGGAAAGTAAAATAAAAATAATGATGATGATGAATGTTATTGGCTGACTGTAACCAAAGAGGAGGAGCAGTAAAATAGCTAGAACTAAGTACACACGTACAACCAACTTACTTTCACTTACGATTGCTAGCAGAGAGAGACACACACACTAAATCATTTCAGAAGACAGTCAATCTTAGCTGGTCTGTTTGTCAGAGAACCTAAATTATTTAGCAATTAAGCATAAGCACAGCAGTAGAACAATAGTGAAGCAAGCTACAGTTCAACTTAACTTTTTTCATAATAATCTGCTGCTATTGTGTTAGTGTTGTGAACTTGATAGTGATACTAGTGTTGCTAGTGTTGTGATAGCCTCAGAGGCTGCCCATGTTGTGTGGGGGGGGGGGGGGGGGAATTATAGAATATAGATTCTATATTATAGATAGGGTATATAGAATCTATATAGAATCTCAATCCTTGTTACCTGTCTGATCAGTGATCACCTTCAGATTCGACAGTGAAAAATATTCAAATGTTGAATCTTTGGCTTATGGTGTCTGTCGAAAGTTCTAAGAAGATTTGATGGAGTAGCTAAACTATATGGAGTCATACAGTTTAGCTGCTCCGTCAAATCTTCTTTGAACATTCGACAGACACCATAAGCCTTCAATGACAGATTCAACCTTAATTAATTTGGATTTTCGGATGAATGCAATTTTTTACGAAAAACAAAATAAATAAAAACTAATTTCGTTAGTAACTAGATAAATGTATTTTCGGACAAAAACTAAATTCCAAAACAAAATATTTCAGTGTGCACATGTCTAGTTGGTAGAGCAATTAATATTAAAAACAAACTCATCCTGCATTAGAGAAAAATAGTCAAAATGCTCAATCAGGGGTCTACTCGCAACATACAGGCTGTGAACTCCGAATATGCCTCTCATAAGGCACATTGCATAAAATGCTGCATGCTTTGAAAAAGATGCATGATGGCCTAAATACAAGAAAAAAAAAAAATATATATATATATAAAGAAGCACCACTCATATGCTACTATCAGATATATTGGCTGGTTCAAGCACTGCTGGTGAGTAGGTCACTGATAAGAGCATGTCAAGCCAGTCCATATAGTTATAATTGTTTCCAAAGCACACCAGTATAGTGAATCACAAAACAAATGATTGCAAAATGGCTTCAGCTTGCTCTATCCATCAGGAAAGCCTTTCTAAAATGTTTTAGGGCTTAATCATGGAGGCAGATGTCACCCACCTTATGCTATATTAATCCTTTTATTATTTTTTTATCAGGTAATTTTATATAATAATAAAAAGTCATATATTTTACGTCACTGTGATATATTGCTTTTCAATTACATCAGAATTATATTTCTTGGGGCAAAATTCATATTTTATACATTTACTACATTTAAACAGTGTAAAGTTTTTATTTTTTTTTTGTTTTTTTTTGTAATGTGTTTAATTATTTGATGGTGGCTGTAATTACACATAGTCATAATCACCTGTGCCTGAGAAGCTGCATGTGTTGCATACAGTCTGTCATACAAGTGAATATCTTTACAACATGGCCATACTTCTTTGCATCAGCATTTACCCACTCATGAGCATCAAACCTAATTCCCAAAAAAGAAACGTCTGTGCACAGGAAAATCATTGTGGATGTGTGGATGTGTGGATAAATGCTCATGTGGAAAAGGATCAGCGTTTAAAGAGGAAGTAAACCCTGATGAGTTTACTTCCTCTTTGATTCCCCGCAAAGGTAAAGCATAATGGACTACTATGCATCGCATTGTAGTCCATTATGTATCACTTACCTGACACAGGAGCCAGCGAAGTCACAGCTGTCCCCTGTAGTCCGGAGCATCCATCTTCTCGGTGGGTCTCGCTGCTCAGCCGCTGTCATTAGGCGAAGCCGCGATGACGTCACTCCCGGGCATGTGCACGGGAGCCGCCACTCGCGGCATATCACCGCTGACAGCAGCGTGCTCAGTGCGCCTGCGTGCCGCTGTCTACGGCGCATGCGCCTTAGACGGCGATGCCTGTCTTTCGGCAAATATCTCCTAAACCGTGTAGTTTTAGGAGATATTTCTTGGACCTACAGGTAAGCCTAGATTAAGGTTGGTTGTAAGGGTTTACAGCCACTTTAAAAGAGTATGGCTGTGTACAGCGATTCACTTGAAAGGCAGGCTGTTTGCAGCATGTGTGACTCCCTTGGCATGAGGAAAGTGACATGGGATTTACACTAGGCATGAAAAATGGCCAATATTGTTTTGTAACGTTACTACCCCAGAGGTTACTTTCTAGTGTAAATAAGCATGAAAGCTTCCATTCCAGATAAACATTTGTGCACTGTACATATCACTACCGCTTCTGTTAAAAGGGCTAATCCATCATCTTGAAGCCTGATACAGAATCTGCTGTGTCTATACTGCCTAAGGAAATTCACCAGAAGTAGTTTTGCAAATGAACCAACTGCACCTACTCTGAAATTGATCAACTATCTTAGGCAGCCCGCAGATGATCTGATTTTTCAATCATTTCATTCCCTCATTAACATATTCAGTGTTGATGGGGAAATGCCTCTCACAGCACTATTGTGCTCTACCAACCCGCTGCCCAGCAGCATGTAGGACCTTCCTGGCCAGCAGAATATAACGATTACTGCTAGTGGTTATAACCACCGGCTGTATTTTCATGCCAAAAATTCAACAGGCTTGATCTACCCAAATCAATCTAACTAGTTAAACCGGCCAAATTTCAATCCATGTATGATAGCCGGCTTTAGAAACCCTACTCCTGTGCTTGGTTGCATGTTAGCGGCTGTCAAATATTTAAGAAAATAGTACAAGCTGAATTCTGCATTGTCTTTTTTTTAGAAGAATGAAAGCATTCCACAGGCACTGTTCAAGAAGATGCCTGAAGATCTTTTTGTAATATATGTTTTGTTGCTTTCTCATGGTTGGATAAAAAGTCATGGCCTGGTCAGCTCTGTCAACACCTTTCATGGTGTAGTTGTAGTCCATCACGACTTGTGGTTTCATTATGTCTTTTCCACCTTTTGTGTGTACCATGACAGTAGAGGTGTTGTGAATAATACTCATTAGGCACACATCTTTTATGTCGTGCCATCTCAGTGCCATCATTTTTCCTTTCTGCCAGGCAACTATTTCTCCTGCCTTGAGCTTTTTATTGCCAAAGGTTGGTGGCATGTCACGCCGATTAGCTCTAATGGTCCCATATGCATCCATCTTGTGCTGTAGAAGGAACTCATAGAGTTCTGAAGAAGTGTAAAAATGATCTGTTGTTACACAGTAGCCCTGATTCAGCAATGGTTCAATAAAAGTAAGAACATAAGTGGTTGCCATTTCATAATTACTGAATCTTTTGTTGAATATGGTTCCTTTCCCGGTGTAAAGGATCGAATTCCATATGTAACCAGTGCTGGATTCACAGAGCATGAATGTTTTTATGCCAAATTGTGCTCTCTTAGATGCTATATACTGTATCCAGCTGAATCTTCCTTTGTAGGCCATTAGACTTTCGTCGATACTGATGTCTCTATCTGGTACATAGGTCTGCTGGAAATGTTCTCAATAATTTGATATACCTCCCAAATCTCCCCACCACTCCCTGAAGAAATATGAGGCCCAGAAACTTCCAGATGTCCTCTTTGGTCACTAGTTCCCACTTTCTGCTCCTTGCAAACCTCTGATGCATAGCAGTTTGTTGTTCCTGGTACCGATTTGTCTCTGTAACAATTTTTTTCTATAACCTCATTGGTCAAAAAGAGTTGGCGGTATGCCAGTGGGTTGTCATCTTCCACATCCACTTTGATACCAGGTGCTCCAGTAAATGGAAATCTTGGGGGCGCTGCGTGCTCAGTACCGCAGTCAATTGAGCACCAAGTCCGCACATCACTGGACACAGTCGCAGGTTCATTGCTGAAATCACTTTCTGTGCCTGATGACGAACTTCCCCATCATGAATCGCCATCACTCAAACATGCAAGTTATTCTGTATCACTGTCGCTGTATTCCAACAAGTCATCTGCCTCTTTTGAGGTAGAGGCGCGCTTTTTTGATGCCATGGTCGTTCTGCAGTTTTCAGACAGAAAGCACAGTAACACTGCAGGCAAGGGCACTGGGTAAAGCATTGGGGGCAAACTAAGGTCAATTTTAATTGCTATAGTAATGTAATCCAATAGAATTACAATGTATCAATGTGTTTGTGTTTTATACTGTTTGAATTTGCCGCCGGTTCCACCTTCCTGTGTTGTGACGCTCGCAGGGAACAGAAGCCAGGGCACACAGTGCATTGGGTGGAAGATGCGGCCGCTGTACACAGTGGGAGTACATCACGGGATCGCACTGGGGAATACCGCCAGGGGGGTTAAAGGGTATTTCTACTTTTGCAGTCAAATTTGAGAAAATACCACTATATTTTTGTTACATGTTTCCATTTACACAGAATACATAACTTTTAGATGTTTCTACAGAGAAGGTGTCCTTGCTGATTCTAAGAATTTCAGGACAATTCAAAGCTGGATAGGCACATAAAATTAACAAAACACTAGCAATGTGGATGCAGGAATCTCCCCTGCTGCCCTATTGTATTTTTTTCATAGCAGGGTCTCCTCCTATCAGAATACACTTCACACGCTGGTTTTACGGCAGGACCGTTTGATAGAAGCTGGTTTATTGACTGGCTTCTGTTAAACAGAGAGGGCTACACACAGATTGAATTTGTCCGGTTCCTGCTGAACCAGACAAATTTTGGTGTGTGTGTACCCGGCTTTACAGTGTCTTGTCCCCACATACAGGATTAATTATGTTAAACATTACTCCACAGTCCCCTACCAAACATCACAAATCTAGGAGAGTATGTTAGGATTTTTAATGGGTACCTAAATTACTAAGTACCATTTAATCGTGAGCCACTTATCTGCTGTCACACATTGAAGCTCTTTGGACTGCAAATCCTACAGAGAAATCTTGGAAAGGTTTTACTACAAAATTCTAACATGTCTACAGAACATCTAAACATGTAACTATGCAAGCATCATCATGGCAATAACTAAATGGCAGACAAATGTGCACTAAAATACATACAGACATACAGCTCCCACAAGTGCCTCTGAAATCAACAGTTAGCATTAATTATAAATTAACAAGATAAAAGTAAGAGATATACCAATTGGCGCAAGAGAAGTTTCAGTCTAGATCTCTAGTTAGAGGAAAGAAACCTGGCATATTGAAACAGGGACAATCCAAATATTCCAATCTGTTTAGAATAACAAGTCAATGCCAGCTGTATTGCACTTGTTTGGCAGGACTTTTTAAAAGTTTTATTTGACAAAGGACATTTTCCTATTCCCATTGATAGCAACAAAATTGAAGATCGGGAATCCAAACCACCTCGCCATATTAAGAGTCAACCATCTTCCTGTAGGGGCCAAGGCGTATGTGATGTAACATAAATGCATAGTATAATTTTATGATTTAATTGTCTGTATTCTTCAATATTGATGAAGGAGACTCTTCTGTACTGAGAGGAATATGTGGTGTTCACACCTCTGGCTTGTAGATGGCACTGAATATAGTTGTTATATGTATCATACTTTCTATATTAAGACAAGGCAGTTCTTTTCGTTGTTTTGACATACTGTACTCATAAGCCTGCACGTGCTTTGTAGATGCCTGAACTTTTCAACAAAGCATTCTATAACTACTCTTCTAGACTACAGGGTGCATCAAACCTCAAAATGTGAATTGGGAATTACCAAAAGTATCCACCATCAGCGCAGGGCTGAAAATCAGGGAGCCCTGTGGAATGACTGCTGATTAATGTAGGAAACAGTGGCTCTTAAAAACAGTGATCATCAACCCTATCCTCAGGGGCCACTAACAGGTCAGGTTTGCAAGATAGCTGAAATACATCACAGGTGATATAATTTGCTGCTCATTGATTGCAGTATTCTAGTCTGCATCTCCCCTAGGTATTACATAAAACCTGGGCTGTTAGCGGGCCCTGAAGACAGGGTTGATGACCACTGCTTAAAAAACATTTCCCTTTAAAAAAAAAATTACAATGCCTTGGAGCAGATGGGAGTCAAAAATGATTTATTATGCCCAGGGTTCAGCTTTAAAGAAATCTAGAGGTACTGTTAAAATGTTGGACTAAAAAAAACAGGTATTATGGAGTACAGTTATACTCTGGTTGCAATCATGATAGTATTAAAATTGTGACATTATTGCTGTATACTCATAATGTGTTAGAGTCCAACACACACTGATTGTGGATGCTTTCAGTGAGCCCCACTATGAGCGAAAATAAGAGAGTTTAACAAGTACAGACATGATCCTGTTGTGACTGTGATGATGTTATTACAGTACTATGACCCCCCTATGGACAAAAAGTGCACTGGTCAGAGAGATTAAATACCTGAATAGAAAAATAACTAGCCATCACTTTGAAATTATCCACACATTTCTCAAATAGGAGTCCTTCAGGCATGTTATAGTGCCTTACTCACTGTGCTTCTACCTTATTTTAAAGATTATGCCTTTTTAGAAACCAAATATTTAGTCCAGCTGTCTAACATTTATTCATCAGTAGCTAACTGAGTGGAAATGTGAGATATATCGATTAACCTTTTCAGTGCAAATTCAATAAAGTCTGAGAGCGCTATAGGGGGTTGCAATGATGTAGATTTTACTGCATGCTGCCTTGAAGAAATGTAGCAAGTTTTCCTGTTTCAGTGAAAACTTGACTTTGAGTTACATATTTTGTGCAAACAAGCATTAACCCTCTGCCCTATATCAGCTTTGAATTGTAAGATGGTACATTTGCTCCAAAATCTCAATATACCAGATAACAGCTGTTTTTCTTTTTCTATGAACAGAGCTTGTAGATGTAGCTAGTATTTGTGCAATGGCACATCTTCAAACTTTCTGACTAATAGGGACTATGAAATTCACAGACATTAAAATGGGTCTAAAGTCAAAACATTTTTTTAACTTAATGCTTTCCCTGCATTAAGCTAAACAATATCTCAATACATGATTCTCTCCTTCCTCCAATGTTTAAGCTTTCAGATATGTTACATAGTTACATAGTAGGTAAGGTTGAATAAAGACCCTAGTTCATCCTGTGTAGGTGCACGTGTATCAGTGTCTATAATTATTTCCCATGTCCCTGTATGTTGTGTTCTTTAAGATGCACATCCATGAGTCTCTTAAAAATATATATATTCCCCGCTGACACCACCACTTATGGAAGAGATTTCCACATCCTTATTGCCCTGACAGTGAAAACCCAGTGAAAACCCCATGCGCAGTTTAAGGTTAAATAGCTTCTCCTCCAATCTCATTGTGTGACCCCGGGTCCTCTTACACTCCTTGAGACTGAATAGATTTTTTCCTATGCTGGGATCACCATTGAGATATATGTAAATCACTATCATATCTCCTCTCAAGGGTTGTTTCTCCAGCGGGAATAAATGTAGTGCTTGCAGAAGTTCCTCATAATTGAGGTCCACCAGTCCCCTTATTAGTTTCATTGCCCTTTTTGGACTCTCTCCAGTTTCAGCACATCCTGTCTGAGGATTGTTGACCAGATCTAGACAGAGTACTCCCAGATGAGGTTTAACCAGACGTTTATAAAGTGTTAGGATTATCGTTTTTATGTTTGGATTGTATCCCTTTTTTTTATGCATGCTAATATTCTGCTGGCTTTGGTAGCTGCAGCTTGACATTGGGTGTTATTGCTCAATCTGTCATCTACTAGGACCCCCAGATCTTTCTCCATCCTTGATTCCCCCAACGGTTCTCCCCCTAGTGAGTAGTTTGCATTTATGTTTTTTGCCTTCAAGTGCATTACTTTACATTTCTCCACATTACATTTCATTTGCCATGCATTTGCCCACTCCATTATTTTGTTCAGGTCTGTAAAATTTCTATATCCTGAAGTTATTGCCCTGCTTAATTTTGTGTTGTCCAAAAAAACAGTGATTGAGCTATTTATCCCATCCTCTATATCATTTATGAATAAATTTCAAAAGCATTGGTCCCAGTCTGAGTAAACGTTATTTATCACCACCCTTTGGACATGCCCCTGTAACCATTTTTTTTTACCCAATTACAAACCATGCCTGCAGACCTCAGCTTGTAAATTAAGCATTTATGGGGGACTGTATCAAATGCTTTTGTAAAATCCACAGATTTGCCCCTGTCTAGATGGATGCTCACTTCCTCATAGAATGTTAACAGATTGATCTGGCAAGAATGACCCTTTGTAAACCCATGCTGATTACTACTAATGATCGTTTTTTCTTCAGTACATTTTTGGATATAATCCCTTATCATCCTCTCCAATAATTTACCTACTATTGATGTTAGACTGAATGACCTGGAGTTTCCAGGGATTTGTCTCTGTCCTCACATTGGCTTTTCTTCAATCAGCTGGTACATTTCCTGTCAGTGTGCTGTCCACAAAGATTAGGAACAATGGTCTGGCTATAACCTTACTGAGTTCTCTGCGTATTCTGTGTAAGCCATCTGGTCCTGGTGATTTATTTGTATTAAGTTTAGTACATCTTTCCTTCACTCCAGCCTCTGTTAGCCACGAGGGTATGCTCCACATAAAAACTGAGTACAAGAAGGCATTTAGTACAGTTGCCTCTCCATGCCATCCATAGCCATCCTTCCATCCTTGTCTTTTATGTGGGCAATGTGCTCTGATCTCACCATGTTACTGTTAATATATCTAAAAAATGTCCTTGGATTTTTTTTTACTCTCCTCCGCTATGTGTCTCTCATAGACTTTTTTTAACCGCCCTGATTGCGTTCTTACACTTATTATTGCATTCCTGTTGGAATGCTGACGGTGACCCAACCCCTTTATATTTTTTTAAATGCCATTTTTTTCTCTTTAGTTAGTTTTTTTACATTATGGTTTAGCCACCCAGGTTTAACTTTCACTCTTCTATATGTATTGCTAATTGAAATGAACTGTGTGACACCTTTTGTTTAATATGCTCCTAAAGCATTCCCATTTTTCTTCCGTGTTCAGTGTTTCTAGGATTTGGTCCCAATTGATGTCATGTAGTAGTGACCACAGTTTAGAATAATTGGCTTGTTTGAAATTTAGTGTTCTTGTGCTACCCTTATGCCTCCATTTTCTATAGTTTACACTAAATGCGTTCATCCTAAGATTGCTAGATCCCACTTTGTCCCGTATTGCCACATCTGAGATCAGACTTGAATCGTTCGTAATTAATCTATAGATTTAGCAGGGCATTCTTTTTAGTTGGGGAAGCCACCAATTGGAACATGAAGTTGTCCTGTAAGATCGTGGTCATCAACCCTGTCCTTAGGGCCCACTAACAGGCCAGGATTGCAAGATAACTGAAATACATCACAGGTGATATCATTTGCTGATTGAAGTATTCTAGTCTGCATCTCCCCAAGGTAATACATAAAACCTGGCCTGTTAGTGGGCCATGAGGACAGGGTTGATGACCACTGCTGTAAGACATTCATGAAATGACAGGCCTTTAATGAGTGAGCTGTCCCCACTTCCCAGTCAATATCGGGATTATTGTAGTTCCCCATTATGATGACATTTCCCTGTCTCACTCCCTTTAACATACCCCCATTATTAATTTCCCACTTCTTCTCTTTGAAGTTCTACCCACACTGATTACCCCTTCCCCCTCGCCCCATTGCCAGCCAGTGCCCAGTGCCCCAATATTGTTCCTCTCTGCACACCCCTCTCCCACTTCTATCCTTTCTGTCCTTCTGAAACAAGGAATACCCCTGGATATTTGCCAGCCAATCGTGTGAGCTGTCAAACCAAGTTTCTGTTAATCCCACAAAGTCTAAGTCCTCCTCTTGTAATAGCAGCTCCAGTACCTCTATTTTGTTACCTAGGCTCCTAGCATTTGTGTATATGCCTCACAGTGTTGTATGAGTGCATTATTTCCTCATTATGTTTCCTCTGACTTTGTTTTCCAATTGACCACGCATTCACTCCAGGGTTAGATTTTACGGCTGTATCATCACTGTTGACTCCACTATTTCCCTCTGTCCTTTGCTCACTACCGGCTATTACTTCCTCTGAACCCCCCTCATCCCAATACCTAGTTTAACTACTTCAATAGTGTGCACTTTCACCCCCTTTCTGCCCAAGCCATTTTTCAGCTTTCAGCGCTGTCACACTTTGAATGACAATTGCACGGTCATGCTACACTGCAGCGATGTGAAATTTTTATGATTTTCTTCACACAAATAGAGCTTTCTTTTGGTGGTATTTAATCACTTATGGGGGGGGGGTTCCTAAAAAAAATAAGAACTGAAAATTTAGATTTTTTTTAATAATTTTTCTTAGTTTCTCAGTAAATTTTGTAAATAAGTAATTTTTCTTCTTCACTGATGGACGCTGATGAGACGGCACTGATGAGGTGACACTTATGTGCACTGATGAGTCCGCACTTATGGGCACTGATTAGGAGGCATGAATATGCCAAACTTATGGGCAATGATAGGTGGCAATGATGAACACTGATAGGCGGCAATGGCAGGCACTGGGTGGCACTGGTTGATGGCACTGATGGGCACAGATAAATGGCACTGGTAGGCACAGATAGGCAACACTGATGGGCAGCACTGATGGGCATTGATGGGTGGTATTGATGGGCAGCAGTGATAGGCATTGATGGGCAGCAGTGATAGCCAGCACTGACTGGCATCAGTACTGGGTACTGATTGCTTACACTTGTGGGCAGTCACTGCTGGCACTGGTGAGGACTCACTGCTGGCACTGGTGGGCTCACTGCTGGCACTGGTGGGCGCTTTATTGTAATCAGGGCACTTCCACCCAGAATCAGGGATGTCCACCCAGAATGAGAGCCGCCACACTGTCATTTGATGGTGGGCGGACGGCAAGTGGTTAAAATCCCCTCAAACTTTGACTTTATGGCCATCTTTCTTCCCAATAGAGCTGTACCATCCCCATTAAGGTGCAGCCCAATCTTACTAAAGTGCCAGTAACTCACTGAGAAGTCAGCCCAGTTCTCCAGGAACCTGATCTCCTTTTCCTACACCAGTTCCTCTGCCACTCGTTCAGTTCCCCAAGCTCCACATCCACATGAAGGCACTTACATATGCCTTCATGTGGTGGTGGAATAAATATAATTTTTTTTTTTAAATGAGAGGGAGGAGACTGTACATACAAGCCATGTTGTTTGTGGAGTGGGTAACTTTGGTTTACTTTAAAGTTGGTGCTGCCTTTGTTTGACGTTTTTTTCATGCACATGGAGGACTTATACACCTTGTCTGGATTTCTTGGTCATTTGTATGTTTGTTGGGGGCCAGGAGAGCAGATGTGAGATTGGTTGGCAGACAGTTGGGTATCTAGAGGAGGGAGGGATGTGTTCACTGGCTAGGGGTATACGGGTGGAGGGTTGAGGTGGAGCAAGGTGATATCGGAAGTGGAAAGTTAGATGCAGTGGGATAGACCATTTGGGTTATGCATGCAGGTGGTAATGCTTTAGGGTCCGGACGATCAGGGAGCTGATCTCAGACATCAAGTCGGATATTTTACAACTTAGTACGGTTGCCAAACACTTAGGTGATGGGGAGGTTTGTGGCTCAGAATGAGGGACATGGTGATAAGGCCAGTAGAGGTGGAAACTAATGTGGGCCTGTAATTGGGGGCGATGGAATACACCTCTCGGTAGTGTGGATCGTTTTCTGGGCGTTGGGGCTGCAAGATGGGATCCATGGGGTGTGGGGAGCCCTTAAGGGTAAAGTGTCATCCTTGCGAGCTGTGGCGGTGTTTTGTTGGTCTTTGACGGTGGCAGCAAACATATGTGATGGAAATGGGTGGGGGGCTCATCGGCAGTATGTGCCCCTCCGGTATATTCCAGCGAAAGGTTAGCTGGAATATACTGTAATGGTTGCACTGTGGGAAGGGGGTTGTCTCCGAGCTGATTATCTGCTGGAGGCCTATCATGTGGAAAAAGGGCCCGCAGGGTGAAATGTGTGTTCGAGTTCAGGGGTGCCGTCAAAGACCAACAGACTGGAGTTAAACAAGTTGTTCCGGATGTGATATTTTGGTATATATATTTGATATTGGAGTTATTTATATGGTGTGAATAATAAATAGGCTGCTATGGCCATTTATACTTCAAAATGAAGGTGTGGTCTCATCATTTTAGAAGGTTAAGAAATGGTGATGTTGGAGTACAAGTGGTATAGCAGTAAGTAGCAGGTTGGGTACCTCTGAACTACACTGGTCATGTACCCACATCCTAGTATAAACGCAAACAGATTCCAAAGGAATCTACATAGATACTACATGGACCAAAAACGCCTTCAAAACTTATTTTATTGAATGAATCTTTTAGAAAAGTGTACGCATATACCCTTCCTAAAATGCTCTTATTCATAAAAAAGTACCTAAGCTGCATCTCCCAATATTTTATACTATTCAGCCTCCATATTCCCCTTAGTATACTTTTGTGTAAAGATGCACTACATGGATATGAACAGTTGTACTTTAGGCATGTAACCTGTTTTGCCAAATGCTGTGATTTTTGTTCAATGCATAGTGGGCATTTACAAAATCTATGCTAACATAAGCCCAATTGCATATTCAAGCAATTCTGACCAATATGCATTTTTAGATTTGTTTAATGCTTTTCTCTCAGAATTGCTAATGTGTCCAAACGTGAAATATGAGAAAGAAATGCACAAGAGTGTCTGAACTGTAAGTGCATTTTGTCAAAAGTCTTACATTTTTCAGGCCTTTGATGGATAGCTGCTTTAAATAGCTGCTAATGGAGATGGGGGATGCTTCAGTGCATGACATCCTCAGAGATCTTTTAAAGCTCCAATCTGTTTTCATACTCTATGAAATAAGGCTGACCTCTGGACCTTCCCTTTCACTGTGACTATATGAGAGAGGCAGCTCTCTGTGTTCTGAACACTGGAGAAATCGGGCTGACAGTTACAGACATGCCCTATGTCATGGTTGAGATGTTATCATATCATGAGACATATGTCACTATGTGAAGTGACAAACAACTTTGCACAGAATTCAAGGCTATCACTTGTACTGTGTATCACCTTGGAAATGTCAAAGATTACCCATAGGATTTGTAATCTTCATGTGCTCAAGATGATCATCGCCCATTATTATTGCATATATTACAGTGAAGACAGGAAATATGGTTTATTGTGACAGAAAAAGGTTGGATAAGGATGAAGTGAGTAAAAAGGAAGTGGAGAGCTTGAGTGCAAAGTCTTGGTTGTTGTCATTACAAAAGCAAAAAGTATCTAGTGTGCTGAAATGGAGCTTATGAGATTGGGAGGACCCTGCTGTGTCAAGAAACAGTATGGCAATTTGTGTCTTGCTTTAGGATGTGGCTATCCTGAAAATCTAGTACAAACATTGCAGGTGACATAAAGCTCTCCATGCTGTGATGATCCCTAATGTCCATTCAACAGTTGGCAAGTGGATTCTGAGTCGGGACTGACTAAAGTAATGGGGTTCTCAGCCTTTGGTATTATCAGAAAGGAGAAGGATGTTCTATACCTATAGTTAGGGGCTTAAATTTATTGGGGGAGGGTTACTAAAACTGGTGGACACAGAATCTGGTGCAGTTGTTCCTAGTAATCAATCAGCTTCAAACTAGAGTTGGGCAAACTGTTCGGCCCGAGCATGAGTTTGGGCCAAACACTGGCTGTTTGCCAGTTCAAACGAACACCCGAATGAATTATTGGGGTGTTTGACCATTTGTTCCTCCTGTGGAATGACTACAATGCACAGCACCGGCGCACAGTGCAATGGAAGCCCTGATTGGGCAAAGCTTTCATTGCCATATCCAATCAGGGCACAGAGCACTGTCAGAGCCATGTTTGGAGAATGTAATGATGGAGTTCATTCAATCATGGCTCATTTCTCTTAGTCATGCCCTACACTATGAAAATATTCTCCCCATAGGGCCATTTGCAGTGCGATATTGGCGTGGAAAGAGATAGAACAGGGCTCTGTTCAGTGCTGCTAGCGAGTTAATGTTCTATAGTGTGCTATTGTGATTCTATTGTCAGTGTAGAATATCAGTTTAGTGTAAATCTAGTGATAGTTCAGTGTGAGTGTAGTGTGACCATTCATTTTTACTTTAGTGTCAGTTTCATGTCAGGGCAGGTTTCTTGCAGTATATATCAGTGTATTACTCCATATTTAAAGCAGTATATATATATATATCAGTGCGTTACTGCGCGTTTAATGCAGCATATATCGGCGCCTTACTGCATGTTTAACGCAGTATATTTTTGTGCTTTACTTTACGCTTAACATAGTATATTGAGGGCATTACGGCACGCTTAACGCAATACATATCAATGCATTACTGCACGTTTAATGCAGTATATATATATCAGTGTGTTACTGCGCGTTTAATGCGGTATTTATCAGTGCATTACTACAAGTTTAAAGCAGTATATATCAGTGTGTTAATACACGTTTAATGCAGCATATATCAGTGCATTACTGCACGTTTAACTGGGGAATGGCTAGATGTAATACTCCAAACTCGCCTGTAGGATTGCTGATGGTATGGCCGTGGTGTCACTGGGTTAATCTGGAATGCCCAGTGAAAACAACCTGCGAGTGTCCTACACCTCAAACGGAAACCGGAACTGAAAGTTCGTTCCAGCCTGGGACGCAAACATCAAGGACCGGAAGACACGTTATATGGATTGGCTACCCGAATCACGTGACTTCCAGTCCTCGATGTTTGCGTCCCAGGTTGGAGCGCACTTCCAGTTCCGGTTTCTGTTCAAGGTGTAGGACGCTCGCAGGTTGTTTTCACTGGGCATTCCGGATTAACCCAGTGACACCACGGCCATATCATCAGCCACCCTACAGGCGAGTTTGGAATATTACATCTAGCCATTCCCCAGCATTGGAAAGCGACTAGGACCACTGGAGCACTTGTCACTTTATCTGATAAACCTGTATTTACTCTGATTTTTTGAGTAGCCATTTGGCTTTGCTTCTAATTTTATTAAATGGTGATTTTAGTTACTGCACTTAGTTTGGTGCACCTGGTCTCTCCTTTTAATATTTGAGCACATTTAATGCAGTATATATCAGTGCATTACTGCACATTTAAAGCAGTAGATACCAATTGAGTTACTGCATGTTTAACGCAGTATATATCAGTGTGTTACTGCACGTTTAACACAGTATAGATCAATGCATTGCTGCAAGTTTAAAGCAGCATATCAGAGCATTACTGCATATTTAACTCAGTATATTGGAGTGTGTTACTGCACATTTAACGCAGTATATATCTGTGCATTATTTCAAGTTCAATGCAGAGTATATCAGTGTGTTACTCCATATTTAATGCAGTATATATATCAGTGCGTTACTGCGCATTTAAGGCAGCATATATCAGTGTCTTACTGCACGTTTAACACAGTATATTTCAGTGCTATGCTGCATGCTTAACGCAGTATATTGAGTGTGTTACTGCACGTTTAACGCAGTATATGTCAGTGCACTACTGCAAGTTGAATGCAGTATATATCAGTACGTTACTGCAGGTTTAATGCAATATATTTCAGTGCGTTACTGCATGGTTAATGCAGTATATTTCAGTGTTTTACTGTACCTTTAACTCAGTATATATCAGTGTGGTACTGCACGATTAACGCAGTATATGTCAGTGCACTACTGCAAGTTTAATGCAGTATATATCAGTACATTACTGTGGGGTTAATGCAACATATTTCAGTGCGTTACTGCATGGTCAATGCAGTATATTTCAGTGCTTTACTGTACGTTTAACTCAGTATATATCAGTGTGGTACTGCACGTTTAACGCAGTATATATCAGTGCATTTTTGCAAGTTTAATGCAGTGTATATCAGTGTGTTACTCCACAATTAATGCAGTGTATACCAGTGTGTTACTGCATGTTTAATGCAGTATATATATCAAGATGTTACTGCACATTTAATGCAGCATACAGTGGAAATAAAAAGTCTACACACCCCTGTTAAAATGTCAGGTTTCTGTGATGTAAAAAAATGAGCCAAGGAGAAATTATTTCAGAACTTTTTATACCTTTAATGTGACCTATAAACTGTAACTCAATTGAAAAAGCAAACTGAAACCTGTTTTCATAAGTGTGCACACCCTCTTGTAACTGGGGATGTAGCTGTGTTTAGAATTAAGCAATCACATTCAAACCCATGTTAAATAGGAGGCATTACACACCTTCCATCATTTAAAGTGCCTCTGATTAACCCCAAATAAAGTTCAGCTGTTCTAGTAGGTCTTTCCTGACAATTTTTAGTTGCATCCTACAGAAAAAGCCATGGTCCACACAGAGCTTCCAAAGCATCAGAGTGGGAGCTCATTGTTAAAAGGTATCAGTCAGGAGAAGGGTACAAATTAATTTTCAAGGCATTAGATATACCATGAAACATAGTGAAGACAGTCATCATCAAGTGGAGAAAAGATGGCACAACCGGGACATTACCAAAAACTGGACTTCACTCCAAAATTGATGAACAGACGAGAAGAAAACTGGTCAGGGAGGCTGCCAAGAGGCCTACAGCAACATTAAAGGAGCTGCAGGAATATCTGATCGGTACTGGCTGTGTTGGACAAAAATCTCCCATATTCTTCATATGTCTGGGCTATGGGGTAGAGTGGCAAGACATAAGCATTTTCCTACGAAGAAAAACATCCAAGCTCAAAAAGTCTCCCAAAAGCACGTGGGAAAATGTGTTATGGTCTGATTAAACCAAGGTTGAACTTTTTGGCCATAATTCCAAAAGATATGTTTGGCGCAAAAATAACACTGCACATCACCAAAAGAACACCATACCCACTGTGAAGCATGGTGGTGGCAGCATCATGCTTTGGGGCTGTTTTTCTTCAGTTGGAACAGGGACCTTAGGTAGAGGGAATTATAAACAGTTCCAAATACCAGTGAATATTGGCACAAAACCTTCAAGGCTTCTGCAAGAAAGCTGAACATGAAGAGAAAGGTCATCTTTCAGCATGACAACGACCCAAAGCATACATCCAAATCAACTAAGGAATGGCTTCACCAGAAGAAGAATAAAGTTTTGGAATGGTCCAGCCAGAGCCCAGACCTAAATCCAATTGAAAATCTGTGGGGTGATCTGAATAGGCCTGTGCACAGGAGATGCCCTCACAATCTGATTTGGAGTGTTTCTGCAAAGAAGAGTGGACAAATATTGGCAAGTCAAGATGTGCCATGCTGATAGACCTATACTCGAAAACACTGAGTGCTATAATAAAATCAAAAAGTGCTTCAACAAAGTATTACTTTAAGGGTGTGCACACTTATGCAACCATATTATTTTATTTTTTTATTTTTACTTCCCTCCACCTAAAAGATTTAAGTTTGTTTTTCAATTGAGTTGTATAGTTTATAGATCACATTAAGGGTGGAAAAAGTTCTGAAATTATTTATCTTTGTCTCATTTGTTTACATCACATAAACCTGACATTTTAACAGGGGTGTGTAGACTTTTTATATCCACAGTATATCAGTGCGTTACTGCATGTTTAACACAGTATATTTCAGTGCATTATTGCACGTTTAGTGCAGTATATATCAGTGCATTACTGCACATTTAATGCAGTATATTTGAGTGTGTTACTGCAGGTTTAACACAGTAAATATCAGTGCATTGCTACACATTTAATGCAATATATTTCAGTGCGTTACTTCACTTTGAATACAGTATATTTCATTGCTTTACTGCACGTTTAATGCAGTATTTTTCAGTGCATTAGTGCACATTTATCACAGTATATTGCAGTGCGTCAGTGCATTTTTACTGCAGTATATTGCAGTGTGTCAGTAGAGTGTGTCTGTGCAGTGAGTAATCAAGTTAAAGTACATCAAACACCACTGTTCATTGATTTAAGTGCATCAACCTACATATTTCCATTTTTTTTTTTACATTTTGTTAATACACACCCCCCCCCATCATGTCTGGGAGGCCAACAAGGAAGGGCAGACATTTCCATGGCGCTGTGAGGGGGCCAACAGCGTAGGTGTGTAGAGCCAAAGGTGGACGTGGTCCGTTCTCAGGCAGGGCATCACTTCCTCTGTAGTGATGTTGCCCGTGCCATCCAGCCACATCATGCAAAGGGGGTGGTGGACTGGCTTACTAAACCATCATCTTCCTCCATCACCCAAGCAGAGACTAGTGCACAGTCCACTGCAGCTTCCAGAGGGGCTTTTTCTTTCTGTGCCTCCTTGTCCACAGCTACTCCTGCCAAAGCCCCAGCATCAGGCATGGAGGAGTCAGCTGAGTTATTTGAACACAGCTTTAGCCACTTGCTCCTTGATGATGCTCTGCCATTACTTGATTCTGATGTTGGTTCTGAGGTTGAGGAAGGTAGAAACATAAGCCTATAGAGAGGGGAGAACACTGGTAAACAACCATTGTCCGGCACAGTGGTGTAGTGGGTAGCACTCTCACCTAGCAGTAAAAAGGTTGAACTAGATGGACTGGTGTCTTTATTTAACCTTACTAACTATGCAACAAATGAGAAATCACATCTCCCCAGCCGTAGCATATTGCCAAGTTGTCTCCAGTGATAATGAGGGTGGAGGGATGTTCATGAGGTCATTGACGTGACTTGGGTGCCAGATAGAGCAGAGATGAAAGAGAGGGTGAGAAGCAATGCCAAAGAGGCAGCTATCATGGAACAGTAGAGAGCAGCCACCCTATCCCACCAGATTTTGGAGCGGTTCTCTTCCAGCCCACTTCCCACAGCTCAGCTGATTGAGTCTTTTTTAGCACATGTGCATCCGATTGTACTTTTGTAACTTGCAAACTTTGCCTCAAGCACATCAAGAGTGGAAAAAACACCAGCCATTTGGGTACCACATGCTTGACAAGGCATTTAACCTCCCATCAGCCCGCTGGCAAGAGCACCCGAAAGCAAACACAAAAGGGATGTAATTCTGCTCCTCTGCACTCCTCACCTTTCCGCTCTATCCCCACTATACCTCTATGACCTCTCAGCAGTCTCCATTGACAGGAATGATGGTATAGCACAGGGTGTCCCGGTCTCTCAAAATTCAAGCTTGCCAAAGCTGCTGGCTTTACAACTTCTGCCTTTCTGTCTGGTGGATTCTGCTCCCTTCGGAGAATTTGCAGAATGTGCTGTACCACAATATCAGGTTCCCAGTCTCTATTTCTTTCCATGTAAGGCTATTCCAGCTCTCTAATCTCACGTGGAAGGCAATGTTGTGGCATCGTTGGGCAAAGCAGTCAGCCACA
This sequence comes from Lithobates pipiens, assembly GCF_037356315.1. Classification (NCBI taxonomy): domain Eukaryota; kingdom Metazoa; phylum Chordata; class Amphibia; order Anura; family Ranidae; genus Lithobates; species Lithobates pipiens. The sequence goes on from NW_027507785.1 coordinate 159,186,173, forward strand.
AGGTTCACATTACTGCTGACATGTGGTCCAGCAAGCATGGTCAGGGACAATATATTTCATTCACAGCACACTGGGCAACTCTGCTTGCAACTCGGAAGGTTGCAGGACAGGGCACTTGTTGTGCTGCCACGTCTCCATACAGCTAGTGGTGATGATGCGAGATTTGTCAGCTCCACCCTCTCCTCCTCCATGCCCTCTCCTGCTGAATTGTCCCATGAACCACAATTACCCCTAAGCATTCAAGGGTCTGTTTAATTAGTCGGGTTAAAAGGTACCATGCAGTGCTTCAGTTGGTCTTCTATGGTACAGCAGCCACACCGGAGCAGAGATTATTGCAGCTCTGCAGGGGTAGGCCCAGAGGTGGTTCATACCATGCCAGCTAGAGCTAGGAATGGTGGTGTGTGATAATGGCACAAACCTCTTGTTCGCCCTTAGACAGGGAAAGTTGACACATGTGCCATGACTGGCACATAGTTACAAGTAGGTGAGGTTGAAAAAAGAGCATAAGTCCATCAAGTCCAACTTATATGTGTGATTATATGCCAGTATTACATTTTATATCCCTGTATGTTGTGGTCGTTCAGGTGCTTATCTAATAATTTTTTTAAACTATCGATGCTCCCCACCGAGACCACCGCCTGTGGAAGGGAATTCCACATCCTTGCCGCTCTTACAGCAAAGAATGCTCTACGTAGTTTAAGGTCAAACCTCTTTTGTTCTAATTTTAATAAGTGGCCACATGTCTTGTTAAACTCCCTTCCGTGAAAAAGTTTTATCCCTATTGTGGGATCATCAGTATGGTATTTATAAATTGCAATCATATCCCCTCTCAAGCGTCTCTTGCCCAGAAAGAATAAGTTCAGTGCTCGCAACCTTTCCTCATAACAAATGTCCTCCAGACCCTTTATTAGCTTAGTTGCCCTTCTTTGTACTCGCTCCATTTCCAGTACATCCTTCCTGAGGAAGTGGACAGCATAGTCCAGGTGCTGCCGGACCAGAGTCTTGTGGAGCAGGAGAATTATCGTTTTATCTCTGGAGGTGATCCCCTTTTAATGCATGCCCATATTCTGTTTGCTTTGTTAGCAGCAGCTTGGCATTGCATGCCATTGCTGAGCCTATCATCTACTAGGTCCTTTTCCATCCTAGATTCCCCCAGAGGTTCTCCCCCCAGTGTATAGATTGCGTTCATATTTTTGCCACCAATACATTATTTTACATTTTTCTACAGTAAACCTTGTTTGCCATGTAGTTGCCCACCCCATTAATTCAGACCTTTTTGCAAGGTTTCCACATCCTGCAGAGAAGTTATTGCCCTGCTTAGCTTAGTATTGTCCACAAATACAGAGATTGAACTATTTACCCCATCCTCCAGGTTGTTTATGAACAAAATAAATAGGATTGGTCCCAGCACAGAACCCTGGGGGACCCAACTACCCACCCCTGACCATTCTGAGTACTCCCCATTTATCACCACCCTTTGAACTAGCCAGTTTTCAATCCATGTACTCACCCTATGGTCCATGCCAATTGACCTTATTTTGTACAGTAAACGTTATGAATAATGAGGGATTTTAATTATCCAGACATAGACTGGGCAGAGGGAACCACGCATTCGTCTAAGGCTCGCCAGTTCCTAAATGTCTTTCAGGACAATTTAATGGTTCAGATGGTAGACGCACCAACTAGAAATAAAGCGTTACTGGATCTACTGATTACCAACAATACAGACCTGATCACGGATGTGGAAATACAGGGCAATGCCAATTGGCTTCAGTATAAATCACACAAATAGGAAACATAGGGGGAATACAAAGACACTGAATTTCAAGAGCAAACTTCCCTAAACTAGAAACCCAGTTAGAAAGCATGAATTGGGATAAAATCTTAGGATCAAAGAACACGGAGGAGAAATGGGTTTGCTTTAAGAGCATATTAAATAAGGGCATTAGACAATGCATCCCATTGATTAATACATTTAAAAGAGCAAACAAAAGTCCTGGGTGGCTTAACTCCAATGTAAAAATGCATATAAAAGCAAAGGAGAAGTCCTTCAAATAATACAAAGTTGAGGGATCATCATCAGCATACAGATTTTATAAAGAATGCAACAAGAAATGTAAAGGTGCAATTAGGGTGGCTAAGATAGAACACAAAAGAAACATAGCAGAGGAGAGTGAAAAAAAAATCACAAGAAATTATTTAAGTATGTAAACAGCAAAAAAAGGGAGCACAGACCATATTGGCCCCATAAAGAATGAGGAAGGACATCTGGTTACAAAGGATGGGAAGATAGTTACATAGCTAGTAAGGTTGAATAAAGACACCAGTCCATCCTGAGTGAGTGTCTACAATTGTCCCTATCCCTGTACATTGCACACTCACATTGGTCCCTACATACTCAACAGAGCCCACAATCCATATACTAGGGCCAATTTTGGACAGAAGACAATTAACCTACCAGCATGTCTTTGGAGTGTGGGAGGAAACCAGAGTACCCAGTGAAAACCCACGCAGGCAAAGGGAGAACATGCAAACTCCAGGCAGGTAGTGTCATGTTTGGGATTCGAACCAGCGACCCTTTTTACTGCTAGGTGATAGTGCTAACAACTACACCACTGTGCCAGCCAAATGGTGAAGGTATTGAATTTATTCTTCTCCTCAGTCTTCACAAGGGAATCAGGGTGGCTTCAGTAACCAAAACTGCAGTGTTGATTCTTATGACACATCGCAAGAAGCACCTCCATGGTTAACAGATGACAGAATTAAAATTAGACTTGTGAAACTTAACATTAATAAATCACTGGGACCAGATGGCTTGCACTCAAGGGTACTTGGGGAACTCAGTCAAGTAATTGCCAGACCATTGTTCCTAATTTTTACTGGCAGTCTACTAACTGGAATGGTACCAGCTGATTGGAGCCAATATTTAAAATAGGCCCAAATTACATCTCTGGGAATTACAGACCAATTAGCCTAACATCACTAGAATGTAAACTCTTGGAGGGTATGATAAGGGACTGTATACAAGATTTTAGTAATGAGAACGGTATCATTCGCAGTAATCAGCATGAATTTGTGAAGAATCATTCTTGCCAAACCAATCTACTAACCTTCTATGAGGAGGTGAGTTGCCAGCTAGATAAAGGAAGGCCCGTTTACGTGGTGTATGTGGATTTTGCAAAAGCATTTGACACAGTTCTCCATAAACGTTTACAGTACAAAATAAGGTTTGTTGGCATGGACTATAGGGTGAATACATGGATTGAATACTGGCTACAAGGGCAAGTTCAGAGGGTGGTAATAAATGGGGAGTACTCAGAATGGTCAGGGGTGGGTAGTGGGGTCCCCCTGGGTTCTGTGTTGGGACCAATCCTATTTATTTTGTACATAAACAACCTAGAGGATGGGATAAACAGTTCAATCTCTGTTTTTGCGGACAATACTAAGCTAAGCAGGGCAATAAATTCTCCACAGGATGTGGAAACCTTGAAAAAAGATCTGAACAAATTAATACATGGCAAATGAGGTTCAATGTAGAAAAATGTAAAATAATGCATTTGGGTGGAAAAAATATGAATGCAATCTATACACTGGTGGTAGAACCTCTGGGGAGGACCTGGGGGTCCTAGTAGATGATAGGCTCAGCAATGGCATGCAATGCCAAGCTGCTGCAAACAAAGAAGACTGAATATTGGCATGCATTAAAAAAGGGTATCAACTACAGAGCATAAAAAGGATAATTCTTCTGCTCTACAGGACTCTGGTCTGGCTGCACCTAGAGTATGCTGTCCAGTTCTAGGCACCAGTCCTCAGGAAGGAGGTAGTGGAAATGGAGCGAGTACAAAGAAGGGCAACAAAGCTAATAAAGGGTCAAGTTATGAGGAAAGGTTGCGAGCACTGAACTTATTCTCTCTGGAGAAGAGACGCTTGAGAGGGATATGATTTCAATATACAAATACCATACTAGGACTCCACAATAAGGATAAAACTTTTTCGCAGAAGAGAGTTTAAAAAGACTCGTGGCCACGCATTAAAATTAGAAGAAAAGAGATTTAACCTTAATCTACGTAGAGGGTTCTTTACTGTAAGAGCGGCAAGGATGTGGAATTCCCATCCACAGGCGGTGGTCTCAGCGGGGAGCATAGATAGTTTCAAGAAACTATTAGATAAGCACCTGAATGACTGCAACATACAGGGTAATACAATGTAATGCTGACATATAATCACACACCTGGGTTGGACTTGATGGACTTGTGTCTTTTTTCAACCTCACCTACTATGTAAATATGTAACTATGATCCACTGAGTCACTGGGTCATGAGTATAGACCATTGGCCAGAACTTGCCCAGTATACAATAAAGCTGATGGACTCCAGCATGCTTTCCAAATGGGAATTCAGTGTTGCTGGAGGTTTGAGACCTATAAGAGAGCACGTCTGTCCACAGACTCTGTGGACCAGCTGACATCTATCAAAATGAATCAGTCCTAGATTAGCAGTAGCTATCAAGCCACTGATGCCAATGTCACTGATTAAGTGCTTTCTGGATCTCGAGTCTCTGAAAGACTAGGCTGCCTAGCTTTGTGGCTGTTGATTTCATCTGAAATACATTTTTTGATGTTTCATGGGCACAATTAACACCCAAGGACCAATTTTCTTGCACCTGTTTAACAGGTGCATATCATTGCAATTTTTAACAGCAAGACCAATTCTTGCTTTCCTCAAGAGTACCTCTATAGGGTTACGGTGTGGAGCCACCACCGACACCCAAAGACCAATTTTTCCGCACTTGTTTGACAGGTGCATATCATTGCAATTTTTTACAGCAAGACAAATTATTGCTTTCATCAAGAGTCTATAGGGTTACAGTGTGAAGGCACCACCGACACCCAAAGACCAATTTTTCCACAACTGTATGAGCGGGGCATCAAATTAAAATGTTTGACAGCCAGGCCAATTCTTGATTTCATCAAGAGTACCTCTATAGGGTTACGATGTGAAGGCACCACGAACACCCAAAATCCATTTTTTACGCCCCTGTTACTTCTCTCCAAAGTCTGCAAAAGAGACACCAGAACTTAACTAAAAAAATCTCTAATCTTGTTCCAAGTGCACTAAATGGTGGCCTCATCATACAGACTGACTCCCCAAACTATTGTTCATAAAATAAAGAAAGCTTGAATGGAAATTTTTTTTTTTTGGCTTTATAAATGTCATTATTGTTGCAGCATGTTCTATACATGGCACATATGTGCCACTTTACAGGCAAACTAAGGGGACCATACAGGCACTTTATTTAAAGGAATTTTTAATTTGTATTGTTATTTCTCATTTTGGTGGTTTCACTTTCAGCATCAGTAAATCACTGCTCATTTAAAAATGATGTTCATGTCCCCCAGGGCGGTACCCAGACCCTTATAACCATTGTATGCCCAGTTACTTGCATATAAGCCTTCAAAATAGGCACTTTAAACATTTCCAATTTGGGTCCCATAGACTTCAATAAAGTGCGTTATTCATTCCAAATGTTTGCAATGTTTGAAATTTCTGCCGCAAACCGAACAGGGGTAGTTTGGCCCATCTCTACTTCTAACTTCAGCTTGTTCAATTAAGCTTTTGCAATAAAACCTAGAAGATAATTGGTTACTATGCACAGCTGCACCAGATTCTGTGTGCACCAGTTTTAGCAACTGTAATGCAATAATAGGAATTTGATATTTAGTTACCAGGGCTTGGGGGGTATTACTGACAGGTGCAGAGCAGTCCAACTACTCCGAGTTGTATGCCCCCAGGGATTCTTTTTGGCTATGTCAGGTGATGAACCAGGTCACTAACCATTGCATGTAGGGTAACACCTCGACCAAAGACATGCTCACCAATGCCAGGGACCAGGAGGGTCATGTGAAGAATCAAACATTAAGGCGGCTTTCTAAATCAGAGATGGGCCACATTTGTAATACCCAAAATATGGCGTTTCCTCCAAAAGCTGCTTCATCCCATGTCCTACAAAGGCAGACCTCATGCGTGCTCATTCTTAACTCTTTTTTTCCCATACCTAGTGATCAGATCATAGATCTCCATAACGCTAGTCCAGTGTAACTGCTAGGGAGATAGTGAGAGTGCTTTGTCTTGCTGAATGAGCCTTTGTCGTAGTAATGTTACACATGCTTTATGTTGCTGTTATGGACCTAGGTTATTTTGGAATACGTCAAGACCCCACATGCACCCCTTGAGTAACTTCAGACTGGGCTCTGAGCAATTGAATCAACTTTTAATCTAAACATGTTACAAAATGTATAACATGCAATAACGTCTTTCTTCTAACTAAACCTAACTGTGGATGCCCCAGGTTGGCTGCACAGGTAGGTTTCCTCCTTGGGAAAAGTCCATACTTGGAAATGCTCGAACTGAGAAGTCCACGTTCTTGGTGTGTTCCGGCAAATTGGCATTACAGCAAGTTTCAGCACATATCCCTAGTTGCGTGTCTCCCTAGGATCCATATTTTTCCTTTTATAGAACATGGATGGGAGGCTGGCCCCAGAGGAAGCCCACAAACCCATTGGGAAGGGAGGAAAAGCGTTAACCCTTTCCACCAGACCTGGGCAAGTGGATGCTGACTGAAAATACAGTATGCCACCTGCCTACAAGGGACTAAAGTCTTGGTCTAGGGGGCAAGCGCAACCAAATAGCCCTTTTACAGTGGAGTCATTTTTGTGTTGCGACATCACAGTGGTTGGAGTGCATGGTGAGATGTCGGTGTGATCTCAAAAGGTATGATATATATATATATGCTTTTTGAGCTACAAAAATGTGGTCAGTCGTAAAGTATGGAGTAACTGCAATTCTTTGAAGACTACACAAACTAACATATAATGCTAAATAAAACAAAATGGCATCATCAATCTGATCATTCAACTTCCTTTAAAAATTAAATCCAATCAGCACAAAAAAATGTAGTGCCCCCTGCTTAGCAAAGGCTAATTGCTCATTTTGTCTAAGGGGCAAGGAATACATGGGAATACCTACCTTATTCCTTTCTCTAGCAGCCTCCCTCCCCACTGTACAACCAGCCCCACAAAGCTACCAAGTTCACCTATAATAAATTAACAGAACACATCATCCAGTGTTGTCCAGTATTGTCAGTTGTGATTTTGCAAAACCTGTTGGACTCTAAGTAGCAAAGTAAGTCACTGAAATGTTTATTTTTTCCCCTAAATTATTATAATTAACACACACATAAGTTGGACTTGATGGATTTATATCTTTTTTTTACCTCACCTACTATGTAACTATGTAATATGCAGCTTTCCAGATTGGCATATCCTCGGCAATAGCTTTGAAGGCCATACCCAGACCCAGCTGGAATGGACAGTTTTAGGACCTGTCTGGAATGTGACTTTTGGGCAATAGGCTCTGCTTGTGGCACTTTCTAGATTGCTGAGTACTGTGCTGTAGAGCACTTTCCTGGTCCAGAGACGTGGCACAGACTCTGGAGTGACCAAGTCTCTGAAGCCTCATTTGTGAGTATGCAAAATGGGTCAAGCTACACTGTTTATTAACATTGCTGAGCATAATTATTACCCCTATTTTACAATACTCTTATAGTAGGGTGACCAGATGTCCCCAGTTTCAGGGGACAGTCCTCGGACTGAGGAAACTGTCCTCGGACCAAGTCTGTCCCCGGTTTTGTCCCCGGATTTGACTTCAACGGGAGTTGTGGCAATTTTCTTAGACAGTCAGTGCAGAATAAAAAAAAAAAAATCAGAATTACACACCCCCGCTCCTACTAGCTTAGGGGGGGTGTATTTTTTCAATTACCTGTGTCCCTTTTCGATGATGATGTGCTGGTTGGAGCAGATGGACTATTTCTTCAGTTTCCAGCACATGCCCACTCACCTCCGCTCACATGTTCTTCTGCCTTGGCCGCCTGCCTGATTATCTCCTTGCCTTCCCCGGCAGAGTCATTTTCCTCCGCTTCCCACCCAGTAGTAGCTGGGGCCCGGAGAGTGAGACCTGAGAGGCTGTGAGGCAGGCGGCGCTGACGGGCAGAGACAGGCAGCTGGGCTCAGCTGACGATGTCCAGCAGCAGGAATAGAGGGGAAGCAGATCCAGTCGTGGGGCTGCCAGTGCCTTCAAGGCTTCAATGCAGGTGTGCTTTGGGGGTGTCTGTGAATAGACTACATTGCACTGTGTCTGTCTCTCTGGCATAATGGATGATATCAGAACTCACAGGCAGCAGGCACGTATTGGTCATAAGTTAACAAAATCAGCACCCAGCAGCCATGCTATGTGACGCACTGTGACAGAGCCAGCCAGAGCCATGATAGAGTGCCTGCTGCCTGTGAGTTATCATAAAGCTGATGATCTTAACCAGTTGCCGATCGCCTGATAGAAGATTTACTACAGGGCGGTTGCGCTGCACATGATCACTTATATATGTAATCCTGCATTTCTGAGTATCAGAGCCAATCAGCGGATCCAGCGGACTCGCCTAATGGTCTGCCTATGCAAACAAGTTTGCCATTGCACTGCCATTGCAGTTTGCCATTCTCTCAGCATGGAAGACATTGATCCTGTGTTCCTGCAAAGCAGGTACAGGGATCCATGTCTTCCCTTGGTAAAAGCACCTCCCTCCACAGTGAGAAAACACTTGTTAGGCACACATTTAACCCATTGATTGCCCTAGAAGTTATCCCCTTCTGAGCCAGTGTCATTAGTACAGTGACAGTACATATTTTTAGCACTGATCACTGTATTAGTGTCACTGGTTCCCACAAAGTGTCAAAAGTGTCACTTAATGTCCGATTTTTCCACCACAATACTGCAGTCACACTACGAGTCGCTGATTGCTGCCATTACTAGTAAAAAAAAAAAATATGTCCCCGGATTTCATTTTAAAAATCTGGTCACCTTATCTTATAGGAAAATCTTTATATTGGACAATTAAGTGCTGCATCACTAGATAGCGTCCTGTGTGCACACTTCATGTTCTGTTCCTGCCTTTCAGCATAAGGTGGCATCTTCACACCACTATTCCTATTTGCAAGAGACATTCAGTTTCAACTTAGTTAGTCCTTGTTGCTGCTTACAGGGCCCTAGTCACTTTTGAACCTGTCCTGCTCCCAGCACTCAGTATCTGATTAGTGAGTCTCTAAGGTTTTTACCAGATGTTCTCAATTAAGTTCTCAAGTTAAGTCTCTGTCAAGCCGTTCCAAATGCCGGATCCCAAGCACAAGAGCAACAGTCCTTCTGTATTGGGTCCCCCCAACTCATGATCTATTAACATTTTCAGGGTGGTGTGCAGTGTCCCTCCCCACACAGACAGCTTGGACCATTGTCCTCTGAGTCCATACACTCCCCTGAGCTTACGCACTGCTAGGTTTAGCCTCTTCCTTGGCCCTATTTAGGGAGGAACTTTGAGCAGTTATGCAAAAGATGCAATTTTTGCAAACTTCAATTTTGTAGGCAGCTACAAAATGTGAGCCCATTATTACAAGGTAAGGTAAACAAATGACATAGGAAGTATAATTGCACTACTGTAATATCTAGTTAAACAATGAAAACATTTGAAAGTGTACAATGCTTTTAAAACTTTTGTACAAGGTGCATTTCATGTGCCTTTTCCAGAGACTCCCTGGGATTTGAATTTGGATTTGTCAGTTTTGTTGGCATTTCAAAGACAGCTTTTGGAGCCTATCAGGGATATTCCCCTTTCTGCCCTTTCTCGCAAGGTTGTCTCCCATGTTGCCATCACCTTTGCAAGGCTGAGCTGACAGCTTTGTATTGTAAAGAACCTTTTCTGGAACCAGCATGACAGCATACCTGTGATAGAGCTCTGCATCCAATCATTACCCCAGGATCAGTGAAAAGCATAAATGGAAGGCAACTAACACCTCTGTATTCTCTTTTTTTCCTCATACATCATGTACCAGTTAAAATGAACAGAGATTTCCCTATCTCTGTCGAGAACACTTTCTGTCTGGGTTCAGCCTCTGCCTGATGCTGTCCCAGGTCTTGGGCTGCTAAGCATGCTGAATAGTCTCAGAGCCCTTCTGTTGGTCTTAGGGCATTGTAGTGTTTCCTTATAAGGAATAAAATATGCCTAAGCTTGAAGCCCATGCTAAATATTGGGTATGGGGTGGCCAGCTTCATTCTGGCCTTCTGCTTACTTCTGTCAGTTTTTTCCTTTGCACAAAGATAATGGGGCAGACTGTCATATTTTTCTGTCCACTGTCCTTATCTGGTCTCACTTCTGTCTGACCCTTTTTGTTTTTTGGCAGTGCCTGGCAACATTTGTTTGTTCTCACCAGTGGGAAGGTCTCCCGGGTGGCTGTCCTGTGTATGGACTGCATTTCTGCTCCCTAGGGCATGTGTAGAACATCTGGCCAACAGGGAAGTAACATCAGGCTGTTTCCCAGGCTGCGCATGTGCGTAGCCGCCACAAGTCATGGCCCCCATCTTTGACAAGGTAATTGTTTCCCTCAATGTGTCAATAATCCAAGTAGGTGCCTCTGGAAGTGGTTTCCCCTCCTTGGGAGCTTTAAAATTTTGGTGCCATCAGTTCAAGCGGATTTACTGGAGTGTCTCTCTATACTACATTCCATCCATGGGTTCTTGGGTGCACTGTCTCTTGCAGTCAGGTATAGGTTGTCTTCCTCAGCTAGGGTGCGGCCATCCACTATTTAGCCTTGCTTGCTTTGCATTCTATGTTCTCTCTTTCCTTCTCCAGCTGACCACCTTGTATCTGGAAGACATGAGCCAGTCACCACCCTCACAAAATTTTCACTTGTACAATTGGTAAGGGATCCACTGTCAGGTAAGTTAGACTGACCATAAAAGAGTGCATATTTCTCTATGCTTACAGCCCTGCCTGGACCTCTCTAAGAGATTGTCATAGTGTCATGGTTATCTATGACAGTCCCTCTTCAGAGGCTCCCAGGTATCACTCAAGTCCTCATTCTTGTTTGAGAAAAAAAATCTAGAAGGAGACAACATTCGTCCTTGTCACTGGAGAGTTTCCACCATCCAGGTGGAAATGCTTGCTGGATTTGTGGAGCTACTGCTATGCCATACAAAGAAAAAGAGTGTCTGTAGGTGGCCTCCAACCTCAAGCAGGTCATGAAATATTCTATTGCAGAATAGACAGTGGCACTCCACAGACAGAACCTTCCACAGACTGCCTGCACTGATCCACAGGAGGACCAGCCAGGGCCTTCCTCACGCTCTTCCTCTGCAAATCTGATATCTACCATGCCCCAGGCAGAGGAGGAGCACTCTGCCTGGGGCATTGTTATTGATATTCTATTTCCTGGTGTGTTATTGTGCATGGCACCTTGTAACTCTAAGGGGTCCATATAACCTCACAGAGTTTTATTGGCACTTGTGCACTTTATATTTAGTTGTGCGTTTACAGATTTAGTGCACATTATTTGTTTTGCTATATTTTGCACTTGCACTTTACACCAGTTGTATGTTTACTATTTTATGCACATTATTATATTCTTATGGAACTATAGATTAAGATACAGATTATTCAGTGCATAGCCATTCCAGCATGGCATATATTCAATTAAGGCAGAACATTATATTCCTTCTCTGCAGAAGCGGCAGGTCTATTTCCCATTTATGGAAGAGATTAAGCAATTGTTTTCTTAAGAATGGCAAATGATAGAGCAGAGGTTCTTTTTGAATAGGCTGAGTGAGTTTTATCCATTGCAGGACTCAGACATGACTTCCTTGGACATGCTGCAGGTAGTAGACGTGGCGACGATACAATTGGCTAAGAATGTTACCATCCCAATGGAAGATTCAGCCACTTTCAATGATATTATGGATAGAAGGGATGACCTGGACTTCAGAGTGATCTACCAGTTTGTAGCCTCAGTAGCGAGCGATCAAGATTTGGAAAGAAAACATTGAGTCTGCTGCTATTGAAGGTTTACCAAAAGAGGATAATATTTAGGCCCTGGAGGGACTGGTGCTGTGTGCGGACTTTATAAGTGGCAAGAATGTAAGGCAGTCATAGCCACCATCAGGTGTTCAACAAGAGATGTGCTCCATTCTGTGATGGTAAAAAGGGAGCCATTTGGCTCAAACAATGGGCTACAGATGTTTCATCAAAACAAAGTTGTTTTTGATGGGACGTTCCTCTTTGAAAATAAATTATAGACAGTTATCTCAAGATTTACAGGAGGAAAGTCAGGACTCCTTCCTTAGTATAGGAGGTTGAGGTGCATAAGGCCTTTTCAAAGTAAATTTCTTGACCTGTCAACAGAGTATAGGATTTTCCGCCAGGGCAGAGATGCAAGGATAGGCTGGAGAGGCACTCACACAACAATTCTAAGAGCCAAAAAGCAGATTTTGTGTTGTCGACAATCATGAACAGCCATTTTTGGACATTTGTGCTTCTGCCTCCAGCCAATTTCTTAATGCCCACAAGATCTTACCTTCACCTCGGAAGGCGAAAATTTTGAGACAGTACATCTGTACACTATTGGATTGTTGGCTTTGGTACTGGTTCCATTCTCGGAAATAGTCACCAAGTTTTACTCGACTCTCTTATTGGTCCAGAAAAAGAATGGCAGTTGGTAGCCAGTCATAGAGCTCAAAAAGCTAAATCAGTACATTTTCTTGGAAAGATTCAAGATGGAGTCCTTGCAGAATATAGGGCAAATAGTACAGCCAGGAAATTGGATGCTTTCATTAGATATGCAGGATGCCTACCTGCACATACCTACCCTACCATCCTTTCAAAGACATCTTTGAAAGATTTGTGGTAGGTCAGGTCCACCTAAAATTCTGCTTCATCCCATTCAGCCTCTGCACCTCCCTGAGGACCTTCAAAAAGGTCTTGATAGCAGCCCTAGCGGTTTTCAGGGAAAAGGGTCTCTGGGTCTATTAGTACTTAGATGATGTGCTCCTCCAGGCCCGCATCAGGGAACAGCTGCTCTTTCACAGGGAGATTTTGATAGAGGCATTACAGTCATTCTGATGGATAATAAAGTTCAACTTTGCCCAAACCAGTAATTAGTATACCTGTGAGGCCAGTTCAACACAGCCAATGTATCACCCTGCGTGAACATTAGATGGAGTGCATGAGGGAGAATGTTCACAGAGCAGCATCCTCTCCTCTTCTGTTAGTCTAAGCTTGTTGGGTACGATGTCAGCATGCATCCCGATGATTCCTTGGGCCCACTCGCACCTGCGGCAATTCCAAATAGGCTTTCCAGACACCATTTGGACCAAGTAATGACTGGTTCACCCTACATGAGGAAGAGCTTGTGGTGGCGGCTGAAGAGAGATTCCCTGATCATGTTGTGGGCATCTTCATTCAAGAAAGATGGAGGTTTCATGCAAAAGAAATGGTCTCCAATATCCTGGAAATACAGGCAGCCCATTTGGCCCTTGCATTCCTTGCTTCCAGAATTGAGGGGGAGGTCAGTCCTACTACAGATGGACAACAGGGTACCAGTTGCCTACATTCGGAGGCAGGGTGGGCACTTGGAACAACACGTTCTTGACAGAAGTCAAGCCAATCGTGGCCTGGGCAGGGAGATAAACCTCAAAAATCTGAGGACATTCTAATTGCAGAGTAGGCTGAACACAGAGGTGTATCTTCTTTCTTGCAATTTTCTGGATCAAAATGAGTGGTTACTTCACCTGCAAGCCCTCAGTTGACCCATGTGTGGGGTGTTTCCCAAGTGAATCTGTTCACATCCTCGAGAAATCACTTCTGAGGTTCCTGTCTTGATTTCCTCCCCCCAAGGCAGAGAGGGTGGATGCTCTCTCTTCACAGTGGAACCTGCCAGATGCTTCCCCTCTGTTAGCCCTCATAATGATATCCTTGTTGAGATTTATGAGAGAGGAGGTCTCAGTAATAGCCATCCTGCCATATTGGCCACGCAGGCCCTGATTTCAAGCCCCAATCCTTCTTTTGGCCCTGCCAAATCTGCTGAGACAAGGGAACCTGGTTCATCCGAACCCAAACAGACTTTGCCTTCAAGCATGGCTGCTGCGAGAAGGAGGCTGGAGAGCTTACGGTGTTCATTATAGGGAAATAGAACTCTACTAATGTCCAAAAGCCCTCCACTAATAACGTCTATTCAAATATCTGGGATAGATTTGTTGCTTTTAAAGGCAGGAAGGGACTCTCTCCTACCTCTCCATCTGTATCACATCTGCTGGACTTTCTACAGACCAGACTAGATCTGGGTCTAATCCTGAGTTTACTGAAAGTACAGGTGGCAGACATCTCAGTGGTAATTAAAGGCTAGTGGGTGCTCAGAGATGTGCTCAAGATCCACCCCCCAGGAAGAGGTCCATTTCTCAGTGAGATCTGTCTGTTGCTGGACTTTCCCTAAAAACAACCTTTTGCTTCCACAGAGCAGTGCTTGCTTGGGGATATTACTTATAAGACAAGAATATCTCATGACAGTAACCTCCGGGGGGAGGGTGTCAGAGCTTCAGGCACTTGGAGCTTTAGAAAGCCATGTTACATTTCTCCTGGACAGGGTAGAGCTTCATAAAGTGTAGTAGTTTGTTCAAAAAGTGGCCACATTGTTTCACCTATCAGAGACTGGAATAAATATCTCTCAGCCACAGCTTTGTTTCGGGCATAGAAATGGTTCTCGTCATACTAAGTGGCAAGAATATAGGTAAAGAGGCTTATCCAAGGGGATGGAAAGGCTTATCCTTTGTGAAGCTTATCCAAGGGGATATCCCTATCCTGTAAGAGTTGACCCGCCGGTGTTGCTGATGGCACGCTCAATTAGGTTAGTTGCCGTATTCTAAAAGGTCTATTTCAATATTTCCATGGAGACAATACCTTTCTGAAGCAAGATGGATCCAGGGATCTTGTCTATGGTGGGTTTTGGGAGAGAGCTATCAGAGTTTTTGTTTCCTCCTCGCAATAAAATGTTCTGTTGGCCTCTACCCATCCTTTCAGCTAGCTATTTTTTACAGGTATGTTGCCATGTTGGCCCCAGGAAAATGGAAAATTGGATCAAATACTTACTATCATTTTCATTTCCTGGCACCATACAATCCCACCTTTGGTATGTAGCTTACTAATGAAAATACAGTGGGCTTTGGGTGTTATGCTATTCACTGGAGTGAGGTGGAGGGAGTGGTTAGGGGCAGAGTGTTATCACAGGTATTGGTGCCAGGAAAGAAAAATTATGGTAAGTATTTGATACAATTTTCCAATTTTTCTGACCTTACATAAGATTAAGGTGGGATTAAGACCTAAAGTCCCCTTCCTTCCCAAGATAGTTTCACTTTTTCACTTTAATCGACAAATTGTTCTTCCATCTCTCTGTGCAGCTGCAGTACATCAGAAATAAATGTTTCTTCAATGTCTAGATGTAGTGTGTCCAGATTTACCTTAAAGTGTTTAATTAGAAGTATTAGAGAGGGAAGGGGTGGTGTTGCGCTCTTATTTGAAATATTTAGTGCAATATTAGAAAAACTGCTGTGATTGGCTACCTAATATATATCACAGAAGTACGTAAAGTGCAAAGCAAATTAAATTATTAAAAGGAGAAAAAACAAGCTATCATAATCATGACAATAGTGCAAAAGATGAATACATGGAGCAATTATTAGGTGATATTACCAAATATCCACATTCAAGGTGCAGCTATAGGTGATTAAATCACTGTGCAAAATATATAACATATACGTGAACTATTCGTATAATTGCTCCATGTATTCATCTTTTGCACTATTGTCATGATTATGATAGCTTGTTTTTTCTCCTTTTAATAATTTAATTTGCTTTGCACTTTACGTACTTCTGTGATATATATTAGGTAGCCAATCACAGCAGTTTTTCTAATATTGCACTAAATATTTCAAATAAGAGCGCAACACCACCCCTTCCCTCTCTTTTACATTTTTTTGGACGCAAGTTTGGTCCATACGGTGTATGCAGCACTTGTTTTGTCTTTATTTTTGATTCACAATTCCATTTTAGCGCAGGAGTACCCACTTTTACACTAATTAGAAGTATTGATTCTATTTTTGTTACCCCTGATGGTCCCTGAAAAAAAGCAAACCAGCTAATGTACAATTATGCAGGAAAAGGGAGATGAAGGGTTAATATACAGGTCATGTGGAGAGACAGTGTGAATGATATGCATGTCTCACGAATGTCACGTCTACTTCAATACAGGTGGTTAGACACTGTAGCTACTGTGTGCTTCACCTATAGCAGCCCCCTTTCCCTTAAGACAAGCAGGCCTACCGGTACTTGGTTTCCCCAAGGACTTATACACAATGCTATAGTGCCTGGCCACCACACTAAGGCAGATGTGAACAGAGCAAACAACAGACTACATGCAGTTTAGCAGACATATAGCGTGGTTCTAAGACGGTCCAGGTAATAAGGCAGGCTGAGTTCAGGGAATAGTCCAATATCCGATCCAATGACAGTCTAAGTAATAAAGCAGGCTGAGTTCAGAGAATAGTCCAATATCCGATCCGGGTCATACACAAGGAAAACCCAGCAGCAAAGCAAGGCAGACAAATGGGAGGCTTGATCAGAACAATGCAGGCAACTCTGTCTCTATCACAAGCAAGGGATAGAGTTTTCAGTTTGCTTATATCAGGTGACTGATCAGATCAATCACCTGCAGGTGAACACAGACAGGGGAAAAGCAACAGCCAACACCCGGGTGCTGGAATGAAGAACAGGGGCCCTAAGTGATTATGACATTACCCCCTCTCTGAGGAGGGGCCCCCGGACCCTTGAAGACCAGTTGGACATCCAGCACATGACCATCAGACTGAGAAGAGGTCCATGGATCCACAAAGTCAGGCTGGTTAACAGGGGACTTGTCATAGGCGTCAAGCTGGACAACTAAAACAAGCGGAATACAGAGAACCCTGAAAAAAAGATTGAAAGCCCCACCTGGTCGAATGAGACAGGTTATCCAAAGGGTGGATTGAACCTCTTAGACCGGTTAGATTAGTAAGGTGAGGTCAGGTTACAGAAAGCCCTGAGTAAGAAAAAGCACGAGGCTAAGGATGAGCCGAACACCTCCCAGTTCGGTTCACACCAGAACCTGCGAACAGACCTAAACTTCATGTGAACTTTAGAACCCTATTAAAGTATAAATGGTCATTTTTAAAACTTTTTTTTTCATTGATACATGTCCCCTGGGTCAGGACCCAGGTCCCCAAACACTTTTTTAGGACAATAACTTGCATATTAGCCTTTAAAATTAGCACTTTAGATTTCTCCCATAGACTTGTACAGGGTGTTCTGCGGCTTTTCGAATTTGCCACAAACACCCCCAATTGTTCACTCTTCGCCGAATAGGCAATGTTCGAGTCGAACACAAGTTCGACTTGAACTCGAAGCTCATCCCTACACGAGGCACAATGGGCCTGGACCAGACTGGCACAATCAATGCAGTGGCTGACAGAGCCGCATCCCTAAGCGCAGCTACTGTCTGAGTCGCCTCAACAGAAGGTCCTGAGTAAGAAAAAACAGAAAGTTCAATGGGCATGGGCTGAACTGGCGTAACTGATACAGTGGCTGACTGGACTGCATTGCCAGGTGTAACAATTATCTGAAACGCATTTCCAGGCGTTGCGACTGTCCGAATCACATCAACAGAGTCCAGAGTAAGAAAAAGCTGAAAATTCAATGGTCATGACCTGGACTGGCATAATTGATGCAGTGGCCGACTGGGCCGCATCACCAGGTGTAGCAACTGTCTGAATCTCATCAGCAGAGAGTCCAGAATAAGAAAAAGTAGAAAGTTCAATGGGCATGGGCTGACTGGCATAATTGATGCTGTGGCCGACTAGGCCGCATCACCAGGTGTAGCAATTATCTGAATCACATCGCCAGGCTCAGCAACTGTCTAAATCGCATCACCAGGTGTGGCGACTATCTGCATCACATCATTAGGTGTGGCGACAATCACAATGTACAGAGCCACTTGGATTGGTTCTGTACACAGTGTCTGTGAACAAAGCAGTCCCAGGACAGTTCAATTAACTGGCATTAATGGGTGGAACACGGTTGTGAACTCTGTGTTTTGTGAACTTACTCCTAGTACTGCTTCTCTAACAGACAAAGGCAAGCTGTGAATCAAAGGCGTTACACCTACCTGGTCACTGTTTTTTGTAACCAGTGTCCAAATACACCTGTTAGCCCTTGTACACACGGTCCGAGATTCCGACAACCAAATCCGTCGGAGTAATTCCGATGGATTAATTCCGGAAGAGGTCCGGAAGTGATGTTGCATACACACGGTCGGACTAAGTTGTCGGAAAATCCGATTGTACATAACGTGATGACATTATTTCCTTACGATGGGACTACGTTCAGGCTAGTAGCCAATAGCTTTGGTCTAGGAATTTGATCTGAGCATGCGTGGCACTTTGTCCATCGGAGTAGGCTACACATGATCGGAGTATGTCCGATAGGAGCATTTTGTCGGAAAAGTTTACCGCCAAGTTGGAAAACTTGGTGCGTCGGATATTCGGAAACAGTCGATGCAGACCACACACAGTCGGAATATCCGACAAAACGGTCTGATAGGACACATTCCGTCCGAATCTCCGACCGTGTGTACAAGGGCTAAGAGATAATATAACCCAACTGAATTGTATCCCTTAATTAACTTCAATAAAGGGGTTTTACAGTAAATACAAAAATGCTATTTTTAGCGACATTACCCTTGTGTCTTTCACATAAAAACTGTTTACTTTTAAGTTGGTTTTCTAGTAGGGCTTCATTCCCACTTGTTGTAGTGGAATGGCATAGAAGGCAGCAATATCTGATTGTGTATTAAAGCGAATGCAGGGCCATATTTTGAATAATTAAGAAATGGAACAGCACAAGTGAATGAATAGTGGTAGTTGGAAGGGGCGCAGGGAGGCAACAGAAGGAAAAAGTGAGGGTAGACACAGAGAATGCAGAGTCTAGGTTGTAGAAGAGGTGGGACAGGGCATGAGCAAGATTTGTGGAGGAGTTGTGAGGCATATATTTTATCAAAATGTAAGATAAATAATTAAAAGAAAAGGATAATATATTATTCCAATTTGCTTTCCACAGCTCTAATAGCTGTTTTCTTTTAATCTGTCTCCGCACCCCAAAGCACCTTGTCCCCATGTTTATGGAGACAAGGGCCTCTTCCCCACAACCCTGGGCTGTGGTTATGGGGGTCTGCGGATGGGCAGCTTATCTTAATCTGGAAGCCCCCATTAACAGATCCTACCCTCCCCTATGTGAATGAGTATGGCCTACCCATTCACCGAAAAAGTTAATAAAGACAGTACATGAGTTTTTGACAGTTCCTTTGTTAAAAAATAAAAAAACAATGTCCCCCAATGTAGATCCATTTTCAATCATATCGCCCCCTGAAAGACCAGAAAAAATAAAAAACCTCTGGCTTCATCGCACGCTCCCCGCGGAATGCCTGCTCCTCTGTCTGACATTTTTTAAACAGCTAAGGGGCGGGCCAGCCAATGTCATAAAGTGACCCCGCCCCCTGTGACCTCATCGGCCCAGCATGCCCTGGTTAGGGAGATCTAAAGGGGGCTTCCAGATTCCAATAAGCCCCTGCCGCAGACCCCCCGAACCACAGCCCAGGGTTGTGGGGAAAAGGCCCTTATCCCCATCAACATGGAGACTAGGTGCTTTGGGGTGGGGAGGCAGAGCCCCGCCCCAAAGAACCCCTCCATGTTGAAGGCATGTGGCCTGGTATGGTTCGGGAAGGGGGGATGCGCTCGCTTGTCCCCTCTTGGCTTGGGGAAGCTATGTTTTATTTTTTTTGGAATTTCTTATTGCCGAAATTGTTATGTTTACATTTCAACTCTCAGTGGGGAAGCCTGCTGACAGCTGATAAGTCATCGGTTTTAAGAACTCGGTGGCTGGCTTCTCAGGCCGCTGGTTAACAACCAGCTATTCTTCACACAAAATTTGAATCCGTCAATCATTTTTCGACCGATTTAAATTCGAATAGTTTCTCGAAATTTTGGAATTTGTTAGAAAACTTATATATGAAGCAAAATTTTCCAAAAAATAAAAGAAACAAACTAAACAAATTCCAAAATGAAAGTAACAAATTCTGAAACGAAACTAAATTAGTAACATAATGAATATATCCAAAACAAAACAAATGTTTCCATTCCGCACAATGTATCACCCTGGAAGTCTAAAGTGGACTGTAAATCCCACCCAGCAAGACATATATTGACTGGTAATCAAGATGAAAGTTACTGCTCTTAGTACAGTGTGGTCCAGAGGAGGAGGTATCTAAAGGCCATACAGGTATCTTTCTGCCTCCCTTACACACTGGTAGAGGACCATGTGTACTGATATATGTCCCAGTAGAG
The DNA here is from genome assembly GCF_037356315.1 of Lithobates pipiens. NCBI lineage: Eukaryota > Metazoa > Chordata > Amphibia > Anura > Ranidae > Lithobates > Lithobates pipiens. The sequence goes on from NW_027507785.1 coordinate 159,206,524, forward strand.
GATTGAACACCTTAACACAGAAAGTGTAAGGTTCCAGTGTAGTAAGTTAACTCCCTCACATGCTTAAATCTGGTAACCACAGGTCTATGAATGGCTGAAAAAACATGTCCCATATAGAGTCTAAATATCCCAACAAAGTATTTCATGTGTCATAGAACCAAAGCAATCATCCAATCCAACAGGTGGGTTGTCCCCATAGAAGTCATGCAATAGATATCAGGTAGCAATGACAGTCATTCGTTTAAGCAATCATTTCCATAAGAGCCATGGTAGCCAGATGAATACTTATCACTCCAGTACAGAATATTGGCATGCATTAAAAAGGGGCTTAACTCCAGAGGTAAAATAATAATTCGCCCACTCTACAAGGCTCTGGGGACTTGATGGATTTGTCATCTAGGCTGAGACTGATAGAAGAACACCGCTATCCTGACCTGTTTTGCCGGTTCTCCCGGCTACCTGAGAGGTACCGCTACATTGTTTGGCATGCATGATATCCAAATTTAAAATGGCCGCCCGGTCCAGTCTTTGCAAATACCGTGCTTTATGATGTCAAGCCCGCACGTGCATACACATTGATGTCATGTGCACCTGCGTATGCGCAAGGGGATTGATTTTAGGCTTTGGATATATACTGTATATATTTTTGGATCACATGTGTAGATTTAGGACCAATTCCAGATCTGGTTGAGTCCAAAACTAGTAATTCAGTGTTTGATTTTTCATGTGAGTTCAACTTGGGACTCCCAGACTATTTTTATTTTTGTGAGTTTTTGAACTGGATTTTAAGGGTTTTAGTGTTATTGGTATCTATCCCCCGCCGTGCACCTGGTGCTAGACAGACAGACTTTCCAGAAGATTCATATGAAAACTCTTAGTACATCTAACGCCTTGAGGAATGCAATTTCCTGAATGACAACAGAATACACTGTTGGAAATGTGTTCTTCTAATCTTGATTTTCCATCCTACTCTTTCACATTCTTGAGCTCTTTCTTGAGCTTCTTTGATGCACTGGGATACCAGATTATCCAGGGAGGAAGAAATATAAATTTTTCTATGGAATCTCAGAAGCTTATGTGCAGAAATTCACTGTATTTACACTTTCCAAAAGCTTGACTGAGATACAGACAGTCAGTTAGGCACAGGCAAGAGCTTTACCACCAAGCAGAAAAATTACCTAAGCTGACTTAGCTTAGCCAGATGAAAATAGTTGATGCTGACATCCAAATGTAGAATGGGTTAGAGTATAGTGGGTTAATTTGGTGGCCATGAGTAAGAATGAGCCCAATGTTCGAGTCAAATGTAAGTTCGACTCGAACATCGGGTGTTCACCTGTTCGCCGAATAACGAACAATTTGGGGTGTGGTCGTGGCAAATTCGAAAGCCGTGAAACACCCTTTAAAAGTTTATGGGAGAAATCAAATGTGCTAATTTTTAAGGCTTATATTCATGGTATTGTCATAAAAAGTGTTTGGGGACCTGGGTCCTGCCCCAGGGGACATGTATCAATGCAAAAAAAAAGTTTTAAAAACTGCAGTTTTTTCAGGAGCAATGATTTTAATGTTTAAAGTGAAACAATAAAAGTGAAATATTCCTTTAAATTTCATACCTAGTATGCCTGTAAAGTGACGCATTGTTTACTGTGTTTAGAACAGTCCGAGAGCAAAATTAAATTTCTAAAGGAAAAAAAGTAATTTAAAAGTATTTGCGGCTATAATGAAATACACATACAAGTCATTGAAAAAAACAGCATGGGATTCCCCAACAGTCAATTACCAGACCCTTCAGGTATGGTAGAAATATTAAGGGGAACCCGAACCAAACTTAAAAAAAAGACCCTTCAGGTCTGGAATGGATTTTAAAGGGATCCCCGCGCCAAAATTAAAAAAAAAATGGTGTGGGGTTCCCCTCAAAAATCCATACCAGACCCTTATCCGAGCAGGCAACCTGGCAGGCCACAGGAAAAGAGGGGGGCTGAGATAGAGCCCCCCCTCCTGAACCATACCAAGCCACATGCCCTCAACATGGGGCCGGTGCTTTGGGATTTTCCCCAAAACACCTTGTCCCCATGTTGATGGGGACAAGGGCCTCATCCCACAACCCTTGCCCGGTGGTTGTGGGAGTCTGCGGGCGGGGGGCTTATCAGAATATGGAAGCCCCCTTTAACAAGGGGACCCCCACATCCCGGCCTCCCCGCTGTGTGAAATGGTAACGGGTACAAATATACCCCTACCATTTCACAAAAAAAGTGTGAAAATGGTAAAAAAAGACATGGCTTGGGACAAGTCCTTTAATAAAAAATAAAAAAATAAGTGTCCCACGAAGTCCATTCATCTTCTTCTCTCGCTTCGGACCGAAAACGAAAAAAAAAGCCATCCAACCCGCTTCCATGGGAGGCACCCACCGTATGACGTGTCTTCGCTTTGACAGCTCTTTTATAACTGAGGGCGGGGCCATACAATGACTTTGCCAGGTGACGCCACCCCCTCTGACACATGGGGACATCCCTGTGGCTTCCCCGCCCCCTCTGACGCTACGGGAAAGCAATAGGGATGTCCTCGTGCGTCAGAGGGGGGCTGGGTCAGCCGGTGACGTCATCACCCTCAGTTATAAAAGAGCTGTCAAAGCGAAGATGCGTCATACGACGCCTCCCATGGAGGTGGGTTGGACGGCTTTTTTTTCTTTTTCAGTTTGTTGGAGCGAGAGAAGAAGAATATTATTATTTAATTTTGGCATGGGGTTCCCCTTCATATCCATACCAGATCTGAAGGGTATGGTATGGAATTTAGGGGGACCCCCACGGAATTTTTTTTTTTTAATTTGAGTTCAAGGTTCCCCTTAATACTCATACCAGACCCGAAGGACCGACAATTCATTATAGCTGCGAGTACTTTTAAATTACTTTTTTCCTTTAGAAATGTCATTTTGCTCTCAAACTGTTCTGAACACGGGAAACATGTGCCACTTTACAGGAATACTATAGACACCCCACAGGTATGAATTTTAAAGGAATATTTCACTTTTATTGTTTCACTTTAAGCATTATTAAAATCACTGCTCCCAAAAAAAGTCTGTTTTTAAAACTTTTTTTTTTGCATTGATACATGTCCCCTGGGGCAGGACCCAGGTTCCCAAACACTTTTTATGACAATAACTTGCATATAAGCCTTTAAAATTAGCACTTTTGATTTTTCATGTTCGTATCCCATAGACTTTAACGGTGTTTGTGTGTTTGAACAAATTTTTTTCCTGTCTGCATGTTCTGCTGCAAACCGAACCGGGGGGTTGTTCGGCTCATCCCTAGCCAGGAACAGGGTTGAATAATTCTCAAGACAACCAAGGTGGTTTCCTAAGGGCTAATGCGGGGGTCAGCAACCTGTAGATCACACTCTAGCAGTAGATCATAGACAGGTGACTGGTAGATCGCGGTCTGGGCTTGCTGACCCATCATCCCAGAGCATCAGAGTGCAAAACACAGGGACTACTTGTAGTAGTAGAAGTTGGAGCTGTAGTAGGGAACAACATTCACATACGTCGATGCCTCCTCTGTAGTGCTAGCTCCTGTCCCATGCAGATTGATATCAACTATACTCCACCTCTTATTATGGCTAGAAGTCTCCAAAGTGGTGCCAGCAGCAGCAGCAGCAGGAAGCAGGAGATCTTCAGGTCAATGTGAAGCAATACACTGGGCATAATAACATAGGGCTGCTTTCCCACTGATGAGCTGCTGTTAACCCACATCAGGGTTAAAGCAGCCAGTGTTGTGTTGCTATCTCACCACCTGCTTTAATCCCTTGGACCTCGCAGAAGCATGCAGTTGGGGACACTTGCAGAGTGGCCCCATTCACTTGATTGGCAGGCAATAGCATCCACCCAAAGCAACAGGGGGCTTCATTCCTGCTGCGGCATGTGTACACCTTTGGCTGCTGCCTCAGCAGCTAAAGCGAGGGTAGGGACCGGGGGCTGTAAAACCGTGACTTAACTGCAGGGCTTTACTACCCCCCAACTTTATGTGTGAACAAGCTCTAAGGGTGACACTGCCAAATGCAACTTAGGGCTTATTCACAAGTGTAGCAGCCACTAATGCTCCTTTGAAAAGCAATCCGAGTATGTTTGACAGGTGGCGAGGAGGCTTTTATTTTACAGGTCCTATGCTTACAAAAAATATAAATGTAAAATTTTTAACTCCACACTGTCATCAAAGGTGACAGCCAACTAACAGCCACATATTTCACAATAAATAATCTGACATAAACAGTCAGGAGCCATGCAAACCTAAATACAGAGCATAACATGATAGAGTAACCCATTGAATAGGCTTAGACTGATTGTTCAGCAGTTTCCTGAAGCTTTCCTCATAAGGGATTAAGGTGTTCACTACAGAGACCAGAGCTACAGTGCTGAGTCTCAAAACTGTGTGGTATAGAAAGGACCTCCAGTCTGCTTAGTATGCTTACATCTTTTCTTTCTGTAGCAGCTTGTTACAACAACTTTTAGGCCAGGTTCACATATGTTCAGCTCCAGTTTGCAGTTCAGGGTCTGGTGCCGATGCCTTGCTGTTCACCGGTTCAGGTGCAATTCAAGTGCAAATTTTTGCCTGAATTTGCACCTGCACCAGACCCAAAAATGCACAGGACCCTTTTTTAAACCGCATTGCGGCTGTCCTGGATATGTGTACTCCATTGACAACCAGTCACATTCACATGTCATGCGAATTGGATGTGGTTGAAACGCATCCAATTTGAATATATGTAAACCCAGCTTTAAGGTTGCGGAAGGGAAGAAAAAGAGCTAGAAAATGCAGGTTTTTGGCTATACAAAGTTTATTTTTGTATTAGTTTCAGCTCCTTCTTGTGGTGGAATGGGTCATGTTTGCAGGAAGAGAAGGTGTAAACAAGTTGTAGAAAAAAGGTGTAGAAAAAAGTTTGTTGTAGTGGAGCATGTGATAGCTATCTCAATAAGATTTCATTCCCAGTGGTATTGACCCACCATAAATGTAAACAAAATTTGGAAAAATAAACAGTAACAGTAACATGTATGGTCTACGTGACTACACAAATTAATTTCATATCTACATTTTGTGATAATCCTGATTTTATTGCAGAATTGGTTTATGGGGTTTATACTTTTCCTACTTTTTTACTTTGGAGGTGCCTTGATTGTTGGAGCACTATGGAGTCCCCCTACGGGCACTTTTCGTTTGCCCCCAGGTTAGTCTTATTCACACTGCAGGCAGGGTGAGTGGGGGGATTTTGGAGTCAATATTTTTGGCCTTCCCCTTTTTTCCCCCTTTTTTTTTCCTCCTGTTGTCATGGACAGATTTGTGCTTTGTCCCTTTTGTATTTGTATACTGGGATACCATTTTTATTATCCCTGTACTATCATTAATTTGTTTTGATCATATTTCAGCACAGGATTATTATCTTTGATCAAGTACTTACAAGGCATACAAAGTCCTAATGAAGTGGAGACAAATCTTGAAATGCATAGATCATACATGTTACTGTTACCGTTTATTGTAACGCCTTCAAAACTATGTTTTTAAGCTGTATTGTATTTAGCTTCTCTGTAACTTTATGGACGGTAGATGCCTGATTGTATACACTAAAGATGGTTGGTTTTTTAATATTTTATCATTTTTATATTGATGTGTCTATTTCCGTTATTTTTCCAAATCTTGTTTACATGTTAACAAACTGCTTCCAGCCTGAGCGTACAGTTTCTGAAATGTCTGTTTATCAGCAAAACAGATACCCTATTGTGGTTCACTTTTCTGAGCTGACTACAGAGACAAGTGTGAATAAAGGATAAGTGCTAAAGGTGAGCTTATTCCTCAACAAGAAAATAAAGCAGAAACTAACATATAACATATACTGTATATGTTGCAATCAATATATCCATTCATTGATAATCAGGAGAATCCAATAAACTAATCACATCAGTCTAAAACAAAGCACATAAAATGATAGGATAAGTAGCCTTATGTTTAAAAAACTATCCTTTATTTTTTGTTGAGTCTAACATATAAAAGTGGAAAAGGGTATTACAAAAATGACTCCATATAGTATAACAATACAGAGACCAATATATACTGTATATCAAGATATTTATTGATCATCAGAAGAATACAATATATGGATCATAACACTCTAAAGCTGGATTCACACCAGTCCTATGTGAATTCCAGCTCCGTTCTCTGTGCAAAGAGAAAAAGAAGCTGTTCAGAGCTTCCTCTCTGTTGTAGCTGTGGATCAGCTGATCAGGGAGAGGGGGACATGTAGTGAGGAGGGGGAGAGAATGCCTGTTCACAAGGGAACGCATCTGCGAATCAGATGCGTTCCCATAGAAGAATATGAGCCTGCAATTCGCACTGCACTGCCTAGAAAACGCACACTTTTTTGGGCAATGCGGAAAGCAAATGCAATGCACATATGTTAACCAGACTATTTGAAAGTAATAGATGTTAAAATGTTCTGCGAATTGGATGCGGTCATACCTGCATCCAATTCATATAGGTGTGAACCCAGCCTTAAACAAAGAACTTATAAAAATGAGATTTTTGGCTTTGTTTGCAAAGCTAATACATCAGGATAAGTATCCCTAAAATAGTGGCATTTAATTTCATTTGAGTCTAACCTAAAAACAATATATATATTTACTCTAAAAAAAAAAAAGATACAAATATGAAAAGGGTTAAAAAAATACTTTGAAACTTACACTAAAAATCAAAGTTTTACCAGAAGCTCAAGAATGTTTTGTTTTGTCAACAACATCTTGTGACATTGAAGCACATACTTATGGTGAGCTTGCTTCATAAACAAGAATGTCAGTAATTCTTAGATCAGTTATGGGCCCCTGAAAAATGTCTGCCAGCATTGTGCTCTTTTGCAATATTTTTAAAGTTCTTTTTGTGTACACTATATTTAGCCTTCAAACTCTAATTGTATGTTTACCATAATGTGATTTAATGAGTAGTTATTAAACTATTTGATGTCAAATGTTTTACCTTTACAATCACAAACTGATTTCTGTTCGTGCATTATGTACATAAAATATAATAAGTGCTGCAACTAGCTACTTTTTTTCATTTATAACTTCTTACCAAATGAATGGCCTTTTCTGTAATATTTCTGTCATATTTTGCTTTACTTTGTACAACCTATTTTTTTATGTGTTTGTGGTTTTTTTCTTCTTCTTTTGTTTAGCAAACAATCAAACGTTCCTTTTTTATTTAAGGCTTTATTCAATAGATTTCTATAAAATCCCTTCACAAATTAAATTCATATAAAGATCATACCCAATTTTACATGGTCTCCTATTGAAAAAAAAAATTGCCTTCAAGGTAAACTCCATGGGGAGGGGAAACCCACTGACAGGGTACAGATCTTTCTACTTATGCTGTGGCTGTCCTAGAAGGAGAGTGTACTAAAAGACTTTCAACACATTTTGTTTTGATGTCACTGCAATGTATTTAGATGACTTAAACTGAAGCGTCGGTTAGGCTTTAAAATTTCTTTCACACTTATTTTTTACTTATTTTATTTTATACTTATTATTTCTGTTTATGACTTCTGTTACTGTGATGTACTTACAAGAAAAGGTAATGTAATCTATGTCTGGACAGGAAATCACACACAAAATAAAATCACTTCTTACAAATGCTATTCTACACTGGCAAAAAAAAAAAATATAATAATAATAATTATGCTATTATAGTTATTATATTTTAGAGCTACTGTTAAAAAGGAGGCTCCTATATAGTGCCCACACTGCTGTCTCCAGCATAAACCAAAATAATAAATACAAACCAGTACCTTTATGGGGCAACCACTAAACACATACATGTACATTAAGAGTGTTATTGTGAACTATGTAATAAAAAAATAAATATATATATACTGTATATTATGATATTTTGGGATTTCACTAGTGCTAGAGTTAAGACCAGTGAGCAAATATTGTTTAGGGCTTGATGGCCTACTTTTTATTTAAAATTTTCTAAAGTAAAAAGTTCATGTCCAACAAAAATGTAAATTTTTCCCTCACAGATCTGTTCAGCATTTCTCTTCAAATGCTATACAATAACACTGGTGCTTCATCCAGCCCCCTCGCTCATTCTAACTGCATTGCTATTTTAGCCTCAGGTTTAGGCCCTTGTTTGTTTTGTAATACCACCTCACAGCACCACTGTGCTCAGATACAACCTGCACTTCTCTAGCAGCGCCATGCTGCACTGGCCCACTTACTGGCCTCTGGGCAGGGACCGCCTGTCTCCCTGGTGGAGCCCTTGATTATAAAGACTGTGCACACCTGCAAACACAATCCGTTTCCCCAGTAAGGCCCGGTTCACACTGCTCCGAGAGTTGAGCGACAGTCGATCCGACTTTGCTCTGAGACTTTGGTTCAACATCAATCCGGCTTCCTTGCAACTTTAAAACCTGAGCCCAGAGTTGGGGACTTTGTCCCTCCCAACACTTTTTTACCATATATATATATGTATATATATATATATATATATATATATATATATATATATAATATACAGCATCTTACACAAGTACACCCCTCACATTTTTGTAAATATTTTATTATATCTTTTCACATGACAACACTGAAGAAATGACACTTTGCTACAATGTAGGTAGTGAGTGTACAGCTTGTATAACAGTGTAAATTTGTTGTCCCCTCAAAATAACTCAAAACACAGCCATTAATGTCTAAACTGCTGGCAACAAAATTGAGTACACCTTGAGTGAAAATGTCCAAATTGGACCCAATTAGCCATTTTCCCTCATGTGACTCATTAGTGTTACAAGGTCTTAGGTGTGAATGGGGAGCAGGTGTGTTAAATTTGGTGTTATCACTTTCACTCTCTTAAACTGGTCACTAGAAGTTCAACATGGCACCTCATGGCAAAGAACTCTCTGAGGATCTGAAAAAAATAATTGTTGCTCTACATACAGATGGCCTGGCATATAAGAAGATTTCCAAGACCCTGAAACTGACCTGCTGCACGACGGCCAAGACCATATAGTGGTTTAACAGGACAGGTTCCACTCAGAACAGGCAATGCCATGGTCGACCAAAGAATTTGAGTGCATGTGCTTAGTGTCATATCCAGAGGTTGTCTTTGAGAAATAGACGTATGAGTGCTGCCAGCATTGCTGCAGAGGTTGAATGGGTGGGGGTCAGCCTGTCAGTGCTCAGACCATATGCTGCACACTGCATCAAATTGGTCTGCATGACAGTTGTCCTAGAAGGAAGCCTCTTCAAAAGATGATGCACAAGAAAGCCTGCAAACAGTTTGCTGAAGATAAGCAGGTGAAGGACATGGATTACTGGAACCATGTCCTGTGGTCGGATGAGACCAAGATAAACTTATTTGGTTCTGATGGTATCAAGCGTGTGTGGCGCCAACCAGATGAGGAGTACAAAGACAGGACTGTCTTGCCTATAGCCAAGCATGGTGGTGGGAGTGTCATGGTCTGGGGCTGCATGAGTACTGCCGGCACTGGGGAGCTACAGATCATTGAGGGAACCATGAATGCCAACATACTGAAGCAGAGCATGATCCCTTCCCTTTGGAGACTGGGCCACAGGGCATTATTCCAACATAACCCCAAACACACCTCCAAGACGACCACTGCATGGCTAAAGAAGCTGAGGGTAAAGGTGATGAACTGGCAAAGCATGTCTCCAGACCTAAACCCTATTGAGCATTTGTGGGGCATCCTCAAATGGAAGGTGGGGGAGTGCAAGGTCTCTAACATCCACCAGCTCCATGATGTAATCATGGAGGAGCGGAAGAGGACTCCAGTGGCAATCTGTGAAGCTCTGTTAAACTCCATGACCAAGAGATTTACGGCAGTGCTGGAAAATAATGGTGGTCACACAAAATATTGACACTTTGGGCTCAATTTGGACATTTTCACTTAGGGGTGTACTCACTTTTGTCACCAGCAGTTTAGACACTAATGGCTGTGTCTTGAGTTATTTTGACTGGACAGCAAATGTACACTGTGTGAGCTGTACACTCGCTATTTTACATTGTAACAAAGTGTAATTTGTCACATGAAAAGATATAATAAAACATTTACAAAAATGTGAGGGATGTACTTATGTGAGATACTGTGTATGTGTATATATATATATATATATATATATATATATATATATATATGTGTAATATATATATATATATATATATATATATATATATATATATATATACACAGTATATACCTGCTACTCTATCACTTCCTCAACTATTTCCATTCCATTTGTTAGAAATAAATTATGAAATGAAAATATGGCTTTTTTAATAACTTTAAAATATATTATGACAAAACAAAAGCTTTATATACATATATCACTTTCTTCTCAAATCTAATCCCAATTACAAACCAGCTTCTCTTTTCATTGACAATCTCCTGCAATGAAATACCTATGGGGGTTCACGTCCCGAAAGATCTCACCAAACCTACTGACATGATTTACTACCTTCAAATCCATAAATTCTCTATTTCCTTGTTATGCAGGATTCAAATACATATATTGGCCAAAATACATAGTCCAAGCTATACATTTTTGTGACCTCTGGAAGCTTTATTAAAATCCTCAACCACTCAATTCATAATTTCATATGACACCATAAAATGTCCAGAATTAATGCATAGAGGAGGATTCACTTTACTTGACTGAAACTTTTACATGGTGGTTCTTACCAAGAAGGTTGCTGGTACCACAATTGACAGCAAAAACTGCACTAATCTGAAATATATTTTACCACAGAATTGAAAACTCTCTTCATTGACTGTTGCCAAGTCCAAAACAGAAACCCTACCCATAGTGATTGCCTCCATTTTATCCTCTTAGGATCACCTTCTCGGGAGAGGTTATCCTTCTTCTAGAGCCGTTACCTCTATTATACATGTAGCCATGGTGTTAGCACTACTGACAAACAATCCGCCAAATCACCCCACTGCCAGACTTCTTGCATCCTTTCCAGAGACAATGAATAATCTTTTGCAAGCTTTGTTTTTGTTGTTTTTTTTGGGGGGGTACAACTTGGATAGGGATTGGGATAGGGATAGGGATTGGGCAATAATTGATTCTATGGGCATCCCATAGGAATGCCCATAGAATCAATTATTGCCATCATATTTACAAGTTTCAGCTACTTTGATCATAGTTAGAGTATGAAGATTGAATGTGCACACTTGACTAAGTAGAAATCTTCTCCTGCAGCTTCCTGCAGACTGTTATTCCCTCTGCATCTACATGCAGACTATTGCTCCCTCTGCATTTCCATGCAGACTACTGTTCCTAAGAGCTTTCCATCTGTCACTGTATGAGGGACAGAAACATTACTTTTGACAGTGTAAAAGTAATGGTCTTCGTTCTCTTCACCACTTGCCCAAACTTGCTTCCTCTTGCATAACTGGTTTCCTCCTGCACAACTTGTAATTACGTTTAAGGTATAACACATCCTCTTCTAATGGGTATGAAGAACTCACTCTGAATAAGCCCCTCTACTGCCTCTTCTGACTCCATACTACTAGGCATGAGGCCTGCAGAACCTCTCCCCAAGGCATAGTAGGTTAAAGTCTATCTTCTAGGAAATGGACTACTGCTCCCAGCCAGTCCAACTTGCAAACCATGTGCCACCCGGCCACACTGATTTGACACACATTTCCACAGTCTCTTCTCCAATCCAGGACTCTTCACCATCCACTGTGTGCATGATAAAGATTCTGCTAGTGAAGCAGAGTTCCCTTACAGAATCCCTGGCACCTCCAGCCATGCACTGTGACAACACTCACCAACCTTGATGAGGAACTTTCCCGGACTATGCGTTCCAACAGCTTCTCCTACCCCTCTGCTCCAGGAGTTCCCTGCCACTGACCGTGTGGTGACAGAGAGATTGCCAATGACCGTGTAGAAGCAATGTTCCCTCGCAGTTCTCCCTGGGCCGCCTCCTGTGATCGCTGCACCCCCCCAGGTGGGGGTGTGCTCCTGCGGCTGTCTAGCACTCCATTCCTCATGTCACCCAGTCCCCTACTCCTCCCCAGCAGCATGTGACTTCAACCTATATTTGAGGCCTGCCCCCTGCCAATGCCAGTTAGGGATTGGTCAGGGCTCCCACATGGGCTGCATACCACATGGGCTGCATGCCACTCCAGCTCTAGGCCCAGCCTCTTCTTCAAGAACATTCTCCCTGGAAGCAGGGGGGGTGCCTCAGAACTGAAGTATGATAACCACTTTTCATTGTGGGTCTAAATGATTCTACAGAGGGATTACAACACAAAACAGGCTCCCATGGGTATTAAAAACTTGAGAAAGTCCAATCTGACAAAATGAATCAGAAAAAGCCTGTGATCTCATCATATATGGCCAAGCATTCACCAGAAAGTGGATGAGTAGACTGGTGTTTTCATTTAATAAATTGTGGCTCACTATAAAATCTGTCTGGTAAATTACCCCCCCCCCCCCCTTCTCCCCCCGCACTCTCCAATGGCTAGCCATTAGAGACTGCTTATCATCTGCTCTTCATAAGGTCACTTTTTTTGGTTCTGGATAGAGGAGAGTTAACTGGGCTTTTTTCTTATTCTATTAGAGACTTGTGATTGTAAAGCAAGGAGATATGGATTGTCAGCCACCCCACCAAGAGTTTATGACCTTAGCATTAAGTGAGTAGATGAGTGCTTGTCATGCCTTTGGTCTTTATATAAATAAAAAAGAGCAAATGCAGTGTAACAATAATGTTGTATCATAATTCTTAATAACTCACAAAAACTATTCAAAAGATCAATTTTTCAAAGAATTGTAATACTGCAAGAGCAAAGGGGGATTGTGCAAGAGCGGGAGAGGGACAGGGCATGCTTTAGACACCCTGTGTACTTGGATGAAGTCTTTTTGTCGCATGTTAGATACTGTATGCAAGCTGTTAGCATTCAAAGAACTAAGTTGAAGGGACATTTAGATGTTTTGTTAATTTACAGCCAATTATGATGACATTGGTGCAACAAATGACAGATGACAATCTCACAATACATGGTTACAATCCTTGTTTGTTTATTTGTCTTGGACCTATGTATGAATATGTTTCGCTCTGGCTACTGTAGGGCTTTTATCCACTCTTAGGTAAATCATAAGAGATTACTGTGTATTTAAAGAAACTCTAAAGGGGTGTTTTTTTCCTGGAAAGCCCTAGAAGACATAACATTTCTGTGACTTGAGGGGATCATGCCAGTATTCTTTAACTTATTTTAATCTTATTCTGGTCATTAGAAACCGCACAGAAGAAGGAGGAAACTACATCAAGAGATGCTGTAAGGGTTTCTGCATAGATATCCTGAAGAAAATAGCAAAGACTGTCAAATTCACCTATGATCTGTATCTGGTGACCAATGGCAAGCATGGCAAAAAGATTAATGGCACATGGAATGGCATGATTGGAGAGGTAAAATTCATATCCATGTGAAGTATATTTATAAAATGTCACCTTTTATTTGTAAAAAAAAATTCTGGATGCAGTGTACAATACTCACTAAACTATACTGATGGTGCTTTATAAATACATATAATAAAAATATAAAAAAAATATATATATATATATATATATATATTTTCAACAAGTTGACATGTTAAAGTCCAACTTCAGCCATTTTTTTTTTTGTTTTATTTTCAATTCAGTGGAAACGAGTCAGAACCTTTTATGCATTTTTTTTTTCATTGCTGAATGTGCCCTCATGTGGGATATTTCCCCCCACTTTTTAGATTATGGGAAGACACAAATAGCAAAAGAAACTTGACATATATTCCACCCCTTCCCACTCTAATAAATAAATAAATATGGGTCTGTTGCAAGGAAAAAAACAGTGTAGGGTCCCCCTCCCAGTTCATATAAGGCCCTTGGAGTCTGGTATGGATTTTAAGGGGAACTCCATGCCAAAATAAAAAAAATTCTTTGCGTGGGAGTCCCCCCAAAATCCATACCAGACCCTTATCCGAGCATGTAGCCTGGAGGTCAGGATAGGTGGGGGGGAGTGCCTCCCCTACTGAAGCATATCAGGCTACGTGCCCTCAACATGGGGAAGGTGCTTTGGGGTTCACCTCACCCTGACAACCAATGGCCATGCTGACAACCCTGGCCATTGGTTGTCGGGGTCTGCGGGAGGGGGTTTATCAGAATCTTGAAGCCCCCTTTAACAAGGGGGCCCCAAGATCCCGCCTCCCCATGTGAATTGGTATTGGGTACATTGTACCCCTACCTATTCACCAAAAAAGTGTCAAAAAGTAAAACCACAACAGACAGTTTTTGACAATTCCTTTATTAAAGAAGAAAAAAAAGTGTCCTGCAATGTATATCCATTGTCAATCACACAGCCCAATGGACCCAAAAAAAAAAAAAAAAAAACCTGAAAAAACTCTGCTTACTGTCTTTTTGCTTTGACAGTTCTTAGACAGGCCTGATATGAATTGGGGGGGGGGGGGGGCACATCATTTTTTTTCTTAATTCTGTCATAGGGTTCCCCTTAACCACCTCAATATACTGTATTATATACTTTGCACTGTGCCTTGCGAAAGTATTTGGCCCCCTTGAACTTTTCAACCTTTTGCCACATTTCAGGCTTCAAACATAAAGATATACCATTTTGATTTTTTGTGAAGAATCACCAACAAGTGGGACACAATTGTGAAGTGGAATGAAATCTATTGGATTTTTGAAACTTTTTTAACTAATAAAAAAATTTAAAGTGGGGCGTGCAAAATTATTCGGCCCCTTTGCGTTAATACTTTGTAGAGCCACCTTTTGCTGTGATTACAGCTGCAAGTCGCTTGGGGTATGTCTCTATCAGTTTTGCACATCGAGAGACTGAAATTCTTGCCCATTCTTCCTTGCAAAACAGCTCGAGCTCAGTGAGGTTGGATGGAGAGTGTTTGTGAACAGCAGTTTTCAGCTCTTTCCACAGATTCTCGATTGGATACAGGTCTGGACTTTGACTTGGCCATTCTAACACCTGGATACGTTTATTTGTGAACCATTCCTTTGTAGATTTTGTTTTATGTTTGGGATCATTGTCTTGTTGGAAGATAAATCTCCGTCCCAGTTTCAGGTCTTTTGCAGACTCCAACAGGTTTTCAACCAGATTCTTGGTCCTGTATTTGGCTGCATCCATCTTCCCCTCAATTTTAACCACCTTCCCTGTCCCTGCTGAAGAAAAGCAGGCCCAAACCATGATGCTGCCACCACCATGTTTGACAGTGGGGATGGTGTGTTGAGGGTGATGAGCTGTGTTGCTTTTACGGCAAACATATCGTCTTGCATTGTGGGCAAAAAGTTTGATTTTGGTTTCATCTGACCAGAGCACCTTCTTCCACATGTTTGGTGTGTCTCCCAGGTGGCTTGTGCCAAACTTTAGACAAGACTTTTTATGGATATCTTTGAGAAATGGCTTTCTTCTTGCTACTTTTCCATAAAGGCCAGATTTGTGCAGTGTACGACTGATTGTTGTCCTATGGACAGACTCTCTCACCTCAGCTGTAGTTCTCTGCAGTTCATCCAGAGTGATCATGGGCCTCTTGGCTGCATCTCTGATCAGTCTTCTCCTTGTCTGAGCTGAAAGTTTAGAGGGACGGCCAGGTCTTGGTAGATTTGCAGTGGTCTGATACTCCTTCCATTTCAAAATGATCGCTTGCACAGTGCTCCTTGGGATGTTTAAAGCTTGGGAAATCTTTTTGTATCCAAATCCGGCTTTAAACTTCTCCAGTATTACGGACCTGCCTGGTGTGTTCCTTGGTCTTCATGATGCTCTCTGCGCTTTCAACAGAACCCTGAGACTATCACAGAGCAGGTGCATATATACAGAGACTTGATTACACATAGGTAGATTCTATTTATCACCATCAGTCATTTAGGACAACATTGGATCATTCAGAGATGCTCGCTGAACTTCTGGAGTGAGTTTGCTGCACTGAAAGTAAAGGGGCCGAATAATTTTGCACGCACCACTTTTCAGTTTTTTATTTGCTAAAAAAGTTTAAAATATCCAATATATTTCGTTCCACTTCACAATTGTGTCCCACTTGTTGGTGATTCTTCACAAAAAATTAAAATTTTATATCTTTATGTTTGAAGCCTGAAATGTGGCAAAAGGTTGAAAAGTTCAAGGGGGCCGAATACTTTCGCAAGGCACCGTATATACTACACAGATGGCACTATATACTCTACACTGTAATATATATATGTAGGGGCTGCTGAGTGTTGTGGCCCACCTGTTTTTATTTTTATTGAGGGGACTGATCTTGGATAGGGTATAGGAAGTATGTGATGCCCAGTGAATTTTAGAACAATCAATTGGTGAATTTAAGAGCAATCAATTGGAACAACTTATATACTCTCGGGAATATACAGGCCTCTCTGTCTCCAGCACAACTCTTATGCCCTGTACACATGGTCAGACATTCCGATGATAAAATCTGTCTTGCATGCAGACGGTTGCACAAAATTGTTGGAAAATCCGATCGTTCAGAATAAGGTGAAGTACGACGGGACTATAAAAAGGGCAGTAGCCAATAGCTTTTGTCTCGTAATATATTCTGAGCATGCGTGGCACTTTGTCCGTCGGAATTGTCTACACACGATCGGAATTGAAACGATCGGATTTTGTTGTTTTAAAAACTGTTTTTAAAATTTTAGATCCAGCTCTCAAACTTTGTGTGTCGGAAATTCCCAATGGAAAAAGTCAGATGGAGCCCACACATGATCAGATTTTCCAACAACACAATCCGATCGCACATTTTGCGTCAGAAAGTCAGACCGTGTATACAGGGCATTAGTGTAGACTATTACTTCTCAGCTCATCCAGCACTCTACTTGCATGAGCTTTCAGGCACAGCTAGCACCACGTGGTTTAGCCTGACACTGGCTCAGCCAGGCCTTATCAATTGCCATTTGCAGCCAGGGACCGCGGGCCCCTATATTGTAGCAGAATAGAAAGTGTCTGGTGCTAGTTGTCCTACCTGCAGCTACTGAGCCCAGTAAGCCATCTTCAGGCCCTGCCCTTCTCCACTGCCCATGACACCACAGTCCATTTCTCTGGTTCTGCACCCATCCCAGACTGCATCCTCCCAGTCCTCTCAGGCGTACCTCTGAACTCTGATCTGTATTATATATACTACATGGACTGCACTATTTACTCTCCACTGTATTATGTATATGTTGCGGTACCTCCGTAGGGGCTATTTGTGTTGTGGCCCACCTGTCACCCCACCTGGTCCCGTGTTCACCTCTCAGACACTCCAAGACAGAAAAACAGTCCAAGTGCTTGTTTTTATGTTTTATTGAGGAATTTGAACTTGGATGGGGTATAGGAAGTATGGAATGGCCAATGGAATTTTGCAGATCTTGCTGGGACAACTATATACACTCCATTTCTCCTCCTGCACATCGCTTCCTTTCTAACGTTCACTTTTTTCTCCTAGCACAAAGTGAATAGGCCTGACACTGGCTCCGCCAGGCGTTAGCAATTGCCCTTTGCATGCAGGGATTGTGGGCCTCTATAGTGTAGCAAAATAGAAAGTCTCTGGTGTGAGCTGTCCTACATGCGGCTACTGAGCCCAGTAAGACATTTTTAGCCCCCCCCCCCAGCCCTCCTGGCTGCAGCTGCCCTTCTCCACTGCCCATGACACCACAGTCCATTTCTCTGGCTTTGTACCCACCCAGACTGCATCCTCCCAGTCCTCTCAGGTGTGCCTCTGAACTCTGAACTTGAACATATATATATATATATATATATATATATATATATATATATATATATATACTACACTGACTGCACTATATACTCTGAACTGTATTATATATACTACACTGACTGCACTATATACTCTGAACTGTATATATATATATATATATATATACTATATGGACTGCACTATATACTCTGAACTTCATTTATATATACTATACGGACTGCACTATATACTCTTAACTGTAATATATATATATATATATATATATATATACTATACAGACTGCACTACATACTCTTAACTGTAATATATATTACACTAACTGCACTATATACTCTGAGCTGCAGTATATATATATATATATATATATATATATATATATACTACACTGACTGACTGCACACTACACTATACTACCTGCCTAATCTCCATTCATTCACTATGTGCGGCTGCCGTGTATGCAGCAGCCTTATATAGTGTGGGGCATGGACTTAGCCTCTGAGCCATGATTGGCCAAAGGCACCCTGCCTTTGGCCAATCATGGCTCTCAAAAGCATATCACACTCTGATTGGCCAAAGCATGCAGGTCAGGTGCATGCTTTGGCCAATCATCAGCTGTCAATGCACTGCAACCTCGAAGTGCATTATGGGGCGCTCTGTGGTGATTGAACAAACGAGCACCCAATGTTTGAGTTGAACTTATGTTTGAGTCGGACATTGGGACCATCCCTGTATATAAATTAGAGACGTCCCAAGTGACAAGAATGCACCCAGAGTCCACTTGTATATTAGTAACCTTATCCAAAAAATGTCCAATATCCCTTATATAGGATTTAGTGTTAGATATTTAGCAAGTGGAGCTGTCACTGAGTTCATTCCTGTCACTATTGGATGCCCAGGTGGATTTAAAAAGTTCTTGTGTATTTTAGGTAACATGTAGATTACCGAAAGTAATACGATTTTCCGAATAAAGAAAAGT